>NC_135532.1:49998581-50634415 GCF_045843805.1 Urocitellus parryii
TAATATATATATATACATATATATATATATATATATATATATATATATAATCTTTGTTATATCTCCCAAGTCTTTAAGTTTTTTTTTCCTATTTTGTACTTTTATGTCTGTTGGCAGCATTCCTAGAGCATACTTTCTGATTCCCGAAGATCTTCGTGTATGGTATTCACTGACTCCACCACAGAAACCATTGCTTTAGTGCATGCATGTTAAAGTCTATTTATTTTTTCTAAACAAATCATTGAAGGTATCAAATCATTTACAGGATGTTCTTTAATATGTGCTATATATGTGTCATTGTTACATCTATTGCAGCATGCTTAATTGTTTTCTTCACTTTGTTCACTTATTCATGACAATGCAAGGTAAATTTTGAAAGTCAAATAGCTGTCCTATACACTCCATTGTTAAGAACAATATATGGAGAATGATGCTACCACAGATGTCGCTGCCATAATTGCCTCTGCCAAAGCCAGGGGTCTCATCTCTGGGCATGGTCCGGGTTGCTGCAAATTCGAATTCAGATGCTACCCTAGGGTTGCTGCCACTGAGCCAGAGGTCTCCTGTTGGTCAACCACTACTGCCATTGCTGCTGCCTCTGGATCTGCTGCTGACACCCTGGGATCACCTGGGGAATCCTCTTTATGGATGCTGCTGTCCCAGGCAGATGGATGTCCCAATACCACTGATGCTGATGCTGATGCTGACCCCCGGATACATCTGGTGGTGCTGCCCCTGCAAGTGCAGCTGCCATTGTAGCCACTGTTGCTGTTGGCCAGCTGCCTCTGCCAACAGCCACTGCCAGTACCTCTGCTGCAACAACCTAGAGGACTTCTTCAGGGCAAACTCGAGGTTTGGTTGCATGTGGTTGTGCCCATTTGGAACACCAGCCAGGGCCTGGGGCATTGGGTAACAGGTTTGCCACCCCAAGAGCCTCTGTCTGGGGACTCCAGCTGGGACCTACAGGTCTAGTGTGAGGGTGCCTTCAGGTTTGTAGGAACCTGGGGTCTTCCTGCTGAGAGTGCTGTTGGCCCTTGTCTTGCAGTTGCATCTTGGGTTTGCTCCTTTGCACGAATGTATCCCTGGTGGTCTCTCTGCAAGTGGGAACAGTATTAAGATCTTGGGACTGCAGCGTGGCAGAACCTGAAGTAACTGAAGCCCAGATCGGTGGGATAGAGACTGGGTTTGTGAGGGCTGATCTGGGTTTGGAGATCCAAGGAGATGTCAGAGAAAGGGCTGAGAAACTTTTGAACACACACAGAGACCATTTGGCTTTCTAGCAAGATTTGTTTTATTTTATTTTATTTTTTTTCGTTCACTAATCTTTTTACCATATTTGAAACAAGATTTTTTTTTGCATAAGTGTATGGAGGACAATGATATATAAATGGTGTTTTGCATTTTTGTTGTATTCTTATGTCATTATTTTTTTCTCTTTCTTTGTATTCTTTCTCTCTTTTGTCTATTTTCTTGGATTTTCTTTCCAGCTTTTCTCCAACCAACAGCCAATCTCTGTTGGTTCCTCTTCCACTCTTCCTGTGAATTTTTACTTCTAGCTTCTCTCTTCATCCCTTGTGAATATTGCATACTACATTACCTCTGTTCTCTCATCCACCATTTGAGATTATAAATCATTTTAACAAATATTCTGTTTGTACTATAGTTAGTAAATTCATCATTTTGGTTTAATGTGAGAAAGCAGTAAGATGCCTTAGTGGGAGCTGTTATGTTTAAGGCTATATATTGCTTAAAATGGGTGCTGTTGATATTGGTCTCACCAGTAAAGGTGGAGCAGTGGAAATCTTCAGGGACACTACAGATCTACAGGGTAAAATTTATCCTGCCTTACATCCATAATTTTAGATGAGAAGACACACTAACAACATGAAAAAAACAAGGGAATAAATCACCCCAAACAAACCAAGATGCTTCAACAATAGAAGCCATTGATAACACAGGATAAGAAATGTCCAAGAAGGAGTTCAGATTGCATACAGTCAAATTGACACATGAAGTAAAGGATAGAATAAGGAGTGAAATCAAAGAAAAAATACAAGAAGTGAAAGACCACTTCAATAGAGTTAGAGCTCATGAGAAAGAAAGAAAGAAAGAAAGAAAGAAAGAAAGAAAGAGAAATCCTCAAAATAAAGGACTCAATAAACCAAATTATAAACTCAATAGAAAGCATCAGCAACAGACTAGATCACTTGGAAGACAAAACCTCAGACAATGAAGACAAAATATATAAGCCTGAAAGTAGAGTTGAACATGTAGAGAAGATGGTAAAAAAAAAAAAAAAAAAAAAAAAAAAAAACATGAACAGAGCATCCAAAAATTATGGGAAAACATGAAAAGACCAAATTTAAGAGTTATCAGAATATATGAAGGAACAGAGATAAAACCAAAGGAATGCATAATTTTTTCAATGATATAATAGCAGAACATTTCCCAAACCTAAAGAATGAAATGGAAAATCAAATACAAGAAACTTACAGGACCCCAAATTAGAAAATTACAGCAACCCCACACCAAGACACATTATACTGAGAATGACTAACACATGGAATAAAGACAAAGTCTTCAACGCTGTGAGAGAAAAAAAATGAAATTATGTATATGGGTAAACCAATTTGGATCTTAACTGATTTCTCAACCCAGACCCTCAAAGCTAGAAGGTCCTGGAATATTATATTTCAAGCTCTGAAAGAAAACAGATGACAACCAAGAATTTCATACCCAGAAAACTTAAGTTTCAGATTTTAAGACGAAATTAAAACTTTCCATGATAAACAAAATTTAAAAGAATTTACAACTAGAAAGCCTACACAGTGGAACGTTCTCAAAAAAATATTCCATGAGGATGAAATGAAAAAAAAGTGAAAACCAGCAAAAGAGGATCTACACTAAAGGACATTCAACAAAATAGAAGCTAAGACAAATAAAAAAAAACAGAAATAAATCAAAATGAAAGGGACTACAAATCATATCTCAATGATAACCTTGAATATTAATGGCCTAAACTCATCAATCAAAAGACATAGACTGGCAGATTGGATTAAATAGCAAGACCCAATAATATGCTGTCTTCAAGAGACTCACCTCATGGGCAAAGACATACACAGGCTGAAGGTTGAAGTATGGGAAAAAACTTATTACTCATATGGATTTCCATTCTCAATTCAGATAAAGTAGACTTCAAACCAAAGTTAATCAGAAGTGATAAAGAAGGACATTTCATATTTCTTAAGGGAAGTATATATAAGCAAGACATAACAATTATAAATATTTATGCTCCAAACAATGGAGCATATATGTATATCAAACAAATACTTTTTAATTTCAAGAGTCAAATATACCACAATACAATAATACTGGGTGACTTTAACTCATTGCTGTCACTACAGAACAGATCATCTAAAATAAATAAATACTAATAAACTATAGAAATAAATAATACAATCAATAATTTAGACTTTATATATATATATATATATATATATATATAGATATAGATAGATAGATAGATGGTATATATGTATACCATGAATGAATAAATACGATTTCTTCTCAGCAGCACTTGGCTCCTTCTCTAAAATAGACCATTTCTTATGCCACAAAGCAACTCTCAGTAAATACAAAAAAAAAAAAAAAAAAAAAAAACAGGGATAATACCTTGCATTCTATCAGACCACAATGGAATAAAATTAGAAATCAACAATAAAATAAAAAATAGAAGCTACTGTAAAAAATGGAAACTAAGTAATAAGCAATTGAATGATGAAAGGATAATATAAGGAGTCAAGGATGAAATAAAACAAATTCTTAGAAGTAAATGAGAACACTGATACAACATATAAAAATCTCTGGGACAGTATGAAGGCAGTACTAAGAGGAAAGTTTATTGCATTGAGTGCACTTAGTAAAAGAATAAAAAGTCAACAAACAAATGACCTAACACTGCATCTCAAAGCCCTAGAAAGAAGAACAAATAAATACCAAAAGCAGTAGAAGACAGGAAATAATTAAAATCAGAGCTAAAATTAATGAAATTGAAACAAAAGAAACAATTTAAAAAATTGACAAAACAAAAAGTTGGATCTTTGAAAAAATAAGTAGATAAATCCTTGGCCATGCTAACAAAGAGAAAAAGAGAGAAAACTTAAATTAATAAAATACAAAATGAAGGAGGAAATATTACAATGGACACATCTGAAATACAGAAAATAATTAGAAACTATTTTGAAAATTTATACTATAATAAAATAGAAAATATCAAAGACATCTGCACATGGTCTATTTTAGAGAAGGAGCCATGTGCTGCTGAGAAGAAACTGTATTTATTCTTTCATGAAGGGTATATTCTATATATGTCTTTTACGTCTACCCAAACTAAATGAGGAGGTCACACATGATTTAAACAGATCAATTTCAAGTTATGAAATAGAAACGCCATCAATAGCCTACCAATCAAAGAAAAGCCCAGGACCAAATGGATTCTCAGCCAAATTCTACAAGAGTTCCAAAGAAGAATTACCATCAATACTCCTCAAAGTATTCCATGAAATAGAAAATGAGGGAACCCTACGAAACTAATTCTATGATGCTAATATCACCCTGATACCAAAACCAAACAAAGACACATCAAGGAAAGAAAACTTCAGATCAATATCCCTGATGAACATAGATGCAAAAATTCTCAACACAATTCTGGAAAATCACATATAAAAAACACATATAAAAGAGAGTGCACCATGATCAAGTGGATTCATCCCAGGGATGCAGGTTTGGTTCAACAAACAAAAATCAATAAATGTATGCATCATATTAATAGATTTAAAAACAAGAATCATATGATCATCTCAATAGATGCAGATAAAGCATTTGAGAAAATACAATACACCTTCATGTTCAAAACCTTGAAACATTACAGATAGTAGGAACCTACCTCAACATTGTAGAAGCTATATATGCTAAACCCAAGGCCAGCATCATTCTAAATGGAGAAATATTGAAAGCATTCTTGCTAAAAACTAGTACAAGACAAGAATGTCCTCTTTCTCCACTTCTATATATCATCATCCTTGAAACTCTAGCCAGAGCAATTAGAAAAAGAAAGAAATTAAAAGGATACAAATAGGTAAAGAAGAATTCAAAATATCACTATTTGCTTATGACATGATATTGTATCTAGAAGATCCAAAAATTTCCACCAGAAAGCTTCTAGGACTAATAAATGAATTCAGCAAAGTAGCAGGACATAAAATCAATACCCATCAATCAAATGCATTCTTATATATCAGCGATGAATCCACTGAGGGAAATGAGGAAACTACTCCATTCACATTAGTCTCAAATACCTTGGAATCAATCTACCAAAAGAGGTACCAGACTACTGCAATGAAAACTACAGAAGGAAATTGAAGAAAACCTCAGAAGATGGAAAGATCTCACATGCTCCTGGATAGCCGGAATTTACGTTGTCAAAATATCCATACTACCAAAATGTTATACAAAATGTTATGCCAAAATGTTATATATGCAATTCTTATTAAAATTCCAAAGACATTTTTCATAGAAATAGAAAAAGCAATCACAAACTTTATTTGGAAAAATAAGAGACCCAGAATAGCTAAAGCAATCCTTAGCAAGAAAAGTGAAGCAGGAGGCATCATTATACCAGACCTTAAACTATACTACAGAGCAATAGTGACAAAAACAACATGGTATTGGAACCAAAATAGACTTGTTGACCAATGGTACAGAGTAGAGAACACAGAGACAAACCCACATAAATATAGTTATCTCATACAAGACAACATTCACTGGAGAAAAGATAGCCTATTCAACAAATGATGCTGGCAAAAATGGAAATCCATATGTAGTAAAATGAAATTAAACCCCTATCTCTTACTCTGAACAAAAATCAACTAAAAGTGAATCAAAGACTTAGGCACTAGAATAGAGAACCTGTGCCTAATAGAAGAAAAAATAGGCCCAAATCTTCACCACGTCAGCCTAGGATCTGACTTAATTAACAGGACTCCTAATGTGCAAGAAGTAAAATCAAGAATCAATTAATGGGATCTATTCAAATTTAAGCTTCTTCTCAGCAAAGGAAACAATTAATGACATGAGAAGAGAGCCTACAAATTGGGAGAAAATCTTTACCAAATGCACCTTCAATAAAGCATTAAGATCTAGGATATAAAAAGAACCAGTCTGCGTGGAATGAATCAGGGTGGGATGATTTTTTTTTCCTACATTACCTTTTATTCATGTAGCATCTGCGTAATTCAAGTGAAATGTTTTCTTTATGGAATAAATAAGGAACAAAGGTTAATGCTTCCAGAAATTAATATGTCAAATCAGACATTTCTATTTAATACAAAATATACAATATTCTGTCTTATATTCTCCTCATTGAGATTATATATGAGCATATAAATAATACATATAATTATATATCAGTGGTTAGGATCCTGAGTTCGATGCCTGGAAGCAAAAAGAAAAGAAAATATGGTGACTCTTTAATCTTGATAGTTTAGCATATATTATAACATTTTATAAATGAGTGCAGGGGTAAATGATTTAGAAATTGTCAAACCATTAATTAGAAAAAAATTACTTTTGTGGTCATGCCCTATTGCTATTTAACATTATACAGCTTTTTTCTAGTATATAATATTTTCAGTGACAAAGTTTTGATTTTTTTACAAGAATCTTTACATTTCATGTTACTTCTTATAAGCTACCCTAAATGAAATGTTACTCACTAATATGATCTTCTATGGAATGATTTTTCACCTATAGTTAGAAATCCACTATGACCTTGATCACAAAATTCTTCTTTTATATGTTTTTAGAATTTTTTAAATTAAAAAAATCCGAAAAATGTCATGCCTAGTATCCTAAAATAAAGCCTAAACCTATAAAACCTAAGTTATCTTAATGACCATGTAAGCTGTTTTACTTGAAATACATCGAAACTGAGTTACTTTATTTCATTCTACATTTTTAGTCATCAAAATGATTCTAAATGTAAGCCTTTCATTAAAAAGTGGCATTATGGATAGGAAATACAAGTTTCAACTGTGTTTTACTCTTTCTCTACTTTTATTACATAGTAAAAAAGCTAACTCATGTGAATTTTCAGAGCTTACAAGTAATAGACTTCCAGTACGCCTGTACCAATATGTTGGTCAAAATTGTTGGCTTAGTGATTTCTGTCCTAACCTATGGTTGCCTAATATTGTAATCCAAATATCATTTATACATATAATCTGGTCCATGTCAGATTCTCGCTAACCAAACATCTGGCACTCAGGAGGTAAAAGTCTGCTTGGTAATGATACTGCCTCTTGAGATCTGATATCAATCATATCACAGCTCTTTAATTTGGGGTACTTTATTTTACTTTATTAAAACATAAGCATGGGAATTACAAAGAAAAAAAGGCCTGAACTCAACCTAACAGTGTTCATTTTAAAATCCTGGTTTAGGTTGCAAGGTAGTAGAAAATAAATCAGAAGAATGTAATAAGAAGGAGTAAGGTCAGGACCCAATGGAGCAGTGTTGTCAACAGCTGTTTTAAAGCCTGGATGTCAGTCTCGGTCAAGTGGTCACTGGAGAGCATCTCAGGCTAGACATGGAATGTGTTGCTAGGTTTATTTTCCATATCTAAAATTGTTGGCTTATATTGAGCTTATGTGGTTTGACAAGACATTATTTATGCTTTATTCTTAGAAGGAACTATTCTATATTGCAAAAAAGTCACAACGACCAGGCAATGTGTTATTAGGAGTTTTGAGTTTTCTGACCTCTAATTTTGTCTATTTTAGGAGAACAGACTCCATTTTTTTCTTTATGACTTGCATGCAACACAATGAAATGAAGATTATGCCTGTTAAACAGATATTTGTTTAGAAAAAGAATTCATGCTCAAGCCACATAGTTCCAGAGACTGTGCTTCTTATAGGGAAAGATAGAAATTATTTTATAAAGTATAATCCCACTACATCAGTTGATGCCATGAGAAGAGAGAGAGAACCATAGTCAAATTCATATGAAACTTCAAATATTCTGATATAAATCAAAAATTAAAATGTGTTCTCATCAAGAAGAGTGTGGTACAACTTCATGTCATCCCTGATGTTATTAAATATTAATTTATAAAGATGACAAAGACATTCAGCTGATATTAGATAGGCCCCACTGAGAATGAACAGTTTTTCTGTGTGTGCTTTACCATTTATAGCTATGAGATGTAAATATTCAGTTTGCATATTATAATCATGAGAACAATGGACTATTAAAAGTACACTCCACCTAAAAGCCAATTATTGAAGCTTAAATGATTTGAGGTTGTGACATGGATTAGATCTTGGGAATACCCCCATATTTCTTCTTTGGTGTTCCAAAACTTAGGAAATATCATCTCCAGGCTTGTCAAATAATATGATTTTCTTCTCTTTTCCTCTTTAATAAGAAAAAGGTATTTTCTTTTATTTCTGACACCTTTGAGGTTTCTTATATTTTTTTGAATATTCATCTATAAATATTATATGTTATGCATTTTTAATAGCAACTATTATAGGATTAATATGTATGCTGTAAAATATTCTTTACGAATAGTCAAAAACATGACATGTAAGTATGTCATGTGTCAAAGACTTCTTTATCTCCTGTCATCATAGTACAGTGATACAAATATATTCATGTTTATAGGAGCATGATTCACAATAGCCAAACTATGCAACCAGCCTCCGTGCTGATCAGTGGATGAATGGATACAGAAAATGTACACAATGAAGTTTTATTCATTCATGAAGAAAACTGAATTATTTCATCTGCAGGATAATGGATGGAACTAGAGACATTTATGTTAAGTGAAATACACCAAATTCAGGAGGTCAAGAGTTGTATGTTTTCTCTCATATGTGGAAGTTAGAGAAGAAAAAGCAAAAGAAGAGTGGTGAGAAAAGCTGGGATTTGATGAAAACATAGGGTGATCAGTAGACCAGAAAAACCTGGGGTTGGGATGTGGGGAGGTAGAGGAGAATTTCTGGGAAGTGACATTGGCCAAATTATATTGTTAGATTGTATGCAACAGTACCATAAGTATGTACAACTATAATGTACCAATGTGGAAAGAGAAAAAACAAAACACTTATCTCTTTAGTGAGGAAATCAGTAAGGTATAAACGTACTTGCAAAGAGAATTCAGATATGAAATTATGCAGTCTATGATAAAAAAAACAGAATGAAACAAATAAAAACAAACAAAACACAGAAATAAGATTGTTAAATTGGATACTAAAACGTTTAATTTTCTACAAGAAAGCATTTGGTGTTCTCTCTTGTGTTTCTTAAAATTTCTTAGAATTTAAATATTAATATCCAAGAGTTATTTTAAAGAATACATAATAATTTTTTGCCATATTTCTACATTTTAAATAATTCATTTTAACAGTATATGCAATCTCCACAGTTCTAGCTCAGATATTTATAAGGCTTCCTACTTTCTGAAATTTAACTAGAAGTGGCTCATTCCTGCACTCCTTGCACTATGGTAAACCCAATTTCCCCCACTCATTTAGTTCCTTTTTGGAGAGGGAGTTTCTAAGCTGTTAGCTTCTGTGAATCTGTCATTGGCTTCCTTTGGTTGATATTTCTTATCCATATCTGTTCCCTACACTAGATACTCACTCAGTTAAACACCCTCTTCAATTATCACACCACCAAGCTGCTCACACATATGTAATGTTCTTAGTTGAAACTTTAGAAGTTGCAAATTTTATTGAAAAGTTGTAAGTTACAAAGTACTAAAAACAAATTTAGTAATACCTGATCTATTTCAAATTTAGTAATACATGATCCCCAAGAAATATAATATTGATTTGTGACTCCCACTTTGTTACTGGCCATGACCCTGCCTTCTGCAGTAATCCCAGGAGCATCTCTCCTGCATAATCCTCTTTGTAGTTTTCACAGTTTGGGAGTATTCCCTCTTCTCTGAAGGTTAAACCTTGTACCAAATGTTTGAAAGGGAAAATGCATAAGGTTTAATTTCTTTCCTCCAAGTCTACTTGCCACTAAGAGGGAAATGAGGTGAACTAAATTTTTTTTTTTAAATTAGAAAAAAAAATCTACTTCAATGAATAAACTCTACAGAGTACTTCACATCCGGGTTGTTAAAAATTTTAAACAAGTGCCTAGCAATGTGTTGATTTCAACTGATATATTTAGTGTACTGGGTTAAACAAGGCACTGAGGTTTGGATTTTGTTTGGAATGAGAGATGCTTTCAGTGATAGTATTTCTTTAATGCCATTTGCTCTTGATGAAAATTTAAGTGGATTAAGGTAAAAAATGGATCCATTGATAGGTAGATTCTAGACATGCAAATCAGAATGAGTGGGTTTAAATTCAAGCTCTGAAATAAGGATGGCAATTACCCTTCTCTCACTGTGATTGTGAGGAATAAATTAGACCATATATATTAAGCATTTAGGAAAGATGTCAGAATATTTTGTGGGTTTTTTTGTTACCATTATAATTATTCGATATTTAACAATATGTTAAATGTCCACATTCATTGTTCCAAAAAGAATAGGTAGATATATTTGAGCAACTATCATATTTAATCTTCAAAATAAAGATTTTTGTTCCTTATTTTCATAGAAAATATGAAAATTGATAGTTAACAGAATAAAAACAGGAATGAAAAGTATTCAGGAGAAAGGCTTGAGTGTATAAAAAGTGGCAGGAAGAGTGTGGAAGGTCTAAGTACAGAAATTAAGCTTCCAATCTTGATAAAGACAAAGACTGTCACAAAGTGAAATAATGTTCAGTCCTATGTTGCAAGAAATTTATTCATAAAAGTTGCAAGAATCTAGCTTTTTCTCAACCCCTGAGCTTTCATTTGAGAAGTTGTTTTGAGACAGAGAAAGGGAGAAATCAATCATCATTGCACCACAGATGAATATTTGTCAAAATATTTACTATTAGCCTTACTGAATAAAATGTTAAGAAAACATATTGTTCATGTGGCAAGAATGAAATGAAGTTAGTTGTTTTTTGTTTTTTGTTTTTTTTTTGCCCCATCATTGCTTTAAACAAGATATTTTCTTGTTACTTTCCTATCTCAAGAATTGTGCTCAATTGGAAGTATCTATATTATTTGGCCATTGAGAAATTATAATGTGGAAAAAGACATTACCCTTTTCAACGTACTTTTAAGGTGTCCCTGCTTAGAAAAAAAAAAAAAGAAAAGAAAAGAAAAAGGAGAGGGGGAAAAAAAGCCATTGCTTCTAATATCCTCTCCGTGGAAAGTAATGTCATTAGATCATTATCACAGTTCCTTTCACTGTGTTAAATGAGCTGAACCTTTTTGAACAAAAAAGCCTGTGTTCTTTAATAGGGCATAACCAGGAAGCCTCAGTCACTGCTTGTGGCCTCTAACAGTGAGATGCCCTCATTGTGTTTTTTCATGTCATTATCAGATACTTGGACTCACTCTCACTTCAGAATCCAGAAGAGCCAGTTGGAACTAATTTGCCATATCAGCTTTATGGACTTAGCAGCCTGATTAAATATAATGTACCAAAATGGAAAACCTCCATTCCATCTATTCTTTCTGACTGAATGTCTATAATTTGTGAATTACTTCATTGTTAAGGGTGTTTTAAAGAACATGTAGTAAGAATATTCTAAAGTTCCACACGAGCAGTCGTAATGGAGTTTAGTTGCTCAATTGTTTAATAAGCTTGGTGTCTGAAGAGTCTGGTTTAAATTTTGACTTTATGATACAAATATAGTAATAGATTTTGTCAATGGACTGAGGGATCATTGCTTTCCTTTTTTTATACATATTTAAAAAATACTTTAAGCAAAATACTGATATCTTTTGATTACCCCTGTAAAATGGTCATAGGTGTTATAGAAAGGAGACTAAAATATTCATTAAATGCATTTAGGCTGGAATTGATCGAACAGTGGGCACTCATCCTAAAACAGACATGTCATACTTAAAAGCAAGAGAATACCATGCTTTACTGTGGGAACAAACTGTTGTAACTACAACCCACTAACTGCATTTTTGCATAAACCTTCTTTGATTTTCAATATGATCACTGTAACAGTAAAACAAACATCAATATCTTCATTTTACAAACAACTGAGGCTGATATGGGTTGTGATGTGACTTTTAAAGTGCAACAGAGTAATGTAAAGGGTGGAATAAAAACACAAATGCTTGCTACTAAAATTAATAAATTAGCTAAAATACAAATGCCTGTTACTAAAATTACTGAAATTTACTGGATGAGCTTCTCTGTAGGAAAGATCTGAATTTTCACATTTAAATAACCGTCCAGGTAATCAATCCTGAGGTAGGATTGAAGACCTATTCTTTATACTGTGTGGATTTCAGTTGAGCCTAACTCTCAGGAATCAGGTGATGAGAACACTAGAGGGACAGGTGTGATATTGGAACTGTGAGAGTGAGGGAATAGGATTTTTTTTTAATGAAGGGCATTTCAAACATTTGTCCTGGAGGATCTCATTTCATGTCCTTGCATCTCTTACAGAAGTACCTTATCAAATAACCCTTTTCTGGAACTTTAAAAAAAGGAGAAAGGCAATGTGGGTCAGAAAAGGATCATCCTGAGCAAGTAGTAAAACATTTCCCAAATCTCTTCCTCTTTAGTTTACTTAAGCAATCCAAAACCCATCACAATCAGAAAAGAGCTCCAAAAGTTATAAGATCCTCAAATGCGATAGACCTTAAATATTAATAGCAAGAATGAAGTTGAAAACTTCTTTCCCATGGGTCATAAGCATACAGTTTTCTTCTCAGGATGGTTTATTGTGTCTTGCTTTTAAACAATGATAATTCAGATAATTTCTAAACAGACAGAAATATTATTAAGTACCATAAGACCATGTGTAAAATTTTAAATTGAGGTTAAATCTGGAAAAAAAGTTTCTTTCTTTCTTTCTTTCTTTCTTTCTTTCTTTCTTTCTTTCTTATTTTTAATGGAATAGTTTACATTTAATTTAGTGAAATAGTATATAAATGCACCAATTTCAGATATCCTAAAAACATTATGTTCTTTTCTTGCTTAGTTTTCTACCCTAAGGCCTTAGAATTATAGTAACTCACAGTTTCATTATCAAGACTCCATCACCAATTTTCAATGCTTCAGATATTGCATCTTGTACAAATATTCAATTTTAGGGTCTGATTTTGAGTTTAGATAAATAAGCAGAGTATTACCTCTGCAACTGAAGATTTACAAGATAGTAGGTAATGCATGCCTGCCTATCTGAATTCAGAATCTGAAACTTTCAGATGATAATCTTCTTAATTACCTCATGTTAGCTCATAACATTTTGTTTGTTTAGTGTTTTTTTAACAAAATTTGTATGTTTCCCATCACAGATTTTAGTGGACATTTTAATGTTTTCTTTAAACTATGCCTTGGGCTGTAGAAGATTGTTTTATTTCAGATAGGAAAGGAAAAAAATAGATCCACTTGATGCTAGTGTGATCAGATTTGATGGGACTAGACTACAAGTTTCATTTGTGACCTCCTTTTACTCCAGAGGTACTTACACAAGACACTTTGCAAACTTGATTGGAGAATCGATGCTCCCTTCTCCTCCACCCTCCTATTCTCTATCTTGTTTCAAAAAAATGATAAAGATTATATATTATTCTAGGAAAATATAGAAAGATGATATTATTAATTTATAAAGTAGTTCACAGAAAATCCATGTAATTGTGATCTCTAGAAACACAACAATTTTATGTAGTTGTGCCCTCAGTTCTAGCAAAGATGTTCAATAAATATTTGATAAAAATATAATGGTTTGAACAATTTGATGAATATATAATGGTTTGAAAATATAATACTTTGAGCAATTGGGGATATTATATAGTTCATTTCCAAATATTTTTTTCCTATCTAAAAGCATCGTTATGAGTATTAAGCAATTATATCAGGAGCACTCAACTGAAAATATATTACAGTTTGTATTATTATGAATATTATTAGTAGTAGTTTTATTGTGGGATACCAGAATAGGTTAATTATTATTTGAAAGTACATAGGTTTTGAGGTAAATCAAAGGAGGATTTTTATATAGAACATGAATCTTTGCAAAATGACAAAGGTTTAAAGCTCTGATATTTATAAAAGATATCTAAATTTTCAAAGTACTTATTATGACACTAATTGGTAAAAACAAACCAAAAATTTTTAACAAATTTTCCCTTAGTAAGGCAAGCAACTAACAAAATGGGAATGAAATCATACATATGAGTCAATTAAGGTACTTCTACATTTTTACATTGTTATTCTGTGGATGGAAAAGGAAGGGATTTTGTATCCTATGAATGTTTTGAGTACTTTCTCTTTGTTTACCCTGTCTTCCAAGTGAATTCTATTCTTACAAGTTCCTCTCCCCATTAGGAATCTTCTTCTTTTTTATTTAGTGTTAGAATAAATTTTTCAGCAGGCATTTAGAGACACTGTATCTATGAAAAATAATGTAAAATTATATCTACATGTGGGCAAATATCTTGGATGCAAGATAATACATACATTCAGTTTGGATGATCTTATAGCATGTATTAATAGCCAAGTGGAACATTTGAGCTTATTTCTCCACTGTATCTGAGAAACTGCATTGAGGAATGCTTCCTTTGGTGTGGAAGGATTCTGGCTGATTAAAAGAGTCTATATAATATACTAATTTTTTTTTCTCATAGGCCCCTGTGTCTAATATATGATTGACTTATGGCTTTTGGTGAGAGGCAGAGAATGACCAGCCAAAGTTCTCTTTTCTTTCCCATATTTATTTTTTTTCCATGAAACTATGTTATGTTCTGATTTTCTTCTGCTCTACTTTAAATATGCAATTGGAGCTAAATAATTTCTTTCTTTGTTTATTTTATAGATTTAAGTCATAGATTTAAAAATGATAAGAGTTCAGTGAGAATTCTAGACTGCTACTTATATGAAATATAACAATGACACTGGATTTAGCAAAAGATTTTTAGTTACTAGAATCATTATAAAGTCAGTGGCAGTATATCTTAACAGTATTGGACCTACAAAAGTATAAGATACTCGAGTATTTTATTTGAACTTAAAATTTTTCTTTATGTAACACTTGAACAAGCAATTATACATTAAAAAGATGGAATTTCTATCCATTCTACTATTATCATTTTTAGACAGAAACAAGTATAGCTATAGCAAGTAATTCCTTAGCATCCTATAACTTATAAGGGCTAAAACCTGTAAGAAGTAGAATTAAAAGTTAACCAATATAATATTTGGACTTGTTCTTTTTGTTTCAAGGGTGGAGAATACCTGAGATTGAACTCAGGGGCACTCGACCACAGAACCACATCCCTAGCCCTATTTTATATTTCATTTAGAGACAGGTTGTCACTGACTTGCTTAATGCCTCACTTTTGCTGAGGCTGGCTTTGAACTTTTGGTCCTCTAGCCTCAGTCTCCTGAACGCATGGGATTATAGGAGTTCACCATTGTGCCCAGTCTAGACTTGTTCTTAATTGATGAATTTTGCAAATATAAGACTCTTTATTGTTAAGAATGGGACACTGTGCTAGTATATAATACAGATATAGAGAATAAGCATTTCAACCAAAAGCCAAATGCCCAAAGGATGAACATCAGTGTTCATTTGTGTTAGCACTACCATGTTGACCCTAAGCATTCAACACATGAGCTTTGGTGGGTCGTTTCAGATCCAAACCATAAAATCTTCTAAGTCCCAAATTTATCATCATGGAGAGAGACATGCACAGATCTGAAATTCTGTTTTAGGCATATTTTGAAGTAATATTTAGAAGAAATCTAAAATGTTACGATGTTAAGATATGATACAGGACAAATAAATTCTCATAACATTTGTCATAAGTTTATCCTATCCTCACTGTAGGTTATATTTATGGTAGTATATATTTTTAATCCTAAGTGGATGCCCATATCCCACTGTGACATATACTGGATAAAGATATCTATTAACTAACTCTATCCAATAATAATAAATAATAATCTTTAGTTTCTTGTAAGACACATGCTGACACAAATGCAATTAAGTGACTCTACATGAATTGTAATGGTTATTTTGAAGAGTGTCATGAATACTAATGCTCTAAGTAATTCAATATAATCTAAAATTCTTATATTCAAAATCCTTTGTATTCAGTTTATAATTACATTTACATTTTTAAACTTGTTCTCACAAAATGAATGTAACAACTTACCTAAAAATATTCACCTATCACCCTCCAAATAATTGAATTCAATATGAATATATACTGTACCTTTGTATTTATTTGAAGGACATTAATTATTGTTTTTGTTTATAAATCTGACAATTTCCCAGTGTGCATTAATCATTGCAGCATTTTTCTCTTATGATTTATTTCAACTGATATACACTTTAAACATGTAAACTATGAGAAATAATTTTAATTAAAGAGTACATCAGAAGTTTAGTTTCATTGCAAAATCAATATTCTGATATTCATGGTAAGAGAGACATCTTGTCTGTGTTGTTTCATTAATATGTTGATATTTTATGGCAGCATATATGGTGATGTGATCACTGATCATGCATAATTTCTTGAAGGCCAAGACTTGCTGTGTTAACTGAGCAAGTTTGTGAGAAACGATGATTGTTGAAATGTTCATGCTACATGATATACAAATACAAAGACCTATTGAGACTGTACATAAGATGCAGAAAACTTAAATATTTGTATTACCATGTTACTAAGAAGTTAAGGGAGGAGAGGTACATAAAGGAATTTATCCAGTATAAATCTGTGAGGTGATCGTAATGAGAACCTTAAATGTAGTGTAAGAAGAACTTGAATCAAGGGTAAGGGAAGGGGTCCATTGTTTCTAGAAGGCTAGAGAAAGTAAGGATCTTAAGTAGCAAATGACCAATATTGCCAAATGCATTCTATTTCTGTAAGGAACCATAATCATAATAATGTTTACATATTTAAAAATTGATAGTTCAGTCCATAGTTAAAACTACCATTCCCCAATACCATTTCCCATCAGGTTTTTAAAATAAAAACAAATAAATATCTTATTCTCCCTTGTACATGTGCTGAGATTACAAACTGGGGACTCATTCTTAGTTTCAGAATTATTTTCCTATCACAGTATTTTGCCAGCTTTTGTCTTAACCCATTGAACCTTCTTGGAATATGAATGCGTTTCCAACAGCTATTTTCCATGATTCATAAAAACAACATATCCAATAACCTACACATATGACTCCATTCTCTGCTGGCTGCTGCTTACCAAAATTTCCTTCTAGAGCAATCATGAGTTTTATAATCAAATAGCTGGTAATTCTGATGAGACAGATAGTGCCAAGATTCACTCCTTTCACCCAAAATGTGTATAATAACAACTAACTCCCATGAAAATGTTAGACAATACACAGATATTTGAGGACTGAATATAAAAATGTATGTTCATTGTATTAATTGAAAGAAATACTAAATATTATGTATTAATAACTAGTGAAGAACTGAAAATAATTAATACTAGTTATTTAAATATTTGCCAATGAGTTACTCCTTTAATAAAAGTTATTACAATCTGAAACTGTTTATTAGATTTTATATAGAAATTTTGGTACGTTTGACTCATTTTATCCATAAATATAGATGAATAACCAGTTTTAGAATCCAAGCAAGAAAATTACCAGCTTAATTTTTTTCAGTGCAAAACATGATTGTCAGATCCCTAAGCAATATAAGAAAGGACCAGTGAAATTTCGAAGGAGGAAAAAGATGGTGTCTTCTCCTATTTTGAGAGCTTTGTTTCCTACTAATTTTTCAGTTCAATTCTAAAGTTTTATGATTGTTTCTCTTTTGCTACATAGAGGTATGATTCTAAATCAATTTGTCAATGACAATGTATGACTCTAACTCAGTTGTAACTGCATCATAGGCATTGAAAATTATAAGCTCCATAAATGTTTGCTGAATGAATTGATGAATAAGAAATCAATATTCTTAGGTTTTTTTTCTTCAACATCTATTTTTTCAAAATTACTACATAAAATTGTTTAAGG
Source organism: Urocitellus parryii (assembly GCF_045843805.1). NCBI lineage: Eukaryota > Metazoa > Chordata > Mammalia > Rodentia > Sciuridae > Urocitellus > Urocitellus parryii. The sequence continues at coordinate 50,016,719 of NC_135532.1, forward strand.
GAAACAGAGATCTACAAAATAGTAGAATACCACAATTATAACAATAACAACAACAACAACAAAAACCTAAAGGAAAAATAGAGTGCTTTGTAATTTATACATACCTTAACTGTGATTGTTAGCAAATTAGACATTCTATTTTAATTCACATAAATTAAAATGATTTTAATTACTAACAATACTAAAATGAACTTAAAAACGAAAGATTACTGATGTTATGTAGCCATAACATTTTGACATAAAATGTTTTAACATTTCTAATAATTTTTACCTTAATATTATACAAAATGGAACTTTAAAATAATGTCATAATAGTTATTAATTGCTTTGAAATTAACTATGAAACTAATTATAGTAATGTCACTCTCATTCATATTCCATTATCATAATTTCCCATATACTAGCACATTTGTTGAATTAACTTGAATATTTAATTAATTAATGTGGAATACTTATACAACATTTGCCCTTTATTAGGGTGCATAGTGAAATAATATGTTACATGTCTTTATTTCAATATAGAACTTCAATTATCATCCGGAACAAATTTTAGGAAAAATCATAGAATACTAAAAAAAAAAAAAAAAAACCAATAAATCTAAATAGAATTTGTTTCTAAAATGTTTCTCAGAAAAGGAATTTGTGATGTCTTTCATTGCTAAAGTTAATTAGTAAATTTACTCATATAATGTATCTAAAGTAAGTGCTGAAGGGAAAAAGGATAAGAGGGAACAGATTAGAAAGAATGCATCAGTGACAAGTCAATTTTGATGCAAAAGCAAGATGGAAAATAAGTGGAGATGAAGCATACATGATGAGCTCATGGTAATGAACAGTATGTGAAGCAATGAGAAAAACTTGATGTAGCAAAAGCAAAGAGAAAAGCACCTTTAAAAGCTCATTTTGGGGGGCTGGGGATGTGGCTCAAGCGTTAGCACGCTCACCTGGCATGTGTGCAGCCCGGGTTCGATCCTCAGCACCACATACAAACAAAGATGTTGTGTCTGCCAATAACTAAAAAATAAATACTAAAAAAATTCTCTCTCTCTCTCTTTCTCTCTCTCTCTTTAAAAAAAAAAAAAGGTCATTTGGACTTTTGAATTACTATTATTTTTTGGGGGGGGCATACTGGGGATTGAACTCAGGGGCATTTGACCACGTCTCCAGGCCTATTTCGTATTTTATTTAGAGACAAGGTCTCACTGAATTGCTTAGTGCCTCTCTTTTGCTGAGGCTGGCTTTAAATTTGCTATCTTCTGCCTCAGCCTCCTGAGCTGAACTATTGTTTTACCAATTTTTAGGTATAATTATTTAACCGTTTATTTGGAAAAATAGGCTAATTTTATCATGTCATTTCCATTATCTAGTGTTCCTGCTCATATATACCTTATTGCTACTTGTTATGGGTCAGATGTGATATCCCCCAAAAGATAATATATGAGATAATGCAAGGGGTTTGGAGGATTAATGATTGGGCTATCCCCTTAATCTAATTCATGAATTAATTCCTGAGTGGTAATTGAAGTGGTAGGGTGTGGCTGGAGGAGGTGGGAATTGGGGCATGGCTTTGAGTTATATATTTCATATTGGAGAGTGAATTTTCTCTCTCTCTTCTTCCTGATCATCATGTGAGCTGCTTCCCTCCACCACACTCTTTCACCATAATATTCTGCCTCACCTTGATTCCTGAGAAATGGAGTCTGCTGTCTATGGATTGAGATCTCTGTAACCACACTGTTGAAAAAGAGAAGGAGATAATGAGAGGGGTGAGAAAAGAAAAAAAAAAAACTAGACTTTGGAAATTGTATACATTATCTTTCTTTTCAAAACCAATCAAGTTTTTTATATTTAGAAAACATAGTGATAAGTAACACAAAACTAATCTCACTTAATATTGCATGATTATGGTAGGCATATCAATAGTTTATTTAGATTTGTTCAGTACAAATAAAATATCCATTTGGAAAATGAATTATTCATACTCAGGGATGGGAATATTCATAGCACTAAAGTGGATTAATCAATTTTAACATAAGCCTATCTATAGATATAATCCATATTCCCTGTTATGGTTTGCATCTGGAAATGTCCCTGAAAAAATTCATATGTTAACACAGTATGTTCAGAAGTAAAATGGTTAGGTTAAGAGCTGTAGCCTCACTTGTGAAATAATCCATTTGATGAATTAATAATTTAATTAATAGTTAATATTTTAAAGAAACTACTGAATGGTAAGCATAGGTGGGTAGTGTACAGCAAGAAGTAGTCACTGGTATTGTGCCCTTCTTGATTATTTCCTGTCTCTGACTCCTTGCATGTGTGCTCACTCTTATCACATTCCCTCTCTCTCTCCTTGCATATATGCTCACTCTTGCTTGGGAGTTCTCTCTCCCCTCCTTCTCTCTCTCCACTCTCTTTCTCTCTTCTTCCTGGTTGCTACAACTTGATTAGTTTTCCTCTTCCACATCCTTCCACTGTAATGTTCTACCTAATCTCAGGACCAAAGGAAGTGTGTCAGCTGATCATTGATTGAAACTCTGAAATCATCAACCCAAGATAAAAATTTTCTTTTTATACAGTTCTTGACAGATATTTTGGTCATAGCAAAGAAAAGCTGACTAGCCCAGTTTCTGACTTGTTTATGGGTGTAATAATTTTATGAATAAGAACATACCTGCAATGTGGAGGGATGAGGAGAAAGAGAGAGAAAATACAGGAATTAGCTCATGTGACTATGTACATCAATAAGTTTTTCTTACATCACTTAGATGGTTAGTAGTAAAATCACATGTTAAACCCAAGATTTTAAATATTCAGTCCATATTTTTACTGTGTTAGGACTTAGAAAAGGGATATTAGTAATTTTTTGACATTTATTATCAATCAGATTTTGTATAAATTTCTGAGTATATGTGTTCTCACATAACTTTCTCCAAAAACAATAATATCTGCAAATAATATTATTTCTGAAATTTATATTGAACATACCAAGATCAGGCATTCTCTGTTCATATTTTTTTTTTATAATCCTGTGACCACAAAAAATTAACCTAGTCATTGTCTTCTTCAAGAAGTATGTATTTGCCTGTGGAATGACTGTAAACCAATCAAAAATCTTATCAAGATTAACTTCTTTCTAATTGTGATGGATTGATTGTAAGATACTTGCCTTGCTATGGCCAAAAGTCCAAAATTATTACTTGATAAATTCTGGCTAACTCCAACTAGTTTCCCTACTTATACAGTACTTCTTTAAATTTCTAGCCAACAAAAGGTGATAAGCATTAGTTATTGCATAGATTAATGAGTTTGATTTAGACACTCCAATAATGTATACATATTTCAAAGCATCACAAACACAATAAATATATAACATTTTTATGTGTAAGTTAAACAACATTTGAATATCCACCACATTCAGGTCCCAAATCTCCAAAAATATCCTCATCTACTTTCACAAATTAATATAATCCTAAATCTCTGTCAAAATGGTGTTCATCCTGACCTCAATAAGTCTAATAAATTTGTTTTTTCCTGGTCAATAGGCTTTAATAATAGTATTAGGGGAGAAAAACATCACAATCACAAGATAAATTTAACTATTCTAATTTATTCTAATTGGGAAAACTGTGGTTCAGTACACTTTATTTGCTCAGGGTCAGAGTTACAGTGAAGTTTAGATTAAAACCATAATCTTCTATTTTCTGGTGTCCATTAACTTTGCATAGCTAAAAATAGGCTTTATGTAGAAATTTTTTCCACATTTACTTATTCTTGATACAAGTTCTATCGCTTTCCATAATTTTCTTAAATTTGAAATACTTAAAATTGTGTAATATAGATATTTAATGACTTCCTACAGGTGAAATTATTGTTAAGTATTCAGATGTGATATTCAAGAAAAAGTTATGACTAAGAACATACATAATATATTCCTGCAATGTGGAGGGATGAGGAGAAAGAGAGAAAATACAGGAATTAGAGTTTTTAAAAATAAAGTTAGGTATATCCATAAAAAGAATAATGATTTTGGCACATCATATCTAGAAATATAACTTATGGCTTTATGTTTTTGTCTTGGGCCACACCGTATTTTTAAATATATTTTATATTCTGAAAATTAGTGCCATTTTAAAAAATCTGCTGGTGTATTAACTGACCTCAATTTTAAGCTGAGAACTCAGAATAACCTTTTAACTGAAGCTTAGAAAATTCATACAGAGATTCTGAAAACTTCAGTTTTTCTTTGAACACAACCTTTGCAGAATGAACACACACAAAAAATGCTCCCAGGCTCCCTCTCTATCCCTTTTCATCACAGATGAATAGCTAAAAAATATCACATCATTTCAAGCCTCAGAAGCAGCCTTTAACTGAGTAGTATGAAAAACCTCTGAAAACTTTCTGCTTAATTTTTATATGAAGTATGCAGAACTTTCATTGATTTCAGGGCATAAATGCATTATTTAAAAGTTAATTTTACCAAAAAAGATAATTGAGAGACTGAGCAGATTCAAAAGGGACACATAGGATTCTTCTCTTTATGACTATGAAAATGTAAACTGTTTCTTTTAGATTTTCAGAGTTTTCTCAGTGATTTTGACTAGCATAATATAAATAATGTTTTAAAAATATATTTATAATATTATACCATATTAATCAATAAATAATATAATAAATGATTCATCTATAAACATGATATTTCTCTCAGAGAAACTCTACCATAAGTATGTCCATTATATTCTAATGTTTATTAAATATAGGTCCATACTTTATTTTTCATTCCTTTTAAAAATTACTGAAACTAGTACTTTGTTGGCTTTCATGAAACACAGCATAAATCTTCAGGGAGGATCCAAAATCTAATATATGTGCTTTATTTTCATCAATATTACTAATGATTTGTTTTCTAGTTGGAAAACACATCAGAGTAAATCAAATGAAAAACAAGCAAACACAAAATGCTCAACTTACTATTTAAAAAAATAATAAATTTTAAAAATGTGCAGATGGTATCATTGATAAATTGTGAATAATGAAAATTAAATTATAGCATATTATCAAATTACAAAGGATAAAATTTCAATAAATATTTGAATCTTGTAGGACAATAATGTATTATATGTTTAATTTTCCTTTTTTATATGTAATTTGCCTAAAAGAATAAAGCATTTTAGTATGCTTAGCAGAACATTGTGTTAATATTCATATCAATTTAAATTTGTTTTTATTCTATAAATCTGTTGTTTAGATATGCAGAATATTTTTATTGTGATTAAAATAACTAATTGCATGCAAAGAAGCACTTTCACTGAATTGTGCAGTAGCTGATGATTTACAAGATAAAACATTTTAAATTATCTTAGGTTGCATTTATAAATTATAATAAGTTTTTTTAAATGTGTGCCTTTGAGAATACTTTCAGGAAGTTACACAATTTTCACAGAATTACATAAGGCATTAATAAAAACACTTGGATAATTATCTCAGAAGAAAATAGTAAAAAAAAAAAAAAAAAAAAAAAAAAAACAAAACTCTGCTCATGTGAATCTATTAATGTAAATCTACCAAAATCCAAACTTTTTGAATTTTTGAATGATTTCTTATAGTCATTGTTTTGCCAAACTAACTCAACATCTATATTCAACATCTTATTCTAGAAAAAAATAATGATCTTTTCAATAATTTGCCATTTAGAAAACAATTTTGTCTACTTAAACCCATTGAAACTATGAAGACAAAAGTCGTTATTTTTTTTTCAAATTTTTACAAATGTATTTCTCAGATCAAGAACAAGTATTCATTTAATGTTTGATGATTTTTCTTCAAAAATGTTAAATTGATTCTTGATATCCATGCTTAATAAGTAATATTTACTCTTATACTAGTTAAAATAAACTTATAATTTACTTTAAAAAAAGGAATATTATTGTACTTTCATTATTAAGTTACCATTTTGGAGGAAGTGTGTGTGAAGACCTCTTGTGTGTATTGTGTGTGTGTGTGGGTGTATTCATATATATGTATTTATATTTATGTCTATATATTCATATAAATTAACATATGTGTGTAAAATTACATATATAAGATATCTAACCATGTATTTCTAAGAGTAGTATCTTTCATTTGTGTCATGTGTGTGGAAATATATTGATACCCACACTAGTCAAAGTAATAAACATATTTGAAAGTATTTCCATCTACATCACTTAAAAACATGGTTAAGTAATTATAATTATGTGTGAAGAGTCCACAAATTTTCAGACATTTATATAATCTAGATAATTGTAGTGAACATAAAAATATGAGAGATTTAAAGCATCACTTAATAAAAGAGATATTATTAACTATTTTCTTTTTTAGTATATATTTTTTAGCTGTAATTGGACACAACATCTTTATTTTGTTAATTTTTATGTGGTGCTGAGGATTGAACCCAGGGTTCCACAATGCTAAACCAGTGCTCTACAGCCGAGCCATAACCCCAGCCCTTTTTTCTATTTAACAGAAAGTATTTCAATTTTCAGGCAACATATGGAAATATATACAACTCCAAAAATATTTAACCAAATTCAGATAAGTTTTTGAGTACTTAATATGTAGATGTAAAAAGTTCTAAAGAAGAACACTGGAAAATGTTAAGATAGAAATAAGAGGAATGCTACAGATACCACATAAAATAATTTATGCAAACATAATTTTCTTTTAATTTGATGACTGGTTTTTGACATAGTGGCCATGTATAATCACTCAACTATATTTTAGAGAGTTACAAAATATCAATAAATTCTTCCCCATTTTCCCCTGGAAGGTTCAGATGGAATATTCTCCAATATTAGTAGGGAAACCTACTGGACAAGAGAGATTCAAAATTTTTGTTGGTTGTTATTGCTTTGTTTTCCTATATCAAATCTTGCTGTGATAGTCTTGATAACATAAAGCTTCCATTCAGTAAAAGAAAAAAAAAGTACTTTGGAGTCAGGGAGGGTGAGAGGAAGATTAAAAATGGAAGTTTCAAGGTAGTTTTATCCAGTGCCCGTTAGAAATGAAGGTTGGTGGAGCACATTTTGTGTCTTATTGATTATTGCTTCCTCTGGAGCTTATTTCCAGTTGATTTATTGCAAATTTTTATCCAATTTTCTTTTGTATAGCTTGTCTTAGCCCTTGTCTTTCACATTTACCTGCTGAGTTTTCTGCTAGTTCATCTTCACAACTTCTCAAGATGCTTCTTAAGTTCTGGGTTTTCCCACCTTTGACTTTCCTTGCCATCTAAAATAGTGAATTCCCTGGGAAGACTTATCTGTGCTTGTGTTCACTAGACTATGTATATATTTCTTCTGTGTATCCTGGGAGAAATAGCAGTTCAATATTTGCTGAGCATTGCGAATAAGGCATCCTTCTTTACTCTTTTTACAGCATTTAAAATGACAGCTCGTATAGAATGTGACATAAAATGTTCTCCTTTTAGAGTTATATTGGTTAAAATTACCTTGTGAGAAGTCAATGGGCACTCACTGATTCTGATTTTTATAGTCTTCAATTCCCAATCAATTTTCACAGGCATTATTTTATTTCCTCATCCTAATAACCATGTTAAGTTAGTGGGGTTAGAAAAGATAATAACGTTATCTATATTTTAAAGACAAGGAAACCAAGTCAGAATACAGTAACAAGTTTTGCTCAGAAATTCTGAGCAAGGCAATGCCAAGGCATAGGTTATATTACATGTCTCTGCTTTCTAAAAACACTACCATGGTGCTAAGACCCTTTATAGACTCTGTAGTAATAACCAATAAAAGCATGAACACTGTTTTGGAAATGTATATGATTTGAACTTTATAAAGTAGTTGTGAGAGCTCTTTTAGAAAAACAAAAATCCCTTTTTAAAAACACATTGTAGAATAATATCAAACAATATAAAGAAGTACTCTCAGTCCTCCTGCCTCAGCCTCCCCAGCCGCTGGGATTTCAGGTGTGCGCCACCACCTGGCCTTTTTCCTACTTTGTTACTCCCTGTCTCTGAAACATGTGTGCCTAGCTGCTAGTGCAGGTCTCGCTCACCGAGTCTCATCGATATACCTTAATTTTTATGCCAAATTTTTTTATTTCCACAAACTGATTACTGTATATATCTCTAAATAAAATTAAATAAAAAATTGAGTGAATATCCAGCTCTTAGTTGATACTTTTAATAAAATATTTTATATTTACAGTAAATTTGATAAGTATATACAACATATTGATATGAATATATTTAAAAATAAATTTATTAAACCTGCTCTTAAGTAAACATGGAAATTTATATAATGTATTTTGCTAGCAGTATTGAAATTTCTACTTTGGTTTTATTCCAGTTTTTCAACATGGAAATTTCTATAATGTATTTTGCTAGCAGTATTGAAATTTCTACTTTGGTTTTATTCTAATTTTTCTCTTTAGATTTTCTGTATTTTCATACCTTGTAATGGTTTAGATGTGAGGTGGCCCCCAAAAGTTTATGCATGAGACAATGAAAGAAGGTTTAGAGGTGAAATGATTGGGTTATGTGAGCCTGAGCCTAATCAGTGTGTTAATCCCCTGATAGGGATTAACTGAGTGGTTGACAGGTAGGGTGTGGCTAGAGGAGCTTGGTCCCTGAGGCAGGATATATTTTGGGGTATATATTTTGTCCTTGTTGAGCTGAGCTCTGTCTGCATCCTGGGATGAAGTTGCTAGCTCCTCTTCTCCATCGTCATTCTTCCATGATGTTCTGCCTCTTTCCAGTCCCTAAGAAGTGAAGTTGGCCATCTATGGACTGAGACATATAAAACTATGAGCCCCCAAATAGACTTTCTCTCCTCTAAAATTATTCTTGTCTGCCTTTTTGTTCACAACAGGGAAAAAAAGATGACTAAAACACCCTTTGTGCTGACATTTCTTGTTGTTAAAATGCGGCCAACTACTTACTCCTTTTTCTAATGATTTCAATAACTCTGTCATCTTGGAATGAGATTTTCCTTTTCCTTTGAGCATATGGCATTCTTGACTCTATTTGTATGTATTTGTTGCATAACTTTGAGTTGTACCTTTACTGTTATTGATGTGTTAGATTTCAGATAGTGTTACATTCCTCTTAAGAGGGTTGTCAGTTTTTGTCTAATGAGGCAATTAACCTGATAGGAACCAAATGTATACTCTGTTTTTCTTCTTTTTTCTTTTTTTCTAAAATAGTTGGCAAACCAAACATAAAAGCTTTATTTTATTTTGTTCTGTTTTGTTTCCTAGCTACAAGTTGTTTTCAACCAGACCTAAGTAGCAAAGAAATTTGTCTGGAGAATTTAATAGCATATATATAGAATTTTGGGTTCTCATCTCTCTCTCTCTCTCTCTCTCTCACCTTTCCAGCATCCACTTCAGTCTCTCCACCACCATTTTTTAGTCATCACACTTTCTTGGTTTCTGTTTTTTAGTTCATCAAGCCAGAAATGACAGTTTTCTATGAGATATTTAGCTAACATATTCTATGCTATGACCATGATCTTCCCTCAGGTTAATGTAATCAATACAGGAAAAAAAATCACTCCATACTTCCATTTCTCCACTTTCTGCCAAAATACATGATTTTTGTTCCACTGTTCATGCACTTTAGGTAGATTCTTATCCTCATTGTTCACCTTCATCATCATACAGGAGTTCAGCCTCGTCTAAACTTATTGAGGCATAATAGATGTAAGATTTTTGTATTTACTTTTCAAGTTTTCACTAGCCAAATGTATAATCATTTTTCTCCCTATGTGTTAGGGTAGAATATAACTTACTTTCAGAAGCAAACACAGCATTTATTTGAAAGTATAACATATGTCCTAGTTTTTTTTATAATTTTTGGATATGAATTGAATGTGTCTAAGATACAGTTAACGCATTTAGATACCATTAAGAAAACCATGTGATAAAAATTAGGTGGAAAAATAATGACAATATATTAGCCTTAGAGATGATTTCCTTTTTTTTTTCTATTGAAATTTCATTGGCAATTTACCTTTTTACCATAAGCCTTATGTGGATTAGGAGAATAGAATTGTTTCTTTGCTTTAGGTCTAAGCTATTTCGTATAACTCTATCAGCAGTATTTATTAGATCCCGAAGAGACTTGTGACCCAAATCCACCAAATAAAATTTTAAGATATATTTGCTGGGGAATTCTAGAGTTAAATAATTATCTTTTCCCTTGGTGATTGTTGAGGTAATCAGATGTATAGTGGAACCTTGATGTAGGCATTTGTTCACTATCAGAGATAATAATCTTGGAATGAAGCAGACTACCCAAACAGCAGAATGGAAGACAGAACAGGCTAGATTCTTAGAGACTTCATTGAGCAGCTGAACAAATAGACATGACAGATTAGCATCTCCTATGTGGAACACTCTTTTTTGTTTATCAAGCACTGTTATCTTTTTTATTGATCCAAACAATTTGAGGTTTCCTTTTTGTTATTCATAACCACAACATAACATTTCAGGTGACATACATATGTTCTGAAGAGGTGAAGACAGCAATAATACAATATATTTTTATGTCCTAAAGATTTTATGTTTCTGGAATATACAGTGCTCTTAATTTTAGAAGTTCACATCATTTTACATTTTCCTATTTATTTGTTTATTTTCCATCAAAACAAATATTAACATTTTGATTTCTATATCACTACTCATAGTTACAATTGGTAGTAGTCATAGAGGACTAATAGATGTTCACTGAATGGATATGTAAATTGAGGTTGGATGAGAATTAATGAAAACTACCATTAGACTGCATGTGGTCTTAATGTAGTAGACTGAATCCTTGCTCACAAATTCTTAAGTCCTTCCCTGTGTGAGTATTATACATCCTGGCCCTCAGATTTACTCTTAGTTATCTCACTTGCTTTGGTGCAGAAACTGAGTCATCACTGAATTCCATTATGAAGTTTTGAGATCCTGAGTATAGTTCACAGTGATATATATGCCTTATTTCTGTAATTATCCTAGTCTGTTTTGTGCAATCATAATAGAATACCTATGTTGGATGATTTATAAAAAATGGGCTTGTGTTGAAAAATCTGAAATAAAGGAACTTGCATCTTGTAAAGGGCTTTCCTCTTGAGTCATTTTGTAGCAGAAGTACATGCAAGACAGGAAGAGAGACAGAGAAGTGGATGAGACTGAACCAAGATTATCCTTTTATTAGGAGACCATGTCCGTGATAATGTCACTAATACATTCATGATAGCAGAACCCTTGTGACCTGCACCTTTTTAGGTGTCCACTTTCAATGCTGCTGCGCTGGGGATTAAGTTTCCAACACATGAACTTTGGGAAACACACTGAATCCTTGGTAGTGATCATAAAAGCACATGATATAGAATCTCTATCAGCATGCGTCTCCAAGTTTCAGAGATGATCAAGTCTCCTTGCCAAACTGTGATGGACATGTAATATGAGAAAAACATGAATCTCGTTTTGGTAACTAGTGGCATTTAGTCTGTTGACCACCACAATATTATCTAGCAAAGCCTGAGAGAAACAGAAAAAAAAAAAAAAAAAAACCTTCTTGGAGAACCTGATTGAGAGGAATTTGGTATGGTTATGAGGGATTAATTTAGAGTGTCAATTTTTAACAACTAATTATTTGATATTAATAATAAATATTGTACTATATAAACCATTTGACTTTAGAAATAAACTTTAAGCTAACGTGCTTTTAATTCACTCATAATTAATTTTGGTCACCACATATATTTTTTTCAACAATTCTTTAATTCATCTAGTGATAATTATCCTATAGTTAGGGTCTCAAATATAATCTTGAGAGTTGGGGAGAAATTCTATGCTATAGTTCATAATGAAAAATAGAAGTTTCAAAGATCCAAACTTTCTTTTGTATCTTTTGTTGAAAGTTCATCCATGGTGTTTTTCCAAACCTCATTTTGATTCAGGCACTTATTTAACAGAATCCTAACCATCTCTTGCCTGTAGTCATTGGTTTTGAGATTCTTCTTCACTTACTAGAGTTTAAGATATGTGAAGTATCATAATGTCCCAGGTCTGCAATTAGCAGTTGCAAAACTATCATAATAAAATCTCCAATTAAGTTAATTAGCAACTGGTTTTTGTTGGTACCATTATGTTTGCTAAATAAAATCTTATTAATTAGCCATGTATAAAAAGCCTATTCTCTCAGTTATTGAAATAAATAACCATTCAACATACACACATTATATGTATTTATATGCACATACCCATGATCTTGTAAACTAACCATTCAGATGTATCTTCTCTAAAATCATGTTCTCTGTAGACAGAACATATGAGAGAAATCAAGATAGCTAACATGTAAAAATGTTACAACTCTTCTTACAGCATACGCTAGAATAGAGCAAAAGTGGAATATTCAATTTTACAAAAGAACCAATGTTTCAAAGATGTAAGTTTAACCAGCAAACTATAATTAATATCTGAAAAATTACCAGGGAACTTGTGGAGACACATGCTGATCAGCTAGGCATTACCTGTTGCTGTCACTGTAATGAGTGAGCTCTAATGTCTACTAACAGACTCCTTCTAGATTATATTACAAATAGTATACCTGGTGTCATGCACAACTAATGTGAATGTCTTTATGCTATACATGGGAGGGCTAATCAATATAATATATCTCTTGAAAAAGAACTCATTATTAGAGAACTCAGTAAGATTATTCCATTGAAACACATGTTCTTTGGACTTTGGTGAAGCTATAGGTCCACAGTAAGAATCTAGAAGATTGTCAGCAAGTCACATAAAAATAAAAGATGAAACAAAAGAAAAGGTATTCTATATAAAATGTTTCTCTTAAATTCAGAAATTAACTTCCATGAAATAAGATTAAGGAATAAGCTAGGTTTCTATTTCAATTCATATTGCAGATTGTCTGTTTGCCTCATTTGTTTTGCTATAACAAAATACATGATGCTGAGTACTTTTTAAAGAAAAAAATGTTTGTTTAACTCACAATTCTGTATGTCTAAGAGCAAGGTACTGACATCACCATCTCATGAGTACCTCCTGGTATATAGTATCACTTAACAGGAGCTCCTTCCAGAGAGATCACATAGTGGGGAAAAACAAGGGAGCCAAGCCAGGGAGTTTAGAAAGTTCGACTTGCTTTGTAACAACCTGCTCTTCTGAAGAGTGAGAACATACTCCCAGGGGTCGGGGGTGGGGGGGAGGCATTAATCCATCTAAATCACCTAGTTGCCTGTTCCAGGTAATGCCTTCCAGGCACTATCTCCCATATAACCTCACTGGGGACTAAGCCTCAACATGAGTATTGGTGGGAACAAACCACATTTAAATTATAGTGTATATTTAATCTCAAATCAGTGGAATCAGATAATTTGTAGAATTACATACCGATCTTCAGAAATCATATAAATTATATTCATTATGAAGTTGAGAAAACAAGGGATTAGATTGTTTAAAATCAATTATGAAAGTCATCTACCCAGTTAGGAAGAGCAAATTCTAAAGCCTTGATTTTTATTTTACTCCTACTCAAATGGTTTTTCATGTATACACACTGTATACATTGACATTATTTTGGGCCTGCATTTCTCTTATTCATTAGTAGGTAGTTTGGTGAGGAATGTAACATATCCTGTTCACTGAAGCCAGGCAGGACTGTAGGTATTTGATGATAAGAGACACAGAAACATTTTCACAGATAAAGAGAGAAGTGGACAAACTGTGAGAATCTACAGTCTAACTACACACCTGAAAGAATCAGATAAGTTTAAATATCATTCCATCTTAAATATGACTTTATTGGCTAATTAAAATGAATACTCACTTTGTATCAAAAAATATTATGAATTCTCTGCTGTCTAGAACTTTTAGAAAGTAATTTAATCTCACATTTTTTTATGAAAGATAAATGAGAGTTATTTCTCATTTGAGAGTATTTTGTAAAGAATGAATCTATACTTTTCAAAATATAATGATGGTTATAATAATGTTCACATATAAAAATAATAGTGTCAATTTTTGAGATTTTTAAAAAATTTATAGATTTGTCTTTAGAATCTGATTTAAAAAAACAAAGATTATTATTTTAATACCCAGATCGAAAAATGAAGAAGATGGAGAAAGCTAATATTTATTGAGTAATTCCTGTAAAAATTATTTGTACATTTTACACCATTTTTCTAATTGACAATTACAATTAAGAAAATAGTTACAAGGCAACACACAAGTCAAGAAGAATTCAGGGAAGCATACTAATGGTTAAAATTGAAAAAGGTTTATCAGTTATGGAAATATTCTATTTTAGATTAAAATTTGAATACTTAGAAAATATTTTAGGTACAATGACATCAATTAAACAGTCATTTCAATTGAGCACTAGTACCACTTAAAAATTTTTATCATATTATTATGTCAAATCTAAAGACATATTGTGATTTGACAAGTAGATCTTAAGAAGTGTGAATAGAAAGTTTTATATAAATAAAAACTGAGTGACAGAAAAAGTTCGACAAAACTCTGAGTTATATTTCTAGGAAACAAATGTAAAAAGAAGTGGCAGGAATAAAGTGGACATAAAGTATTAAATGTGTATCAAATGTGCAAATATTATGGAACTGCAGCTTTCTGGAAAACTGAGTCAGCACAAAGGACCCACCCACCCCCACCCCTGACATTAAAATCCTAATTTTTGCAGTCAGGTCAGAAAGAGTTAAGACATGTCTCCCAAGTAATAAGCAAGAGTTTATTGAAGAAGTAGGGAAAGGGAAAAGTTGACACTCTCAAGGGAGAAGGTGGGTCCTCTCAGAGAAGAGAGGGACAGTGTGCATCTCCTGCATTCCAGTTTTATTGAGGATCCCAAGGAGTAGTGTCCAGAGAGTACTGCTCAGGTCTACCTCTTGGTTTTGACTGACAGCATGATGACATCAGACTTCAAGTCCTCACCTCCATGACAACTCTTGGTCACTTTGGCTCATGCTGATTGTTGGGTTTTTTATTCTTATTTGGTTTCTTAACCTTAAATTCTTATATATTTTACGGGTAGGAGGAATTATTTAGGATCTGGTTTGGGAAAAGGGTCACAAAAGTCTTTGCCTTCAGGATAAATTGGGTTTCTCCTCGTGACATTTTGGGCCTGCATTTCTCGGAAAAGAAAGCATGTGGAGGGTCAGCATTTTGGGCCAATTTTATAGAACTGATCCTTTAACCTCTTATTTTCACCACTAATATCTCTTTCCCCTATTACCCATAGAAAACAAAAGGATATTGTAATATAGATTTCAAGAATGGTTGCTAGCCCCAAATTCAGCAAAATCAAATATATATCCATAAAAATAATGGGACATTCCAGGATGTCTATTCTAACTTTGAACATTATGAATTTCATCCTTCAAATATCACTAGTTCTATGCACATGGATGGTGAATATTCTCACTAAATCATTTAAATTCTGTTAGTGAATACATATATGTGCCTTTTTTTGTTTCCAAATCGATTTTTCTTAATTAAAAAGAAAAAAAAAATTGTGTTTTTTAAAATCTGTTTCTATTTGAGATTATTAGTTTTTAACTCACTTTAGTTAATTTTTATTCTTAACCTTTTCAACAAATTTTAGATGCAGGTATCATGAAGTGACAGGGTAATTAGAAAAATAATGAGAAGGTTTCATTACCCAAACAAGGCAATGAGTTGGTTGTATTTTATCTCCTACTCACCTCGATAGAGATTTGTCTAGTTCCTGCATTGTTCAGTCAATATCCCATTTAGCTGCAGGATAACTCTTTGTTTGTAATAACCTTCTAATAGGAGAAATGCTAGAATTACCATAAATAAATCAGTAAATTTGATCATGCAGGGATGGCAGACACAGAGTCTCCTTATATTTCAAGGTAGTCATCCTGCATCAGGACAACACAGTAGAATGGCATTGTTGCTTATTCTCTGAGAAATTCATTCTTTATGGAAGAAGTTGGTGATGTCAGGTGTTCAGTATGTGTTTATAGAAATCTGGTAGTATCAGGTAGTATCAGATGTTCTACACCAGATGAGACATTAACAAGTGAACAAGGGGAGGCTCTCTGATGAAGGATTTCCCAGTGTGACCCAGGAGTTAACTTGTTGACATTTTTAACCCTTCCTAAACATCAATATCATAAGATTAGAAGTTTCTTGTCATTTAACAGTGATAATTTAGTATCATTTGTGCTGCTAATACATAGGTATAAAGGAAAAAGGATAGATAAATTTAGGAGACCATAAGAGAGGAAAAAGAGACTATAATTATAAATCTTTCAAAGCGCATGATCTTACTCCCCAGACCTGTTTTCTCTCTCTCTCTCTCTCTCTCTCTCTCTCTCTCTCTCTCTCTCTCTCTTGTCACTCCCAAATTGCTGAGAAATCTACAAATCTTAGAGTTACTGTAAATTCACTCATCCATGAAAATGGGCTCATTTTGATTAAAGCTTAAGTGCACTGTGAGACTACACAATGCATTTTCAGATTAGATAAAACAAATGGAGAGGTATTTTCAGAATTCCATGACAGGGGAACATTCTCAATATTATCTAGATAGAAGAGAAAATGTCAATCTGAAGATCCCGACACAAGAGCAGACCACTGTAGATGTCTTGTGATCCATGATTAAAGAATGGAGTTCACCAGGCTGACAGGGTGAGGTAGTTTCCCATAGGCCTTTCCATGCCCACACCTCACAGAATTTAAGAGCCCAGCCCTTGACTCCAAATGTTCATTTCACTTGAGAGAGCCCACATTCTTCTCTGTGAATACCTATCTTCACCTTTTACTTTCTAATTAAGCTCTTCCTGTTTTGCTAAAACCTGATGTATCCTTACTTCCTTTGTGTAATTTGTCAAGAGCCCAGAAGGTCTGAGTAGAGTCACCTCTGCATCTGTAGAGAGCCCTCTTTGAATCTCCTTACAGTGAGAAGTACACAAGGGCAGGCAGTGAGAAGTACACAAGGGCATCAAAGGCAGCAAGGACTAAAAGATGTCAGTGGTTGCCTGCTGTAACACAAGCAGAAGCTTAGATTCTTTCAAGAGTATGACAAGTTAAATTTGCATGCTGGTAAAATGATTCCTGCAGTGGTTTAAAAAAATAGGCCCACAAATTCTTGATACCTGTGACCTCAAGAGGTGAAACTTAATTCCCTTCTCCTTGATTGTGGTCTAGACATAGTTGTAGTTATTTGTTTCTGGCCAAGAGAATGTAGCAGGAGAGTCTGATGGTGCATCCAAATCAGGTTATAAAAGGCTTAAACTTCACTCTTGGAACTCAAATCTCTTCTCTCCTCTCTGAAGGAAGCCAGGGCTCTGTTGCCAGGGCAGACTACACAAGGCCTGCATGACAAAGAGCTAAAGCCTGCAGCCAACCCTCAGCAAAGAAGTGAGTGTATGTACAAGCAGATGCCCGGAAGCCTGCCAACAACCAAGTAAGTGATCTTGGGAAAGTACTGTCCCTCACTTGAGGTTTAGAATAACTGATCCACAGGTTGATGCTAAATTTATGAGAGACTATGGTTTAAAATCATGTGGCTAATCTATTCCTAGATTTCACATTCACAGAAATTGTGAGATAATGTTTATTTTTTTGAAGTAGCACATTTGGAATAACTATATAATTCCAAAATATTGAGGCCAAATAAAATAGGATCACCTGGTCTTAATATTATTTTCCAATTTTAAATTCATTAGAGTTTAATGACATGCTTTGGCTAGACTTAAAGTTTTCTCAAATTTAGGCTAGTAATGATAGCATTATAACAACAAAGAAGTTCCTACTGATCTTCTCACATGGGGCATACATTTTAGCCCCTCATCTGATTTAGTACTTACACAAGAATAAAACAATATACTTGATACATGTGCACACACACTTGCACATAATAAACTGCATGCATAATTTAAATACAATTTGTTTTTAAATTTAAAGGTAAGAAATCCACTTGCATTTTGTCTGGTTTTAGGATCACAACAGGCAAGTGAGATTTATCCTGAATGAAATGTGATTCCTGTTAGCTTTTATATTCTTTATTCTAATATCAAATCTTCTACTACATCTAATTTCTTTAAAAGAGTTATACGGAAAGGCTTAACAATTCTCTTTTTTATTTTTTTTAACTTTTCACTCTGTGAGTATGGATATAAGACAGAATACTGTTGGAAATAAGTCATAGATTTCAGCTCATTCTGGTGAAAGGACTATTTAGTTTTTTTAATGAATGAGAAATGAAAGAGATAACACAATATAGTGATGCAGAGATAAGTAAAAATTATTATTTATTGATTGACACTGAGCAGCAGTTTTTCAAGAGGAAAACAAATACAAATACTGACCTATATTTTGTTTCAAAGTAAAACATTGAAAAAACAAATAAACAAACAAAAAGGCATGAAAAAACACCCTTTGAAAACTGTAGTAAAAGTTGTGCAGGGATGCTCATTATGCAGAGTAGACAAAACAGGCACAAGATTTGTTTGTCTGGAGATGGATTTGAAAATGAAGAGTTCCATTAAAAAGAGAGAACAAAGATTTTTCAGCAGGGTCCTTGAAGCATTGTGGGTATTGCTTTTCTGTTCTGGAGTCTTTTTTCATCCTTTCTTATGTGTCTGGTTTCTTCCTTCTTTAATGCTTTGTCAGTGCTGTTGAATGCTGATGAGACAATACTTAGTGAAAACATCCTAAGGCAATCATTTTCAGATGAAAAATTTACGATCTGAAAATGTAAGCTCTACTTTTATGGATGCAATTTGGGTCAGGTGGCCCAACTACATATGATAGCCATGTGATTCTTGGTATAGATAGAGCAGAAACAACAATGTTATATCAAATTTAATGGGTTTTCAGGAAAAAAAAAAGATAAGATGTCATAGAGAATAGTTCATATGGAAGTTTCAAGTAATTTTATATACAAAACAATACAAAAAAAAAAAAAAGAAAAAGAAACCCAAAATGTTTTGGTGTCTTGTGGCATAAAAAATAAATGTTTAAATGAGAAAGAAAATTGTTCTATATTAAATAGAGTGATTTATGTAGGAAAATGATCAAGTTTATATACAGATGATCAGACTGCAATATCACAGAGCCATTGACTAGATATATGCATCTGAAATGCCACTTATTTTCCACATATCGTCAGCATCAAAGCCAATGATATCTACTTTTCCTCAGGTTTGTTTAAAGGATCAAATTATGTAATTTACAAATTACTAAGTACTCTAAATTTGAAGTGACATTATTAACCAAGATGTCAGATAAATTCATTCACCACAATACTATTAAATGTTCTTTTAAAATTATAATTAAAGTTATATATGCACATAGGTTAAAAATCACACTGAACAAAATAACAAAATGATGACAAAAAGGGTAAACCCCTAACCTGCTCCTTTCCTTCCCATTTTTTCTCATTTTACACTTTCAAGTAACAAGAAAAACTATTATTTTTTTCCTTTCATGAACTCTAACATTCTCTACTAACATTCAGTATCATGGAGAGAGATTTTCATTTTTCATGCCAATACTTTTCTATAATCACTTTTCCTTCCATTCTTTCAAATCTAGCTTTAGTACAATTGCTAGTTAAATCAGTAACCAATGTGCATATGTGTGTGTGTGTGTGTGTGTGTGTGTGTGTGTGTCTGTGTGTCTGTGTATATATACACAGACACACACACATTTTATTTCAAGGGTTAAACCACAACCTATTTATTTTCTTAATTATGTTTTTTTTTCCTGGAGTTAATATTTTCTTCACATATATTTACTTAATTTTATTTGTAAAATATACATTACTATTTCAGCTATTTCAACAGGTACCAAACACCTAGAGATACTTTCAAAATGCTCAATTGTGAAAATTCTATTTTTTTTCTCCACTAGAATCTTCTCTCTTGGCAACATATTAGTATATGGTCCCATTTAGACTCTCTGGCCTAAAGCCTTACTAATGTCATAAGATGTTCCTTTCATTTCCAAAATTTCTACCCCAACATATTCTATGAGAAAGCTATTTTCTGAATAACTTTTAGTAGTAGTTCCTGGTGAATTTCATGGTTTGGTGAGGCATATATGCATCAAATACCCAAGTACATGGGTAATTCTTCTAATTTTATTTTAAAAAAACCCTTTATTTTATATATGCACCTGACTAATTTCAGATTATTAAAGCTTATCAAAATCACACTTTGATTAAAATAGTGGGTTAAATGCTGCTTTTAAAAATATATGCCTGGGGCTAAGGTTATAGCTCAGTGGCAGAGTGCTTGCCTAGCACACGTGAGGCACTGAGTTTGATTCTCAGCACCACATAAAAATAAATAAAGGTATTGTGTCCATCTATAACTAAAAAGAAAGAAAGAAAGAAAGAAAGAAAGAAAGAAAGAAAGAAAGAAAGAAAGAAAGAAAGAAAAAATAAATAAGAAGAAAAAAAGATAGGACTGTGTCTTATTCCCATAACCTATAAATATGACTTTATTTGGAAAAGAGTTCTGGGCTGGGGATGTGGCTCAAGCGGTAGCGCACTCGCCTGGCATGCGTGCGGCCCGGTTCGATCCTCAGCACCACATACAAACAAAGATGTTGTGTCCGCCGAGAACTAAAAAATAAATATTAAAAATTCTCTCTCTCTCTCTCTCTCTCTCTCTCTCTCTCTCTCTCTCTTTAAAAAAAAAGAGTTCTTTGCAAATGTAAATACATTAAAGATTACCAAATGATATCATCCTGGATGATTTAACATGTTTCCAAATTTAATGACAGCTCTCTATATAAGAGAAGGATACAGTAAGACATGAAATACAAGTCCAAATGGGAGAAGGCGTTGTAAAGGCAGAGGTAAACATTAGAGACATGCATTCTGAAGTTCTGAAGCCAAGGAATACCTGGTACTGTTATAAGCTGGATTAATCAAGGAAGGATTCTTCCTTAAAGCCATGGAGTGATGTATGACCCCCATAGTTTAATTTTGAACTTCTGGTCTTTATGATTGTGAGTGATTGAACTTGTTTGAAGATACTAAATTTGTGGTTTTGTTTCTCAACTCTAGAATATTAATAAAGAAGGATAAAAATTTGATGCAAAAAATGTGTTTATCCACTATTGTGTTTTATAATGTTCCATTTTGTTGTATAGGAGTTCAATATTATGTTTGGAAAATGCAAGAAATGTGTGGTTTTCAAAAGTTTATATGTAACATAAACTTTGTTTTGTTTCTTATTTAGAGATTTAAGATATTTACTATGTTTAAAAATTGATTCATAATTTGACATTAAAATTATCATTATGTTTTTCATTATATAGTGATATCCAAACTCATTGGACACTTCCAACTAGGTTTGTGAGTTCTGCAAAGTTTTTTTTTTTATGTGTTTTAGTATAAATATGTGTTCTATTTACTATCCCCACCACACCTCCTCACTTTTTCCCGTCACTGTTATTTTTTGATTCTTATAATGAATTCTTGTTTCCCTCAAGTGTTACTGCTTTGCTTTTTCTTTTGTTTCATTTTAGATTTAAGTTAATCTTGAGTTTTATTCATCAAATGAGATTATTTAAATTCATACAATTGGCATTCATGCTGCTTTCCAGAGGGGTTGCACCAATTTGCAATGCCACCTGCAATGTATGAGTGTACCCTTTTCCCCACATCCTCATAAACACTTATTATTGTTTGTGTTCTTGATAATTGCCATTCTGACTGAGACGAAATATTAGAGTCATTTTGTTTGCATTTTTTTAACTGCTAGAGATGTTAAACATTATTTTCATATATTTGTCGGTGGACTGTATTTCTTCTTCTGTGAAGTGTCTGTTCAGTTCCTTAGCCCATTTATTGATTGAGTTATTTGTTCTTTGCAATCATTCTGGAAAGCAGTGTGGAGATTCCTCAGCAAACTTGGAATGGATCCCCATGTGACTCAGCTATCCAACTCCTTGGTTTATACCCAAAGCAATTAAAATCAGAATACTATAGTGACACAGCCTTATCAATGTTTATAGCAGCTCAATTCACAATAGCTAAACTTTGGAACCAATCCAGATGTCCTTTAGGAGATAAATGGATAAAGAAACTGTGGTATATATACACAATGGAATATTACTCAGCCTTAAAGAAGAATGAAGTTGTGGAATTTGCCAGTAAATGGATGGAGCTGTAGAACATCATACTAAGTGACATAAGCCAAACCCAAAAATCCTAGGCCAAATGTTTTCTCTGATAGCCAATGCTAATTCAAAATGCGGGGGAGGCAGGGATGAAGGATCTTTGTGCAGAGGGAAGTGAGGGGAGGGGAGAGGGTATGGGAATTAGGAGGATGGTGGAATGAAACAGACTTTATTACCCTATATACATGTATGATTACACGACCAGTGTGATTCTGTACCATGTACAGCCAGAGAAATGAAAAGTTGTGCTCCATTTGTGTACAATGTATCAAAATTCATTCTACTGTCTGCCGCAAACTGCCCGGCCCCGGGCCGGCTGAGTCCCGTTCCTGCTGCCGAGCACTGCCTGCGGCACCCCTGCTGAGCGATCCCCTGCTGAGCTGTCAGTGCACATGGGCTTGCAATCTTGCAACCCGGTTGGGCACAAAAACACAAGCCAGTCAAACTGAGACAAAGTTTTATTTAGAGAGAGGCCGTGTGCGTCCCCTAACAGGTGGGTCCGCCACGTGTGTGTTCTACCTGAGCCGGGGGGGTTTCCCCTTCCCCCGGAACACCCTCCTACCATCCTTTTCCAACCAATGGGAACTCTCCCATTACAAGAGTGACATGAGTAACCTGAGTCCTGAAATGGGCCCAGCTGAACAGCATGAGTCCAAATACCATATGAATGTGAATTGCTGGCTGGCAGTCAATAAAATCCAAAGGTGCCTGTATCAATATTTTTGCTGTGGCTCCTAACAACTGTCATGTATAACTAATTAGAACAAATTTTTTTAAAAATTAAAAATTGGCATTTATTCATTTGAAGACTCTTTTATTTTCTATAGTTTACATATTTCTAATTCTTTATTCTATATTTGTGAAATATAAAACAGATTCTAGTAAATATTTCTCATGTTTATATTTCCATTTAATCAGAATATTGCTTTCATATAATTTAATTTGTTTTCTCTTTAATATGGAAATATTCCCTCACATGACCCTATTGATTTTTTCATTCATTTGTATTTGTAAATTATTATTTGTTTAGCACTTGTCAACAGTTAGACTATCCTGACAACATAACTATATATAAGTGAGTATCATGTAGAGAGAGGATCTTCTCTCTCTCTCTCTCTCTCTCTCTCCATACACACACACACACACACACACACACACACACACACACTTTGGGAATATATAAAAATCTCCCAGAGCACATCAGTCTTTTCCAGGGAAAAAGAACAACAATAAAAACAAACAAACAAACAAACAAACAAAAACTCCCTATATCTGCCAACTGAAGATCTGATTATGGAGTCTTGAAAGCCAAGCAAAAAGATGAATCTTGGTTGTCCATTGCTCAAGGTGGACATATTTTCCACTTAAATTTGCAGTTTTCAACTATATGTCTCTGTAACACCCACTTTGGGGCTTCATCTGAAGAAACAGACCTGAAACATTTTCCAGAAGATGGATAAACATCACTAAATGGGAGCTGAGAATACAGCAGTTTGAGAGTGGAGGGGAGGAGACTTGAGGCTTTAATAGTGATAGTTTTCTTACTTTTCTGTTTTAACCTGACAATTTGCACCTTAAACCGTTGAGTCTACATTTTCTGCTACTGAGTTTGCTTGGTTTTCCTCTAACATCTGTTCTGTAAGAACGAAGGTTACTTCGTATTCTTGTCTCACTCATATTTTGCACTTCCAGCACTGTCTTCTCCCAAAGGTTGTGTCTCTTCTATAAAGGAGTCCTCAGGTTTCAACATACTTTTTGAAACATACAGGTTTCTCTATAACTATATGGTTAACTATTAGAATATAAAACTCTGTGGCCCATAAATTTTAAAATTATAAACAAAATGTATAATCTTAACAAAAAGTCTCATTATCAACTAACACATGTCTTATTTTAAATTATTTTAAATTCAATATTCCAGTAAGCAAATATACTTTTCATAATTGTATGGAAAGAATAAATTCATATAAAATCTCCTAAAAGGAAGATAATTATTTTATTAAGATTCAATATAAACAAGTGGGCTTAATTTTGGTAAATGATAGAATGTTATACTATACTATCATATATCATAAAACAGTCTCCAAATGAAATCTCTGTGCATAGTTTTAGAACTTATAGAAATGCAACTAAATTGTCATAAACGAATCTGTATAAATATATTTAGTATATATTTGAAAGTAATATAAATATTCTAATCAAAATGGCAAGCATATTTGCCACTAAATTTCCAAGTATTTGATTTGAAAAATAAAGAATAAAAGGACCAAGAAAAGGAAAATGATTTTAACACAAAACTGATATGATGAATTTATCTTAATGATTCTGGATATCATAAATATTTTAGTGTGAGAGAAATTTTCAATGAAAGGATTATATTAATCATGCTTTTTAAAATATATATATGTATATATATATATATATATATATATATATATATATATATATATAATGAAAGAGAAACCTTCATTTTAAAAAGAAATAGTGATCTGAGCAAAGAGCAAACTGAGTAAAATAGTTACATCAGTCATAGAGAAAAAAAATAGTGTAGTAATAATATCTAAGATTTTATTACTCATGCAATCATAATTTAAAAAGCTACAATAGGAAGATAATTCTAGACTGCTTTCACCCTAGAATCATTGCAGAAAGGCCAATAATGTCAAGGATGTGGATTATATCTACTTAAAAATAGCAAATAAAATATTTCTTAGTGTCATGTAGTACTGATAAAAAATTCAAATTGACTTGGATAAAAGCAGAGCCTTGTGGATATAAAACTGACTGAAGTATAACAAACAAAATGTCAATGTATTTAATGGAGTGCCACAGGGATCAGTGTGAGGGCTGATCTTATTTAACAACTTAATTAATGATCTGGAAGATGGAGAAAACAGTATGTTAATGAAATTTGTAGCAGATATCAAATTGGAAGTTTTGCCAACACCAATTAAGATAGCAAAATTATTTTAAAAGAGAAGTTTCAGAGGTTATAATCATCAAGAAGAAAAAATAAATCGTTATATATGTATATAATTTGTTAGAGAAAATCAATAAATTTTGAGGAAAAATGCTAATATTTAAAATAGTAGAAACAAAATAAGAATACTAACATTTTAAAAACAAAATAGCAAAAATCTTAATTGGGAAAAAACCTGATGAACAATTTGTTCAATTTATTGTAGTCATTACACTGTGATTTAAAGCAGAAAAATAAACATCTGTATGAATTCATATTTTGCTGTCTAATTCAGTGGAGTTGCTCTAATTGGAATCCCTCAAATTGATATTTTTTGAATAGAGTTTTTAGCACTTAAAGTTTCATAATTTATTGAGGTATAGAAAGATAAAATACATCATATTATGAGAACTACACTCTTATGTGGATTTGGTTACAATCATAAAGGATCTTCTTACTTTGTGAAGGGTATAACTATCTAGATTTACAGAATTATGACAGAGATCAAGCACATTTTAAAAATACCAAACATCATGCTTGTTGTATTTTAGTTGCTCAATAAATGTTAGTTCCGTATATTTGGAATTTATCCCTGCAACAGAGCCAGGAGAGCTTATGAATTACAAACTGAATCACTTGAATAAGAATTGTGTAAGTTATTTTAAGCTTCAATAAATATGATGTGCACAGGAACTTTCAACTCTGTCACCAATGTCAGCCATGTTTCACACATTACCAAAATGCTTTTACAGTTTGTTAGAGGCAGCACATAGTAATATGAGGCAAATAAGGAAAAGTGAATAATATTTCTCCTTTTGGATGGAAATGTCAATGAAGAAAATTCTACAATATATATTTTTGGAGTTATTTTATTGGAAAAATTATCGAGGAATATTCCATTTAAGTATAACAAATATGAGTGACATTGATGTACTCATTCAATAAATAGCAATTGAATGGATACTCTGGGTTAAGTATTGTTCCAGGTACTGTGAACTCAGTGGAAAAAAAAATAAGTAAACAAAAACCAGCCTTTGTCTTTCCAAGGTTTTTATGCTAGATAAAGGAAACAGGTAATCAAAAAAAAAAAAATCAAACACAAACAAAGAGAGAGAGAGAGAGAGAGAGAGAGAGAGAGAGAGATTCTTCTATATGTTAAGCTACAGGTGTCACATAGGAAAACAAAGATGAACAAAGAGAATGAGAGGATGAGGACTGGGAAGCTGGAATGTTTTGGGGATTCTCAGGAGGAAGGAATTGAAGTAGAGGCCTAGAATAAATATATAACTCTACAGGGCTTTGAAGATTGGATTGTCAACTACAACCAGAGCTTGACAAAGGCCCCAAACAGGTTGAAGAGGAAGAGAAGGGGACCAAATGGGTCATTTTTGATAGTTATTTATTACTGTTTATAGTTAGATATCATTTTGATTACTAAGACTAATCATTGGACAATAGCAAACGGAAGATCGAAATTGTGTTAATTGATTTTTTTAATAGAAGGAACCATTAGTGGAGAGATGAATAAATACAGGAGTAAAAGTAGTAGCAGAGGGACTATTCAGGAGTCCATTGCAATAACACTGGTGTCAGACAATGATGGAGGTGGCAAGGAGAGGTCAAACCCTGGAAATGTCTTAAAAACAAAGCTCTACTTAATGCATGTAGAGGATGAGAAACCAGGGTTCATTTCAGAAACTTAACCTGAGTAAATAAGGAATAGAATTTCTGCTTACTGAAGTGTTACAAGCCAGTCACGAGCTGTGTGTGTGAGCTATGAGCATTTGAGCACATGAGGGGACTGGTGTGACATTGCTGCTCTGACTGGGCTGTGTGACATATGTGCCCTTTTCGAGTACTCTGCCTTTGATTCCACACAGCACCTACAATGGGTGTGGCTTTCCTAGATGTTAGTCAATTTGCTGACTGCAAGACGTAACCAAGCAACCCCCTGAAACCCAATACCTTGCCTTATTTGGGTTGAATTTTCTTGAATGTCTCCCCCGCCAGGACCCCAATAAATAGGATGGTTTCAGGCATGCTCTCTCTCTTTTGCCTACCTCTCTTGCCTCCCTTATGGGAGCTGGGGCTGAGGAGCTGTTATTGAACTCCCCCACAAAAAAAAAAGATACTTTCTGTGTCTGTGTGACTATTTAGTGCCAGCCCAATTCACCTGCCACGACCCTGAAGGATTCAGTTGCGTGTTGCAGTACTGAAGAGGGTACAATAGCAAGAGAAGGTCAATTACTTATAGAAGGGTAGAAATCAGGACTTTGATTTTTAAAAATTTGATTTTTAAGTTGCCCAACTTGAAGTACAGAGGAGGACAGTAAGATATACAAGTCTGGAGTCCAGGTTAAATCAGATTCTCAAGATACAAATTTGGAATCATCAGCATATTGAAAGTATTTAAAGTCATGATCTTGATTGAGCATAGATGGATGGCATAAGTGATTTCAGTCCCTGGGCTTCCAGAGTATATAGGTTAGGGAATGAGGAGGTATCAGGAAAGGAGATTCAGATCTGGTCTTGGAAACTTGTCATTTCATTATAAATTATGGTAAAAATGTGTGCTGCCCAGAGATCTGGTGAGACATGTAAGAACATGTAAGATCACATGGTGGTTTTAAGATATTTGAGGAATTAAATGGAGGGAACAATTTGAACGAACTTTTAAGTGCTTTACTCGGAAGAGGATCAGAGTGATGGGGCTAGAAGACAATGTGGAAAGACTTCTCTAACATGCAGTAGTATTACAGAGTTAAAAGATCAATGTGATAATTCCAGAGGGAGGGAATGTTGGTGCATTAATAGAGAGAGGATATGTAACTTTTAAATCTGGATTTCAGAATAAATTGTGGGCAAAATTAAAAAGAGAGATGATGTCAAAGTACATCAAGACCTTCTGTAAGCTTAGAAAACCATATTGTTGCATCTGTGCATGTATACAGATGTGCAGTAACCAAAAATAATAAATGCACTAAGTGCTATTTAGAGACAAGTGTTTTGTAAAGCTTAGTAGCAACAGCATTACTTGTAATACCATCCATGTGCTTGTTATTAGAAAAAACCAGCTGGACTCCTCAGATTTGCCAATTTTACAAAATCTCATTAACCAACATTCCAATCTAGTAGAACCTCTGCTCCAGACACTTTGGAGTCAATTTACTCCTGAGAAAACAAATTGAGAAAATAAAATATAGATGTTCAGCATCATCACAATCCTGAATCTCTTTAAAATGTTGGTATTCCTTGCTTCCCAGTAACCTACATTTCACATACTTATTTAGGGTGAGCTTGAGATAAAGAGTTTATAGAAAGATTATAGATAGAAAGCTGTCCAGTTCAATGCAGTGATGTTTCCCATATGGGCCAACAATTGTTAAAATTGAGGGAATGGTTAGAAACATAAGTGGTTTGGAGAAAGGCAGGAAGATAATTCTTAGAATTAAAGGTATGGAGCCATTGGTATATAGCAACACCCACAGTATAGCAAAGGGATGAGTGGCAGAAAAATATTGGGCACAAGACCTTTGAATGAAAAATTCAATTCAAGTACTAAAGAGTGAGATTATAGGGAGAATCAATTATAAGGATATTAATATCACCAAAAATTAGAGAGGAAAATTATAAAAAAGTAAAAATTATCTAGGTGACTCTATTTTGAAATAATTGAAAGAAATAATTACAGAATTTCTTTTTCTAACTACATTACAGGTAGGGCTTAAAAACACAAACACCCTCAATGTCTGAGGTCGGAGCAGGGGAATTCATTTGAACATGTAGAAGATAAGCAAGGAGATCATCTGGATTGGAGCAATGACACAGGGAATAGTTATGAATGGAAAGAATTCCACAAGAAAGGATGTGCTAAGGGAGAAGAAGATGTTTGTTGTTTAGAGACAGAAGGTCAACACTGTTCAGAAAGGGATTAGAATTTTTTTGAGAATTTTTTTGGTAATGGTCTGTGATTTACTAAGAATTCAGTGAAAGTGTTTGGGGAGTTGAAGGTGAGTGGGAAATGTGGGAATTGTAGGAAACATATCAAGTTTAATGAAGAGGACTGTCTTGGGTATCATGGGCTCCTTGTGAAGACTGGAATAAACAAGGACTTAAAGATATGATGGGAGTAGAATTTAAAGTCCCTTATGTCTATGTTTTTATGTATATGATAAAATAAATGGTATTTATAGAGAATTTCTGATATCTCAGATTACCTGGAAAGCCAACTCTGCGTAATATGAGTACACATTAGGGTGTTTCCTAGTGATAAAACATGTGGGGATGAGGGGAAAAATAGATTTGGGGAGAGGGAGAAGTTTGGTTGTAGTGCTGTTCATAAAAAGGCATCAGTTATCAGTCACGGTGGTGGACACTTGCAATCCCAGCAGTTCGAGAGACTGAGATGGTAGGATCACAAGTTCAAAGTCAGCCTCAACAATTTCAGAAGGTCCTAAGCAATTCAGTGAAACCTGTCTCTAAATAAAATACAAAAAAGGACAGGGGATGTGGTTCAGTGACTAAGTGCCCGTAAATTCAAACCCTTGTACCAGGTAACAAAGAAAAGAAAAAAATAAATTAAAAAAAAAGGTATCAGCTGATTGTACTGTAACTGTAGAGCTGGCTGATCCCTTGATGCTGCCCAGATTTGGGGCAGAGGTAATGGTTTTCCCTTCCTGCCCTAATCAGTCTTTAGTTCTAAGTTTGCCCTGTGAAGGTAATGTGAAGTGGTCAAAGCACCTGTCTTCACATAAGATACAACTGAAGCGGGTTGACAGATGAGAACCATCTGCTGGCAGAATTTCTGGCAGCTGGGGGCATAAATACTGTTTTAGTCAACTTTTTTGATACTGTGACTAAAAGCTCCAATCAGAACAATGTTAGAGAAGGAAAAGTTTATATTTGGGAGCTCATGGTTTCAGAGGTCTCAGTGCATAGACAGGAAGCTCCATTCCTTATGACTTGAGGTGAGGCAGAACATCATGGTGGAAGAGTGTGGTGGAGGGAAGTAATGATCAGGAAGCAGAGAGAGACTCCATTCACCAGATACAAAATACATATCCCAAACCCACATCTTTCAATGACCCATCTCCTCCAGCCACACACTCACCACCTTAGGTTGCCACTCAGTTAATCTCATCAGGGGACTAAGACTCTCACAACACAATCATTTTCCCACTAAACCTTTCGCATTGTCTCACACATGAGTTTTTCTGGGACACATCACATCCAAACCATTACAAGTTCTTAGTCCAAAAGGGAGATGGGAATGACATAGCCCAGTATCTGGCACATTTGAATTCATTGGGTAATACCTATCACTTGTAGATTTGACAAGAAAAATGGAAAAAAAGAGAAAATAGAAGGAAACTTATCATTTGTGACACCCTATATTTAAATAACAAAAACATACATATATATATATATATATATTGTCTCTCTGCAATTCTTATCAGTAATGTGGTTTTAATGATATAATATTTCACTAATAAATCTGTTGTTAAACTGCTTGATATCACTTTATTGGGGAAAATACTAGGTGACAACAATTAAAAATCTAACACTAACACTATGATAATATATTTATAGTCTTGCACAAATTAGATAAGTTACCTGAATATTGATGCTGAGTTTAATATTATTACAATTCTGTATCCCAAATCATACATTTACATATTTTTCTTTATTGCAATTTTCTTTTAGTTTCATCCTATTCATAATAAGCTATTTTTTTCAATGGAGTCTCTCTGCCAGTATTAATAACTTATTTTTACAATACTAAAAATACAATTAAAATGTTTAAGTTAATAATTATGCTAATGAATTTCAGATTCCAATTTATGTTAAAATTATGGATCCAATCTCATTTTATATTCCCATATCAGAATTCATGTATTTTTTTTTTAAAAGGCAAAGGGATTGCTAGATATCTTGAGCAATTTTATCATTTGGGGTATTGTAACGGAACTGGTATGTATTCTTATGTGATTGATTACACTTATATTACACAATAGTATTTATTTCATAAAGAACTGGATCATAAATAAAATCTTAAGAAATGGGTCAGAATTGTTTGTTTTAAGATGTAAAAAGTACTTCTTAATTTTCTCTTTACAAAAAAATAGCATTAAAATTAAAATTGATTTACAAATTGCTGAAAATATTTCAGGAAAAAAAATAACATCAAAGTCAGTTAGTTTCCAATTATCTATGGAAGGTGATGATATAAAGCAAAATGAAATCTTCATTTGCAGTGAAGTACTCATCTATCAAAGTGAATTAACTTTTCAGCTAAACAAGTATCCTTTAATCAATGGTGTCTTCTCAACATCTGTCCAAGTTGGCTTATAATACATAAGAGTTTTATCCCTGCCTGCGGTTGAGTTTGCAAAGTCCTACACAAGAGATGCTGTGGCTGTTACAGATGCTCCCCTTTCTGGGCTCTGTCTACCACTCTCCCTTTGCTTCAGTTCCATTGCTGAAGGTTGGTTCTCTGTTTCTGTTTGTCTTAAGCCCTGTGAATCAGCATGATGGTTAACATTTTGCCTGCTTTAAGTGTACCTCAATGGCATTTTCTTCTGTGCTTACATTCTGTCCTCTCCTTTTGGTCACAGACTATTTGTTTGCTATACAGATACTTATTTCTGATAGCACTTTTTAAATTTTTTTAAACATTTATTATATTTTAGGTGTAGATGGACACAACACAATGCCTTTATTTTTAATGTGGTGCTGAGGATTGAACCGGTCCCACTCATGCTAGGCGAGCATTCTACCACTGAGCCACAATCCCAGCCCCCTTTTAATGGTGAGAATGAAATAGCCCTTACTCTTAAAGAGTTTTAAGACCATATGGGAAGAAAGAAATGTAAATAGAAAAATAAAAGAAAGCGGAAGATGCTTTGGAGTAAAAAAGGACATTTGAGTAAGTATTATTCGTTTTCATCTCTCTAGGCTCACTGCATAGAAAATATGGTGCAAGCAGCATTCTTTAATCTTGATAAAACTGTTGAAAGGTTTCTTGAGAGTTACAATTGAATTTAGGGAAAACGTGCTGCAGATGAATGAAATCTTCCGACCACATTTCCTTTCATTTTTTCTGTTATTCATTTGATGAAAATGGACTTCATAAACAAAGCTGTACCAGCCAACAGTATAATTTTCTTTCTGGGAAATCATCTGCTGAACTTCTATGGTGATGCTGGGAAACGGTATTTCATGGTATTGACTACTGTAACTTTGTGCTCCACAAAAATCCAACACTAAGGAGATATTTAATAGTTATATTTTAGTGTATAAATAAATAATTTGATGAATTACTGAACAGAGGGCTGTCCTTATCTTAGTAGAGCTCCATCTCTAGTTCTCATATGTAAGACACATGCACACAAGAGCACATTTGGGATCACTGAGTTAAACAAATAAGTTCATCAAAGTTTTTATTAATGACTCTTTGATGTTGCTCTATAAAATTCCTAAAATTGTTAAGGGATGAGTAATATCAGATAAGGTTACATTATTCAATGACTGATTTAACTCAGTTTTACCTACATTGACCCCTTTGGAGTTGTAGTCTGAATAACACACCACCAAAAATATTAAGTGTAGACAATATTGAAATGCATTATGATCTTTAAGAGAATAGGATGCCTTTATTATCATATCAAGTACTTTCATTTTTATATTTATTTCCCCCAATAGATATTTCCTTTGTTCCCATGGATAAATAAAATTAAACACATGTAAACATACAGCATGCCCTCATCTTGATACTTACACATATTTAAATTTAACTCTATATTTAGACTGCTCTACCTGCTGTACAACTGTACTGGAGATACAAAACAAACTTCAGTAAAGACAACCAGGCATATTCTGTAGTTATTAGATAAACTCAAACTATGTCTAAAAGTTTCAGAAAATTGGCATGCACTATAAACATAGTGTAAGGATGAGTTAATCAACTTACAAACAAAAAGAATGGATGCTCTTTTATTGTAGAGCATAGGACCTTCTTAGTACCTAGGTAAATAACAAAATTAAAATAAATATTGCATTCAAATACCAACATCTCTGAAGAATATTTGTCCCTAAAATGTTTTTGTTGCATCAAGGAAAATGAAAATGTAAGACTGGGTGTGGTGGTGCACACCTATAATCCCAACAGCTCCGGAGGTGGAGGCAGGAGGATCTCAAGTTCAAAGCCACCCTGGACAATTTAACTAGGTGCTAAGCAACTCAGTGAGATCCTGTCTCTAATAAAATACAAAATAAGGCTTGGGATGTGACTCAGTGATGGAGTGCCCTTGATTTCAAACCCTAGTAACACCACCCCCGTCCAAAAAAAAAGAAAAAGAGAAGAAAATGTAGGAGAATGCTGAATACAAGTGTTGAAAGACCAGCTTGGCTCTTTTGAAGATTTGAGACTTCGGGTGGTGATTAATAGGAGACAAGCAGAAGGTTTTACAAGACAGAGCAAAGGCTGTGTTCTTGCAGAGTCCTCCTGAGTGAAATAATAGAATACCTAAAAAACTGAAACCGAGGATGAAGTAGAGAAGTCAATTTAAAGAATAAATATACAAAAGTAAATACTAAGAGAAAGAAAGAGGATTTAGGGAAGACCAGAGGACCAGAGTGCTTTGATTGAATATTTCTAAATTTTGAAGTAAAATGAGAACCCTTCTGAAAGCAATAACAAAGAGAGATGATGGTCTGTATGGACTGAATAATTTCCCTGAAGTTATGGGAATGATTGTCTGAGAGTAAGTATTCTGATGGAAAATTCTACTCTGTTGAGTTTAACTCCACAGCTCTTGACTCTGGAGAGCAAAGATGAAAGTAGAAACTTTTTCCTGCTTATTAAAATTTATTTTTCTTTATCTACTATTTTTTTCTGAAATATTTTTCTCAAGAAATTTGAATTGGTGATAGCAGTATGAACAAAATATTTGTGTTTATGCTTGGGAAACATTTTTATTTACAGAAGTTAGGGCTCATTTTATAGTTGAAAATCAAGATCAAACCTTATAGAGACTCCCTTGGGCTCTCTAAAATTTTTTTCCATATAGGAATTGTTCTTTGACATGTTAGAAAAGAAACTTAGAAGGTTGGGGAAGATAACCCATTTTTACCAAGAAATATTGAGAGGAAAATACAAGTTCCAAAGTGCAGACCTCATTGAATAAACCGAGTCTACAGTTTTAAAAAATGAAACACTCAAGCTTTGTTACTGATATTAAAATTTGGAATTGATTCACTGTCCTCAGGTTCACTCATCTTTAAAGTGAGTTTACAAATATTTAACTTATGGTCATAAAACTTTATTCTAGAAACAATATTTAGTAAAGTAGATAATACATTTAATGTCCCTTGAAGGGACATGATCCATCACATTTGATGTTCTATATATTTTAAACTATCAATTTTATATGATAGTTGAATAAGTGCTATTGAATATGAAATAAAATACTAGAGTATTAAAAGTTAGAGTAATTAGTCATTTAGAGTAAAGAGAAAGACATTGACAACTAAGGATCAACCTAAGGAAATGAAGCAAAAATTATACTTAATAATGTGAGTGGAACTTATAAGAAACATGGAGTGGCTGGAAAGGGGGATGCTAGTAGGATAGGCACACCCTAAGACCCCAGACCACAAACTTAAACAGGAATCTCTTGATGAAATTCTAAATAAATTTCAACACTGCTTTTTTTTTCTTTTTAGTATCCCAGGCCTCTAAATTTCTTAATAGAATAGTTTGAAATGAATATACAATGACAGTTTTAAAAATTGCTTCTGAAAATAAAGAACATCTAGAAATCTTGTAACGTTAAAATATGCAGAAAAACATAGCCTGTTTTCTTTTTTATACCTTACGCTTTTTCTGTATACCTGTCAAATGTATCCCTTAACAATAGGCCCTTTCTGCAGCACCAAGTGATGTTCCTGTGGAGGTAATGTCTGAAGATGCTTGAGTTGTCAGGGCTACTTTCCAAAGGTGTTTTCAGGGTGTCATTTGCAGGCATTAACTTGTGTTGTGATATTTTCTGCACGTTGACCTCACAACCTGCTTGATATGCATAACGCTTTGGTCTGTCTTCAGAATTTGTTGTTTGAGAATGCCCTTGTCTCGTGTCCTCTCACTTCATACAGTGTTGGAATGGTAGGTGCATTATTCTTGTTGATAGGATTTCTGAGTTTCATGATAGGCCATATGAATTTGGATGCTCATTTTTTTTTCCTAGTGCAGATCAATCCTCAGTGTTGAATTACTAAGCTCACTACACACATTCTCAAGAGCAACTACTTTATTTAAATACACATGAGGACCTTCATTTTTTTATCTGTCTGTTTACATTTCTTTCTTATGTTGTTTAATGATAGAAAAATCATAAAACAAAGTTGTTATTCCTAAGAAGAGTTTTAGACCATAATGTGTAAATTAAAAAATCATAATTTTCTCAAGCATTAGAGGTTTCGTTTAAGGTTCATTCAAGGTTTCGTTTTTTATTAAAGTATATTTGCCTAGAAATATAAGCTTAAAAACATCACTTAGAAATTTTATCATGACTATAGATTTACAGATATGTGTGTCCATTATGTTTTTGAAATTATTTATTTATTTATTTATTTATGCTGGGGATGGAACCCAGAGTATCGTGCGTGCAAGGCAAACCACTCTACCAACTGAGCTTTATCCCCAGCCCTGACATTAATTTTTAAATAAGATTTTTGTTTTCAAATTCAGGTCAAAAAAAAAAAAAGAAAACATTTCACTTTCAAGGCAGAGAGAATACATTAATTGTGTTCAGTTCACATAAATCATGAAGAACTTTGTGAATATTTTGTCATTCACTAGCTCTACTGTTATTATTGCCTTTAATTTTACTAAATAAATAAATAAACAAGCTCGATTTATAGCACTGTGTTCTATATTACAAAGTCTATATTGTCAATTGCTATTTCCTGAATTATGAATATCTGCATACTAAAGTAACCTGTTTCTCCCTTTTTAGTAAATAGACTGAATTCTATTTTTTAAATTAAAATAGTATACTTTCAGATTAATGTACATTTCACTGGATATTGAACTCTAGATCAGAAATAAAGAATTTAAGAAAACGTCACCATAATAGAAGCTCTGGGCTTCTGCTTATTACATTCCAGTATAGTTAATGCTGTCATATATTCAAATCAAGTCCAACGAAACTATAAAATTTCTTTTCAAGAAGTGGTCTATATTTGTAATTATCCATATCAACTTTTTAAAATATTTTCTTGATGGAGCTTTGTTTTATTTATTTATGTATGGTACTGAGAATCCAACCCAGTTCTTCACACATGCTAGGCAAGCCCTCCATCACTAAACTACAACCCCTGCCCCTACATCAACTTTTTGATCTATTTCCCATTCTATCTGCCTCCATTCCAATATTAAAAGTCTTGTAAGTTTTCACTGACTTGTGTACAACAAGAACAAGACTAAGCAAACTCAACAGATGACCTTTCTTGATTCCTGCAGAGAACTGAAGTTACCAGGAAATTGCAATCCTCCAACTTGGACAGAGGAAATATACAAAAACATATTTGAGATCAGGTTACCTAGAACAGAAGTTGTTGGGTTTGATACAAACTTCCCAATTTTCAAAGAGGGAGTTTAGAATAATTATGGTTAAGATGTTAATATCTTCTGTAGTAAAGAATTAACCTTATCCAAAGAGAGGTCTTAGCCCTCAGTTCTTGGGATATAATTACTAAATTCTAAAGAGGATCTGCATAAGAGTATCTTTGGTTTCCTGGGATCCTTGAGCTACAAAAGATAGACTAATAATTTATGTTTGGTACTTTCAGATTCAAGGAATCAGCTCTATCACCTGAGAGGTTGAACACCAAAATCCACACAAACAACCATATTAATGTGACCAAATTCCCATAAGAACTCTGGACATCCTGGATAACAAGTCTCAGATGCCCTTTTCTGCTCTGAAATATTCCCAGCATATTGGGACATATGCTGAAGACCCCATGTTTAGAATTCTCCTCGTCACTGCTCCTTGTGTCTTTTCCTTGGTTGATTTTGATATGTATTTTCTCATTGTATTAAACTAACTATCAGCTTAATGGCTTTCATTGTGTTCTATGAGCCCTTAGAGCAAATTATTGAAAATGAGCCTGGGTTCTTTTGGATCTCCAAAATTATAATTAGTATTAAGAGTGAGAGTAGTCTTAAAAACTACCTCCAAATTTTGTATAGTTATAATAGAAAAAGTAGACAACATGCAAAACCAGACGGAGCATATAAAGAAAAGACCCTACAAAAACATTAAAATGAAACTCTGTAAAGCAGAAATACAGAAGTAAAGAATGCTTTCAGTGGACACATTGATAGATTGGTCATGTCTGAAAAAATAGTTTCAGTTAGGTCAATAGAAACATTCAAAATTAAAATGCAAAGAAAAAGAGAATGAAAATAACCAACAGACTATCCAAATACTGTAGGATAAGTATAAAATGTGTAACAGTTATATAATAGGAATATGAGAAAGAAAAAATAAGTTACCAAAATATGCTATGCATAGGTAAATTGTGAGAGGATAAATGCAAACTACATCATGAAAGAGGTCAGAGAAAAATACATTAAAACTTTGGATAGAAAGGATAAGAGCACACAACACTTCTTAAAAACAAAAATTACACACACAAAAAAAGGAGAGTGGGCTGAATTATCTAAAGGTTAAAAGAAAAAAATATCCCCACTAATCTGGAGTTGTGTGTTATTCAAAATTATCTTTTTAAAATAAAAATCTGCTCAGAGAACCAAAACTGGGGGAATACATTACACTGGCAGAAATTTTGCTCTAAAAAAACATATAAGAGTAAAAATAAAATAAAAGTGACAAAATAGAAATAGTAACAATGCATAGTGTGATTTTTACCATTTGTACAAGTGCAATAATTTATAGGGAAGCAAGGGTCTGGGGATACTCTTTTTTATAGTAAGTGTAGTAACTATAGTCTTATATAGTAATATTTGAAAGTTGACAATATACTTCTAAAATATTGAAAAATCTGGTGCAAACACTAAAAATCTTTAAAAAGAACTATAATTAAGAGGCTAATATTGAAGAAAAATAAAATCATATACAATTAAAACAAGAAAAAAGAAACAGGAAAATGGAGGGGGGAAGAAACAAAAAAATTAGTGCAATTGATAGGAAACAATTACAATTATGGTAGATGTTAATTTAAACCTAGCAAAAATCATTTTTATTATGAATGGTCTGAATTCACTAATTAAAAGATAGAGATAACCAAGTGAATTTTTTTTTAAATGCCATCTACAAAAACATCCATTTAAAATATAAAGACACAGGTTAAACGTAGAGATGGCAAAACACATAACAAAGTAAAACACACAAAAATGGAGTAGGCATGTTAATTTCAGGTAAAGCTAGACTTGAGAATAGAGAAACTCTCAGGATTAGGAAAATTATTATATAATGATGCAAAGGTGAATTCAAGATGAGATGACAGTTTTTACAATATATGCATTGACATCACATCTAAAAAAAATCAGGCCAAAACTGACAGAAATGACAAGTGAAATGTGAGAATTCACTCTTATAGCCAGAATAATGCATCCATTTTTTCAGTAATTGAAGATCAAATAGAAAAAAGTCAGTAAAAATGTAATTGACCTGAAAAAAACTATTGTTCAACTTGAATATAGGATACTCATTCAACAACCACCACCTGAATTCTCATGCTTACATGGAACATTTCCTGGCAGAGTTCATACTCTGGGTTATAAAGTGTATCATATCAAATCTAAAGAAATAAAAACCATAGAAAATCTGATAGAATACAAAGGAATTCAATTAGAATTAAATAACAATAAATATACAGTCACAATGCATATGGTGATTAAAAAACATGACTTTTACAAAACATTTGGATCAAATAAATCTCAAGATAAATTATAAAATTAATAAAATGAAACTAAAAAACTATTAAACACATTTAACCAAGTCTTCATTTTGCAGTTAAAGAATTATACCATTTATATATATAAATCTATAACTATGTGTATATATATATATATATATATATATATACATATTTATATAATTGTGTGTGTATATATATATATACACACACATGCAATTCAGTGGATAAATAATTGATTTTTAAATAAATATGTTGAAGCAATTTGAC
Organism: Urocitellus parryii; assembly: GCF_045843805.1. Lineage (NCBI taxonomy): Eukaryota > Metazoa > Chordata > Mammalia > Rodentia > Sciuridae > Urocitellus > Urocitellus parryii. The sequence goes on from NC_135532.1 coordinate 50,056,089, forward strand.
ATGTACACGTATAAAATTGATCTAGATACAGATATTTTCTACTAACTAATTTACAATAATTTATAGTCTTATCGTTAGAGTGCAGAACTATAAATTTGTAGAAGAAAACACAGGTAGAAGTCTTAATGAACTTTGGTGATGACTTTGGTGACATAACACAAAAGCATAATCTGCAAGAGAAAATTTTAAGGAAAAAGATAATTGGGCTTGCTTAAAATTTAGAAACTTCTGATCTTTGATGAATAAGATTAAGATAATGAAAAGACAGACTAGAAGAAAATATTTTCAAAATATACACTTGATGAAAAAGAGTAAAAATAAAATAAAAATGACAAAATAGTGACACATACAAACAATTAAAATTCAACACCCCCACAAAGAACCCAACTTCATTGAAAACATAAAAACTATCTGAACAGACACTTCACCAAAGAAAACCATCAGACAAATGCCAATTCAAAGATATTTTACAACACTGCTCAAAACTGACAAAGACATGAAAGACAGAAAGAAAGACAGAAAGAAATAAAGAAAGAAAGAAAGAAAGAAAGAAAGAAAGAAAGAAAGAAAGAAAGAAAGAAAGAAAGAGAGAGAAAGAGAGAGAGGGAAGGAGGGATGGAGGAAGAAGAAAGGAAGAAAAGAAGGAAGGGAGGGAGGAAGGAAGGAAGGAAGGAAGGAAGGAAGGAAGGAAAGAATGAAGAGAAAGAAAAAGAGAGAGAGAAAGGAAGATCTAAGTAACTAAGGAGCCTGAGGAGACACAGAAGGTGATATCTAGATGAGATACTAGGACAGAAAAAACATGTCAGATAAAAACTAAGGAAAGATAGGTGGGGAAATAAAGAAAGTTGAATGAACTGTGGAATTCAATAAAAATGTGGCAATATTCATTCATTATTTTTAATATTCTATTGTCAAATGCAAAGAAATTTGAAGGAACTTGTGGGAAGTCTTCCTGCAATCTTCTCAATTTTTGTGCATTATTATTACCAACAACAAAGATTTTGTTTCAGGCATCTGTGGCTGTGCCTAAAAATGTTTGACCTATGGTAGGTATGTGTCCACATTGCTTGAAGGAAGAAATGTATAAGATCTAAAATATTGCATAATAAATAAATTCATATTATTCTAATAAAATCATAGAAGAATTGCAATGTCAAAAAACTAAATTCTTAAAAAATGCAGAATGTGTTTTATCTTTTTCTTGATATGAATAGAAGATATTCTTAAGCCTGGACTCTAATTATTGACATAGCAGCTCAAGTAGAAGAGCCACAGGAACCTCATTGGAAAACTTTAAAAAAATTCATGGATGGTTACATTTATGTAAATCTGAGTAGCTTGAGCAAATATAATATAAGCTTTGGATCTGCCTTTTTTTTTTCCTTAACTTTACAAATCACTTAGGCCCTAAACATGTATGCCTATATCTAAGGACATAACATTGTATCATCTCTCTGGTAAAATTATCATGTTTTCACAAGTAACATAATTTCTATTGGTTTATGTATAAGGAATTCTGATCATCCTGAAGGATTACAATGGGATCACTTCAAAAAAAAAAAAATGGAACTAGAAGGGGAGGCCTGTGGAGACAAGGCAGAAATATAAAGCTATAAAGTGAGAGAGGAGATGCAAGCATACTGCATGACTGCTCTAAAACTTCAAATAACCCCATAGTTATAACTTCTAAAAATAATGGATTTGAAAGTACACAATCTATGCCATCTTTTAAAAAAAATCACCATTAAATATTTGTAGATAAATTGTTTTATTTCTTCAGTTAACACTATGTTATATAATAGGAAGTACTATAACATTGTTTTAAACAAGTAAGTGTATTCATTTCTCTCAGAAAAAGCCCTGAGTCAGGCAGCTCAAGGCTGATAAAGTGGTTCTTTAAAAGCACAAGGAACCCAGACTCATTTTGTCCTTGTCTTTGTTTGTTGTTTTCTACGTTACAAGATTTCTGCTGCTTCTCCAGCCCTTCTCTTTTATTTTTATTCGGAAAGAAGGGAAAAGAGATAAAGGCCCTTTAGTCAAAGCTTGGCTTTATTCATGAAGGAACACACTTTCTTTATACACATTTGTACATAACTCTTTGACCATGCTTGGTAACAGTGACAGCCATTGTCTAAAAGGGCATAGAGGGACTGTGGTAGGTCCATTGGCCCATTTCCCCAATGGCTTTCCAGATCCTCACCTTCTGGTATACAAGTCCTGTGTAAGCTAGTTCCGTCAGTGGGGGCAGGATCTGAGAACATGAAAAAATAGCTGTTCTCCTCGTTGTTTTCTTATATGAGATCTTATAGGAACAGGCTAGAAAAGGCTCATGCTTATTTTTTTTAATTTTTAAACCAGGGATTTAACCCAGGGTTGCTTAAGCACTGAGCCATATCCCCAGCCTTTCTGTTTTGAGACAGGTTCTCTCCAAATTGTTTAGGGCCTAACTTGCTGAGATTGGCTGTGAACTTGTGATCCTCCTGCCTCAGCCTCCTGATCTGCTGGGATTACCAGTATGTGCTACCGCACTTGGCTTCTGCTTGTTTTGAAAAAGTAAGCTGCTATGGTGGGAAAGGATATGAACAAGTCCTGTAGCAGTTGAAAGTGATGCCAAATAAGGTGTGTCCCTCAATTCTATAACCACAGGGAACTGTGTTCTGGTATAACCCAAATGAGCTTGGAGGGAGACCTTGAGCACCAGGTAAGAATGCATCCTAACCAAGTCCTCATCTCAGCCTCCTGAGACTCTGAGCAAAGATCATATTTGTGCTGTGCCCCATTTTTTTGACCTAGAAAAATAGGAAGATAATACAATGTTTTTTAATCTGACAGAAACAGATTACTAATAGAGGAACTGACACTTTAACAAGATATATTGCTAGCCAACACAAAATTGCTTGGTCAGAAATAAAAAAAAGAATAGATACTGGAAGCAAGTAATTTTTACCTCCACGACCAGTGTGGTGGGCAGCTAAACTAGGGTTGTTCAAGTGAATTTCCTAAGGTATCAAATAAAACACAGACACACAATTTACCTTTAATTCAAGCCCTGGGATGGCTTCTCTGACCTCAGCCTCAAGCTCCCCAAATGGGAGAGCAAGGAATGTCACTAGAGGCTGAGAGAGAGAGAGAGAGAGAGAGAGAGAGAGAGAGAGAGAGAGAGAGAGAGAGAGAGAGAGAGCGCGCAAGCACACCCACAAGCACTTTCAGGAGTGGTCTTTTATTAGGGGACTGTGATTCTTTAGAAATTTCCATCCAGTAACGGTAAAGAGGGGTGGGGTTACAAGGACAGGTAGGGTAACTCAATCCCTGGAGATGTAGGAAGGCACACCCATGCATGAAGACACATTGGGCGAGGACACATTTTATGACTTTCAAGATCAGGTCCACCATCTACAGCCACTTTGATGTGGCCAGATCACAGGAAGTGACCAACAGAGCCTCTCCAATCAGGAAAGGAAAATGCTGGTCACATGATGTGGTGGCCTCCCACAAATTTTATCTATAAAACACTTTGCACAATATTTGGCTATCTCACTTATATTGGTAAACAAATCAGTAATCATTGTTGAAATTTTCTCTTATTTAACATAGCTATTAATATTTTTGACTTTACCATTATTTTTCCTCATTTTTATCATGTATTTTCTTCCTTTAAAGTTTTTTTTTTTTATTACTATGAGATTTTTCTATTTTTTTAAATTGTATTCTGTTTTCCAAATGGAGATAACACATTTAGGAAATGTAAAGAGTTAAATGGACAAACAAATGAATGAGAGAATTATTAAATGAATACACTTATACCATGAATGTTCACCATAAAATGGCTAATCCAGTAGTTGTCAGCTTGTGTGGTTAAGCTCTTTCTTTATGAGAGCATTATAAGGTCCTTGTCCAATAGTTGACTTCATATTATAGCTTTGCCATCATTTTAATAAACAGCATTCTTAAATGTTGACATAAATTACTTTAAAGGGAAGCTTTGAATTCTAGGCGACATTTGTTTTCTTTTCATGAAATTCAGCAGGCATCATTTTGGACCTGAAGTCAGGTGGGGATTTTTGCCTCTCTTAAAAAGAAGTGCAGCTGGAACTCATGTAACGGTTAATGTAGGGCACCTCCAATTTAATTAGTTTAACCACTTGAGTCCTGCTGAATGAGCCTAGTACATGGGGTTAATCACTTATCAGTGGGAAAGGATAGACACATGTGCAGGTATAGCACTATCAGCCAGCAGGTGATAGTCTGAGTTATGTGCTCTGCCCTGCCCACTGGGTGGCAGAGCCAGTGAAGCATTCAGCCATTGAATTTCCTGGCGGCTTAAATGACTCACATAGTACTCAGGACATATTAGCCTTAAGGATTTCTTCTGCTACTTTTCCTTAAATAAATGCATCTTGCTTGCTGTTTTTTTTTTTTTTTTTTTTTTTTTTTTTGCTCAAAGATGAATTTTCTTCCAGATTTCTAAAGGAGCTAATTTTAGATTCTTCTTTATCCTTATCATAAAATAACAGATGGAATAAAAAGAAAAAAAAATAAGAGATGATCATCATTGATCCCCAGAGGAAAACTATATAGGACCTCTTTAATTGATTTTTAATTTCTAGTTGTCACCTAAGACAAATATAAAACAAAAAATTTTAAGTTTTAGAAAAATAATGGACATGCAAAACATTTACTCAAATCTTTATTATATCAATTTTTGATACCGTGGCAGATTTTTTACCTTCCAAAGAACATTTTATTAACAGTTGTATGGTTAGGACAGTCACCGAATTATGACTAACAGCTCATATTCATGAGAACCAGAATATAAAGCTGATAACCTCAGAACAGTTATCAGACATAATATTAATACAGATAGTCAAGTATTATAGTTAATTCCGAAAGATCAGTTTGAATTCAGTTAAAGGAATTACTGACTTTAGAAATGTTAAACCTCATATAACTAAATATATATAATATTTAATGTGAAAATTTAAGAATTAATATATGTGAGATCTTGAGGCAAATCCAGAAACCTTGATTTATACTGAATTATGCATTTTATAAGTCTTGGCCTATGACAAAAGAATTGAGTTTCATCTATGGATAATTTTTTCCGTGATAGACAGCTAATTGGAAATAAAGCTTGTGATGACAAGGGTTAGACCAAACTAACTTTTCTTCTAACTCATCACAAAGAAATGATGTTGACTATAATTAGATAAATCTATTTTTTCTTGAATATGATACATAATACTCTCAATATTTCTGTTGTCATATGGAAAATGTAAAAAAATGTATAGTAAATTAAGAATTCCCTACCTGAAATAGAGATACTTTCAGGTGATTTTCCATTATCCATCTCTATATCTCAACTGTACACATAAAAGCTGAACATAAAATACTTCCCATTTTATTCCCTTTATTTATTTCCACAGCCACTTAAACTTAACATGACATCATATCACTGGCTATGAACAATGGAATCTGTGAAGTTGCACCACTTCTAAAACAAAACATTTATCAACACTTGATACTTTCCATTTCTTTCCCCTGCTACTTTAACTAGGGAGGTCATATATTAGAGTTGAGTTAGTTACAGTATGGTGGAGCCTCCACCAGCCTGGATCACTGACTCACTGCTGAGAAAGCTGTTACTTTGGATGTTTTCCAAGTCCATAACAGATTTCAAGTTACTGAGAAATAACTTGTTTTAGTTTCTATACAACGAAGATTTTGGACTCTGCATGTGTGTGTGTGTGTGTGTGTGTTTGTGTGTGTGTGTGATTATAGAATATCCTAGTCTCACTAATTAAACCATCAACTTTCCACATGAATTTTTTTGATTTTTATAAGCAAAAAATATCATCTTTTTACCACACCTGGGAATTTTATTAAGAAATTTCACCATCCTAATTTTATCTCCTTTTTTAACTGAAAAAAAGCGGGGGGGGGGCATGGCTCCTATTTTTCTATTATTTAGAATTTTAATTATTACCAATGGTTAAGCATGTATCAAATATTTTTTAAATGTCATTGCTAAATTATAACCTCTTCTGAATGTGCCAGAAAATAGCCATCCTTGACAAGCCATTCTTTGCAACTTTGCATCTATAAGGAGACAAGTGACTAATTCATATGTATTAAGATCATAAGAACCTTTTATCAGTAATCAAGCAAATTCATGTAATTCATTGTTCACTAAGAATTTATCAAGATACTATTGTCAAGAGATGTTTTGTTACTCCATATACAAACAGTGAAAAAGATTGACAAAAATCTTAAACCTCATGCACTTATACAGCACTTTTGCCTTTGCATGCTGCAGTTATGCCAACAAGTCAAACTTTACCACAGGTGTCCAGAGAAGGAATGACTACTTCAAGATCACACATGCTTGCACTGGAGAAAATTATCCATTACATAATACCTGTTCTTTTTATAAATTTATTTTTTTATTTTTAAAATTTGTTCTTTTCAGTTATACATGACAGTAGAGTATATTTTGACATATTTATTCAAACATGAAATATGTCTTATTCTAATTAGGATCCCAGTCATTTGAATGTACAATATATGGAGATTCACTGTGGCATATTCAGACATGTATATAGGAAATTCATATTAGATTCATTCTACTGTCTTTCCTATTCTCATTGCCACCCCCCCACTCCCCCGCCCCCCACAACACACACACACACACACACACACACACACACACACACATACCGTCCCTTCTTTCTCTTTCAGTTTCTCTACCTAGGGAATATTTTAGCCATCTCAATTGTGTCTCAGTAAAAAGATCTTATAATTAGGAGAGTAGAAATCACTTTGTGAGGATGTCAATATTCATTCATTTTTCATCCTCCATCTGAGTAAAAATGAAATCAAACACCAGGAACTCTTTTTGATCTCAAGCACTTACATTATTACATTCGCCCAATCATTTTCTGTCATTCTCTTCCTTAAATTTTACTCCATCACAGTATCAAACTGTTCATTGTCTCCCACAGACATCATCATCTTCCATTTCCACTTGTCACAGCCCAACTTATCACTTATTCCATAATTCTTAGCCTTTCATCACTTTAACTTCCCATCCTTCTCTTCAATGTGTTCTCCCCATAGAAACAACCAGGAACTGAGTATCCTCTCCTGTAATGCCATTGGACTTCAAGTGTACCTTTATCACAACACTGTTGTATATACAAAACCATTCCTTTTCCTTTTCCTGATTGTGAAGTCTTACTACTTTATTAACACTTTATAAAAAGCATTCTTAAAAGCTTATTGTTCAGTTAAGGAATGTACAGGTATAATTGTCAATCAACAGAAAATTTTGAGCTTTAATTGATAAAAAGGCTATTTTAAAGGTATCATTTAAATGCAATGAATTCTGAAGCCATGCCTAGATTTGAGTCACAATGGTTAATCCTTCTATAAAAATCCTATTACCTTAAAAACACATTGCTACTTTGTCCAAATTATGATAAAGTTTGCAAAATTCTATAATTCCTGGTGGAGAAAATACCTATTAATATCCTATGATTTGAGTAATATTTGAAATTGGGAAAATATTTTTACCTCATCCTTTTCTTCTGTAAAATGGAAAAATAATAATAATACCTAACTTGCATGACAGAGGATATAACTGAATGTGGAAGCATATGCAAATTATACTTAAACAGCACTTTTAAGCTTTCCTCGAAATTTAGAAGAATTCATGCATGTAAAGTTTGCTATGAAGTTGAGTGTTGCAGAAATTTAATTGTATAGTCTCTGATATTACTCCTAATTCTAAAGCATACATCTATATTAATTAAATTTCCTTCAGTAATATATGTCTTATCAATTTGTATTTTAAATACATTTATGATGTAACAAAACACTATTCCCTTAAAAATGACAAAATAGAGGGGCTGGGGCATGTAGCTCAGTGCTATAGCATTTGCCTATCATGTGAAATTCTCAGGGTTTGATCCCTTTCCCCACAAATACCAATAACAAAAACAGAATTTAAATATGTCTATGACAAATATTTAAATATCCTCCCAGAAAGTGCTCACAATACACCTTTATGTAGCCATCGCAACTATCACTATTTGCTTATAAAGTATTTGCTTAATATAAGACCTAAAAATCAAACATGAAAATGATTATGTATAACTCAAATGTTGACTTGACATCCCTTGTTTGAAATTCCTAGAGAAAATCTTGAGGAATTTGTATGTAGTGCTGATGAATTAACATTAACCTATTATAAAAATTAATTGGGATGCTTATATTCATATTTATTTTGCCTCTAAAAGATTCTAAGTAGTAGTTGTAGTATCTGACACTTGATCTAAGCTATCTTCTGAATTTATTGTCTCATTTTTTTTTTACCTGACTCAAAATCAGTCTTTCTGAAACATTGTGAAGAGCCTATCAAGTCCTCTTTTTTTTGGGGGGGTGGGCAGAGGGTACCAGGGATTAAACACAGCAGTGCTTAACCAATGAGCTGCATCCCCAGCCCTTTGTATTTTTAATTTTTGAGACAGGGTGTCACTAGGTTGCTTTAGGGCCTTGCTAAGTTACTGAGGCTGGCTTTGAATTTATGATCCTACTGCCTCAGCCTCCTGAGCTGCTAAGACTACAGATATGTGCCACGATGCTGTGCAATCAAAATCATCTTGACGGCAAAACAGATTATCCATAGCTTCCAGATACCTAGGAATATTCATCCATTCAATCATTCATCCATTAATTTCTCCCTTTAATAATTATCTATTGAACATCAATTGTATGTCAGATGCTGATTTAGATATTTAAGAAAGATTTGTAAATGAAGCAGGTAGATAGATCATTGTCATTTTTGCAGTTTATATTCCATTACATTTTTATTTAATTACAAATTTCATAGTTTTTTGTTATCCTTCCTACCAAAGTAATTCTAATGCTATCATTCTTTTGGCATTGTGCTTCCTGAGTTATTCACAAGGTGGCAGCCACAAGTCCTTGTTTATTGTGGAACAACTGTTCAAGTCATGGAGATTACATATAAAGTTTCCCTGGGGATTGTTTATTTCCATGGCTGAACAATTTATTAAAAAGGAGTTGCTCTTTTTTTTTCCTGCCCCTTCAATTGATCACTATCAGAAGGAGACCTCATCACAATAGGGAAAGATGTGTGTAGCTATAACCTTGTATTAATTATCCTAATCCTACCTTCTTTCTTGAACTCATCAGCATTAAATTAATTTGGATTTAAGTTAAACTTGGGCTCTGTGGTATCAAAGGAAACCCTTATTGAGAGCTGGACTCAGTATTCCTTCTCCTTCCTGGAATTTAGTTATTTTTTCAATAATAGCTTTTGGGATAAAATTTGTTAATCATTCATGTTATTTTTTTTTCCTCTTTGTGTATCTCTGCTTTCCATTCTCCACTGCACTTGTCAGGAAAGTTAGGACAAGGTTTAAATTCTATTCCATGTAGCACTCATTTACTAGGCAAGTGAGAAAAGTTAGGGTACTAGTGGTAGTGTCACAAAATACCCCCAAAGAGCTAGGAAACCTGGAAATTAGTGACCCTGAACTTGTGTATCTGATATGTTCCACCATCTTATATATAATAGATACTGGTACACTTCAACAAAAAGGACAGGATATTGGTGATTTAATTATGTTAGTCACCTTAGTTATTGTGTTGTAACAAATTACTAAAAAATATGGCTCAGAACAACAATTAGCATTTATTATCTTAGACAGTTTGTGTGGATCAAGTACTTGACAGCAGCCTACCTGGGTGGCTGTGGCTCAGTGTCTCTAATGAGGCTTGTTGAAGTCATCTGGAGACTTGACTAAGGATAAAGAATCTTCTTCCAAGTTGGCACAGTCACATGTTTATTGGCAGGTGGCCGCTCCTTACCATGTGGACTCCTTCGTATTGTTCATTGAGTGTCTTCCTGGCATGGCAGTGAGCTTCTGGAAAACAAATGATCCATGTTGTGATGATTTCCATGACCTAGCCTTAGAAGTCACATGCCATCTTTTCCTGAATTCCTTTTAGGCAGACATACCACACATCTTCAGTGTGAGAAGATGCTACACAGGGCATACTTAACAGGAGAGGAAATCAGAATTTCACCATCCACTTTCCAGCATCAGTCTAAAAATGAAGACATTCAAACAGAGACTGGATCACACACTGGGAAGCTGGTGTTGAGAACAGCATCATTAATGTAGGAAGAAAACTCATACCACTTTATAGGCAATCATGCTGAAATTGTCAAAATTTAACTGGAGACGAACTGGGATGGAGTATTCATGAAAGGGAAGGTACTCAAAGGTGATTTTGAGAGGTCTGAAAAATTTGTCGTTCAAAGGATTGTGCCATCTTTCAAAAGATTATGAATTTTTGAAAGGCAGAAAGTCTGAGGGCAATAAATCACCAATACAAGGCAAACCATGAATAAAAAATGATCTCATGGAAACAGATGGAGAAATTCTCATCTCCAGCAGCAAAAGATCAGAAAAATGTGAGGATTATTCCTTTGATGATTCATATTCTAATCCCTTGATAACAGCATTCACCAATCCTCACTGTAGAATTGTTACCCTTTCTGTATTATATAGTACTGTTTTGAAAAATACCACACATTTTCAAAGTTCCAACTATTATGTCTATAGAACTGAACTCCTAAATCATATATCCATATCTGAGTATTATTATTATTATGAGTTGAATTTTCCTATGCCCAGTATCCTATAAAACATTTTTACTTAAATACTCAGGTCAAAAATGTCAGAAATAGATTTTAAAAAATTTTACCCTCAGGTGCTCACCTCATTCTCTTTTAATATTCTCTTAACTGCAGCTCAAAATCTAAGAGTATTATGGGGTCTTGAAAGCTCGTGCAGTTATTTTAATCCTCCATTGTCTTCAATTCCTTCCTGAATCAGTCAACAAATTCTCTCTATTTTAAACTTTCTGGATCTATTCTCAATGCCACTAATTATTCTAGCAATTTTAATATGACATTCTGGTTTGCAAAAAGTCATTAATAACTATGCTTTAAAATAAAACTAAAATTATTAAGTACTAATTTGGAATTAGCAATATAATGATAGGTAATTTTTTTTCCTTAAGGAATAGGTGAGAACCCCAAAGTTATGGTGAACACAGAAAGAGTCTATTCAACATAGTAAAATTTGTAAAAAGCAAAATTCAAAATATATGTAAATGAGATGTATGTATGCCTCATATCATAGAAGCTCAAAAGTGAAATTATCAAGCGTTATTTATGAATTTTTAAAATTTGACAGACATTCAGAAATTTGGAACAGGTAACAATTATAAGTGTGCTCTGCATATGATGGCAAAAATGTATTTATTGATGCAAATTAAATATTTAATTTTTAATATCTACTTATCCTATTACAGAATCTACATCCTAATTGATGGATTATATTATGGCTTAAAATTTAGTAAAGTCAAATGTTCTGTTCATATTTGATCTTTGGGTACAAAGTTTTTTTTTGTTTTGTTTTGTTTTCCTTCTTTTAATTGTAGATGGACACAAAAGGTTTCTTTTATTTATTTATTTTTAGGTGGTGCTGAGGATCGAACCCATGCCTCATATGTCATATGTGCTAGGCAAGTGCTCTACCACTGAGCCATAACGCCAGCCCCAGGGTACAAAGATTTTGATCATTTTTGAGGAAATGAATGCTACTATTTTGTGTATTATTTAAGAACCGTTACCACGTTTCCCGTTCCTTTAAAAACAAACACTAATTTAGTCACTTCATTGCGCATATCCAACTTTGAAATAAAATATCTACACCCAGCATTATAACATGTAGAAAAGAGAAAATTGTTTTCGGATAGGCACAGACCTCGCTATGATTAGACGGCATCTTAGTATTCCCTTAAAAAATATACAAGAAACTTAAGTGAAGGACATAAGTCGGGTGAAGAATCAGCAATGTCATATTGTTTAATGCTATGACCCAACTAATGTAGATGAGAACTCATGTCATTTGGTATCATTCACCTGTCGATTTCAACTTATGCAACCCTTATTCCCCTGATATACAAAGTTTTCCTACTGTAAAGCAAAGTTTTTCCAATATTGTGATTACAAGCCACTAAAGATATTTTTTTCTGGGACTAAAGATCAAACCGGGAACACTCTATGATTCAGCGATACACAACGTCCTTTTTATTTGTTATTTTTGAGACAGGCTCTTACTGTGTTTCTGAAGCTGACCTTGAACTTACTATCCTCTTGCCTTAGTGTCTCAAGTCCCTGAAAGTTTAGGCATGCACCACTTCACCTGGCCATGATGTTTTATTCACATCAACCGCTTTGGTTCTTAATCAACTGTGATAAACTATTTCCTTGCTTCTGCTTAATCGTTAATAGTTTAATAAAAACAAATAATACATACTGAGTATCTGGTAAATGCACTATTTTCAGTATTATATACTCTTCGCATTGAATTTTTGATAAAACTCAGTGAATCTGTTATTTTTATCTATATTTTAAAAAAATAAGGAAGAAAAGTTGTGGGCTGGGGATGTGGCTCAAGCAGTAGCGCGCTCGCCTGGCATGCATGCGGCGGGGTTCTATCCTCAGCACCACATACCAAGAAAGATGTTGTGTCTGCTGAGAACTAAAAAATAAATATTAAAAACAAAAATTCTCTCTCTCTCTCTCTCTCTCTCTTCTCTCTCACTCTCTCTTTAAAAAAAAAAAGTTGTACTGTTCAAAATTCAGCAATGATTGCACATTAAAAGGAACACACCTAAGAAATGTGGTGGAACTAAATTTTTTAAATATGTAGAATATACCAGAGTCTTTACCTAAAACTACTACACTACTGTGCACAAGTAACTTTTGTTAATTAAAACATTTGTCAGCACAGCATATTTAAAAACCACAGTAAAGGAAATGTTCTTAAAACACACTTAATAACATGCATAGCAATTGATCCAAACAAAATAATTATTTTCTAACAGAATTATTTAGCTATAGGTGTATTCCATATATAACAAATATATAAATTCTGTAAATATTTACTTCAATTTTGTTTTTAAATATCCTAAAATTAATGAATATGTTTTCTTAAGTGTCTCTGAATCAATGGACATATTTTCTTAGAAAAATATTTGTATCTGGAGAGTGAACAAATTAGGGCCTGAGAGACTTAGAATATTTATACTGGAGTAAACAAACAAACCAAAGGTGACACTCTTTTTTTAAAAAAATATTTTTTTAGTTGTCAATGGATCTTTATTTTATTTATTTATATGTGATGCTGAGATGAACCCAGTGCCTCACACATGCTAGGCAAATGCTCTGCCACTGAGCCACCACCCCAGCCCCAAAGGTAAACTCTTAAACACGAAATAAAAATGATTGTTTCGTTTCGTTTCGTTTTGGCTGCTACTGGGAGGAGGGGTTGGAGGTCAGGTGTCTCTGGTTTCCCCCTAGTCTTTATGGAGGCTCAGCTTGATACTCCCTCTCCCGGCAAGTCTAGGAGAGATTTTATGCGAATTCCCGCTGTCTGGGGGGTGAGCTGAATGACACCGACCTGTTTTGATGTTGCACTCTGAAGGAGAGTGGCGGTGTATCCTTCAGCTTTCCCGGATGGTGGCCGCTGACTGCCTTGGTGGAGTGTCCGCTGTGGGGGATGGGACTGTACCGCCCCATCCAGGCAGTCAGCAGCCACCATCCGGGAAAGCTGAAGAATACACCACCACTCTCCAACAGCTTGCAACATCAAAACAGCCAGCAGCAGGACCCCGGAGATCCAGGCCAACTGATTCGCGCGGCCTGCCCCGCAGCTACAGAAGGCGTGGCGCCTCAGAGAAGCCATTAATTAGCAAGCAGGGAGGTTAGGGACTGCCATTAGGTGGAATCCCGCCAGCCAAGCCCACCGCCCACGCCCGGAACAGGCCCAGCGACCTGCCAGCATTGTAGTCACGACACCCCAATTGGAATAGGGACAGAGCAGAGCCGCCTTCCACTCCTGGAACAGGCCCAGAGAGCCGCCAGCGTGGTAGACACGTCACCCCAATTGGAGTAGGGGCACAGCCGCCGCCCGCACCTGCAAGGGAGACTTTTCAAGTATACAAGAGCAACATAAATAAATAGGGGGTAAATTTCAAAACACAACAGTTGCACCAAGCAGAAAGAAACGCGAGCAGTATGAAAAGACAAGGAAAGAAAGGACCACAAGCAATGCAGGTCAACTCAACTTTAGAAGAGGTAATAGCTGCAACAGATGGAATATCAGATAAAGAGTTCAGGATATATATGCTTCAGATGATCTGGAGTCTCAAGGAAGACATGAGACAGCAAAATCAGACAATGAAAGATCACATTGACAAACAAATCCAGGAAGTAAAAGATCAATTTCATAGGGAGATAGAGGTAATAAAAAACAAACAAATTGAAATTCTAGAAATGCAGGAAACAATAAACCAACTTAAAAACTCAATTGAGAATACTACCAGCAGAGTAGATCACTTAGAAGAGAGAACATCAGACAATGAAGACAAAGTATTTCAACTGGAAAAGAACATAGACAGCTCAGCAAGTCTGCTAAGAAACCATGAGCAGAACATCCAAGAATTATGGGACAATATCAAAAGACCAAATTTAAGAGTCATTGGGATACAGGAAGGCACAGAGCTCCATTCCAAAGGAATAAACAGTCTATTCAGTGAAATAATACGAGAAAACTTCCCAGAATTGAAGATTGAGACAGAATCCCAAATCCTAGAAGCCTACAGGACGCCGAATGTGCAAAATCATAAGAGATCCACACCTAGACACATTATAATGAAGATGTCCAACATACAGAATAAGGAGAGAATTTTAAAAGCTGCAAGAGAAAGAAAGCAGATTACATTTAGGGGTAAACCAATCAGGATAACAGCTGATCTCTCAACACAGACTCTGAAAGCTAGAAGATCCTGGAATAACATATTTCAAACACTGAAAGACAATGGGCTCCAACCAAGAATCGTGTATCCGGCGAAATTAAGCTTCAGGTTAGAAGATGAAATTAAAACCTTCCACAATAAACAAAAGTTAAAAGAATTCTCAGCTAGAAAACCATCTCTTCAAAAAATCCTTGGCAAAACATTACAGGAAGAGGAAATGGAAAATAACATTGAAAACCAACAATGGGAGGTAGGACAGTAAAGGGGGGAAAGTAGTCAAAGAGGATAACAAATCAGGTTTAGTAACATCAATAAACAAATATGGATAGAAGAACAAACCATATCTCAATAATAACCCTAAATGTTAATGGCTTAAACTCACCAATTAAGAGACACAGGCTAGTAGAATGGATCAAAAAACAAGACCCAACAATATGCTGTCTACAGGAGACGCATTTGATAGGAAAAGATATACATAGACTGAAGGTGAAAGGTTGGGAAAAATCATATCACTCATATGGACCGCAGAAACAAGCAGGAGTGTCCATACTCATATCTAATAAAATAGATTTCAAGCCAAAGCTAATCAAAAGGGATATAGAAGGACACTTCATACTGCTCAAGGGAACCATATACCAACAAGACATAACAATCATAAATATATATGCCCCAAAAAATGGTGCAGCTGTGTTCATCAAGCAAACTCTTCTCAAGTTCAAGAGTCTAATAGACAAACATACAATAATCATGGGAGACTTCAACACACCTCTCTCACCACTGGACAGATCTTCCAAACAAAAGTTAAATAAGGAAACTATAGAACTCAATAACACAATTAACAACCTAGACTTAATTGACATATATAGACTATACCACCCAACATCAAGTAGCTACACTTTTTTCTCAGCAGCACATGGAACCTTCTCAAAAATAGACCATATACTATGTCACAGGGCAACTCTTAGACAATACAAAGGGGTAGAGATAATACCATGCATCTTATCTGATCATAATGGAATGAAACTGAAAATCAATGATAAAAGAAGAAAGGAAAAAGCAAGCATCACCTGGAGAATGAACAATAGGTTGCTGAGTGATCAATGGGTTTTAGAAGACATCAAGGAGGAAATTAAAAAATTCCTAGAGTTAAATGAAAACACAGACACAACATTTCGGAATCTATGGGACACATTGAAAGCAGTTCTAAGAGGAAAATTCATTGCTTGGAGTTCATTCCTCAAAAAAAGAAAAAACCAACAAATAAATGATCTCATACTTCATCTCAAAATCCTAGAAAAAGAAGAGCAAAACAACAGCAAAAGAAGTAGAAGGCAAGAAATAATTAAAATCAGAGCTGAAATTAATGAAATTGAAACAAAAGAAACAATTGAAAAAATTGACAAAACTAAAAGTTGGTTCTTTGAAAAAATAAATAAAATTGACAGACCCTTAGCCATGCTAACGAGGAGAAGAAGAGAGAGAACCCAAATTACTAGCATACGGGATGAAAAAGGTAATATCACAACAGACACTTCAGAAATACAGAAGATAATCAGAAATTACTTTGAATCCTTATACTCCAATAAAATAGAAGATAGTGAAGGCATAGATAAATTCCTTGAGTCCTATGATCTGCCCAGATTGAGCCAGGAGGATATAGACAACCTAAACAGACCAATAACAATAGAGGAAATAGAAGAAACCATCAAAAGACTACCAACTAAGAAAAGCCCAGGACCGGATGGGTATACAGCAGAGTTTTACAAAACCTTTAAAGAGGAACTAACACCAATACTTTTCAAGCTATTTCAGGAAATAGAAAAAGAGGGAGAACTTCCAAATTCATTCTACGAGGCCAACATCACCCTGATTCCGAAACCAGACAAAGACACATCAAAGAAGGAAAACTACAGACCAATATCTCTAATGAACCTTGACGCAAAAATCCTCAATAAAATTCTGGCGAATCGGATTCAAATACATATCAAAAAAATTATACACCATGATCAAGTAGGATTCATCCCTGGGATGCAAGGCTGGTTTAATATACGGAAATCAATAAATGTTATTCACCACATCAATAGACTTAAAAATAAGAATCATATGATCATCTCAATAGATGCAGAAAAAGCATTCGACAAAGTACAGCATCCCTTTATGTTCAAAACGCTGGAAAAATTAGGGATAACAGGATCATACCTCAACATTGTAAAAGCAATCTATGATAAGCCACAGGCCAGCATCATTCTGAATGGAGAAAAATTGAAGGCATTCCCTCTAAGATCTGGTACAAGACAGGGATGCCCTCTCTCACCACTTCTGTTCAACATAGTCCTCGAAACACTGGCCAGAGCAATTAGACAGTCAAAAGAAATTAAAGGCATAAAAATAGGAAAAGAAGAACTTAAATTATCACTATTTGCAGATGATATGATTCTATACCTAGCAGACCCAAAAGGGTCTACAAAGAAGCTATTAGAGCTAATAAATGAATTCAGCAAAGTGGCAGGATATAAGATCAACACGCATAAATCAAAGGCATTCCTGTATATCAGCGACAAATCCTCTGAAACGGAAATGAGGACAACTACTCCATTCACAATATCCCCCCAAAAAATAAAATACTTGGGAATCAACCTAACAAAAGAGGTGAAAGATTTATACAATGAAAATTACAGAACCCTAAAGAAAGACATAGAAGAAGACCTTAGAAGATGGAAAAACATACCCTGCTCATGGATAGGCAGAACTAACATCATCAAAATGGCGATATTACCAAAAGTTCTCTATAAGTTCAAAGCAATGCCAATCAAAATCCCAACAGCATATCTTGTAGAAATAGATAAAAGAATCATGAAATTCATATGGAATAATAAAAGACCCAGAATAGCAAAAACAATACTAAGCAGGAAGTGTGAATCAGGCAGTATAGCGATACCAGACTTCAAACTATACTACAGAGCAATAGTAACAAAAACAGCATGGTACTGGTACCAAAACAGGAGGGTGGACCAATGGTACAGAATAGAGGACACAGTAACCAATCCACAAAACTACAACTATCTTATTTTTGATAAAGGGGCTAAAAGCATGCAATGGAGGAAGGATAGCATCTTCAACAAATGGTGCTGGGAAAACTGGAAATCCATTTGCACCAAAATGAATCTGAATCCCTATCTCTCGCCGTGCACAAAAGTTAACTCAAAATGGATCAAGGAGCTTGATATTAAATCAGAGACACGGCATCTGATAGAAGAAAAAGTTGGTTATGATCTACACGCTGTGGGATCGGGCTCCAAATTCCTCAATAGGACACCCATAGCACTAGAGTTAACAAATAGAATCAACAAATGGGACTTACTCAAACTAAAAAGTTTTTTCTCAGCAAAAGAAACAATAAGAGAGATAAACAGGGAGCCTACATCCTGGGAACAAATCTTTACTCCACACACTTCAGATAGAGCCCTAATAACCAGAATATACAAAGAACTCAAAAAATTAGACAATAAGATAACAAATAACCCAATCAATAAATGGGCCAAGGACCTGAACAGACACTTCTCAGAGGAGGACATACAATCAATCAACAAGTACATGAAAAAATGCTCACCATCGCTAGCAGTCAGAGAAATGCAAATCAAAACTACCCTAAGATACCATCTCACTCCAGTAAGACTGGCAGCCATTAGGAAGTCAGACAACAATAAGTGCTGGCGAGGATGTGGGGAAAAGGGCACTCTTGTTCATTGCTGGTGGGACTGCAAATTGGTGCAGCCAATTTGGAAAGCAGTATGGAGATTTCTCGGAAAGCTGGGAATGGAACCACCATTTGACCCAGCTATTCCCCTTCTCGGTCTATTCCCTAAAGCCCTAACAAGAGCATGCTACAGGGACACTGCTACATCGATGTTCATAGCAGCTCAATTCACGATAGCAAGACTGTGGAACCAGCCTAGATGCCCTTTAATAGATGAATGGATAAAAAAAAATGTGGCATTTATACACTATGGAGTATTACTCTGCATTAAAAAATGACAAAATCATAGAATTTGGAGGGAAATGGATGGCATTAGAGCAGATTATGCTAAGTGAAGCTAGTCAATCTTTAAAAAACAAATACCAAATGACTCCTTTGATATAAGGGGTGTAAACAAGGACAGGGTAGGGACGAAGAGCTTGAGAAGAATATTTACAGTAAACAGGGATGAGAGGTGGGAGGGAAAGGGAGTGAGAAGGGAAATTGCATGGAAATGGAAGGCGATCCTCAGGGTTATACAAAATGTCATATAAGAGGTAAGGAGGGGTAAGTCAAGAGAATACAAATGGAAGACATGTTTTACAGTAGAAGGGGTAGAGAGAGAAAAGGGGAGGGGAGGGGAGGGGAGGGGAGGGGAGGGGGGATAGTAGACAATAGGACAGACAGCAGAATACATCAGACACTAGAAAGGCAATATGTCAATCAATGGAAGGGTAACTGATGTGATACAGCAATTTGTATACGGGGTAAAAGCGGGAGTTCATAATCCACTTGAATCAAACCGTGTAATATGATGTATTAAGAACTATGTAATGTTATGAACGACCAATAAAAAAAAAAATGTTGTCAAAATGACAGAAAATGTAAAAACACAATGTAAAGACAGTGAAATTAAATACAATATTCAAAACATATTTATGTTCTCAAAATATTTTTGATCATTTGAGAGTATGATATACAAATTTGGCACCCTCCTTGAGAGCTAATTAAATATAAACTTGAAATACCTTGATTAAATTAAATGTTTCATATAGGTAGGAAAACCGAGGGTATTCTAACCTCAATTAATGATTTCTGTAACTGAAAAGCTTGAAAAACTAGGTGGATTAGATTTTTCTGTGACTGACTTAAAAGAAAATTAAGATATCCAATTCTTTAAAAAAAATTCTCTATTTTCTAACCTGTTTAAGTACTCCTTACAATGGATTAAAAGTTTCTATTACCCTAAATTCATGTGTTGAAACCCTAACCCACAATGTAATTAATGGTAATAGAAGGTGAGACCTTTGAGAGGTAACTATAGTTAGTTTATGTCATTAGAATGGGAACTTTGTTATATCATGAGTAGCTTTATTAAAAAAATAAAGAGACCTCTCTCATCACCATGTAAGAAAGCAGAGAGAAAGAGCTATTGGTAAGACAAGAAGGAAGCTGTCACAAAAGAGAACTGTGGAATTCTAGCCTGAAGAAGTACAAGAAAATAAATTTCAATTGTTTGAGCCAACTAGTTTTCTGTATGATATAACAGCCTGAGCTGACTAATATCTTTCCCATTAAATAAATAAATATGGTGTTTTGTTATCATTTAGATAAGTATAATATATACAATTCAAATAACTCAGGATGGTTATATATGAGTATATAAATACAGTCGTATATCTAACTAGCTAGCCTCTCTATTAAACCAATAAACTATTTATAATTTAGTAAAAAATAGTAGAGAAAAATCTACTAAAATTAACTAGTGAATATCAAATTGTAATCATCCATAAAAAGTGATTTAGTATATGCAGTCTGAGGCACTGGCCTAAAACTAGGAATAGAATGTCCATCCTTGGTTCTCTGCTAGCATTTACAATTCTGTGAATGAGAAAAAGCATGCCAGCTTCTCATGATGTAAACCAGCCATCCCACTCCTCATCACTCAAACAGTATATTCAGAATGACACTGAGTCTGTGGAGTAATTCAGTTTTCAAGAGTTTCTAGAATGGATGAATGGAAACAGCATCATGAATGGGGGAAATGAGTGGAAATTTTCTATGCAGAGTGGCTCATGATGAGGGAAATCATGAGCATTCTAAAGAAGACATGATTATGATATAAATCCCTACATATCATTTGGCTTATTGTGCACTGAATTATTTAGGACACATTTTTAGCACCACAGACTAGGTCCTAGGGAAGGGTAAAATAAGGCAATAGAAAAGGAAATGAGATGATTGATAGTATTAAAAGGAACATGTCACTCTGTGAGGTTTAACCTATTTAATTACAAGTTTTAATTCTGCAAATGTTTCAATGAAATTAACACAGATGCATTAAAGTAGTTTGGAAATCTAACCCAGAGATATATACATTCATATGATTATATATTATTATATTATCATGCTAAAATTATTATTATATCAATATACTATTATATAGTTATATGCTATATCTAAGTTTTTATAGGTGTTCCACATCTGTCCTGATGAGATAAGATAATAATTCATTGGATAGGAACACTAGGATATTTGAACAAAATGGTTAGAAGGTGGTTGAGGAGTAATGTGATCAAAACTGAAGTTATTGAAGGATTCCATCACCATTAGTCAATAACAAGATCTTGGACATGACCTGGCAGAAAACAGCTAAGGCAGAAACAGATGGCAACATCATTAAAGATAACAGGTGATTTGGGTAGGAGGATGATAGAGAAAAATTTGAAGGGAAGATCAAAGCATGAGAAGAAAAGCCAGGAATTTGGAAAGATTAGTCAGATATTAAAAATTGCCAAGAATTATGAAGAAGCACTATGGAGGATGGCAATGATCTAGACATTAAATTTTGTATAAGAGAAAGTGACCCAGTTTTTATATTATGAATCTTGAAGAAGATTGTAGTATATTGTACTAACTTAATCACTTAATCCAAAGTGCTAACAAAACTATACACCTGATATTTGTTAGAGGAATTTTCTAGTGTAAAGGGAATTCTTCTTAATACATACATGGGATAGAACCACAGGACATGCTTGGAAATATGGAATGTGACTAAAAGCAATTGACTTCTGCAGTTAGTCTTTCCCTCTTTTTGAGTGAATGACATTACAGATAAGGGCTGTCCCTTCAATTGTTCATTTAAAATAAAACAATCAGCAAATTAGGAATCAAGGAAGAAATTAATAAATCTTTCAAAATATATATTTGAAAACTCAAGAGTTAACCTCAAATTTAACAATGATTGCTATTCCCTAAGATACAGAATTAAAGAAGGCTGTCTGCTCCTGCCACTTTCATTCGGTTTAGATCCTACACAGTGGATGAGTCTTAAAAATAATTATAAGGACTATATAGAAACAAATTGAACTGTTTTATCCCCGTACTATGGAGTTATGTTCATAGACTAGCCAGTGGATTTAGAAGCATACAGCAAAAACTAAATTTAGCAAACCCAAGAGTTAGAAGCTAAATATAGGAAAATCATTTGTTTCTAGGCATTAGGGAAAAAAAGGAAATGGCTCTAAGAGAGATACTGATAGAAGAAAAGCAAGGACTACTTTAGGATTGAGGAAATGTTCTGTGACATCATCCATATGGTAATAGGACAGCAGGATGCATTTAAGAAAACTCATTGGTATTTTACTCCATAAGGTCTACTCCTTTTATTGTTTAAGATACCTAGGTCTTTTTTAGAAAGAAAACAATTTAAAATCCAATGAAGAGAGCTGGGTTGTGGCTCAGTGGTAGAGCCCTTGACTCATATGTATGAGGCACAGGGTTTGATTCTCAGAACCACATATAAATAAATGAATAAAATAAAGGTCCATCAACAACTAATTTTTTTTAAATCCAATAAAGAACTAAATAGTTTATATTAAATAAGTGATCTTTAAAAATATTGAAGTAGAAAATAAATTTGAATTCAAAGACCTTATTTACAGTAGCAAATGAAAAAAATTCAACAACTAGATGATAATGTTTAAATTGTTCTTAAGAAAATTTAAATATTTGAGTTAAATGTATACTTTACTGGTGTGTGGCACACACACCTCCCAATGTCTACTCCACTCATCCAACAGCATTTATTTTATAACTTGATAAGAAAATAATACAGCTCACTGTACTGTAAAAGCTACAAGGAAATTCTGAAAATATAATGATACTGGAGATTTTTGATATTCAAAATTATTATTAAACTACTATGAGTACTTGAAAACTTTGGCACTACTAAAATTTATAAAGTGAAATAATTAGAGATTGTTTAAATATTTGGAACGTGTGGTAGGCTAAATGTCCTATGAAAGGTAACCAAGTTCTAACTGCTGGAATTTGTTGATGTTTCCTTATTGAAGACAAAGGAGACTTAGTAGGTAAAATTAATTTAAAGATCATGAGAAGTAAAGTTTGTCCTGGATTTTCCAGATGCTTCTAATAAAATCCCAAGGGGCTTCCTAAGAGGGAGGCAGGAACTTTCAATGAATAGTTATATTCCTTGGGATGGAGGAAGCAAGAAGTAAGAGAAAAGCAAGAATGGGACCATAAGTCAAGGAATGTATACTGCCACTAGAAGCTTGCAATGGGAAGGAATGTATTCTTCCCTAAAGCCTGTAGAGCAGTTCAGTTTTATCACCTCCTGGATTTTAAATGTCTCACCTCTAGAATTAATTTTTTATGTATAATTCCTCTTTATTTTTCTTTTTTATTAAGCTACTAAGTTTGTAGTAATTAATTCAACAGCAATGTAAAACTAATAAAGAAAGATTTGTATGTTTTAAGATTCCTATAGAAAGGAAACAAAAATGACAATGAAAATTTATGGGATTTTTTTTCCTGTATATATTGGAGCACAAAAGAGTTTTTAAAGGAAAGGAGCTAAAACAATTATGGCAAACATTTTCACTTTGACAAGTCTTCCAGGTATCAATGTGGTGTTTTATTTTTATTATTTACATTGCATATTTTATAATAAAAAGATAAAATTGTATATCATAAATAATGACTACTATTAAGAAAAATGGAGAACTACTGACAGAGAATAAGAGAAATAATCTTAGGTATGGTGGTCAGGAACAAATATGTCTTTGAAGAATGTCAGTTAAATTGGAAAAGAGTAGGGATGAGTTTTCTAAGTTAAAAGAGTAAAAGAAACACAGGATTAATAAGGAGTAATGAGAAAAGGAAAGCATGATCCATATAAAAATCCAGAAATTATCAAGACTAAAAAGCCATAGAGAAACATATTTGAAAATATGTTAAAGAGTTTGTAAAATCATAAAAGAGTATTACAAAGGGGGAGGGAGATAGTTGAATTTTTACTTTATAAATTATTATACCTGCTATGTGTTGTCATGTATGAAATATATCGAATCATGGATGAAATGTAGGAGTCTGTTGTAGCACTTTAATTAAGAGAAGATGAAAGTTGATATAGGAATGCAGTGGAGAGGAAAAATAAATGAAAATAAATTTGTGCACATGTGAAAAAGCTGACAGTCTTTGCAGATGAACTAGATGAGGGACTGAGGGAAATGGACAAGGAATAATATGTCTCTGCTGACAATCTAATCTTTTTCTTTAAGAAAATATATGGAGTGTTTGGTTTATTGTAATAATATTTTGTCTTGAATTAAAAATTAGAAGAATTTGTATTCTGTTTCATTTGCTTTAACTTAATTTTATAAAATTTACTTATTTTGTCATTGGCTATGTTTATAAACAGAATTTCTTTTTTATTATAAAGTCAAAACGTACGAGTTGCATTAATGTGAAATATATAATATACTATACATAGATTTAACATAAAATTTTTGATTCTTGTCACTGTTTCCTAAAATTTTCTTTTATGTTTTAAACTGATTATTTGGTTATTTTGAAAAGCATTATAAATCTGAAAACTTGGATGTTCAATACAAAGGAAACATTTTACAAAATTTAAAATATATATGTGAAGTTATTTCAGTATATAATCAAGCATTTCTAGACAGGATATATCTGTAATATTTCTGTGACTTGTTTTCTTTTTACATTCCCCAAAATTTTTTCTCAAGTATTATCTAAATATGTGTTGATATGAGTAGAACTATGCTGAAGGATTTTTGCCAATATTTTTGTTTTTTTTAGAAAAAAGGCTAATCATTGTCAGCTTCAATATCCATAAAATTAAATAAAGCAACTGTTTACAAATTAAGCTTTATTAATATAGCTATGGAAGTTCCTAATGCATATTTGTGCTCTATTTAATTTTGTAATGAGAGCATTAAAGGTAAGCTCTGGTTCAAATAATTACCATAATTATATAAAATAATTTTAAATGGGTACAAACTAATTAGTTCATTAAAATCATTAGTATCTCAGTATGTTTAACACAAAGCTGTTATTTATCTCAAATAATGTTTTGAAAATGTCTGGATAATTTGAAAATATTTGAAAAAAATATTATCAGATATTTTCTTTCAGTAACTATATTCAGAAAATACTTGATTGAGAAACAATGTTGCAATCCAAAAGGTAAACTTTATTTGGTTTTTTTGCTGGTGGCTTTGCAATGAAAACTTGAAAATGGAGTTATCTGACTGTGTATGAATCCCTTTATAACACAATTTCAGAATTGCATCTTTTTCTTTTTTTCATTCATTCATTCTTTTTCTTTTTTTTTTTTTTGGTGTGGTGACACAGTCATTTGATGTTTCTTGTCCTTTTTTTCATAGAAAAGGGTAGCAAATTTCAATTAACAATACTTTGGCTTACTTAACAGGGAAAGTTAGAAGGAAGAGAAAGAGAGAGAGAGAAAGAGAGAGAGAGAGAGAGAGAGAGAGAGAGAGAGAGAGAGAGAGAGAAGGAGAGAAGGAAGAAGGAAAGTCAGGCAAAGGTCTGAACTTCTTATTCTTTCATCAGATTCATACGGATGATGTAGATGCAAAAACAGATGCATGTTACACACGTAGTGCTTGTGTTTCATAGCTTAAAAATTCTGAATGGAATGAACCCTCATCTTTTATAAAGGACATTAAGTAATCATGCTGCCTGAGAGGGAGATATTATCTTCTTTTGCTTTCCAAGAATTGAATCCACCCTCTGCTCCAGATTAAGACATTAACTTTATCTTTCAGGGCTATCGGCTGTGCAAGCATCTTTAAAAGAAAGTCTCAAACAAAAATTCCCAGTGCCTTTGCTGACAAAATTTGCAGAAATAAATCTAGGGAAAATTTTTTCAAGAAATCT
The DNA here is from genome assembly GCF_045843805.1 of Urocitellus parryii. NCBI lineage: Eukaryota > Metazoa > Chordata > Mammalia > Rodentia > Sciuridae > Urocitellus > Urocitellus parryii. The sequence continues at coordinate 50,081,968 of NC_135532.1, forward strand.
ACCTGATAAATGACAATACCCTTCACTAAATATAAATCCGTTACATAGGGCTTGGGACTATTGTTAATATAGTGATACTATTTCAGAGGATATGTGTTAAATTCTATGTTCTGTTTGTTTTATGGTTTAGGTAAATTACTAAACCTTTTTAATTTTATTTAATTTTATTTTCTCCACATTTGAATAGGAAAAATTGTATATGTTAATCATCTCCCCAAAAATATTATCAAATTCACTCTAATAATGTATGTCCAAAATTATGTGAATATATTTCAGTTTTTAGCTATATAAATTAATTAGGGCTGACTTAATTTTCTGTTTGTACAATTAAAATGATTTTTTAAACAATTGCTAATTTATATGTATTATACTGAAAATTATTTTGGACATTAATCATTAATCCTTCGAAATTTTTTATTTACAAAATACTTATAAAAAATAAATTATACTTATTTCTGTTTATAAGTGCCCTTAAAAACATTCTATTACTAATTTCAGAATAATCCTTCTACATTATTCACCAACACTAGTGTCCAAAACTAGCAGAATTTAACTGTCAGAAATTTTTTTTTCCATGAGCTCATGTATCTCTGCTCTACTTAGTTTATTATATTATATAACTTTACTGCAGGAAAATTGAAGAAAGAATAAATTTCAGGTATATATTTTCTTGTTAGAAGCAAACTGTTTTCTAAATATTTGTTTTCAGATTACTGCCAAATTAATAAAACCTTGAGGTGTGTAGTAAATTGAAATGATAGACTATTAGAAGTCTTATTTTTATTTTTTACCTTTTCCTTTTTCCTTTGTAGTTTCTACAATAAGAGAAAACATATGACACTTGACTTTAAGAGTTTGGCTGATTTTTCTTAACATAATGTTTGCAAATTTCATCCATTTTTCTTGAAAATAACAATTCCATCCTTCTTAATGATTAATATATATTCATCTGGTTGTATGCTTTTCTTTATTCAAATGTTTTTGTTATGTTTTATTTTAATTTTTTTAATTTTAATTTGTTATACATGACAGCAGAATGCACTAAAATTCATATCACACTTATAGGGCACAGTTTTACATATCTCTGGTTGTACATAAATTAGAATCACACCATTTGTGTCTGCATACGTGTATTTAGGGTAATGAAGAGCATCTAGGTTGGTTCCATAGTTTAACTACTGTAAATTGTGCTCTAATAAACATCAATGTGGCTGTGTCCTTACCTAATGCTGTTTTTAAGTCCCTTGGATATAAACCAAGGAGTGGGATAGCTGGGTCAAATGGTGGTTCCATTCCCAGTTTTCCAAGGATTCTCCATACTGCTTTATATATATATATATATATGTATATATATATACATATATATATATATATTGGCTACACCAATTTACAGTCCCACCAGTAATGTATGAATGTGCCTTTTCCCCCACATGCTCACCAACACTTGTTGTTTGTATTCTTAATAGCTGCCATTCTGATTGGAGTGAGATAAAATCTTAGAGTAGTTTTAATTTGCATTTCTCTAATTGCTATAGACATTGAACATTTTTCATATATTTGTTAATTGATTGTACATCATCTTCTGAGAAGTGTCTGTTGGGTTCCTTGGCACATTTATTGATTGAGTTATTATCCTAGAGATTAGTGCTCTATCTGATGTGTGTGTGATAAAAATTTGCTGAATTCTGTAGGCTCTCTATTCACCTCACTGTTTCTTTGGCTGAGATGAAGCTTTTTAGTTTGAATCCATCCCATCTCTTGATTCTTGACTTTAATTCTTGCACAAAAGGAGTCTTGTTAAGAAAGTTGGGAACTAATCCTACATGATGTAGATTTGGGCCTACTTTTTCTTATGTTAGACACAGGGTCTCTGGTTTAATTCCTAGGTCCTTGATCCACTTTGAGTTGAGTTTTGTGCATGGTGAGAGATAGGGGTTTAATATCATTTTGTTGCATGTGGATTTCCAGTTTCCCCAGCACCTCTTGTTAAAGAGGCTATCTTTTCTCCAATGTGCATTTTTGGTAACTTTGTCTAATATAAGATAACTGTATTTATGTGGGTTAGTCTCTGTGTCCTCTATTCTGTACCATTGGTCTACCAGTGGGTTTTGGTGTCAATACCATGCTGTTTTTGTAACTATTGCTTTGTAGAATAGTTTCAGGTCTGATATAATGATACCCCCAGTTTCACTCTTTTGCTAAGGATTGCTTTAGCTATTCTGGGTCTCTCTGCAGATGAACTTCATGATTGCTTTTTCTATTTCTATGAGGAATGCCATTGGGATTTTGATCATAATTGTGTTAAAACTGTATAGTGCTTTTGGTAGTATGGTCATTTTGACAATATTAATTCTGCCTATCCAGGAGCTAGGGAGATGTCTTCTTGAATTTCTTTAGCATTCTGTAGTTTTCATTGTGGAGGTCTTCCACCTCTTGTTAAGTTTCCCATATATTTTATTTTATTTTTTGAGGCTAAAGTAAATGGTGTAGTTTTCCTTTCAGATATATAGAAATTCCTTTGATTTATGGGTGTTGATTTTATATCCTGCTACTTTGCTGAATCCATTAATTAGCTCTAAAAGTTTTCTGGTGGAATTATTTGGGTCTTCTAGGTATAGAATCATATTTTTGGCAAATAGTGCTAATTTGCGTTCTTCTTTTCCAATTTGTATCCCTTTAATTTCTTTCATCTCTCTAATTGCTCTGAGCAGTGTTTCAAGAACTATGTTAAATAGAAGTGGTAAAAGAGATCATCCCTGTCTTGTTCCAGTTTTTAGAGGGAATGCTTTCATTTTTCATTTTCATTTTTTTTCCATTTAATGATGTTGGCCCCGGGGCTTAGCACACATAGCTTTTACAATGTTGAGATAAGTTCCTGTTATTCCTAGTTTTTCTAGTGTTTTTTAACGTGAAGTGATGCTGTATTTTGTAGAATGATTTTTCTGCATCTATTGAGATGATCATATGATTCTTATCTTTAAGTCTATTGATGTGATGAATTACACCTATTGATTTTTGTATGGTGAACCAACTTTGCATCCCTGGGATGAATCCCACTTGATTGTGGTAAACGATCTTTTGATATGTTTTTGTATTTGATTTGCCATTTTTTTTAAAGAGGGGGGGAGAGAGAGAGAGAGAGAATTTTTTTTAATATTTATTTTTTAGACACAACATCTTTGTTTGTATGTGGTGCTGAGGATCGAACCTGGGCTACACGCATGCCAGGAGAGTGCGCTACCGCTTGAGCCTCATCCCCAGCCCAATTTGCCATAATTTTAATGAGAATTTTTGCATGTATGTTCATTAGAGATATTGGTCTGAAGTTTTCTTTCTTTGATGTGTTTTTCTCTGGTTTTGGAGTTAGGGTAATATTGGCCTTATAGAATGAGTTTGGAAGTGCTCCCTCTTGTTCTATTTCATGAAATAACTTGAAGATAATTTGTATTAGTTCTTCCCTAAAGGTCATGTAGAATGCAGCTGTGTGTCCATCTGGTCCTAGGCTTTTTTTTTTGGTTGGTAGGCTTCTGATAACATCATCTATGTCATTGCTTGAAACTGATCTGTTTAAATTATGTATATCATTGTGATTCAATTTGGGCAAATCATATGACTCGAAATTTCTAGAAACTCAATGCATTCAGTATTTTCTATTTTACTTGAGTACAAGTTTTCAAAATAATTTCAAATCATATATATTTCTGTAGTGTCTGTTGTGATATTTCCTTTTTCATCATGTATTAATTTAAGTTTTCTCTCCCCTTCTTTTCATTAGCATGGCTAAAGATTTGTCAATTTTATTTATTTTTTTCAAAAAGTCAATTTTTTGTTTTCTCATTTTTTTTCAATTGTTTCATTTATTTCAAATTCATTGATTTTAGGACTGATTTTAATTTTAAATTAATTTTAATTTTCCTGTATTCTATGCTTTAGGGGTTGATTTGTTCTTTTTTTTCTAGGACTTTGAGATGTAATCTTATGTTATTTATTTGTTGATATTTTTTTCTTTTAAGGAATGAACTCCATTCAAAGAACTTTCCTCATATTACTACCTTCATAGTGTCCCAGAGATATCAATACATGGTATCTGTGTTCTCATTCACCTCTAAGATTTTTTTAATATCTTCCTTGCTTTCATTTGCAAGCCATTATTCATTCAATAGCATATTATTAAGTCTCAGGCATTGGAGTAGATTTTATTTTTTATTTTATCATTGGTTACTAATTTCATGCCACTATCATCTGATAGAATGCAGGGTAGTATCTCTGCTTTTTTTTTATATTACCTCAGAGTTGTTTTGTGGCATAATATATGGTCTATTTTGGAGAAGGATCCATGTGATTCGAGAAGAAAGTGTATTCACTCATTGAAGGGTGAATTTATATATATATATATATTTATAACAAAAGAAGATCTTAGTTATAAAAGGCAGAATACCTCCCCTTCCCACAGATATATTATATATATATAATTTAACTCAAAGTTACTGATTGCATTATTGAGATCTCTAGTTTATTTGTTCAGCTTTTGTTTGGAAGAGCTATACAGTAGTGAAAGGGATGTGTTAAACTCAAGCAGAATTATTGTGAAAGGGTAAAGTTTCTAAGCTGCAAAGCCTGAGATAAAATGTAAAGGACTAGGTATTGTAAAGTTTCTGAACTGCACACAGAACCTGAAATTCCTAAGGCAGTTAAGACAATGCCCGATACTGACCATTTAGTTGTTAAATAACCTGGACCCTGTGCAGTTTGGCACATAGGCATTCAGGGCCCAAACCAATCAGTTTGAATGTACCCCCCTTCTTAGGACTGACCTATCACTCCCGCCTGACCTGTTCCCGCCAATGAATGTACTAATCATGTTTGGGAATAATTGTTTGATTTTCCCTCGGTGTATGGTGATTTGTTAAAGGAGACTGTGATGTATGTAAAGCCCCTGCCCTCCCTAAAAAAGTGTACTTAAGCACTGCTCAATCCCTGCTTGGGGCTCTTGGCTGCTCTCCCTTCTTGAGTGAGCCTGGAGCCCCAGCGCGCTGGATTGGATCCTCAATAAACCCCTTTTGCTGTTGCATGAGCCGGTCTCTTGGTGGTCTCTTCCTCTGACGTTCGCCAGACCCTTACCATTGTCTTGTGTTCTATTTGACTCTTGAGCTTGAGAAAAGTTTGATGAACATATATGCTTTATTTTTCAGGGCATATATATTTATAATTATTATGTTTTGTTCTTGCATGACTCCCTTCAGCAGCATGAAGTGTCCTTCTTCATCCCTTTTGATTAACTTTGGCTTTATTTCTACTTTATTTGATATGAGGATGGTAACCCCTACTTGCTCTCATAGTTCATGTGAATGATATTATTTTTCCCATCCTTTTACCTTAAGTCTTGTGGATTTCTTTCGTATGAGATGAGTTCCTTGGAGGCAACATATTTTTGGGTCTTTTTTAATCTAATCTGCCAGTCTATGTCTTTTGATTGGTAAGTTTAGGCCATTAATATTTGGGGTTATTATTGAAAGATAATTTGTGTTCCTAGCCATTTTTCTTTATTTTTGGTTTTAATTTTACTTAATTTATTTTTGATTAGTTTTCCCTTTAGTGTAATACTATCCTTTACTGATTTTAATCATTGTTTTTTATTTCCTTTTCATGGAATATTTTGCTGAGGATGTTCTGTAGTGCAGCCTTTCTACTTGTAAATTCTTTAATTTTTGCTTATCATAGAGGGTTTTTATTTCATCATCAACTTTAAAGCTTAATTTTGCTGGATGTAAGATTCTTGGTTGGAGTCCATTATTTTTCAGAGCTTGGTATATGTTGTTCCAGATCTCCTGGCTGTGAGCATATGGGTTGAAAAAATATGCTGAGATATGAATTGGTCTCCCCCATATGTGATCTGATTCCTCTCTTGTGGCCTTTAAGATTCTATTCTTATTGTGTATGTTAGGCATTTTCATGATAATGTGCCTTGGTATAGATGTGTAGTAAGTGTATACATTTGGTGGCCTCTTGTATTGATTTTCCAATTAATTCTTCATATTTTTGAAATTTTCTGATATTATCTCTTGAAGAGATTGTGCTTTTCTTTGGTTTGAAATTCTTTGCCTTCCTCTATGCATACTTTTATGTCTCATTGAACTACCTGGGATTTTTAATACATACTGAATAGAATTGGTAAGAGAGAATATATTTATGTTGTTCATGATCTTATATTATATGTTTTCTCATCATTAATTGTTTTCTATGACTGCTTTGGTGTTCTTGATCAGTTTTTGGAAAATTTTCTATATTCCCAGTTTGTTGTACATTTTTGTTATAAATAAATATTGGATTTAGTCTAGTGTTTTCTCTGAATAAATATGGCCATAATTTTTTTTTCTTATTCACATCATATGGTCGATTGTGTTTATTTTTTTTTTTTTCAATGCAGAATCAGTCTTGCAAATCTGAAGTACATTCCACTTGGTTATGATATGTATTTCATTATATACATTATTAGTAAAGCCAGATTAAAGATAGATAATTAGTGTAGTTAGGTAAATTGAGTCTAATGTGAAGTCTAATAAAGAAAATGGAGTCAATCTGAGCCCTGGAAACCAGAAGAGCACCTGGGAGACTGCAATGTTAATGTTCCCAAGGCCTGGGCCCATCCCAAAGAACTGTTAACAGCTCTCAGCAAGACATGGAGATGTTAATCAAATCACCCTAGGCCCTTGCTTCCCAGATCACTCCTTTCTGGCCCCATCCACCCACCTGTCTTCCACCTTTTGGCCTTCCCATCTGCATCCCCCATCACATGCATGGTAGAGGGAGATAAGCAAAATAAAAGACAGGGATGTAGAAGAACAAAAGAAGATCTTAGTTATAAAAGGCAGAATGCCTCCCCTTCCCACAGATATATTCTGCCTTTCCCATTCTTCCTGGGGGTAGGGACAGTGTTTCCTGTTATCCTTTAATGAAGCCTTTTACTTTCCACTCTACACTTGCCTAGGCTTCTCTGGTGTTATACTTCAGCACTGGGGAAGCAAGGACTCATCATGGTAAATGACCATATCATTAGAATCAATTTCCTAGTATTTTGTTGAGGTAGCTTTAGTTTTAGGTTTGTTTTTGTTTTTGTTTTTTTGTTGTTGTTGTTGTTTGTTTTGTTTTGTTTTGTTTCTTTGCATTTTTTCCTTGAAATGAATAACTAATTTTTGTATTAGGCCTCATGAAATTATACTTCATAGATGTCTAGTTGGGCTTTGGCCTTCTAGAATTATTTAGGAATCATTGTTTCTTCTTCATCTATTCTCTGAAAGAGACTGTGCAGAATTGGTATTATTTTGTTTTAATAGTCTGTTTAAGCAAAAGTTATGTTTTTTTTTTTTTTTAACTATATCCCTCCCTATGGCAAAGTTTACCATCTGTACTACTGGCCAGAATGTGATAGATTATATTAATTAAAAAATTAGAAATTTTTGCTTTCATTATTTATACTTTAAATATATTTATTGACACCTCTTTACCAAATTAAACATCTACATACTGATTAATTCCATTCACACAGAAACGAAAAATTTTCTTTATCATTGCAGTGTCTCTAGTGCCTGACTCAGTACACAGTAGATACTCAGAAAATAGTTGCTGCCTCATCATAAAACCTGTACACAAAAACATTGGGTAAAAATCTTTTACAAACTAAAAAATCAAGTTGATCACTGAGTATAAAGAGAAAAACTTTTAACACTTTTTACTACTAATGAAAACAGTAGAAATTTGGTAGCACAGACAGATGAGACACCATGAAATATCTAACACTAATTTGTCTCCTACAAGTGAACAGAATAAAACTATTTTGGAGCTTGATTGTCACCAAATCCTATTGCATATAAGCAGCCATATGCTTTTTCAACAGTATTCCATAATGTGAATGGATCATTGAGAAATGATAGGTGGACATTGGCATATTAACATTGTACGAAGACCATAATTTTCAAATTGTTAAAATCCTGTCATACAAATAGATAATGAGCATATGTCAATGTCACATTTAACACATTAATGAGAGTGCCAGCAGAATGGCAGAGCTTGTTAAAACTGGGTGTGAGAAACTGGAAGTTACATAGTATGGAAAGGAATGTTGAAATAAGATTACTGCTTTTAGGAACTGTGAACATTTTGAGAATTTTATGCTACGACTGGCTAAAACTTAGCTTGACATAGTTTTATGAATAGATCCTTGGATTAGAATTAAAAGATAGTTAATTATTCACAGCAGTATCAAAATCTGAATTTTTTTTCTGGGTTCTATAATTTCTAATATCAACAAGACAATATGATGAAAGTTTAATGTGTCAGAAAAACTATACCAGACAACTTAAACAGGCTCAGGTAGGCTTTATGACTATTTAGGGATAGAAAAAGTCATTTACAAGCAAATTGTCTCCTGGGAACCAGAGGGTTTCTAATGGAGTTTCTCCAGTAATCCCTCCTCAGGAGACAAAAGAATCACTGCACAATCCCTAGATAGAGTCAGAGAAAAACAAGACTTTCAAAATAGGAGAGAGATTGAACTCAATTGTACTGAAAGAAAAGTGAGGAAAATTTTGAAGTGCTAATTCCACTAACATTAAATTGGTAGAAAAATATTTGAAGACATTAAAGGTGATATGGTCAACGTGGTTAGGTCATCTGAGTTTGTTAATTGATACTTTTTTTTTTTTTAAATGAGGCTTCTATGCTCTCCTAAAAGCAGGGCCACTTTCTTCCTTTCTTCCTTCTTATGATCCCTTCTCCTCTCCTCCCTTCCCCTTCCCTTTCCTTTATTTAGACAGGGGCTCACTAAATTACTGAGGCTGGATTTGTATTTGAAATTCAGCCTCAGCCTCCCAAGTCACTGGGATTACAGGTGTGCACCATCATGTCCTCAGGGACACTGTCTTCCTTGTGATTACATTTCAAATGGATAGCTTTTAGATATTTCAGAAAAAACATTCCTAGGTAAAGTTGGCAGGAGACTAGGGAAAGTCTTAGATCTCAAAAGGGCAGAACATTAGTTTACATTCACAACTATTCCATAGTAAATCTCTAAAAAGAGAGGTCAGGGGCCTAGAATCAGGAATTTCCTGAATAAAATTCAGTAAGAGGCATTTGGATTAGATGATACCTTCACACAGAGGGTTGTCTGACAGGAGAGCAATTCTGATCTTAGAAACCCCATGTCATAACTTTTTTTTTTTTTTTGCAAGTTTTGTAAGTAAAGAGAGAAAAAAAAGTAAAGTATATAGATTTATCTAGTAATCTACTCATAAATCAAAATATCAACAATATATGTATAATAATTGATGTGCTAGTTCTGCAGTGGTCTGTGAATTTATGACAACATATCATGTATATATTCTGTTCTGTGTGAGTCATTACCATAGATGCAGTAAGTTGTATTAATTACCGTACTTATTGTTTGTCAATGAGTAGCAAGCCATGGGGTATCATGGTTACAAGATTAACTGCTATCATGGGATATCACCAAACAGGGGATGAATAGCTCTATGGATATGGCTCCACAAGCAATAAAGCAGGCATCAGATCACTTATTTCAGAAGACTTTGCCATCATCATTTTAAAAAATAAAGTATCATTATTGTATGTTTATACTAGACTGTATCCAATACAACTGAGAAGTACTTTCAAATTAGTATGTCTGGCATACACTTAATTATGAATTATACTTATTTAATAGGCAGATGGCAATGAGGACAGAGTTTTAATCACAAGTAAATAATTATATCATCATGACAATGAAGCGGTCTGAGTGAAAGCTCTCTGTAATTGTCAGGACTCAGAAAAATGTACCTTGAAATTCGGACCTTGATGAATACTGTGATGAATACTGTGAACTGAAAGAAAGGGACTCAGAGGCAAGATTATGTGGATCCTCTGCTGCCACCCTTTCTCCTGCCCCACTTATTCCTGCAAGGCAGGTTGTAGAAACTAGAGCTCCTCCTCCCCAAGGAGGGTCATAGAAATTAGATTCCTCTTTCTCCATAAAAATAATACCTAAAAGGGGTTCGATCCTCAGCAACACATAAAAATAAATAAATAAATAAAATAAAGGTATTGTGTCCAGATACAACTAAAAAAAATATTTAAAAAACAAAACAAAACAACTAAAAATGTTACTTTAACCTGAGTAGGAGAAGGCTATAAAGAAATTCTGTCCCTTTCCTTCTCTGATAGCAGAGGGTCAGACCTTCATTTTAGAAGGGGTCCTACAGATATGTAGGAGGAAGGAATGTCCCACAGATAGCCCAAGAACAATCAGAACAGACTTTGAAGGTTTCCCCCACTCACTCTATTACCCTCAGCTCGCACCCCTTTTTACAATTACATTTCTGCATTGCTGTCTATTCTTGGTCAAACCTAAGTATGGAAAATAGACAGTTTTTCCCAGGGTCTTTGAGTCTTCATTTCTGCAGGCTCCTGTGTCATGTAAAACTTTAATTAAATAAATTCATCATATGTTTCTCTTCCTAATCTGCCTTCTGTTGAAGGAGCATCAGCAGTGACCCTTACCAAAGGTATTACATTTTCTCTCCTTCCTATATATTGCTAATCCATGTTCTGAGAAATTGTCAGATAAGGCCAAGAAATCAATGTCTATATTTTACTGAGTCATTTTTTTTTTACATTCACTGAATGATGTCTTATAATTTACATTAAGATTCTTCACAATTCATGAATCCTGAAGGACAGGTTGAAACCAGATATCATCATTGCAAATGGTATCTATTAAATCAAGACAAATGAGAAGAAATATATTTTTTTTCAAATACACATCAGAAAATAGAGTATTTAACACAATATCACATTCTTTTTCAGGTCCTTGCTTTTTATATTATAAAGAGAGAAAGAAGCTACAATAGTCCTTCCTAAAAGGCCATGACCATGTAAAGTCCACTGGCTGTACCTGCTCGGACTGCTGAGTACTCCAGCACATGGCCATTAAAAGTTCATTACGGAAACACAATAGAGGCCATCTCAGAAATACTTACAAAGCAAGTGTTTTAATGCATACCTGTTTCCCAAGATGCATGTGAACCTACATACTAAATGATTTGTGCCATTCACAGCCAGGCTGTCAGAGACCATTTTCCAGAATCAAGGAAAGACCCAACACCTCTACCCTGATTTAGACCTTCAGCTGTTGCCCCATGACCTCTACCCAGGGGCTTATAAAGATCTGAATCCTTTAAGCCTAAAGAAAAACTAGCCACTGGGGTGGAAATTATTCTGTATAGCAAGAAAAAAAATCAAAGTAAATAATTACAAACAGTGTTCCTTAATCTGTTTAGTTTCTTCCTATGTAATTTATTTCAAAGCTATTGTGGTTAGTTTTGAAATAGCACATGAAACTTTATTCACTGGTGGGTTAAAGGACAGCAACCAAGTTTCTTCTGCACACCGTGACTCCTTGAGGAAGGTAGGGTATCTCTTTTATAGCCCCAAAACACAAGCCACTAGTTAGTCAAAACCATAACAATGTATGAAGTAGGTCAAAATGACCCAGTTCAGGATACTGTACACTCTCCAAGAAAAATGGGAATTGACTTATAAAAGCACTTCTTAATAATACATTGTATAAGAAAAACAGAAACATTTTTTTTCCACCCTGTGTTGCCACACAGGATGTGCTAAGCAGGATGGTAGAGGCAGGGTTTTCTCAGGGGAGAAGCATTTCTCATACGAAATGGAGTCTCAGAGTAAAATTAAGTTTGTTTGGTCAAGCACATATAGCTTGGCCCATAAAAAGCCACTGAATACTGTGTCATGAGTGTGTGTTTGCAAAGAATCTGCTCCAGGACAATGATCCTCAAGGCCCTGACTTAGTCCCCTGCTTCAGTAATAGGGTTATTTTTCATTATAACAATATTGGTCTACATCAGAGATCTATTCTCTGCAATAACAATAATCAGGGATTTGCTACAGTCCTGTTTTTTTCTGATATTGTCTTTGATATTCTTCCACTCAGAAAACCCAAGACAGAGATTAAAATAATACAAGGTGACAGGAAAGCAGAAAAAATTCTTGATGACAAAAAAGTTGAATTATTATTGTACTGTTTTAATCAATACATCATATCAGTCTGGAGAAGAGTAGACTCCTATATTATTATAATAAGTAACTAACATTTTTAGTATTTAAGCAATAGATACAAATAAGTCCATGCTAAATATCTTAGGGTCTAATAAGTTTTAAAGCCCTTTCTCATTCAGAATATTTTCCATTATAAATTAATTAAATAGCATGACTTATTAAAAATTATAAAACTTACCCAAATCTTTCTAACTCTCCTTTTGATTCTGAGTGATAGTTGCAGCTTGAGAGAGCAAGCTTTTCATACTTTGGCCATCTAGGAAGAACCAAAGGTTACTTTGGTTGTTAAGATCTCTGGCAGTTTATTTTTTTCTGAATTAATAAGAGAAAAAGTTATTACAGGAGGTTCAGGTGGATCTCATGTGAATGGTCATTAGTAGCCTCATTAAAAGTAATATTACTTCAGCCCATGCAGAAGTGAGAAACTTTTGTTCATAATTTTAACAAATAACTCTGAAGCATGATAAAAGTCACAAGAAATTAATAGATTCTTAAAATAACATACTATAATGAGAAAAAAAAACTCTACTATCTAGGCAGTTTGCATGAAGTGCAAATAATCTTTTAAAAATTGTGGCAAAATGTACAAAACAAAACTTAACAATTTTAAGTGTATGGTTCAGTACTGGTAAGTACCTTTACATTTTTGTTCAAACAATCTGCAAAACTTTTTCTGATCTTGCAAAGCTGAAACTCCATACCCATTAAAAATATGAGGTCTTCATATTCTCCTAAAGCCAGCCTTTTACAACTCTAATTTTACCTTTTTCTCTGTGAATTTGGTGCCATAAGTGAAATTGTAGAGTACTGGGCATTTTTTTTCTCGCTTAATATAATGTCTATTTAGATCATCCATGTTGTAGTATGTCAAAATTACCTTCCTTTTTAAGGATAAGTAAGATTATATTACATGAAAAATTAATGTCACATTTTGTTTATATTTAACCTGTTGAAGGACAGTGGGGTTCTTTTTATCTTTTGGTTATTGTGAATAATGAGGCTATATTGAGAGTACAAATATCTTATCAAGATCTTGCTTTCAATTCTTTCAAGTATCAAAACAAAAGTGAAATTGCTGTGTCATATCATACTTCTATTTTTAATTTTTAGGAGCCACCACAGAAACTTTCATGGTGTCTGCATAGTTTTTATTCCCACCACCCAGGGTTTCAATTTATCTATGTCATTAAAAACACCATTATTTTATGATGATTTTTTTTAAATGTAGTAGACATCCTAGAGGTTGTGCAAGGTTATCTCACTGAGGTAATAATAATGTTTTACTACCACTTATTAGCAGGCAAATAAAACAGCCTAAAAACAAGTTTAAACTATGTAGTATTTTCTTTCAATTATCCATATTTATAAATATTATTAACTTTAATAAGTTTTTAAATAATAATTATTTAACTTATGAACATTTTTAATGTTCACAAATATCTACATGCAGATATATATTTGCAGAATATATATGCACATATGCACACACTTATAACATTGTTTAAAGCTTCAAACTTAGTAAATATAAGATTTTATATAGATTATTATATAATTATAACTACAATATATTTATGTTATAAAAAATGTTTTCTTTATGTACATACCATTTATAGACAAAAGGAAATGAAGGGAAGGGAGGAGGAATGGGAATAGGAAAGAGAGAATGAATCAGACATTACTTTCCTATGTTCATATATGAATACACAACCAGTAAAACAAAACATCATGTACAACCATAAGAATGGGATCCTAGTTTGAAGAGGTTATACTCCATGTATGTATAATATGTCAAAATACACTCTAAGTCATGTATACCTAAAAATAACAAATTTTTAAATGTATGTATAAGGTTGTGTTTAAATGGATAGATTATTATAGTTATAATTAAAATATAATTAATCTTATGTATAGTATAAGGAAAGGTATTCTCCCTCATTCTCTTATTTATGAAAGCAAATATGAAGGTACTGCTTAGTGACCTATTAATCTTCTCTTTTTTCATAAGTTTAAGTTCATGTATGTTTTTATGAAAATAAGCACCCTCACTAATTAATGCATTTTAACAATTAACCCAGGATCTAGAAAATGATATTTAAGTTTACATTTTAGAGAAACACAATTCATACACACACACACACACACACACACACATATATATATATATATATATATATATATATATATATATAAAATTTATTGAGTCTATGAACAATTTTACACAGGCCACCCATAAACTAAGCTAAGTTAGTTAGAATTGATTACTTTGGTATATGTATCTATTTTTTTAAGTCAACTTAATTACACACAGATATTTACATTCTCAGAACCTTAAATGTTTCCTGGAAATAACAGTAACTTCTCTGCACTATAAAGCTACTGGGAAAAATTTAAGATGTCAAAATAATTAAGACTTTGTTTAGAAATAATTTTAAAGCATTGTATAGAATTAAATTTACATAGGTAGGGTTTATATTCTAGACTGTTGTATTCAATAAAAATACATTTAATTCTATTTTTAATGAATTCAGCAAGTTTTCTTTGTTCAATAACTAATCTCACTTAGGATTATTACATAAAATTGTATCAAGATGCAATTCTTCACTTATTATTATAATACTGTATGAAAATTTTCATAAGTATATTTTCTTACTCTTAATTGCCAGCTTGATTCCTATTTGTTTTTTTGTAAATTTTCTGCAGTCAAATATCACTCTTTCTATAATAATTTTATTTTTTAGTACACATGTATGCTTAAGTGATTTCCAATACTATACCCCAAATCTGTCTACAATTACAGTTGATGGCAATAATAAAGACACCATGATAATTCACTAATTACTCTGCTTGTTTGAGAAAGGTGTAAAAGCTTTTTCTCTTTACACAAAATAGAGAACTGTCTGACATTTCAATCCACACAACACTAAATATGTGTACAACTCTGTAAGAAAAAAAAAGATAAGCACTTGTAAGCAGAAACTACCTAAAACAAAATGGATCTTGTTCAATTTGCTTATGTGAATTTTTCCATTTTTCACATCCATTAGAAATAAGTAACAGATTTTTTGAAACTTGTAGTGCCCAGACCCCAGAATCACTCAACTAAACTGATTATAAATAATCCTAAAGCTAACAATCTTATTGTTCTACTTAATTGTTTCTCTACTTGGTTGTTTTGTTCAAATTCTCCTTGAAGAGATGATCTGGAAATGTCTGGAGACATATTTCATTGCCAAAGCTAGCACAACTGGGGTTTGGAGTGAAATGTTAACTGGAATTTAGAGAATAGAGGCCTAGGACTCTACCCAAAGCCCTACATGGTATAGGACAGCTCCTGTTCATCCCTTTTTCATCACTGTGAACAAAATCCATAAAATAACAACTTCAAGGAGAAAAAGTTTATTTTGAGCTCATTACTTCAAAGTTTTAGTTCATGGTCAGACAGTTTTCATTGCTGTGGGATTGAGGTGAGGTTGAACACTATGGCAGAAGGGCATTTTGGATGAAATCTTTTCTACCCATAGAAGTCATGAAAGAGAGAGAGAGAGAATGGAAAGTGTTTCAGGGAAAATGAATCCTTTCAGAGCATGCCTCAAATAATGCACGTCTTCCAGCCACACCCTATCTGCTTACAGTTACCACTCAGTCATTCCCTGCAAACTAGTATGAACTGATGAGATTAGAGCTCTCATGATTTAGTCATTTTACATCTCATTATTCCTTCATTAACACAAGAGTTTTGGGGAACACCTCATATCCAAAACATAATAACACCTAAAATAATTATCAAGCCCAAAATATCATAGATGCTGAAGGTTAAGAAACTCTGCCTTACTTCATGTTTTCAAAGCTTTCACAGACATGCAGACAGAAATGCTATTTTTATTCCACACATGGGGAACTCATACCAGGAATATAGCTTCAAGTCTCATATGATACCTCTGATTCTCACTCTTGGCAGATCTTATACAGACCAGATACAGAGAAGAAGAGTCACTAAATTTTGATAGGAAAAATTCTGAAAATGTGTTCATATACTTTTATGTCTTCTCAAAAATTCATCATTTTTCAAAGTTCTGGCACAGGAAGGTCAGGATAATATAAAGGATTTTAAAGTCAAAACTTTGTGTTTCAGAGGGTTACAGAAGGGCAAGTCCAATTATAGTCAAAATAATAGGCCCAAGGAATGTACTGCTCTTTACCTTCTACCAGAGGAACAGTGCTAAGGGATGCCCCAAATTAAATGTTTCATACTAGTTCACTACAATGTTTAACATTATTCATTACTACAGAAGATTGTAATATGCCAAAAAAGAAAGGAGGCATGTGAAGAAAGAGGTATAAAATATAAACAAGTAGTAAAAATATTCAAGGAGCACCAAAGCAAGAACAAAGCAAAAGCAAAACAAAATACTATTTTTATTATAGGAGCATCCTTTAAGCCTGCAGGTTTAAATAGAGACCATGATAAAACTTAGTTTAGATAAACTTGTTCTGGAATTTCATGGCAATGGCAAGAAATGGACATATATTTGTACTAGTTTTTGAAGATTTAAAATAAAACATTGTGCCAGTGTTTATTTTTTTCCTGTAATTAAAAGTTATATGGTAAAAAAGCTATATTCTATTCAAATTACCTTTAAATTGATTTTACTTAAATAAAATATATTCAAAAAATAATTTATAAAATGTTCTAATTTTTTTCCTGGAACTCTAAAGTACCATTTTCCATTATTTATAATACAAACGGCCCTTGAGTATAAAAAATTAATACTTGCAATATGATAAAATATTATGGGTTATATTTATTTGTAAAAATTCCTAGTATATACTACTCCTGTTTTTATTTAAGAATAAAAATTATTACCCTAACTATATGGTGAAGTTAGTGAATGTAGGATTTAATAAACTTATAGAAATATTGACTTATGAAATACTTTGGTTAAAATTGGTAATTAATAATAAAGCATTTGTTATGCTGACATGATGCCGACAAGAAGGAATTAGCATGTTGTGTTGTGTTCTACATAGATTTCATGTTGATAAAATATAGCTTGGAAAAATGTGATTTACATAATCAAAGATACAAATGCTTATTACCATTAAAAAAATCTTTTGGTTAAGCTGGACTCCTCCTACTCAGAATAGCACAATATCTCATTTTCTATTCTGTTGAGCAGATCTGGGATGTAGAAATTAAATTTTAAAGTGTGACTAATGCACCAGAGTCCTAATTCTGCCTGTGTCTCAGACACACTTATCATCAATGTGCTTCAGATTTTTCATAATCTAAATATAGCTTTAAATGCATCATTATTTGCAGAAATATTTATTTTCATTTATTAGAAATTATTCACACTGAGTGTAATTAATTAAGCATTTGTGATATTTGCTTTTAGGAATCATTTCTTTGGGATACTACTGAGAAGTATTCTTACTTGGTATACAGTTAATATGACTTTTAAATAGAGCAAAATATTGCCCATCATTTTTCTCTTCTTTTTCACATGCAAGACAGACTAATTTAGAAGAAATGTTTTTGTTGTTGTTGTTCACACTGTTTTCCTCCAGGTCCTTGAAAATGTCATCTAACTTTTAGTGTTCAGTGACACACCTTCTCTGGAACTTGCTGAGCCTGGCAGCCTTGGCAAGAATACTTGACAGCTTGTCAGGCCCAAGGCAAATGCATGTAATCTTCCCTCCCAGTAATTAATAATTAATTATTGTTCATTAATCTGTAATGAACGGTGGTTTCAAATAATGTAGAATTTAAAAGGAGGAGAGTAAAGCAAAGTCATGGCTATTTCAAAAGGGACTTTTTACAGGATTTTGCAAGTCACACTAAATTTGAGGCTAATTGTGAAACCAATGAGGTTAAAAAAAAGGACATATTCTGGCATAAAACCAGTCACACAGTGGTCATGGGACCTGTAAACTCTCTCTTCAGATAAACTCTGTATTCCTGCAATTTAAATCACAAAGTACACTTATTCTCCAAGGTGCAAAAGAACACACCAAAAGAGTAGGTTTGTTTCCTAGAATGGCATGTTTTCTCTTAAGAATCTGAAAGAAGTGGCTTTCAGCCAACAATGACATGTGATTGCTATTATCTACACTGTCAGAGATTCATTTCTGAGCAGTAGATATTTTCTGGTAAAAAAATAATAATAATAAATAAATAAAATAATAATAAGGAAAGGCTGATAAAATCATTTTAATAAATGTGAATCATTAGATGTTATTTGTATTCAGCTTTGTTCTACAGGTATTCACAGTGTCACCAGCTTTAATGACAATGTGTTGAGTACTTATTTGATAGGGAAAAGCTGAAACACCTTTCCTTTTTTTTCTTTTGACATTTGTAGAAATGGTGAAAAGAAGAAAAAAAGAAAATATGTCCTTTAAAACTATTGAAACTAATGACATTCCCCAGTGCTAGGAGATAATACTCCTGCTCATGTGGAAATCATTTCAGAATTTCTCAATGCAGGAGGAAATAATCCCTTTACAATCACTCTGTGCAAATAACAGAAGAGGTAACTAAGCTCATCATACATATATGAATATGGGTCAAGGCTTATAAATACAAATATGCATAGTTATTCATATTTTCTCTGGCTAACATCATAGTCAATGATATATGTATGACAAGGCATAATTCTCTCCAGTAACATCATACTGAATGGAGGTACTAAATCTTTCAGACTCTCCTTCCTCTGTCCTCTCATTGTCTACCTTTCTTATTTTTGAATATTTGGTTTTGCCTTGTTGTATGGACCCTTACAGTTTTGCCAAGCTTCTTTTTCTTGATCCCCATTTTAAAACCCCATACCCTGCAGTTCTGAGTTCATGCATCTTCTGACAATATGGGTCAAAATAAAGTTTTTCTCACAGCTGAAGTGATTTTAAGCACAGAAATTTTCTTTTTATGACTTTCAGTAATATATAGTAAACAAGAAATAAATCATATTTGAAAAGTTATTTTACCCTGACATAGAAATTTTAACTTTCTCCAAGATGCTCTTTTTATAGTAATGTGTATGTACATCTGTTCTTTGGGAAAATACATTGAATAAAGACAAATAATAGCTTTCGAGTCCAATGAGTTTGGTGATGGGATTTATATATTAATTCCTATACATTTCCCCTACATTAATAAATGAAAAACCTGTAATATTCCCAAAATAACAATTTGTGGAATAACAATAACTCAATAAGGTATGGATAGTAAAAAAATATCATGTGTAGTAAAATACTTTGAACACTGAAAAGCACAAAAGAAATTCCTACCACTGTATACTTTATCACACATCATTGGCTATTACAGTGTCTTGAGCCATCGAAAGTTCAACCAAAAATGAATATAATTAAATAAGGGAAGCAGTAGACTTATTAATAATGCATACTTTTTTCTCAAAGGTAGTGGAAATATCTTAACATCACTTTAAATCCTCATAATTTATATTACATCTGAGGTTAAATAAGTTTTGCATATATTTACATAATTACATGTTGTAATTTTTTTTTTTTTTTGTACCAGGGCTTGAACTCAGTGGTGCTTAACCAGTGAGCAACATTCCCAGACCTTTTTTCTACTTTATTTAGAGACAAGGTCTCACTGCATTGCTTTAGGACCTCACTAAATTGCTGAGGCTGGAAGCTTTGAACTTGCTATCTTCCTGCCTCAGCCTCCCAAACTGCTGGGATTACAGGCCTGTGCCACTAATCCCAGCTATTGTAAAGGCTTTACATGACAGATTTGTTATCTGGTTAAATTAGTTTGACATTTCTGTACAACAGATTCAGTATGTGGATATTCTATTTTTATAAGGTTATATATATTTCTCAGAGATGATACTATCAAATAATTTTATGATAATTATTATATTATTAGAGGTTAGGAAATAATGAGGCTAATGTCTTTTGGCATTTACATTATAAATATACTGTTGTAAATTGTGAGTTCATGCTCAAACATTAAAAATTATTATATTATTATGATGACAATGAATAATTTCATGTTTTTATTTTTTATCTTTGCTCATAATTTTTCACACTACATACATAGCATTATAATTATAAAGAAGTTATAAACAATGTTTTTAGAGCAAACTACCATTACAAACTTCTCTGATTACTAGGAGTTCTGATATTACATGTAATATTTATTAATAACTTACCAGAAATTTTAAACTGAGAAAACTTAGTATAGATGCATAAAATATAATTTATGATTTGTATAAGTAACTGACATTATGTGAGTTCAACTGTTAAAAGTTGAGAGCTATGAAATGAGACAAAGAATTAAATGTTCAAGCAGAATTCTAACATATATTTGCATGCACAATATGCATACAATAATTCCGCTTATCAATAAGCCATGTATATCACAACTCAGATGCTACAAAAATAATAAAGAAAACATGGTAAATAAAGACATTTCCAGAAGCAATTGTAGAAATATTTCAGAAGATTTGCATCTACATTTTCCTGTATTTTGAAGTGTAAGCTTTTCAGAAAGATTAGTCTAATATTTTCATTCCATGATGCCTATGCCAATGCTTAGCATCCAGAAGAAGTTCAATTACACAATAATTGTTGTTCTTTATGATTTCCTTTTTGTTAATTTTTACATACTTGGTCAGACCCTTCCACATTGAATTATTGTTTGACTTTTTATCTGAGGTTACAACCTATGGAAAAAAAATCATAAACAGATCCAGGAATCCTTATTCTAAGATCCAGAATTACAATTTTATCATGTCTTCTCATCTGTTTCATAATGAAATAAAATACTTTGCTTTTGCTTTTGACCAAAATGTCACATATAATTAATTGTGCTCAACAATTCCCTGTGTGTATAACTATTTTCAAATATCACCCCATTTGACTCTTATACAATTTTTTCACCTAGACAGGACCAATGACATTGGCTTTAATTTCTTAATGATAAAGCTTAAAGAAATTATATGCTTGAGACTAAATATTTAATTCATGTAATTCATAAAAAATTAGTACTTATTACAAGTTCATACTTTCCTCTTAACAAATCATACCTGATGTATATTCCTTCTACCATTTTTACCAGATTTATATTCAGTTATTCCCTCTCAATATTAAAATTAGAGATTATTTTATAATATACATTGAAAATTATTACATTGTAACTTACATAACTATTTGAATTGAGAGAATATCTCTCATTGTTAGAAAAAATACATTAATCACTTTATAATAAAAATTAAATACTAAAATTACATTGAATTTTATAATATAAACTGAACCAAGGTATTGAAATAAACACTGTAAATAATATAATAAAAATAATGTTTTTACTTATTTATATGTTTCTATTCATCTTTTTACAAATCATAATTACAAATATACTTTTTTAAGGTATTTGTCAATTTAGCAAACTAATCAATCCTATTGATTTTCATGGTGAAAATTATCTCATTTTCAGAGGTTACAAAACAATAAGCGTAATTCAACAGATAAGTAGCTTTTTGAAGTCAGGGAATAAGATTAGTAAGTACAAGCACAATAGTAATGATATAAAATATTTTAGACTTATATCCTCTATTAGCAACTTGGTTAAACCAATCAGTGTTTTTCCTTCATTAAACTTAAAGATAAAATTAAGAGAATAAAAAGTTTCAAAATAAGCATTACAAAATAAAGATAGAAGAATAAATTAAATATGTATTACAATAGGAATAAATTTCTTGATGACTTGAGCAATTTTAAATAAAATATTTTATTTTATTTTGCACACTATGAACTTATATTGAATTAAAAAAATAAAGTTAACCTTAAAATTATACCCCATTAAATACCCATTTGGAATTTTATTACTTTTTATTTGAGCATACTATTTTTTGTAAAGTTATTGTAATATAATACAAAATAGCTATTTATATTTTTAAAGGAGAATTTCTTAAGTTTGGAAGATTAACTGTAGATTAGTTATGAGCTGCGGGCAAGAGAAGCACAGCTCAGAGGTAAACTTTGGCTTGGGCTAAGAAAGGGCTCAGGGTTCCTGCCTTTCATGTATTTGTGTATCCCGGAGGTAGGCTGATTAAAAAATTCCCCATGGTACACTCAAAACATAAAAACAGCCTATTTCCTCATGTGTAACAATGTGCATAGCATCCCACTTCAAAGCATTGCAGTGACTGACTCCATGAGAACACTGGAGCAATTCCTGAGAGGTGCCTTAATAGTCACTACAATGAAGGAAATTTTCATACTGGCCTGAAACAGTTGTCCAAGACCATCCAAGGTCATCTGTGGTCTTATTCCTTAGAAATTGAAATTAAGACAAGTACAGGAGAGAGGAAGCAGAATGTTTCCTTTCTAGAGATAGTTTCTAAGCTGCTCCTCTTTTGCCTACCCCTCAAAGCAGCACATCTGCAGGTCACTACGAAACTATTCACTGGTGTTTTGGGTCAAAATGAGTTTCTATATCAGGTTCAAGTGTGCCTGCTGCAAAATACTGCACACTGCAGGTCTTAAGGAGGCAGTCAAATTTATCCATTTAGTAAAAGTCAGCAATTCATTATTACTGCTTTTGAGTATAAACATGGCAAGATTTATACATTCTTTTTTTTTTACAGTTTTAAATTAAAAAAATCAATATGTCTTTTCAAAATTGGAGGATCAATAAGTTCTTTTTAAAATGTGGTGCCATTTTTAATATATTTATTTTGTTTATTTTCTTATTTTCATGTAGTGCTGGAGATCAAACCCAGTGCCTCATGCATGCTAGGCAAGCACTCTACCACTGAGCCACACCCCAGCTCCAATGTGTTCTTAATAAGAGCACTGAATTTAAAATTTGCTTTCTATTGTAACTCACATAGCTACAGCAATTATAATAATTTTACTTATTTTAAAATTTTTAGTTTTGAAATAATATAAGAAGTTGCAAAATACATAAAGAAAGGTGTATGTATTATTACATTAAATATAACATCTTACCTAATTATAACACTGTATCAAAACCAGATACTGAAACTTGCAAAATATAATAAACAAAAATATATAGAGATATTGTTTATATTTCATGAACTTTTAAACTTAATGCATTATTGTTACACAAAATATTTGGATCATTTTGACATAATTATAGAAGAATGGAATATGGTTTTCCCCAATTCAATACCCCCTTTCCTTTCCATTCTCTCTCTCCCTGTTTCCTTGCTTCAACTCTATTGGTCTTCTTTCCATTCAGTTATATATGTATTAATAGTGTTTTTTGTTTGTTTGTTTTCTTTTGTTTTGTTTTTTTTAGTGTTTTACAGATATACATAAAGGTCAACTTCACTGTGGTATATTCATACATGTACTTGGGAAAGTTTGGTCAATTTTATTCCATCATTCCTCCTTTTTCTCCCCCTCCCCTCAATCCCCTCCTGTACTCCACTGATGTCTTTACTATTTTCACAGAATGATCCTGACTTTTGTTCTGTATTTGTACTAGTTTCTACATATGAGAGAAAACATTTGATACTTCACATTCTGAGTCTGGCTTATTTCATTCACATGTACATGGACTTATTTGTGTGTTTGTATATATTTGTCCATGTGAAAAATGTTTGAAATTACAATATGCTCGTGAAAAAATTATATATAAAATCCAATAAATTCTAGTATGGTGATTCTCTTTATTTATTGGATTATTTGTTCTATTGCATTTGTATTGACTGACTGATAGAATAGTGGTTACCAAGAACTAGAATGGTTGGGTAAGGGAGTTGAAGGGATGTTGGAGGGATGGTCATCAAAGTACCAAGGGGGATATCCATCCATTGTTGGTGACAATAACAAATAATATGTTGTCTTGAAAAATGCTAACCATGATGTAAAGTATTCTCTCTACAACAACAACAAAAATATGTATGGCAATGTGAATGTGACTAGATAGATTTAAATATTCTACTTTTGTATATACTTCAAAACATCATATTCCTCACAACAAATGTATAAAATTTTATGTCAATTAAAAAAATTCCCCCCCATAGTTGATATAATAATTATAATCCAATTTAAACATCTTGAATTAAATCATAATAAAAATAGTAATTACATTTTTTTTCTTTTTGATTTGATGTAAAATGAGAGTTGCATTTAACATTTAAATAGACTGCAAATAGTTACCTTTACTGAGATAGCTACTCTGTAATACCTTAGGACTGATTTTTATTGCCATCAACCTTATTGCTATCAATTAAAATTAAAGCAACCTAGGGACAATATGGAAAAGAATTCCGCAAAAAAAAAAATAAAATAAAAATTGAGACATTAGAAATTCAACATAATTTTTTTCACTCTTTAACAAATCTTTTTGCTAACCAGAGACTGACTGACAAACAGTAGATCTCACTTAACCATATTTTGTTAGATGGAATATATAGTAAAGTTTGTCTCAGAAGTTTGATATTATGAAGAAATATTCTGGACAGGAAGAGCTTAAAGTGGATGGTTGAATGGAGAATGAGTATTAATTATCACATATTTCCAGATAGATTATTCTAAAATAAATATCAAATTAATCATAGTTTAATATTTGCTGTAAATCAAAGGTTTCTGCATTTTTCTAACTATGTACTTGTTTGTTTTGTTTCTGGAGGTGGTACCAGTAGAAATAATGTCCATCATTTATTTATATAACCAAACTTATTACTAGGGTCAAATCTGGTTAAAAAAACATGCAAGAATTTTGAGTATTTTTCTAAGTAATTTGTGCCTTTGCTTTCCTCCAGATTTATGTTGATTTCTCTCTAGTTTTTCTAATAATCTAAAACAAATTCCACTGTAGACTTTTCTCAAATGGTCAATTATTCCCTCTTATCCTGCATCCCATAATAGTTCTCTCTCTCTCTCTCTCTCTCTCTCTCTCTCTCTCTCTTGATTGAATCCAGGGGCACTTTACTACTGTGCTACATCCCCAGCCCTACTATTTATTCATTTATGTACTTTCGAAACACGTTCTTGCTAAGTTACTTAGGGTGTCCCTAAATTGCAGAGGCTGCCCTCAAACCTGAAGGCTGCCTCAGCCTCCCTACTTCTGAGTTGCTGGGATTAAAAGTGTGCGCCACCACAATGGGAGTTTTTCTTTATGGGACATAAGCAGCTTTTACACTGTGGATAAAAATAAAATTATTGCTTCACATTCTCTTCCCTTAAATATGATTTTAAAAGTTACTTAATATCTTTGGCATAAAGACATACTGTCAAAAATGAGGACAATAGTTTTATCTCTTCTCCATCATAATTTACCTGATATTTTTGCCTGGAGATCAGAGAGAAATTATTTCTCTATATATTCCAGTAATTTTACCACCAGTGAGAGCCTTTAGTATAAATTTTTTTTCTATGATGAATCTTCTCTTCCATCTAGTTATTTTTTCCTTGAACATTCCTATTATAAATATATAGATATTATTTGTTAATTTTGTGTATCCTGTTTTTTTCAAAGTGCTTTTCCCTTGTATATTTCTTATCTAAGTAGATTTTTTAAAAGGCAAGGATCTGCAAGGTGAGATGAAGAGTGAACTGTGACAAAAATATGTGGATTGGGAGATATTTGCGTGTGTTTCTAAGGTAATAAGAGAGCTCTCTCTCTCTGACAGGGAAAGTTGAAGACTTAGGATAAGGACATGGATTATGAAAATCTAGGTTCTGGTGGTGATGGAAGGAGACAGGCAACAGCATCCAGGAAGAGAAACACCTTGCCTTAAGCAAGGTGAGGGCCGGCACAGCCAAAAGCGAAGAGAGATAGTAAGACCATGTACATCTCTAACTGCATATTTGTAGAAAAAGTCAATACGTGGAAATAGTTTACATCTAATCACTGGAAGGTAAGATTATCTAATAGAAAGGAAGATGAATGGATGAATGGATGGATAAAGGAGAATGGTGAAGATTTTGTAATGAATACATGGAAATAGTAGTCAGATGAAGAAAACATAGATTTTTAAAACAATGTTGCATTTCAAAACAATTAATTTGTCCTAGAATTGGCATGCATCCTGTTTTAGGACTAGAGGGGCTAGCTTGAGCAAGCATCACTCAAAGCTTTGCTAAAGTGTTAGAAAAAACAAAGTAAAAATATGACACATTTACAGATAAAATATATGATGATAATTGTCAGGACAGGTAACCTCACATTCAATTTATTCTTAAATACCTTTTGGGCCATAGGTGCCATTGAATATGATTTTTTTCAAAAGTTTTCTCATAGTTTCTACTGTATATTCTGTTTTTTTTTATCAGCAGATTATGCTACTGGAAAAATGACTTAAATAGACACACATATTCATACTATATTTTATTTCCTGAAGAAGAAAGGAAATTAATTGTCTAGGTCATTATTCATATGCCTTTATATAGCCTTGTAGACTAATTATCAAATGAATCTATCAGAATGACTTCATTACGTTTTCAATTTTAAAGTGTGAAAGTAATCTTTTAGAGGTTAGACATAAATACAGGTTATATTACCTAGTTATAAGCCTACTATATTTATCTGTAGATCTATAAATATCACTTTGTAAAATTAACACAATGAGATTGTTTTAATGATAAGTGCAGAAATGCTTTACGATGGTAATTTCTTATTTAATCTATAATTAACCAGTAAATATGACAGAAGACCATTTTACTTGAGTGCCAATAATTAGTGATTTTATATTTGTATGATTTAATGAATGAGAGCTTCTTCCTGCTAGTGATAATTTAATTGTACAAATTGGCCAAATTCAGAAGTTTATAGTTCCTTCAGAGTCACTAAATGCTGCAGCTTATTAGTATAAGCAAAAATCTGGACACCATAATGGGAGACTCTATGGAGAAAGTATACTCACTTTCAAAAGGAATATATGACTTTTGGTTAATAAATTCAGGAAGGAGATGTGCTTACTTGGTTTCTCTTTTTATCTCTCAGCTTCATTTCTCTTAGGAAGAGAAACCTTGCTTTCATTTTAAAATTGCTGAATCTCTGTATATTCGAGCAAAATGGTGTGCGTGTGTGTGTTTCATTTCAGTCCATTACCTAGACAGAGAGTCTAAGAAATATATGAGTTGTCTCAACTTCTGAAACAAATATGTCCTCTATGTAGCAGAAGTTGTTTTCCATGTTCAAAATTTTGGCCAATGTAAACACATTATATTTAGGCAGGAGATAATGCTGTCCAATTGTTCACATAAAAGCAGTGACAGAAATGATTCAAGGCTGCTATGTTATGTCTCTTCCTGCAAGCTACATGTGGTTCTTCCTTGTGAAATAGTATATTTATCTGTGACACAGCTCCATCTTTAGACTAACTCTACTTGTATTCATATTTCCCATATGTTTGATTTTAACATCTTTAAGTTTCAGTCTGTTCAATCATAATAAGCATATAATGACTGTACTCACTGAATAGGCATATGGAAAGTTTTAAATCTGTCTGGTCCATGGTTACCACTCAGAAGATGTTGAGAAGTATTATTATTATACATGAAAGTCAATAAATGGCATACTTTCTACTTTTAAAATAGTATTTTAAGATAATTTATTTAATAAATTATCTATTAAATAAAACATGTCATCAAATATAATTTATTAAAAGAGAAAGTCATGGTTCTTCACAACCTAACCACAGAAATATGAAAAAAAAAATTGTTGTTATTTTGCTTGACAAGCAGTCTAATTCATGACTAATTTATTTAGCAATAAATAAATTATTATTTTGATAATTTATCACATAAAAATAAAATGAATATAAAATAAAATAATTGAATTAAAAATACCAAATAGATTAAATTAATTAAATACTAACTAGTTTTTAATAGTATTTTTCCTTTGTCTTTGTTCAATGTTTCATTTTCATATAAAAACTGTGACACATGAATAAATGGTGCCTGGTAAGTTGTGAAGGACCTTGATAAATAATCATTTTTCTATCTTATGGTCACAGATTAATAAATATACACGTAATACTTAAACATCCAATGTATAAGTAATTAAAAATGTGAAATGGTTAAGTAACTTCCACCTTGACCAAAGTTTCCTGGTATCTGTAAAGTAGTGCTTCTGATGGAACTACTTTTATAGCTGAAGGTAGGGCTTAAGGGTGTTGTTAATTTGCTTGATAAGCAGTCCAACTCAAGTAGGAGGAAACACATTACAGTTGCCCCTTTTCATCATCATATGTGTGAATCACAACCTACTAAGAGTAATAATTTCTGTTTCCCTATAGTCTTCCGTTTCTTACTGTTTTTTTTTTTTTTTGACTCTGTTCTAAATTGAGATGATACAGTGAGGGAATTCTGAAAAACATTTTCCCCAGCTTTAAATGAGATTGAATATTCCGAGATGAAAATGTGTCATCAAACATGCTTTATTAAAAGAGAAAGTCATGGTTCTTCACAACCTAATCACAGAAATATGAAAAAATATGCAATGTAATCTTTCCAAAATGTAATATGAAGTAGTTGCTTTTCAAAAACAATCTACACAAAATATATAAAAAGAATATTTTTAGGTAAGAAATAGGTAGAAATGTGGTGCATACAACAATAAAAAAAATTGACCTATGCAACAAATAATATCTGCAATAAGTCAACCTAAAACACTGGCAGAGAGAAAGTTGCCTAATCAGTAAATTTGATGGAAATTAATTTTTATGTAAACTGAACTACATGGGTCATGGTTAAAAACTACATACATAGACAACATCTCCTTATGTTGAACTTTTAACAAGAAATGAGGTTTTTATATATTATTATAGCCCATTAGCATGGGATGATAAAGGTCAAGATACATAATAGAATAATCCGTTATCTTAAAACTAGAGTGAGCATCTGATTGAAACACTCCTTGCAATTGTATGAGAAGATTGTTTGAAAATTGGAAAATGGAATTATATAAAATATGTCATTTTAGTTTTTACATATGTTTAAATGTTAGTGTAAAATAAATTATATATTTAGATTTTCCTCTAGAATATTATTTAATTTTGTCTTAAATCTCTTATTTAAACCCTCCGATCACATCCATGATATGCTGATCTGAGTGATCATCATCTCTTTCCATAATTATTTCAATATCATTTTACCCTTTCTGTACTGTAACTTTTGCCTTTCCACTGAAATGGAAGTTTGAGATAAAACTCGATTTGTTGCTTCTGTTGGCCAGTGGAGTCTGTGTAAACTGGCTGAGAAAGTTCGATCCTTCTCCACTACCACTGAGCACCGTGTTGCAGCGCTCAGTACAGTAGATTTGAATGGGATCGGTGCCCTCCAGTGCTGCACTAGACTATAGAAGCTCATCAAAAATTTAATGCCAGATTCTTGTCTTGCAAATCCCAAGAATGAAAATCAGTGACAACAGAAGGTCAGAGTGAAAGGAGGATTTAGTCAAGTGTGAAAAATAGAAATGCAGTCTTACAAGGGCAATAGCGGACCCGCACAGGGGTTGCCCCTGAGTGGGCAGTTTTAAGAGTTTCTATAACACTTAGGTCAACACTATTGGTTCAAACATGCTGATAGCGGTTTGGAACGCTATTGTTGAACTCTGTTGAACGTCCACTCAGGTCTCCCCCCGTCCTCACAGGCCTAGCAAGGGTCACCATAGCGTGACAGGTTGTTGTGCCCTTGCTCAGTTAGGCCACAGCTTGCCACGCATTAGTCTTGGGGCAGGGGTGGGGGTGGTACAGACATGGCAAGCTCCATGCAAACCATGCTCCAACCAACCAGTCTATAGTTCTGCAGCTCCAGGAAAAAGAAGTGGCTTCACCACACTACCTGAGTGCTTTCAGAATGTCAGTTGAAATAATGTTACTAGCTTAGATCAAATCACCAAATCATATTATTGTTCTGTTTAAAATACTAGCAAGTAACCCTCCTTACACGCAACAAAAAGACAAATTACATACAAGACCTTCTTTATTTTCTGTCATCCATCCAATTGTCTGAGATGAAGTTTCCTACTAATCTTCCTCCCAGTGAGCAAAAAGATGGCCTTTTCACAGTCTTTAAACATCCAAGATGTGCTCACACATCAGGTCCTTTGCAATGGTAATGTCTTTAACTAAAAGTTTTCACCAGATATTCACAATACATTCACTAAACTCTCTAGGTGTTTCCTCAAACATTACTTCATTCTCAGTATAATGTAAACTGAACTCCCTATGAAAAATGACTATTAAAACTTCCAATTGCCCAAAACTGCCTGTGATTTTTCCCTGACTTTTTTTTTCTCCTTATTACATTTCAATATCTAACATGGTCCATTATTCACCTTTTGGTGTTAATATTGTGGTGTTTTTCCCTCTCAACAACAAAATTTCTGAATACAGGGCTTTGTTTCATTTTCTTCATTGTTGGCATCCCTGGAAGTCAGAAGAATGCCTGGTTCACAATTACTAGTTCACTGCAGAATTGTTGAATGAAATCAACAAAAATATAAAATGTTTGGAAGTTTGGGTAAATTTTGATGTCATTATCCTAAAAATGTTATAAATATCTGCACAATAAAATCCTGTAATCATGAATTACATGGTCAATATTTTTGAAATTATTAACATAAAATTATTTTTATTAACATTAATTTTTAACATAATTATTTTTATTAACATAAAACAATAACATTTTGTAATGGTAGTGTATATGTCATCAAATTGCTACTTCAATTTAGGGTTTTTAGAAAACAAAAATAACTGCATTCATGTTATCCATTGAACAAAAATCTAAAGTCAATCAGTTCATCATGATCACATTTATTATTTCTGAACACTTACAGAGATAGATATTGCTTCCATATGAACATTTAAATTAAAATATTATGCTTGGTTTAATAAAAAATGTTCAAATATGTTTCTATAAACACTTTTTATACCAAGACAAATGTGGATAAGCTTTCACTCGAAAGCAGAATAAAAGAAGTGAGAAGGAATGGCTTTCTGACAATAATAGGTGTTATTTCTAAAGTAAGTGAAAATTTTCTATTCAAAGCATCAAGTTTTAATGCATAAAATATAAGAAAATGTTAATAACTTTGGCAGTCAAATACAAGGTATATAAAATCATTCAGATTGCCTAATATAAACTGATATCTCAAGAAAAAATGCACTTAGATTATTTATTCTGTTGTAAAAGATGTTTCTACATAAAGTAAAATCTTACTGGATATTTTATGCCTATTTTGTAAGCAAAAATTATGTATGCCAAGGGAAGTGTTCTATATTAATGCTAATTAAGCCAAACCTATAGCATGAAATGAAATTTTAAATGGTTATTAGAAGAAATGTATGTGCCTCTTTTACAAAACTAATAATAATAATTGCATTTTAAATTATAGGCCAGGTTACAGCTGAGTGATTCAGTGCTTGTGTATCATGTGTGAGGCCTGGGGTTCAATCCCCAGTACTACAAAAATAAATAAATAAATAGTAATATAAGCAATGAGATTTATTAAGTGCTTACATGCATGGGTAGCTTCAAAGATGAAAATGTAATGAAGAAATAAGTCATCATTTAAATACTAATATTTAATAGAGCAATTAAAGTTATTCTTATGTTAGTTTTGCAGGATTTCAAAAGTATTTTATTGAGAAGATAAAAGAGATTAAAATATAAATTATTTTGTGAAAAGTTGTATTTCTCATACATTTTAACATGATTTCCATGAAGTATAGGCAATTTTCGCTTTCAAAATGGATTTAATGCAAAAGGAAAACTGCATGAGAAACCACAATTATAATCAAAACTTCTATTAATTGATGCAAACTACAACTATCTAGACATTTTCGCAGAAATAAAGTCCTCATTAAAAAAAAGATGTTGAAAATCAACTTCCCACATACAATTTTAACAACTCTATCCACACTGGTGGGGCTTGGGCATAGTTGGAGAGCCTGTATGCATGGCCAGTCAGAACTATATAGGAACTCTGCATTTGTGCTGTGTTTGAGAACCTAGAGCTGTCCTAAAAAAATAATTCTAGTTAAAAAGAAAAAAATCCATAGCTAAGAAAAATGACAAAAAAAAAAGAGAAAGATATGATTCAATTATAACAGCTGAAATTGTTTAGGCAAGAAGAGTTTTCTCTTTTGTTGAATATTTTTTCTATTTTAGAATTACTAATCGTTCTTGTTTTTTGTATCTTTATTTATTTATTTTTATGTGGTGCTGAGGATCGAACCCAGTGCTTCTCACAGGTGAGGCGAGCACTACCTCTGAACCATGACCCCATTCTAGAATTACTAATCTGTATTAATGTTGATGAGTTATCAAGCATGTTCTGTTTAGTGTTGCTTTTAGACACACTGCTCAATTCTTTGGGCTCTTGAACTTGATTCATATAAAATTTTACCTAGATGAGCGATTTCACTATTCTCTAATGCCTGGAAGATTTGAAGAGTAATTTGGCAAATGAGTTGTGGATTCAGAGGTGATGCTAACAGCACAAGTTTATAAAGTTTTAACTTAAAAACTATGAAGTAAATTAGTACTGTGTTACTACTGTTATCTCTATTTAATATTGCTATGAAGAAAGTGAATGCAGTTAAAAAGTATAGCCAGCATTGGAATTTGCAGAGTTATGACATTTTTACACTACTCATCTGTGAATCAAAAAGGAATTTTGAATTTTACTACATTTTATTTTTAACTTTCTCTGAAATGAAATAAAAATTTGTCATTTCCTAATTTTAGAACAAGACAATTCATTGCATTTAGTCTAAGGCTATGAATAAGGTCTTTTTTAATTTAACAAAATTAATCACTACAAAATATAGTATGTTAATTCATGGACATTGTTGCTGCGCAAGTCTACTTTTTTCCATGTCTTATTACAAAGAATTTTTAAAATATAAGATATGCTATATGGGTTTTAATTGTGCATTGCTGATTTTAATATTCTATTTTACATTCTCATTTTTAAAAATCCAATAGAATTACAATGTTTAGGAACTGGAAACCAATACTAAATGGATATAATATATTTTTCCATTATATAATGACAAGGAATGTAGAGAGAAAAACATTTTAATGCATCTCTCAAATATTTATTTAAATTATAGGTGCCAGATTTTTCTCCCTGGAACCAATACTAGTTCACAATTTTCTTCACTTTTCCCTTCTTTCGGGGCATCTTACATGTCATCACTGAATTCCCAGTGGTAAATCCAGAATCTGATAGAGTAACTCCTCACTAACTACTTAATAAATAAAATTGCGTGACTTAGGATTTTTAAAAATATAATTTTCATATTAATGATAAATGTCCATAACCAAAGATAGATTGAAATTATTCAGAAATTCTAAAGAGCAGGATAAAGAAAGGATAGAAAGTGAAAAGTTGTAAATATCAAATATCAGTTTACTCTAGAATACTGTAGTGATAAATTCAGGAAAGCTTTAAAACCACATAAATTTAAAAGATTTGTTTGACTTATTAAACGTCTACAAGCTGGTGGTTAATCTCAGTGGTAGAGTGCTTTTCTAGCATACATAATATTTTGGTACTAAAATAAAAATAAAAATAAGATTTTGTGCTTTTGAATTTTTAAAATACATGACAGCAATTACCATAGGTGGAGTTTGAAAATAATTATAAATACGCAATAGCATGTGTGCATATTTATTTTGACTTTTAATTGCTATAAAATATTAACTTTTCAGGCTAATCTTCTGATTAAGTTTTCCGAACGATGAGGCCAAAGATATATTATTTCAAAGTATGTACAAAATAAATGCACAGGAGTAAATGTGCTAAAAGTAATTAGAACCTGCTATTATTCCAATGCACCTTACAACTCAAGTGCAGTGGATAAAGATGAAGATGGCAAAATAGATATTTCCCAGACCTAGACTCTTTACAGACATTGAAACATCAAGCAAAAATTGCCAGAATCTAATTTGTTAGCACTCTAAAAAAAAGAGTATATGGTTTATAGACAATGCTGATTCATGAAAAGGCAACTAAAACTTGAAGAAATTTTTACAACTCTGTTACCTGCATTTATACACTCCCATTCCTGGTTCAGTAGAATCATGAAGATGTCAACTGATAATTTCTCTATGGGACTTTAATTATGGGCTCTGGAGGGAACAGAGCAGATCACATTATCAAAGAATTGTGTTTGTTTAAATCTGTCTAGAAGCTAACTGCAGAGACTATGCACGAAATTCCATTTGTTTCACTTAGAGCAGAACAGAATAAAAGAGCAGCTTGAGGAGGGTATTCCTTGAACACACTGTAAAGCAAAGGAAGGACCCATTGCTCTTAGAGTGAAAACTTTGAGTTGAAGCAGAAAAAGTGGAACCAAAATCAAATAGACGGAAAAGTGGGGAGAGTGTTTCTTTGGAAAATTAGGGTATTTCATATATATATATGAATTTAGAAAAAGAATGCATTCATAGGTTCATAGGGCAGGACACAAACTCAGAAAACAGTATAAGTTTTTATGCTTAGCTTGTAAAGACAAAGCAAGCTTTGGAGTGCCCCACTACCATACGCACAAAAGCAGTCATGTACAAAAACTTGGAGAGGCTTTTCATTACACTCTTTCTTTTGTATTCTTTTATAGACTCTCATTTTTTCCTTACACTTTTATTTTGATGTCAGGTATTCAAAGAAATCTTCTAAAAACACTAGCTGACCACAACTTACAAAATGATGATGACCCTCCCCCCACCCCCCCCACACAAAATCACTAAAACTAAAACAAACAAATAAACTGAACTTATTAAGTCACTAAAAACTATAAAACTAAAGTCAGAGTAAGAGAGAACAGGGGAAAAAAAGTCTGAAGTAGGGCACTGTGATTTTTCAGATTTACCACATTATAATATTTAAATTGTCTTATTTTCAGCAAAACCAAAAGCACCCAGAGACAAGAAAGTAGAACTGACCCATTAAAATGAGCTATTAATAAAAACTGTTCTTGAGAAAGAACAGACATTGTAGTTAATAAAGATTTTAAATCAACCATACAAGATATGATCAAAGAGCTAATGAAAACCATGAAGAAAGAACTAAAGGAAAATCTGAAGTAAAACATCTCAACAAAGAGAATACCAGTGAACTGACGGAAATTATAAAAAGGAACCAAATAGAAATTCTACAGCTGCAAAATGCAATAACTGAAATAAAATAAATCACTAGAGGAGATCAACAGTAAATTTAAGTGAATGAAATAGTTGGCCCTGAGGATAGGATTAGTGAAATTATTCAGTCAGAGAACCAGAAAGAAAAGCATTGAAAACAATATATGAACAGAGCCTATGAGACACAGGGGACATCATCAAACCTAACAAAATATTCACTAGAGTGGCTACAATAATAAGTAGCAGTAAAAATTACAGGATGGACAAGTGATATGGAGAAATTTGGACCTTCACACACTATGGTAGGAAAAAAAAAGGTACAATGCTGAGAAAATAAATTTTGTGGTTTCTCAAGTTTCAAACACAGAATTTCCATAGTACCTATAATTTTGTCTTTTGTATATGCTCCAAATAAGTTAAAATGGACATTTAATCAAGCAGTTACTCACAAATGTTCATAGCAACATTATTCACAATAACCAAAATTTACCTACACTCCAAACAGATATCCATTAGTAAGAAAATGGATAAACAAAATGTAATATGCCCACAGAATGGAATGTCAATCAACCACACAAAGGAATAAAGTATTGATGCATGCTGTAACATCTATGAACTTTAAAAACTTTATGCAAAATAAAAGAAGGCAGACTCAAGATATAACATTCTGTATGATTCTACTTATATAAAATATGCAGAGGAGGTAGGTCCATACAGATAGAAGTCAAATACTGGTTCCTAAGTCCTAGGAGACTGTGAAATTGGTGAGTGATTAATTAATAGATATTGGATTTTCTTTTGGAGTGATGAAAATATTTTGGTAACTGAAATAGATGGTCATTATACAATACTGTTAACACATGTGATCTAAAATTTAAGATTATTTTATGTTGCATAAAATTTAGCTCCATTTAAAAATGTCTTTAGTATTCTCATTGAATGAGTATATCATTTTCATTGACTAATTCATACAGTAAGGTAATGCTTGACCTAGTGGTTTGAAAATTTTAAAAATATATTTATATATATTTTAAATTCTATTTCTGGCTCTCCCATTGATGCATCTTAAAACCTAATATTGCCAGAATTTTTTTGAATGTTTCTTAAACTAAATGGTTGCCATTATATCTAGCAAAGCTGTGTACTTGCATAGATCTGGACATGAAAAATAACTGACACTGGTGAATATCTGTCACTCTTCCTAGGATCTTTGGAACTCACCTGATGTCACAAATTCACATCCCATTGTAAGAAAATAAGAGTTGGTTAATGCTAGTTCGTTCAGGACTTGGTTGATGGTTGTTTCTTAAGATACTTTCTCTAGGATATATTGCATTAAAAATCTACACTGACATGCATTCATAGAAGATGCTGGAATTAATAACTTACTCAGACTAATTAGCTGATCTATGTATTTTAAGATTCCAAGAAACAACTTCAAGCCTAATCCAAATCAATTATTTACTAAATGACATAATTTAGGATAACCTGCAGTGAAGATGTTCAGAATTCTATCAGTGAAATATGCCATTACTAATATTTTTCAATACACTGGATTACGGCTCATTTAAATATGACAAAAGTGCTAAATGTGTATCTAGTACTCAGCCTAACACTTTCAAGAAAAAAAAATCTCAATATTTTGAAACTTGGGACTATCCCAGCAAAAATTAATAAAGCATAGTTCATATAAGCATTGTATTTTGTGTAGGATTAGAAAAACTAACAAAAGATGAGCTGATGTGAAAAATAAACAAACAAAAAACTAGGAATTTAAAGTTACATGAGTGGATGTGGAGATATTAGTTGACAATATAAGATAAGAAAATAATAAGTCTTCTAATTAAACTAATTACTCAGGTCAAATTAAAGAACATGATTCTTCTAATATAGACTGGTCTTCAATTGATCATTGGCTTCATAATTTGTATCAAATGTGTACAAAAACCTAGAATGATACAGTTAATTATTGCAGAATAATTCAATGTCAAGAAGATATCTGTAATCATTATAATTGGAATTTTATCATGTACAATGATGAAATTTGCCCTGAACTTCCATTTAGATTGATATACCCAAATTAAGAGTTAAATTCTTTAATTGTGATTGGGATGGGAATGTAAAAATAGGGAGCTTAGAGTTGGGCAGATGCAATCGTATTTCCAGTGATTGATCTTGCTGGTCAAATTATTGAAAAGTGTTTCTTTTTCAAAAATGCTATTTTAATATTTCATTATAAGAATGTTTATATTTATAGAGGATTGATACACAAGGTAGTAGTATGTAGTGAAGTATACATCTTCTCAACCATTTCAAAACAGATATTACTACCTGATATTACATAACATGCCCTTTTATTTACTTGTTTATTGTCTCCCTCATCATCATTAAATGAAAAAAATTGCTTGTCTTATGAACTGCTTAAAGATACATCGTACATAAATAGCTCACTTAATTATTAGTAGAGTTAATGAATAAATACACATGACCAGATGGTAGAGCATTTAGAAGTGGTAATCATAAAGAGAGACCCTTTTTGTGTGTGTGCTATCTCTTCCATGATGCAAATCCTTATCTGAATCCTTATCTGATCTTTCCCAAGTCTTTAACTGAAGGGCTAAGTCTGAGGCCCACAGTAGCTTAATTTCATAACTATTAGATACTGATCAACTTCCAGCCAGTAAGTGAAAAACAAATGCTACATCACTGTGGAAGTGATGAGGTCAAAATTATAAAAAGTACTTCAAATTAATGTCCTTAATTGAGAAAGTTAGTTTCAACTTAGAAATGAAGATGTGCAATTAAAACAAGAAAGATGGCAAGAGTATGAGATACTTACCAAAGTCAGTGAAGTCTAAAAAATTTGGAGTAGAACTATTTTTGCTCTGTTGTAGTAGTCCACATATTAGTACACAGAGACCAATTCATGGATATTTCTCCTGACATTGTTTTCAATGTCCAGAACACTATTAGGCCTTAATAAAATATTAACAACAATTGTTTCAACTGTTGGGATTTTTTCCCCAAATCTTAACAATTCTTTGTAGAACCTATTCTGGAAGACTTTAAAGTGTTTCAAATACACCGGAGATAACTGTTTTTAATATGAGAAATATTAGAAATAACTTTATTACATTCCTTGGGAGACAAGTAAAAAGCCTTAGTAATAGAAAGTCATAATACTTTTCTCTGATCTGAGGTAGGTTCAAAGAACAGGACCTTCTATGCTTTCCAACAGCATTAAATGTATAAGCCGTAAGTGAGTAATGACATCCGTTTGGCCATAATATGTGTAAGTTATGTTACTGGGAAAATGCAC
This sequence comes from Urocitellus parryii, assembly GCF_045843805.1. NCBI lineage: Eukaryota > Metazoa > Chordata > Mammalia > Rodentia > Sciuridae > Urocitellus > Urocitellus parryii. The sequence goes on from NC_135532.1 coordinate 50,120,513, forward strand.
ATACAGCTTAGTATTATGTACTTATTGGCAACAGTATTTCAACTTTTTTTTTTCTAAAACAAACAACAACAACAAAAAAAAAAAAAAAAAACAAAAAACCCTTCAGCAGGAAGTTCATGTTGGGAAATTTTAACCTTGTGTGTTCCAGAAGAAGATACAAACAGCAAGAGAAAAAGGAAGGCGGAGGGATGTGAAACGTTAAACTTAAAATCTGAGGAAAAAATATTGCTTTTTATACATCTAGAGAATGCACCAGAATAATAGATTAATTGAAAATTATATTGTCAGATCTGTAATAGACTAATTGCTACTTATTATTTTAGTTCCTTTTTCCTCTTGTTAGTTTTCTAGAACTTTACCTATTTTTTAATACTCTAACAAGATAACCCCAGCATTTGTAGATGAGCTAAAATTTTCATTTGTAAAGTAGAAATCATTTAATAACAATGCCTTTATTTTTCTATTTTTCTGCACCTTAATTTACAAATAAATTAATGTGATAATATCTTCTACTTCCCATCATAGAAGTGGTATACTGGATAATTTCCAATCTGATCAATGAACTGATCATTCCTTACTTACCTCTGATGGAAAAAGATATCTGGAAAACTAGAAATGATACTAAATATATATATTATATCCTTTTATGTCTTTGACATCACCAGTTGTAGTTGCTCAGACTATAAACAAAACAGAAACTCCTAATATTCTAAAATATATGTAAAATAATTTATGCTTTATGTAGCCATTTTTCCTCTAATTTTTCATTTTTCTTTCCTTTTCTTTGGCTGACTTTACTCTAAGACAAAAATGTTACATACTCTATTATTTTAAATGTAGCAAATCCAAAAATATAAAAATATATTTTTTGAAAGCAAGAGCTTTTAAATTCTGTTATTAATAATCATTACAATTAATATATGATGCACACTTCCCATATCTTTCTATGCATACTCAAGCATGAAGTATACATTTGGAGCAATGTAATTTAGTACTTACTGTATTCTGGACATTTTTTCTATACCAGTAAAAATAGATAGTGTATTTTTCTGCAATTTGTTTTAAAAATAGGTGATATTTTTTATGCTAAATATGTAAGCTATTAGTTAGCCAGGCGTGGTGGTGTTGGCCTGTTATCCCAGAGGCTCAAGGGGCTGAGGCAAGAGAATTTGAGATTTCAAAACAAACCTCAGCAACTTAGGGAGGCACTAAGGATCTGAGCAAGACCCTGTTTCTAAATAAAAATATAAAAACAGGGCTGGGGTGCTTGGTCAGTAGTTAAGGGCCCTAGGTTCAATTCCCATACCAAAAAGAAAAAAAAATGTGTGTGTGTGTGTGTGTGTGTGTGTGTGTGTGTGTATTTATGGCTGAATATGTGTATATATGTATGTGGGTGTATAATATATGTGTGTGTGTGTATATATGTCATACACACACACATCAGTACTTGTTATGGTTTGGATATGAGTTTTCCCCAAAAAGTTCACATATAAAACAATGCAAAAAAATTCAGAGGAGAGATGATTGGATTTTGAGAGTATTAACCCAATCAGTGAATTAATGGATTAACCACAGTGGCAAAATTTTGTGAGCAATGAGCTAGAATATCTTTAGTTTTTTCTCTCTCATGAAGGGAGCCCATCAAAAATCCGGAAGAAGTATCAACTGTAACATGCAAACATTTTAATCTTCCAAATTCTGGCAAGTGAGTAGTAACTAGAGGCAGGTGGGTTGTAAATGGAGGAAATGGATAATTGGGGGTAACTAGAGGCAGGTGGGTTGTAAATGGAGGAAGTGGATAATTGGGGGCATGGCTATAGAGTATATATTTTGTTATCAGGAACTGGAGTCTCTCTGTCTGCTAGATCTCCATGATATGATTTGCTTTCCTTCATCACCCTCTTCTACCATGATATTCAGCCTCTCCTTGAGTCCCAAAGAATGGAGCCAGCCTTCTCTGGACTGACACCTCTGAAACCATGAACCCTCAGATAAATTTTTCCTCTCCTACAGTTGTGCTGGTTAGATCTTTTATTCACAGCAGCTACAAAACTGACTAAAACAGTATTAATACAAAACCTGTGTTATTCTGTTTGATCATATCATCTGTTCAGCAGTGATAACCATTTTGCTAAACACGTATCGTTAACATAAGACTTTATTTCTTATATTTCACTGCTTTTAACTTTTGTATGGAACTATAATTTTCCTTGATTTTAAAAATTAGAAATAATGAAAGATTTGAGAAAAGGGAGGTGGATATGATATTCTTAATATGTCATTTATTTTATCTATGAAATAAAATTTATTTTAGGTACACTATGACAAATTAAGAATATACACTATGCTATCCAGTGAAACCACTAATACAAAGAAACATAGTCATAAGAAAACAGAAGAGATAATATGCACTCCTAAAAATAATTTGATCCTTTATACAAAATTCAGGAAAGAAGAGGAGTCAGGTAAAAAGCAAATATCAAAATGAAAGATTTAAAATCAACTTCATCAATATTCACATTAAATGTGAATATAATAAACAGCAAATAAAAGCAACGGGCTGTCAGTCTTGAATTGCTTAAAGACCGACTTTATCCTGGTAATAATAGAAGCACTGTAAATATGAAGAAAGACTGATTGAGGTAAGAGGGTGGTAAGCTTACACCATGGTCAAATAGGTATCAAAAACTCGGTGATTCTATTAATGTGTAATCAAGTAGCCATCAGGACAGGTAGTATGATCAGACAAAATGACAAGTGAAAAGATAAAAGTTTTAATTTGTCAAAAAGTTATTTAATCATAAATGTATATGCATCTACACAAAGTTTCAGGATGCATGATATAGTTAATAGAACTAAAAGGAAAAATAGGAAAGTAAAAAAGTCAAAACTTACAACCTTGTTTCTCATAAAATGATAAAAAATAGGAAAAATCAGTAGAGATACAGAAAAAAATCTAAACAACAGCAGCATATGAATGTAATGACATATTTACTATGGTTTGAATCTATCCCTCAAAATTCATGCATTAGAAATGGTATCCCCAAAGTTACAGTAGTGGGAAGTAGGTTCTATTCAGAGGTGTTTGGATCATGGGAGGTCCATACTCCGGAATGGATTAAAACTGTTATAAAGAGAATGTTTGTTGTAAAAACACTAGTTTGACTTTTTTTTGCTCCCTCTCTTCCCTATCTTGCCCTCTTGCCTTCTGCCAAAATATGATGTAGTATGAAGACCTTTCACAAATGTCAAGAACTTCATTTGGCACTCACCAGCCTCTGGAATAGGGAGAATAATTTTCTTTTTTTTGTAAATTACCCATTCTCTTGTGTATTGTTATAAAATCACACAATGGAACAAGGCCTTATTCAAAATAAAATCTTCAATAAGTGGAATGTTCACATTCAAGTGTTAGTCAATTGCCATTAGACATTTGCTAAGATAAGTCAGTGTCTTGATACAATAAAAGTAATTTATTTCATGTTTTTATTGCAACAAAAGCAAATAATAAATAACACTAATACATCTAGAAACTAATCAACAATTCCAGAATAAAATCAATGTCAAATAATTAAATGCAAAGGTTAATAGAAAATATTTTGAACTAAGTGATAATAAAACAGAACATATCAAAGTGTGTGGCTTGCTATTAAGTAGTCATTAGAGTGACATTTATAGACTCAAATGTTTATATTAGAAGTAAAGAGTTTAAGATGATCTAATGTTAAACATTACAAGCTTTCAAAGATAATAATAATAAAAGACCAGTGAACATGAAATAGAAAAGCAATACACAATATTAATAAAACAATATTCGACTACCTTAAAAGATTACTAAAATTGACTAACATTTAATCAGTATAATCAAGAAGGAAAAATATAGAAACTACCAGTGCACAGATTGAAAGAGGAGTATCACCAAATATATTACAGACATTAAAATCATGTAACTCTATGCTATGGGCAACATTATACAATTAGACTCACTATTTTAGATGACATTGATAAACACATTGTAAAAGGAGGCTTACTTACAAAATTTACAAAATAAGAAATTGATATTCTGAATTGCCCTATACTATGTATTTTGAATGTAGAACATGGATTCAAAGATTGTTTTCAAGCCTGATGACTTTATGTTTGTTTACCTATTGGGTTTTGAATAGACTACTATTAAGCCTGAGGCAAAATTTTCTATATCTGTCAATCTGTGAAAGCAAACAAGTTATGTGTAAATAAAATTTTGGAATAGACATAGGATAGATATTCCATTTCAAAAGGAAAAATAGTAAATAAGAAAAGAAAAACACGTCCTGACCATGTTCTGAGGTAGAAGTTGGGCCCTTCAGGTATCAGGAATTTCCATAACCCCAAAACTTTGCTGGTCATTGCCCTACTAAGAACTCTCTACAGACTCTGCCCCTTTACAATACTCTGCCTAGATTGTAAGGCTCTCTGAGGCATTTTTAAAATCTAGGTAGAGGTATCCATACGTCCATAGAATAGCTGCACAGTTATTACCATCCCATTGGAATTTTGATAGAAATTTAATTGAATTATAGATTACTTTAGTAGTATGGTAATTTTAACCTTACTTGGAACTCTTACCATAGGCTAAGCTTTCAATTTATTTGTGTTCTAAATTTTGTTCATCCATGTTTCAGAGTTTTCAGTGACAAATCTTTCATTGTCTTAGTTAAATTTATTTCTTAAATATATGTATGTGTGTGTGTGTGTGTTTATACACACACATATTTTTTTCAGTATCCTATGGTTATTTTATGTCTTCTTTAACATGGTCATTATTTTTGTATAAAATTATATTGATTTTTAAATGTTGATTTTTATTTCCTGTAATTTTAATGAATTTATAATTTTTAACAATTTTTTGTGGAATCTTTGCCATGTTTGACAGAGAATACCACTATTGTGGTCAAACAAACATTTGATAGGATTAGTGCAGATAGAAGGAAGATAGATGGTATTTAACAAGTCAATGGAAGAATGATCTGAAATGCATTTTGGATATTTTCCAGGCTGTTATTCCCAAAGTTGGGACAGGGTACCAGAAACTCCAAGAAAGAATGGTTTCTAGAGAGGGATCCAGGGTGACCCTGTGACTTACTGCTTACCACCAAGGCACTGTATGCCTTTTAATTAGAGAGATTAATCCACTTATATTCAAGTTCATTATTGATATATATAAGTGCTTCCTGAAATTGTGGTGTTTGTTTTCTGGTTGCTTTAATAGTACTTTGTTTATTTCTTCCACTCTTATTGTCTATCTTTGTGACTAGGTCATTTTTTTGTATGGCTAAATATTGATTCTTTACTATTGTTTACATATCAGCTATATGGGGAGCAGCTAGCAACTCATTAGGGGGTTCGTCTTCCTGCCAAGGAGAGTGTAAGCCACCTAGAATTTAAATTCTAGAGTAATTATTGAAGAATAAAAGATAAAGTCAAAAAGATATTTTCAAAAGTTGAAGCCCCTAACAGGTCCAGTCCACATGGGAGCTGGAGCTAGACAACTAGAAAATGGTCCTTGTGTTTTTTTTTTTTTTTTTTGAGGGGGTACATCAAAAGCAAGAATAAGGTGACGGGGCAGATTCTTGCTTCCTGATGTCTTGCACCTAGCAGGTTGATTGGCATCTTGGCATGTCACACACATCTCAGAAGGGCTGTGTGGCTACATCAGATCACCCCATCTCTGGTGCTGTGTGGAACCTTTAGCAGAACTTGAACAGGGTTCACAATGTGTCTGGACAGTCAATCAGAGGAAAGGACCATTGGAAGTTCCCAGAGAGCAGATTATCCTTTCACTAGGCTGAGATACACAATATAGTCCACACACAGCCCACAGCAGCTCTCAACAAGTTATAGTTTTTGGCATTGTGGTTACCATTGGGCATATATGGAATATCTTGTATCTATAATAAACTAATTTGTCTAAGATTAAACAGTTTAGAAATAACAGAACTTTATTTCTCACAGTCCTGAACCTGGGAAGCTCCATATGAAGTCACAGGCAGCTTTGGTGTCTGCAGAAGACTCATTCTTCATAGAGTGTGTTATGTAGGTGGCCTTACATGGTGTAAGGGACTGAAGGACAAAATCTGGGATATCTATCTACAGTCCACTTAAAGGACATTAATGTCTTAATGTCCATTAATGAGGACAGAGCCCTCATGACCTAATCACCTCATCTATCCCTTGGATATAGTTTTTCCCCTGAAGGCTCAGGTGTTGAAACTCTGTTTTCAGCACTCAAGTATGGAGGTGGCAGGACCTTTAAGAGATTTGACCTTTTGGGAATTGGTTAATTCACTAGGGCACTGTTCTTGGAAATTAATAAAAACTAGTTCTCATGGGGTCCTTAGTTAGTTCTCATGACATCATTGTATTAAGAGAGGGAGCATGACCCCGCCCCGGGTTTGGCTTCCTTCTCACCATGTGTTTCTCTAACACACTCATGCCACTTTGATGCCATCAACTATCAGACTTTTACCAGATCCAAACTAACACCAGTATCAGGCCCTGAACTTCTAGAATTTCTAGCCAGTTCATCTCTTTACTTAACAAATTTCTCAGCCTAGGGAATTTTGTTATACTAACCTTAAGTGGATTAATACAACATCCTAAAGGACCCATCTCTTAACTCTATCCTATTGGTGACTAATTTTCAACATATGACTGTTAAAAAGACACATACATTAATACCATAGCATAAAGTTTTATTGCATCTGTATTTATTCCATTTTAAGTACGTAGCCTGAGACACGGAGAATATTTGGTGTTACCTATGCAGAGCTTATGGAAAGGGTGTTCCAGACAGAAGAGTCTCTGCAAGACTCAGAGGTAAATGAATAAATGGCATGTTCGAGTACATGAAAGTGACTTATTAGGTGTGCAGTGCAGAGGTCTAGTAGTAAATATGAAAACAGTAAAACAGTTGTGTGAACCAGGTGGCAAAATAAACAGTTCTGGTTTGTGATAATAACATCACCAAAACCCACAATTGAATCCTAAGAATGTTGGTGAACCACTGAAATTGCAAGGAAAGAGATACAGGTTAGATAAGTCACTCTGCTGCAAAACAGAGACAGAAAAGAGTCAGACTAGAAGTGACAGAATCACAATGGAAGTTATTGTACTGGGGTGGAGAAAGGCCAGCAGATTGTAATGATATTAATGAACTAGGATTGATAAGAGATGAAGATTTGTTTTAAATTCAACAAACATTTAAAACTAAAATTATCATAACTTTTGACATCGGTTCAGGTAAATGTAGTGAGGGAGATATGCTCTTTTGTCTCACAGAGCCACTCATTTGGAAAAAAGTGCAGTCAAATACGCAAAAGTAAAGAAAAGAAGGAAGGTTGCTTCAATATTAGATGTCAGTGGAAGAAAATAAAATCTGAATTTGTGGCTTTTTTGATTGTGTATGATAGGAAGAATAATTCAGGGGTGCCAATCAAGTTACTGATTAAATCATAGGATTGATGGTTGAACATCGACAGGAATCTGAATATAAGAACACAGTTATTAGTAATTTTCTTTTGAAAAATCAGAGGGTAATTTCCAGGCAGGTTAAAACAGAAATAAAATTCAGCCTCCATTCTTTGTCATTAGTTTCTGAAATATTTGCAACCACTGTAGGATGAACTGATTACATGAACTTCACTTGTGAAAAACTGCTATATGTAGATGATTTTTTTTAATCATCAATTGTCTTTCTTTACTATCAGTAGTCTTTCTTTAACAGAATCCATAAACAGATCTATATGATTCTAATAATTTTTGAAGGTTTTCTTTAACACAAACAAATATTATGGATAGCAACAGATAGGAAACTAATTAAAATGTTTTCCTAGATGTATTTTTTTCAAATAATTTTAAGGAGTACAATAAACAAATTGATCACATATTCATGCTTTCTGATTACTTTAGGGATACTTGATATTTAAGTCATATGCTTTATTTTTCTTCTATGCTATATTCATTTTTCTATGCTTCATCATATAGAAATCAAGGATATTGGAATTCCATATCTTATTTTTTTAAAGTTGGTGTACAATGCATTTTTTTCAGAAATTGATAGTATTCATCTTTGTTTAATTGTGTGCTTTTAGTCTCTTAAATTTACCAAAGCAGCTAATTATTAAAGCATCTGATTATTCTATTGAGTAGTAACATAGACCAGTTATAGTATAGGTACTTATTGGGTTTAATGTCTCTCAATATTTATCTCCCAGTGCTTTTGAAAAGAAACACTGAGAGAACTAATATTTATAGACGATTACATGATGCATTAAATCCAAACATTTTCCTGATAATTTGAAATGTATTGCTAGGTTAATTGAAATCATGCGAAGCAAACACTGAGTTTCACTCCTGTTGATTTCTTTTTTAATTACTATGACTGAATTATATAACCAATGTCATATTTTATAAGCTAAAACTTTAAAAAAATCATCTTATAAAATTGTCATTATATTATTTACAAAGATTCAAATAGAGATATTTGATTTATCAAACCTATTTTTAATATTTTATTTTATTTGTAGTTGGACACAATACCTGTATTTTTTATTTTATTATTTTTATTTTTAGGCAAGCACTCTACTTCTGAGCCACAACCCTACCCAATCATCAAACATATCTTGTTTAATCAATTATCATAAAATTATTTTGACTTTTTAAAATTGTGCTCAAGAAAATGATATGATTTTACTTAACTAAAACTATATATTTTTTTAAAGTGTAAGAATTGAACTGCTTACTAGAAAGGTTGAATATGTGTTTGCAGGTAATGTTTGGCAGATATAGAAATTCTAAGTACCATTTTTAACGTAAAAATCTGAAATATGTACCTATCTTATTTTTAAAATTTGTATCCTTTCCTTTATCTTGATTTCATAGATATTTTGAAATTATGTTGGTTTCCATTATTTTGTTAATTTTGAAAGTATAAGATTTTTACATGACAGCAGATAAAGAAAATATTCTTGATATTGACCTTGAAAGAAATTTGTTTTGTAACAATTTCAAATTCATAATCCTTTCTGATCATGTTTTGATATTACTTTCACTGTTACATGCCTAGAAATTGGGTTCTTAATTTTTCATTTGGTCATAATTTCAATAAATTTTGCTTCATTGACACACCATTAACTGTGTTAGATGAGGAATATGAAGTTTGAAAGAATCGTATTCTCTGACTTTGAAATTATTACTTAAAATAATGCAGATGCATATGCCATTTGAGGGTGAGTGATAGAAGTCTGAAAAATTATGTGCCAAAAGCAATCAAGTAAATACATAGTGTACATAATATTTCCAGAATTAGATACATATTACTTTTTCACTTTTTCTCTAAAATGAACATGTACATAGAACATTTTACTTCATTAGAAATAAATATTATTTTATTCTATTAGGCATATTTTAAAATATGTTATTCTATTAGACATATTTTAAAATATATAATGGTTTATTAATCATGTCATATATATAGATAGATATTAGTAATCTTAGCAATATAAATGCACAGTTTTAACCTTTACTTTTAACAATTTTATTTTAGAACAGTTTCAGATATATGAAATTATTGAAATGTTAGTGTAGAGATTGTCTGTATAACTTACTTGTGTTCCTTATTTTTAACATCATATATTGGCATGTTATATTTGTTACAATTAATTTTAAAATAATAAATAATTATTTTAAAATTATTATCAATGAAAGATCATGCATTATTTTGATCCTTCAGTTTACCCCAGATCTCCCTCCCCAGAAGATACCATTGATGACTCCATGTTGTATGTTATTCATTCCTTCATAGAGTTGCTAGCACAAGATGCTCCACATTTATTCCATATTTCCTGTTACTGTCATAAAATTACTTATTTTATAAAGTGATCTGGTTCCTGATATTTAAAAATTATATTTAAAAAATATAACAAAAGAAAATGGTATTAAAACCAAATTTAGTTAAGCCTGCTGAGGACTCCTAGAAAGAACACTGTTGTTGCTAAACCCCTCAGGTGACATAGCAAGAAAATACATGAGAGTTTAGGAACTCGAGTCTAATCTATGTATATGCAGACATAAATATTAGTACTTTTATATGTACCCCCATGTCTTTCAATATTAAAAAAAAATACAAATTCATATAGATGCTTCATACTCTAGTTTTACCACATGTATCCATACAGCTTCTCCCCGTATGTGAAACTTTCTTCTCCAACAGTGAAAAATATGGTTCTCAACATGTTCTTTTCATTTATTTAACCATTTAACTCCATTGTACATGTACAGTAATTTCAGAGTTTCAGAATTATTAAAAGCTATCTCACGGACATCTCCCCTCCACACACACATATGCATATATTTGAACTTTTTTTTCAGTACTGAGATACTGGGGATTGAACCTAAGGGTGAAAGGATGATTCACCATTGAACTACATCCTCTACCCTTTTTATATTTTATTTTGAGACAGGATCGCTAAGTTGTTGAGACTAGCTTCAAACCTGTGATTCTCCTTTCTCAGCCTCCCAAGTCACTGGGATTATAGGCATGCATCACCATAACTGCATTGCCTTTAGTCTTATGGAATTCCTCTCATTAAAAAAAATTGATTTAATTTTTAGCAGATACATAAAAACAAAAATTGTACATATTCATAGAGTATCACACGATATTTCAATGCATGTATATATGGTATAATATTTAAATCTGATTAAATATGGTCATCTCAAAAATTTGTGTCTTCGTATTATAAAACTTGCTTAGATTACTATGTTATCCTGTAATTTTCTTCAGTGAAGATTTTCATATATTTTTAATACATTTAGACAATTTTGTCACATTATACATTCCATCTTGGTATCCTTCTGGTGTAATAAATGGAATATTTAAAAATTTTCATGCCTTAAATTTACTAAACATACAGTAGACTGTGAATGTATAATGTCTTGTGTTCACCATTACTGGGCTATATAGAATAGCATTATCACCCTAACAATACCACTGTTGTTTTACCTGTTCAACATGTTGACCTGTCCCACAACCGTTTTACTCATAGCTATAGTTTATCATTTTTCAGAATGTCATATAATTGTAATCATGTAGTATGTAATTCTTTTAGACTGACTTTTTTCTCAAAGTAATAAACTTATGAGCCATCCTTAGTTTATTGTCATACAGCTTCTTAGTTTTAATGAATTTGATTATCTTGATTATTTCACATATGTATTAAGGCATTTGATATTTATGTTGTTGCCAAACATTTCAATTATTAAGAAATCAGTATACTTTTACAGCAAATAACCAAACCCACCATTTCATCAATTTCTATGAGATCACTTTTGTAAAATCCATATATTAGATAAAATGTGGATGGTTTAAATAAATCAATAAATGTGCCTAGATTTTATTTAAATCCATTTTAGCTATAAGAAGTATAGATATATCAATTTAAAATATGTAAGGATTTTATTTAAGTTAAAGCAATGGTATATATTATAGTAAATTCTAATTAGTTTTCCAAATTTAATAGCTCTCCTGAGGAGTAGAGATCTATTACTATTCAGAAACATCTTTTGAAATTTAGTTCCATAATCATTTTTTATGTTGTAAACAGTTTCTGGTGTTATCTTAAAAATTCCTTGCTCTAGGGAAATGTTAAATGGAAAATAGACTAAAAGATATTTTCCAGGATAAATGGTTATAGACAAAAATGTTATGACAGAAGACTTATACACTGAATTTGATTTAGTGTTCTACAGGGAACTACAGAGATATCCTTTTAAGGTAGCTAAGAACTCAGTGTTGACAAAAGAACTAGCTATTTATTTACAAAGATGTTAAGAGGTTGGGAAGTATAAGAAAGCTTCTTTAATTAAAACAATTCAGTATTTTAAGAATTAGAATGATAAAGTAAAAAAGAGATGGAATAAGTAGGTTAAAATTATTTTAATTATAAGATTAATATATGTGATTTTAAAAGTTTTAATAAAACTTATTTTTTTAGATTATTGCTATTAAATACTATAAATAGTTGATTAGTAAGTGGTTATATGTATATTTCTGGTTAATTTTAAAAACATTAATTTCAAAAAATAGCTTTCTCAATTCTCTGCAATCACATATTTAGATAATGTGTTATACATAACTAGGTTGTTCCTATAGGTTATCTATATAGTTCAGTCTCAGCATATATTCCATCCTTGGTTTCTCAGCTGAGTCTCCTAGAAAGAATATCAATTAGTTACAAACATCATGGTCTTTGTTGAGTATGACCATCTGTCCACTTAGAACTTGAAGTTGATGAAAAACTCATTTTACACAGACTGGCACACAGCTGCCAGATGGCAACTTGTGATCTTGTGATCACTGTGACCCATCTTAAATGTAAACAATAGGACTAATAATAAAACTTGATATAGTGATATTTATACATTTTACTTCAGAATGAAGTATAGCAATTCTGAACTTCTGACCAAAGTCAATGATTCATTTCTACTCTAAGTTCAATGGTTAGACATGTGGTAACAAACAATTATTATTTCTTTGCATTCCCCATATGCCTAGTTTTAATAACTGTAAGTACTTTATCTTCCAGAGTTAAAAATCCTTGTTTTCCAATATATATAACATTCACTTAATAAGTTATCTATGTTTTAAGATCTGTCTTCATTTGTCCTCAAATATAGAGCTCTAAGATTTTGAAATTATTATAGAAATAACTATTTTGTATTTATAAACTTGTATAAATATAATACATAATGAACTCTGGGGAAAATGGGATAGACATTACTTATATTACACAATAGAGAAAATGAAGCCTTTTAGAGAATTTATTTTATTTGTCTCAAATATTATTTACTAAAGTAAGTACTAGACCAAAACTGAGTTTTTACTCTAATCCTTAACATACCTCCTTGTAAGCCACTCTGCTTCTAATAGAAAAGAAAAGCAGTAATGATAATAATATTTATTTTTAAACTCCATTGGCACCTATTTCCTAACTCAGTGGAGAATAGGATGATTTGTAGTAACTGAATTATTACTATGTCAAAAGCTATATTTATCATAACTTCATTAAATGTTTAAACATTCATATGTCATATAACCTCCATCATTAATATCTACAAGTTGCCATGACCACAAAGTGAAAATTATGTAAAATACGAACTTTTATTATCAAAACTCTTGTATACCATTCTGTTGAGAAGTTTATTTTTTGTCAACTCTAATATATTTTGGCCTCCTAGGTGCTTCTCAAACTCTTTTAAGGTTACTCATCAAGGAAAACAATCACTTCTAACTTGAAGTACAAAAATAATAGGAAAAAAAACACAATATTTCCCAGTCCATGGGTCTCCTTCCATTCTATCAGGAAAATAAAATATTAACTATTAAAAAATATTCATTTGTAAGCACATGGTTGTTTTACAGTGACTAGGACCCTTCTCTGTGTGATGTAAAAATTTCTCCAGTGGTGTTAGGGTTGTGGCTCAGTGGTAGAGCATTTGCCTAGCTCATTTGAGACCCTGGGTTCAATCCTCAGTACCACACAAAAATATCAATAAAGAAAATAAAGTTATTGTGTCCATCTATAATTTAAAAATATATTTAAAAAATGTCTCCTGTACTAATATTTTCTAGAGCTTGTGGGTTCATCATATACTCTGCCAACGACTATATCCTAGCCTTTCCTTATCTTTTATTTGAGACAACCCAAAAAGATATTGTTTCTCTAATGCTAACCAAAAGTGATACTTCAGTGTTACCATTGAACATTTGAAGCTACCATATTTTGTGAAAATGAAGTGGGACATTATGATTCTTTCTGTCATACTCCATTTGACTCAAGGGAATGACCCTTCTAATCTTGGCTAATTTCACCGTTCCTGTGACAGGAAAGAAAATAACTATCCTAGAAGTTATCAAATTAAATAAAATCTCTAGTGGTATCTCTGAATCAGAACCCATTCAATTTGTACTATATGATAAAAATGTACTGTTCTGATAATGAATATTTGTCTTCTAATCAATCCAGCTGATATCTTATTCATCTTTACATGTCCAATCTGTTCTCAGAGATTCTTGCCAAAAGTATGGACTTAGTTAATATAAAAAAGCACATTATACATGCGCAGATGACAAAACACTGTAAATACATTTTCCAACCTCATGTAACATGATATCTATTCAGAAAAGGATGTTGATAGATATTTTGATAAGTACCCTATTAAGTTTAAGGCATACATGAGTAAGCAATAATACAAAGAAGATGCATTTAGCCAAGATTTTCAGGGACAAATGGAGCCTGAAATTAGTCATTAAAGATAAGTAATAATTAATTAGGGAACAAAAACATTTGAAGGAACTCTAGGCAGGAAGAAATGCATAATTAAAGACACAGAGGTATAACATAGCATGTGGTGTACTAGGATGGCAAGAATTATACTGCAGGGATAGGTTAAGTGTAAAGGGATATAGAAGATTTTAAGAAAGGTAGCTTCATGGATATATTGATTGTATATTAACCCTTGATGGCATATTTTTGGATATCTCAATTGCATATTAATTATTATATTAGGAATTCTATAAACAATAAAAAACATTGAAATAGCTTTAGCAGGCCACATACACAGTCGATTATACTTCAAGCTTTCTCACTACAAATTCAGATAACATATTTAAGGTAAGATAAACCAAGCACATAAAAATGTTTTAATTGTTCATAGTCTAATTCTTAAATGAGGCAATGGTTGAAAGCTTGAAGAAGAATGGCTATATTTTAAAAACGTGCAGATTGTCTAATACTCAAATACTTGTAATTTTATTTTCAGTATAACTCACAGATAATGTAATACCCAAATACTTGTAATTTCATTTTCAATTTAAACATACTTATCTTTGTGAGAAAAAAAAAATCTTATTCTTTTGTCATCTGAAGTTAATGTGCTTTGGTTCTCTACCTCTGATTTTCTTTACATGCCTTGCATAGCCTTGAATCTAACTCTGCCTTAATTTTCTCTACTTTAAAACTGATTATTCTTGAATTTTTCAGGGCTTTTTTGACTACTAGGTAAATTTTCTCTTCTTCTTTGAAATAACCCAAGTAGTGGAAAATTTAAAAAAAAAATTAGCAAACTCCAACTTGGAATAAATAAAAGAGATTTGTCATCCTGAAAGAGAGCTTATGGGATGGACTTCCTAAATATATGTTGGTTCAGCAAAATAGGACTGCAACAATAGAGAGTGTCCATGCTCCTGAACTCAGACAAAAAGGGAGAGCAGCATATTCCAAGGTAGGTGCTAAATTCTGAAAAGAAAACAAACAAACAAAATTATCTATCTATCTAAGAATGTTTTACAATAATGAAAAGATAGCTTAATTTGAGGAAAAGATTAATGAAATCAGAATCTCCTGTGCCTAGTTGCTAACCACATATTTATTTTGTTGAATTATCTGTTGAAATTCTTTTATGTCATTTTGGCAGATTTATTGCTAAGTATTTCTTATACTTTTATGATTTTAAATAGCATTTAGCACTTGTGGCTCTTGTTTGCATATATACATATATATTATCATAAAGTTTGTATATATATATATATATATATATATATATATATACACATTTTATAGTAAAATGTTTCCAATAACTATTCTAAATTCATTGATTTTAAATTATATCACATTTTTTTACCTAAATAATAGTGCCATTTTCTAAAAGAGGTTTTCCTTATTCCTTTCCAAACTGAGTGCCTTTCATTTAGTTTTCTACTGAACGTCTTTAATCTGTTTTCTTAACGTATTACAATGAGCAATACATGAAGTTGAAAGATGAAACTAGAATCTTTTTCCGTTTTTTCTTCTTGGGGGAAGCATTTCAGTTTTTAAGGTGATGCATTGTGTGCACCTAAAAAACAAACAACCAACAAACAAGCAAAACAAAACT
Source organism: Urocitellus parryii (assembly GCF_045843805.1). NCBI lineage: Eukaryota > Metazoa > Chordata > Mammalia > Rodentia > Sciuridae > Urocitellus > Urocitellus parryii. Next base: position 50,136,488 of record NC_135532.1, read on the forward strand.
ATGAATTCTGTTATTGTTTATCAAGTGTTCTATCAGTGTATTTAGGTCAAATTGTTTAATAGTGTTGTTCAATTACTTTGTATATTTATTAATTTTTATGTTTTTCCTGTGAGTTCTTGAAAGAAACATTCTGTTCCATCTACTCTACTGTAGATATATCTACTATTCATGAAAGCCTGTTGGATTTTTGCTTCATGTATTTTATTTATTTGTTAGTATGTTCCTAAACAGATTTATTGTGCTGAGCTTTAATGTATTAACCAGTTTGTCATTAAGAAGTGTCTTAATTATTATTCTTCATAATTTTCTTTGTTGTGAAATTTACTTCCATTACTATATAATTTGTTTTTACTTTGTTTAATATTATCAGTACATATCCTGTATCTTTTCTTTCTTTTTTTTTTTGTGCTGGATATTAGATAATAAGAGCCCATATATATCTTAAAATTGTTCATTGAATATGTTCTAAGATTATCCCCAGCAAATATCTTAAAATTGTTCATTGAATATTTTCTAAGATTATGTTTTAGTTTTAGCATATTTGCTATAATTCTGTTTTTCTACAGTAGTTAGTTTACTTAAAGTTTAGGGTGTACAAATGTACTTATAACAGTCTAATTTCAAAGAATATTGAGCCACTACATGTTATGTGTAGAAAAATATCTTATAATTGTCTATTTTTCCTTCTTTTCTCTGAGCCTTTCTTCTATTACTATTAAACATTTTACTTATATATGAATAAGCAACCCAACTGAAGACCATTATTTTAGTTAAAACTTTTAATCTTCTATTAAGTAGAATTAGAAGTTAAGGAAAATATCCTTATACATATATGCTTTTGTTCTTTTGTACTTTATTTTGGTGCACAATTATATTTCTAATGAAGCTGGTAGAGTTTTCTTTCTGCTTAAAGGACTTATTTTAACATTATGTGTCATCCATTGGTTATAGGACTGTGGTCAGTTAGAAAAATGAGCAAAATAGAAATTAAAAACCAAGTCTCCTTAAGGAAGTTGGCATGTAATCTGACATGATGATTATTTGGGCCTACTTTTCCCTCTATTAGGCTCAGTTTCCCTGGACTAATTCCTAGGTTCTTGATACACTTTGAGTTGAATTTTGTGCATGGTGAGAGTTAGGGTTTTATTTTCATTTGCTGCATATGGATTTCCAGTTCTCCAGCACCATTTGTTGAAGAGGTTATCTTTTCTCCAATGTATGTTTTTGGCAACTTTGTCTAGTATAAGATAACTGTATTTATGGGGGTTTGTCTCTGTGTCCTCTATTCTGTCCCATTGGTCTACATGTCTATTTTGGTGCCAATACCATGTTGTTTTTGTTAAAATAGCTTTTTAGTATAAAATAAAGGATTAGTAAATTGGGTGGACTCAAATTAAGAAGATGCTTCTCAGCAAAAGAAACAATCAATGAGGTTACCAGACAGCCTATATTTTGGGAGCAAATTTTTGCCACATATATGTCAGATAGAGCACTAATTTCTAGGATATATAAAGAACTGAAAAAAACTTAACACCAAAAAAATGAGCAACCCAATAAATAAATGTTCCAAGGAGCTGAACAGACACTTCTCAGATGAAGATATACATCTGTTCAACAGATATATAAAAAAAAATGTTCAACATCTCTAGTAATTAGAGAAATGCAAATCAAAACTCTAAGACTTTATTTCACACCAGTCAGAATTGCAGTTATCAAGAATACAGACAACAATAAATATTTGCTAAGATGTGGGGGGAAAGGCACACTCATACATTGCTGGTGGGACTGCAAATTGGTGGAACCAATCTTGAAAGCAATATGGAGATGCCTTAGAAAACTTGGAGTGGAACCACCATTTGACCCAGGTATCCCATTCCTCTGTCTATACCCAAAGGACTTAAAATCAGCATACTATAGTAAGGCAACCACATCAATGCTCATAGCAGCTCAATTCATAGTAGCTAAACTGTGGAAGCAACTTAGATGCCCTTCTATCGATGAATGGATAAAGAAACTGTGGTATATATACCCAATGGATTATGACTCAGCATTGAAAGAGAATAATATCATGACATTTGCAGGTAAAATGGATGGAGCTGGAGAATATGCCAAACCTCAAAAACCAAAGATTGGATGTTCTCTCTGATAAGTGGATGCTGGTCCATAATGGGGAGGCAGGAAGCATAGGGAAAATGGAGGAACTTTGATTGAGTAAAGGGGAGGGAGGGTAGGGAGGAGGGTACATGGGGACAGGAAAGGTGGTTGAACAAGATGGACATCATTACCCTAGGTTCATGTAAGACTGCACATAGGGTGTGATGCTATATCTTGCACAACCAGAGAAATGAAAAGTTGTGCAGTATTGTGTACAATGAATCATGTTGCATTCTGCTGCCATATATCTGTAATTAAAATAAATAGATTTTAAAAAATCAAGTCTCAGTTCACTTATTACTGTGCTCTAAGCAAGAATCATAAGAGGAAGTGGCTGGCTCCCAAGAGTTCTATTTTGCCATTTTGATAGTCAGACAAAAAGCATTCCATGCCATGAATTACAGGTATTAGGCATTATTTCACAGCTGAGACTTTCCAAGCAAAATCCCTCTGCCACAACATGCCAGGAATTTCAAGAGGAATAACTGAGTAAAGAATTGAGGTGGAAAAGTAGAGTAAAAGGATCTACTTTTAAGGATCTCTCTATGTCAAGGTCTTTACAAGGTCCCTAATAAGTAAGTGAACCTCTGAGTGGAGGTGCCTCAACTAGAAGAGCAGATGTGTTGTATGTGCATGACTACCCGTCCATTGGGCATCCTTAGTCTTTTATTCCAAGTCCTTCTTGAAAAAGCATCTTCCTAACTACATAGTAACTCTTATGAGTGTTGGGCTCCTTCCCACAATTAGTCTCCCAAACAAGTTTTATAACTGCTTATGGCAGGCTTCAAAAACACACACAAAATTTTGGTGGGGAGCCAGGCACTTTACTTGTGGTAACATAGGTCTTTGTACACCTGATAATGTCTTTACGTCTTTTTCATTTTTACAAGATACTTCACTGAACACATTTCAGGGTCCCTGATTTTTTCAGCACTAACAAGTAACTATTCCACTGTTTTCTCCCTTGCATGGTTTTCCATCTTTATCTTTTTCTTTGTATGTACTATATATTTTTTTTTCCTGTAGCTTCTTTTATGATATTTTGCTCATTGATAATTTTTTAGTGGTAATTGGACACAATACCTTTATTTTTATTTATTTTATTTTTATGAGGTGCTGAGAATCGATCCCAGTGCCTCACACATGCAAGGCAAGCGCTCTACCACTGAGCCACAACCCCAGCCCCGCTCATTGATAACTTTTAAACAATTTGATTATGATGTGTTTTTGTTCTAATAAGCTGTTAATAAGTATCTAATAAGCTGTTAATCTTATTCAACAAAGTTTTAAGTGTCTAATAAGTGTTAATCTTATTCAATAAAGTTTTTATCTCAGATATTATTGTTTGACTTTCTAAAATTCAATGTATTTTTTACAACTTCCATGTCCCAGATTACTTTTTTTTAATATGCAGAATATAGTTATAATAATAATTACTTGACCTTTTTGACCAATTCTAATAGTGTGTTGGTTCTGAGTTGGCTTGAATTGACTATTTTTTCTCTTCACCATGGGTCATATTTTTCTAATTCTTAATAAGCTGATACTATTTTATTGAATAGAAAATACCATGCATTTTATCTTGCTGAATACTAATAATTTTATATTAGCTTTATTAATATCAGACCATTCTATATGGTGATACTTAATTTAGTTGGAAATAATGTGAATTCTTCAGATACCTTTTTTTACAGTATTTTTTAGTTGACAATAGACCTTTTTAATGAATTTATTTATTTATATGCGGTGCTGAGATTTGAACCCAGTGCCTCATACATGCTAGGCTAGTGCTTGACCACTGAGCCACAAATTCAGCCCCACTTCAGATATCTTGCAGTTTTATTGTAAGGATCTCAATAATAGTGAATGTAGAATGGGGTTTCTGTACCTCAACACTATTAGTTTGTTGAGCTGTTCAGTTTTTTGTTATATGTGTATGAAAGGGAGCTGATCTGTACAATGAGGATTTCGTACTCTAGCCCTTACCTATCAGTTAACTATTCCACCTTAGTTTCAACAAACAAAAGAACTGGTCATACACTCATTCCCTAGACAGAAAAAAAAGCTCCTGATTAAGGATAGTCATTCTATTATTTGGTAGCCCCACTCCTTTGGCAACTTTCTTTTAAGTAGTCTATCCAATGCCCCATGAATTATGAAGTTTCACAGTCTGGATGGTAGAGAATAGGCATACTCCCAATTTTGTGTGGGCATATAATACTGTTCCTTCTAATCTTTTTTAACGTTTCTTTCCATGCCCTTGGGTATTTTTCTCACATATATTTGCTGATCAGTACTCTTTTGAATGCTTGAGAGGTATCTGCTAAACAATTCCAGGTTATATACCTGTTTAAGTTTCTCTGTGATAACTATGTCTTTTATGTTCCAATGCCCTTGAGCTCCCAGACTCTCAGGTTCATCTATTCACCTCAGAAGTCCATTGAGCTCATGGCTGTCTTTTCCCCTCCTAGAGACACAGCCTGGAAATGTTCTTTCTATAATGAGCTGAGAAAATAGCAGTGCTGTGAACATTTTCTCTTTTCTGCCTTAGATATCAATGTCTTTTGCTATGCAATGTCTAATGTTTCATATATGACTTCATTTTACTATAGTTTTAGGTAGGAGAGAGAATCTGGTCGCTTAAATGGAAACAAAGCTCCAACATAGTTTTGAAAATAAAAAAACTCCAAATAATTTTCCCAAGAAAGAAATATTTTTTTATAAATAAATACTATCCCCTAACATTTATGAATTATTGTACCATATTGGGATGTGCCATGGAAGTATTACAACTCCTAAAATTGTTTATTTTTTCAAATAGAACGTGACATGTATTCAATAAATACTGAAATTTAATACACTACTCTACAGCATGCTCAATAAGTACATGTCTGACTCCATGTTTCACTTTTTTATTAAATAAATAGAAAAATCTACAACAAGAAGGAAAAGTGAACCTATTCTTTGGTTGTTGTTTTTATTCAGCACATCATGACAATGTGAAGTATGTCTTAGAACCTAATCTGTGAGTTTAATATGGTCACTTTTATGAAAATAAGAAATTAAAATAGGTCCATTTTAATGCCAGTAATATACAAGGCAGTGTCTCTGAAAAGCTTTTCTGTCATTGAGAAGTTCACTTGATATCTCATATTGAACTTAAGCCTGAGTTATTTTTCTTTTACGGAAAGACATTTCCAAATTTGCTGACATCTTTACTGATAATAATTCACTGTCAGTAGATGCTGTCTAGTAGTTTTTTTTTAATAACAATACATAACTTTAAGCTAAAGGACAGTTTATATAAAGAGTTGAGCTGCTTTTAAAACAAGAACATTGTATGGATAGTGCATGTTGAAAATGAGTGTTCTTAAAAGCTTCTTGTTCACAGGAAAGCAATTTTTCATTTCCAACAGTGTGTCTGTGTGATTATGTCTTTAACTCTGATCAACCATCAAAATAAATTGTACTTAAAATTAGACTTATCACAGTTATATTCAGATTGTCTGAAATAATAATGTATCATTATATTATGTTGCTCAAATAAAGTTAAATAATTTGGGGAATTAATATAAATGTAAAATCATAATCATAAAATATTTTCCTCATGTTCATCTTTAATTACCAGTTTATGAATGCATCTTAGAATGCACATGCAGTATTACTATGCCAATATGAGTGATTTATAAACATATTCATATGTAAAATCATATCAGACTGACTACTCTTTTATTTGGCTTTAAGGATGTGAGATAAAAAAAAAAAACAACATAGATAACTACTCTATGAGGATTACTTCTATTTGGGTCCCATAAAGGAAACTGCTTTAGGAACTAATGATCTGCCTTTTTACCATTGCCTCAAAGACAATTGCTGTTTCCAATCACCTCCACTTTTGTAAGTATCAAAAGGATGTTTTTAAATGTGCATTAAAGAGTTGAGGCATTCATTTTTTTCATATTTATAATCTTTCTGAATAATTTTTCTGTATTGACTTCAATTTATAGTTTTGATAGATATTTAATCTAGGGAAATAGTATTATATTCAGTGGCAGACCTGCATACAATTCAATACCTGTCTTAGCTGATAAATAAAATCATGAACTTCTAAATCAGCACTTAATAAAATCAAAGTTGTCCATAGCAAATTTTATATTTTGATCTTAAGTAGTTTTCATTATTTTTTTTTTTTGCTGTTTATGTTCATATTGTGTTTTCTCTTTTTGTGTAGCAATGGACTCACACTTTGTGGACATTTTTGCCAATAAGCAAATAAACTCAAATAACGTATTTTAAACTTATGTAATACTTCAAATTAACATTCGTATACACTTGAATCATTTAAATGTATGCAGTTTTTCATTACTTTATTGGTTTTTTATGATTATCCTATTATTGTAAAGCAGATAATTTTTCAATGGCTTTCTCAGAAGCCTCAAAAGTGGAAAAGAAATCTATTAAATTCTCAATAACAAAATATATTGAAATGAACCTATCTGTGCTTATATGCTTTGCAAATGAGAAGCATAAAAACAAAATCAACGCTTTCAAGAGCAAACAGATTTAAGACATATTATTATGTGATCTCAAACACTACTGTAAGAAATGATCTACTACCAGGAAATGCATATCTAATTAGAAACGAACAATGCTTTTCCTGGTGAAATTTAAATAAGACCTTGTTAGGACTTAGCTCATTATTATATGAAATCAAGCATGTATGGATCAAAACATGTGCCTGAAATACAAATTCATTTAAGAAATTGTAAAAATCAGAAAATTATGTTGCTGTATTTTAGTATCCAAAGTATTTTACCTATCCTTATATAAAATTTTAAAGACACATTAAATATTAACATATATGTTTTAACTTAATGTAATTAGTCTAACTTTATGCTTAATTTCCCTGTTTTTTATGACTAAGAAAACTGTCTTAAAGAGTTTAAACTTAGTTAAATAGGTAAAAATATAATAACTAGTATGAAGAAAACTAATGTTGCTTTCTTAGGTAAATCATCTGTCTTTTCAGCATTTCATTACAGAGTTTGAAAAAACAAATAATATATATTTTAGTAATAGTATTACTGAAAGTGCTGGTTGTCCAAACTAAGTAATTGGGGATCATTTCTCAGTATTCTTTCTCAATTCTTTTTCTTTTAAATTGAACATTGTTATGGTTGCCATTAAATATTTTTTTCTTTTGCTATCATATTCCATTGAGAATAAGTTCCATAGGATTAAGTAAATTATGAATTAACACTCATTTGTAAATAGAAGGTCAATCTCAAAATCCTATCTTGAAGCATGATTAGTGATTGATAAGGTTAGAGATACAGAGCCTCTAAATACCTAACTAAAGTTTGTATTCAAAGAGTTGGGACGGGGGAAACAAAAAATAACCATAATTTCTCCCACCCAATATCCGTATGTTTAGGAGAGGACAAGTCATGTGGATTATAAAAATATAGTGAATAGATTGTCTTAAAATCTAATAATCTTTTCTAACCTTGAGAGGCCATCTCCTTTCTTTGTGCCACTTTCTAGTGTACATTTTATATATATGCTGATTGTATAACTTTTGCATCAGGTTACATTCAAATAAATGTATAACTGCAAAAATTTGCATAACATCTTCCTGTATCTTCTCTTTAGAATTTAAGATTATTTAATTTCTTTTAAATATCAAGGAATATCTCTATTTACATGATACATATTATTATCCAATATTTTTCAGGAACACAAAACATATGAAATGATGCATATGTTTATTCTTCAGCAAATTAGATCCTTTTTGTTTTCCTCCTTCCACTTCAGCTTCTGAAACAACTCTTACTAAGTAATTCTCATTTTTATGTATCTCTGTTTTTGTGCTATTAACACCCAGTCATTTTCTCTTAAAGACTCACTTCTTAGATTCCCCCACCCAAGTCAAAAACTTTAATCTTAACTAGACAAAATGACTCCATCTTTCTGTCAATGAAATAACTTCCATTTTCTGTCACCAGTAGAAATGTGAATCCTTTTCCTACTCTATCTTGGGTTTGCTGAAGCAAACAAAAGGAAACAAAAAAAGAAACAGTCATTCACTTGGTGTAAGAAACTTCTCTTCCATGGAAGAGTCAGATTAAAATCAGCTAATAATGGGTTCTAGTTCCTTCAGGCTAGCAGATCTTTTCTGGAAACCTATGCAGGACAATTGACCTGCACATGTGTCTCTTGTGTGCATTGGAAGGATTCTCATCCCCATCCCCTAACCCCAATGCAGAAATAGTATTGGCCAAATGCCCTATGACATGTTTAAGCAGAATGAAGATAGGATGAGTCTTAAAAAGGGAAAGATATATTCCCCTACTAGGTTATAAGTGCAGTCCAGGCTATGACAACATTTTTCTCTCTCACACTGGAGATATTGTAAATGAGGCTCATTCATTTTCATTCCAGCAGGGGTCAAAAGACTGCATGCCTAAGAATATCCTTACCCAAAGTATCTTTATTCCCAATTTCTCAACATCTAAAGACTCAGAAAAAATTAACATGACCAAACTAATTCTATATCTCTCCAAATCTGTTGTATTAATGATGTTCTCAAATTCAATGCATGTTATCTTTATTAACTCATCTGCTTTGGCCCCAAACATGGAGTCATTTTTAAATTTTCAGTATTTCTACTCCTTCCCACTCCATTCAAAGTTAAATCATCACATCCCCCTATAATTTGCATTCTGCTTTTTCCTAATTCTAAGTTCTCTTACCAATATTCCTTTGGTCCAAGTCACCATCATTTTAACTGGGTCACTACAGTCATCTCGAAAGTTTATTTTCTCTTTCCATTCTTGTTCTACATTATATGATCTATTTATTCATTATAAGATTTGTTTATTTATAATTCTACATTATGTGATTTATTTATTTCATGAAGTAAAATGTGAAGATTTGTTATAAAATTGCTGTTTTATAACATTTCAGACTCTGTTATAGTGCTATATTCAAATTTTCTTGTTTCATATTTTTGTTTCACTTAATTTTCTATTTTTGTTGTTCCATATATTAGGTTTTTTAGTGTTTGTTTGATTTGATGAAGAATGTGTAAATCATTCTTCAAATGTGTGAAGTTCTTTCCTGCAACTTGATTGAACAAAGAAAATCACATTCACTTCATTCAAGATAAGCAACTTTTTAGCATTTCCAAAGCTGTGTGATAGTAATAATCTGGAGGATATTCTCAATCCAAAGAGAAAAGTATCAGTTGTTTATTATTTTACTTATGAGTAGACATATGCTATTTCTTTCTCTTTCCTTCTCCTTTTATTTCTTTGCCTGTTCCTACATTTTCAGTTTTTCTTATATTTATTTATTCTACTTTATGTCCATAACTATGGTATTCTAATTAAAAAAAAAACAAAATTTAATGTGAATATGTAAATTAAGAATTAAAGTTCACATTATTAGTACTTTTAAATAATCTAATGGTGCAGGCTTCTGACCTTATGAATGCACTTCCTATTACACTGTTCAATATTTTTTTTTCTTACTTTTAGTGAAGTATAACAGAAGGTTTATTTTCTATTATTAAACTGTATAAGCAAAAATTAAGACAGATTACTAGGTAGTTAAAGGAATGACATATTTGGATTTACATAGTCTGAGACTGCGTATGTGATTTAATAAAGGCAATGCTTTATATTTATATCCTGAATTAAAAAGTCAAATGTCAGTTTTTCTCCTTCTCAATATTAATTTTCTTCTAGTAAGATCTGGGATTTTTCATATTTCTCCACTAACTATTACTCTTCCTTTGGATTTGTACTTACCCAAATTCATCTGATCTAATTCCTCTTTCATTGTTATTTTTAAAAAGGCTTTAGACAGACAGGACTAGAAATGAATGTCTTTTAGTTTCACTTTCATTACTAGCATCTTTCCTCATTTTCCTTCATTAAAGTACCAGAGAAATTCATATGGATAAACCTAACTCATTGAAGGATGTAGAAAACCAGGCAGATTTTCACTATTTTTCAGGTCTCCACGACTATTGGGGGAATTAAATGACAATTTACTGGGACTGGTAAGGGAAGATGAAACTGAACGCAGAGTATAGCATAACAAAATTTCATCTAGGCATTTAAAGCAAGAAGATAAAATACCAGGAAATGTAAAACAAACCAAAATATTATTATTAATAATAATATTACCCCATATTGAAATGTAACATCTTCTAATGAAAAAATATCAAAGATAAAATTAGAGAAATCAGCAAAAAGGACTCCCAAGACCACCTCAACCAAGATCAATAATTTTCAACCATGACTAAGTTGTATTTTTTTTAATCTTCTGATGTTCACCTTCACTACTGGATAATCTAAATCAAATCATAAATTCTAAACATCATAGACTTTATTTTGCTTGGATAATTTTAACCACATATAAAGAATACACAAGCATACAAATTTTCCACACGCAAATACATAAAAAATAACACAGAGGGAAACATTAAATTGGAGTGAATTGAAATGTCTGAAATTACCATTTCAAGATGATTAAGGAGATTTAGACAATAATTCAAGTATTTCTTCCCTTTGACATCATTGCTATAGTAAGCATATTTAAAATTGAAATAATTTCATATGTTTTTCTTCTGTCCTGTGATTTTTGTTTGGTAAATATTTCTCTGTCTCTGCTTATTTCCGTGCCATGTACAACAGTGCTGTCATCTGCTTACAAAGAATGACATGACTGAAAAATCTTGGCGGACTTGGCTACCGCTAAGATTTTCAAGCTAAATACCAAACAGAATAATTACAGAGGTATCAATTCAAGTGTTCATTTACAAATTCACTTTTATTCAACACATATTTTATAACTATTCAACAAAAGCTGTATGAATCTTCAACAAACAAGAGTAATTATAAGAAATTAAACATGAAATTGCTAAAATGACTAAATATTGGAAAGTTTTATTCTTTATTGATAGTGTTTTTTACAGCACTTAGATTACTTTCAGTTGGAATATTTTGTTCTTTTTCTTGTTTTCTTTTATACTAAAGTATGCTGAAAGATTAAATATAATTTTTTCTTCTATTATTTCTTTTTTTGGGGGGTTGCAGTTTTTTGTTTTTTTTTTGTTTTTTTTTTTTTTTCATTTAGATCCCTCTGTAGAGATACTATTGGTCTCTCTCAGTCTATGCCCAGAAACAAAGATGTTTTCACATTTGGGAGGTATATTTCAATATACAAGTAAAACTACAACACAATACTAAGACTACTAAAAGTGCCATTCAATGTACTCTATATAAATTAACAAAAAAAGCTTTAAAGAAGAATAGAATGAAAAAAGAAGGCAATATTCAGAAGCAGTGTTAAATCATATCTGGCTATCAACGAACGGAATTTGGTGTACAAAGTGGTAGAAAATTGTATTCAGAGTGACAAATCTTAACAAGGACAAAATCATGGTATTTTATAACTCTGTTTGCAATATTTCTAAGTAGCTAAACCCAGTAGAACAGATGGTGCAATTTTGAGATTATAATGATCTTAAATAGAGGGTTAAAACATTAAAATTTACTCATGGGTTACTTATTACTTACTTAATTAAAAACATAGTTTGTTTCATCAGTATATTATGGACATTTTATTAATTCTGCTTAAGTTTTTGTCCTGCTCTTATGCTTAAACCCATCAGCCTATATCATCTTGCAATTAGAAACATTTCATAAATTAAATGTAAAAGTTCTAAAGAAAACCTAATTGAATATTAGTAATTTTTCTTCTTTATTGATTTTTTAAAAATAATTTAGATCACTTCCTTTCTTAATATTTTGTCTTTTTTCCTGTTTTGTTTAAATGAAATCATGGTGAGAGGCCAAATTTTGTTTTCTATGATTTTCTAGTTTGGGATATTTTTTTCTTTCCTAGATGATAATATCAGAAATATTTTCTCATACTAAATTTTTTTCAAATGTAATTTCTCAGGCTTTTGTCATTGGAAAAAAATGTATATAAGTGGAAATAAGCGTGCTTATTTCAATAAAATTGGTGTTAAAGAGAATATTGTTGAGAAGTAAAATTCTTCTTTCTATATTGATATAAACCTTGACAGGTTTCAAATCAGTTTTATCCACCATAGTCTGCTTTTCTCTATGGTTTTCCTTCTGCTCTTCCACTTACCTATGGTCAACTGTGCTTGTAAAATATAATATGGAAAATTATAGTAATAAATGATTTGCATTAAGTTGCCTGCTATTCTCAGTGTGCAGAAATGTCATCATTCTACTCTTTCTTGTCTTTGACATGAATCAATCTTTTCTTTCTGGTATCCAGGCTGTTTATGTCACCTGCCATTTATTCACTTAGCAGCCATCTCAGTTTTCTTACCAACTCTTGTATATAAGTAACCCTTAATTGGTTTAGTAATAGCTCCCAAGTTCTTGTATATAAGTAACCACTAATTGATTTAGTAATAGCTCCAAAGCTAAAGAGTAGGAATATCGACAATTTTATGACAGTATACAGTATATTTTTATAATTGTTCTATTTTTTGTTATTTATGGTTATTAATCTTTTTTGTTTATTCATTTTTAATGATTTTTAAAAAGTAAATGACAGTGCAGTGCATTACAATTCTTATTACACATAGCTAACACAATTTTTCAGATCTCTGGTTGTATATGAAGTTTGTTGACACCAATTCGTGTCTTCATACATGTACCTTGGATAATGATGTCTATCACATTCCACCATCTCTTCATGTACCTAATTTACAACAAGCTTTAACATGGGTATATATATATATATATATATATATATATATATATATATATATATATATACCATAGAGTAGATAATGTTCAATACTATCTACAGGTTTTAGTCACCCACTGCAGGTATTGGAAGGTATCCTTCATGAATAAGGAAGGGCAATTATAAGTACATAACTTTTAACATAGGAAACCCTCCCTACTCCTTTGTACAATATTGTCCAACGAATATGAAATTATGACCAAACAGGATTGAATAGACTAGAAGAAACATAAATAGAAGGATGAAGATTAGAAGAGAAAATCTGTGAAGATAAGAAAAGGAGGGAAGAGAAAGAATGGGTATGGAAGAGAGAGGGGGCGGGAAGAGGAACAGTAGCATAGCCTTATCCTAGCTGGTGACACTGAAGAGACACATTGTCTTTTGAACACAAGCACAAAATAAACCTAGGGAGTTTATCGATTTTTAAAAATTGTTAGTAGCATTGTGTGCTAGCAATTCTAAACAATCATTTGTTTTGAGTGTCATTGTGGAGAGACAAATTTTATAATATTCTCCAAATTTTCTGTTTTTTTACTATTACCACTTGATGTTCCAGTCTGTAGTTGGTTTGGGAACGTGTGGCACAGGATGGTGAAGAATCATGCAACCCTCCTGAGCTGCTGAGCTCGAGATGATTTCATGCAGTAAAGATATGTCTGCTTCCACCTTTCCAGTGTCATTTCAAACCCATCAAACTTCATGTAATTCACTCTTCCAGAAAGTAAAGGAAGGCATGGATAGCTTAAAAATATCACCATGTCCATCTCACTTTCACAAACCATTGAATTAAAAGAGAAAAAGAAAAAAGAAGAAATCACCATCTCTCTTATTGTCTCTTTCTTAGCAAAGATTTAATATCTTGTAGAAAGATGATAACCTAGAAAGAGAAAAAGGAAAAACGATGATCTATTTTTAATCCATGGGTAATTTAATCGATATGAGAATCATAAACAATTTAACAATTTCAATTATTTTGAAGGAATCACTTATAATAAGATTTTGTGACACCAGATTGTCCATTACCTTGGGAGGATTCCTTTAATCATTCATTCCTTCTCTTATAGGATAAAATTAAAAATAGTTCTTGGATTTCAAATTTAGAAAGTACATTTCAAGATTGTTAAAATGTAGACTTTAAATATATTCATGACAAAAAATAATAGGTATGTGAGTTGATGGATATATTAACAGCTTCATCTAATTATGCCACAATTTAAACACATAAAAGCACCCTATTGCATTCCATAAATATATATGTATAAATTTATATAGAAAATATCTTTTATAAATTTATGTATATAATTTTTTAATATTTATTTTTCAGTTCTCGGCAGACACAACATCTTTGTTTGTATGTGGTGCTAAGGATCGAACCCGGCCTCACGCATGCCAGGCGAGCTTGCTACCGCTTGAGCCACATCCCCAGCCCTATTATTTTTTTTTTCTGAATTTAAAAAATCAATACTGGCACTTCCTCTCTCCAAATATTGAGAGTCCATCAATTCTTAAAAGTACATGCAGATTTAAAGATCTCTAATTTTTGTTTTTCCTTTGCTCCATTTATTCTGGCATCCTGGTGCTCAACAGAGGACCAATCCTTGAGAATGGCACAATTTTTCTAGAAAGTACATTAACATTTATCTATATTAGTCATACTTTATCAAGCAAAATTTCTGTCCTTCTCCTTTTTACTCTGTACCTCACTTTGCATAAAAAAAATCCAGAACTGTTTTAACCTTCATGTACAGTTGAGTTTTCTGACCTGAAATCTCTTCGGTTTATGATATCTGCCTAGTGAGTTGCTGGATCCTGTCATAGTTGTATTTTGAATGTTTTTGAAACCCCACAGTATTTTCTACACTGTACCAAGTTACATTCCCACTAACAGTGAACATGTACAAGGGTTCTCATTTCTCCTTATCTTCTTATCACTTGTTTTCTCTTCTTCTTTTCTAATAACCACCTAACAGATCTGAGGGTTAATTCACTATGGTTTTGAATTGCATTCCCCTGATAATTAGTGTTGTTGAGCATCTTTTCAGTACCTTCTTGGTTATGCTTATGTCTTTTTTGAATAAGTCTCTATTCTGGCATAAATTGTATGATTTGAGATTTTTTGCATAAATTCTTAAATATTTTATAAATTAACCTCTTATCAGATATATGGTTCACAATTTTTTTCCCATTCCATAGGTTTCATTTTAATTGTGTTGATTCTTTTGTGTAGAAGCTTTTTGTTTGATGTAATCCCACTTGTTTATTTTTGCTTTTGTACTTTGGTATCACATCTCAAAAAGCAAATCACTGTCAAGGCCAATGTCTAGAAGCTTACTCCATATAATTGATTCAGGATCATTATGGTTTCAGATATAATATTTAATTAATGCCCAGTAAATTTCCAAAAGTAGTATAAGACAGAGGTCCAATTTGTTTCCTTTTCTTTCTTCCTTCCTTTTTTCCTTCTCTCCTTTCGTCCTTTTTGTTTTCTTTTTCTTCAATGTGGATAGTATATTCCCAGCACCATTTATTGAAAAGATTATCATTTTCTCATTGATTTTTATTGACATTGTTTTTTCAGAATCACATGTTCTGTTTTAAAAATCGGACTACTTGGTGTTCTGCTGTCAATGGAGTCTGCTGTCTATAGACTGAGACCTCTGAAACCGTGAGCCCCCAAATAAACTTTTCCTTCACTACAGTTGTTCTAGTTGGGACCCTTCATCACAGCAGTAAAAAATCTGATAAAAACACTTGGGGCTTTGTGAGGTCTGTCTTCTTCTATCTCATTGTGTCTGTTTTTATGCTACTATTATACTGTTTATTATAGCTTTGTAGTACAGTGTGAAATAAAGAGATTATATACCTCTAGTTTTATTCTTTCTTAAGATAGCTTTCTCTATTTAGCATCTTTTTTGATTCTATATACGTTTTTGCAATGCTTTTATATATTTATGTAAAAAATATCATTGGAATATTATAGGGAATGCATTCTAGATTTCTTTTTGTAGTATGGGTGTATTAATGGTTATTTCTTTCAATCTATATACAAGATCTCTTTCCACTTATTTGTGTCTTCCTGATTTATTTTATTAGTGCTTTATAGTTTTCAACTTACTGAGTCCCTAAGCAACTTAGTGAGACCCTGTCTTTAAATAAAAAATTAAAAGTAATGGACTAAGAAACTGAATAGGCACTTCTCAGAAGAAGATATAAATTTGATCAACAAATATATGAAAAAATGTTCAACATCTCTAGCAATTAGAGAAATGCAAATCAAAATTAAGATTTTATCTCACTTCATTCAGAATGGCAATTATTGAGAATACAAGCAACTATAAGTGTTGCTAGGATGTGGGGGAAAAGGTGCACTCATACATTGTTGGTTGTGAAAATTGCTGCAACCTGTCAGGAAAGCAGTATGGAGGATCCTTAGAAAACTTGGAATGGAACCACCATTTGACCCAGCTATCTCACTCTGGATGTCTGTACCCAAAATACTTAAAATCAGCATACTATAGTGACACAGCTACATCAATATTTATAGCAGCTCAATTCACAATAGCTAAACTGTGGAACCAATTAGATGCTCTTCAATAGATGAATGGATAAAGAAACTGTGGTGTATATACATAATGGAATAATACTCAGCATTATAAAGAATATAATTATGGCATTTGCCGGTAAATGAATGGAGTTGGAGAAGATAATGCTAAGCAAAGTAAGCCAATCCCCAAAAATCGAAGACTGGATGTTCTCTCTGATAAGTGGATGCCGATCCATAATGGGGAAAAATGGAGAAACTTTGAACAAAGGATGAGAAGAGTGGGGAGAGTACATTGGGGCAGGAGAGATGATGGAATCAGATGGATATCTTTACCCTAGATTCATGTATGATTGCACAAATATTGCCCCCAGAGAAACAAAAAAGTTGTGCTCTATGTGTTTACAATTAAATGAACTGCATTATGCTATAGTGTATAACTAATTAGAAAAAAATTTAAATGTTTAAAAAACTTAAAAGTTTCAGAGATGTAGCTCAGTGGTTGAGTTGCCCTGGATTCAATCCCTGGTAGCACCCTCTTCAAAAGCAAAAGTCATGTCATCTGCAGGAGCAATTTTACTTCTTCCTTTGTAATTTGAATGACTTTCTCTTTCCTTCCTTTCTTAATATCTTTGACTAAGCCTGGCAAACATAAATATTAAGAGTGGGAATCCTTAATTTGTTCCAATTTTAGAAGAGATTATTTCAGTTTTGCACCATTTAATATGAAGTCATCTCTGGAATGATCCTTATTATGTTAATGAACATTCCTTCTACACCTATATTGCATTATAATGCAAAAAAATGCAAAGATACAAAAATATTGAATTTTTTCAAATGCATTTTCTGTAGTTATTGAAATGATCATTTATTCCTGCATTTGTTATTATGATAATCACATTTATGGTCTGTATATATTAAAGAACTTTTTCATTCCTGGAATAAATTCCATTTGATCATGGTGTATTATCCTTTTGTATGCAATGAAATTCAGTTTGTTAACTCAGTTTTTTGAGGATTTGGATCTATATTCCTCAGAATTATTTGCCTTAATTTTCTTTTCTTGTAGCATCATTATCTAATTTTACTGTATGAATTACATTGACTTCATAAAATAACTTTAAAAGTGTTCCTCCCTCTTAGTTTTTGGAAGAATTTGAGAATAATTGGCTTTGTTTCTTCTTCAAGTAAATATTTTGTAAAATTCGTCACCAAAGATACAGGTGGTAGGCTTTTTTTGGTAGGAGATTTTTTTAAAAAAAATATTATTACTGATTGAACCTTCTCATAAATAATAGGTCTATTCAGACATTCTATTTCTACATGATTCTATCTTGGTTTGCTATGCGTTTCCAAGAATTTATCCTTTTACTCTGGGCTACCCTACTCATTAGCATATAATCTTGTGAATATCATTGGTACAGTTTTCAGCAAATAGGAAACATTCTATGTAAGCAGTGGAGAATTAAACAAGGTTCACAGAAAAAGTATCCAATGTAGTTTTTCTTACAACCTTTAAGGTTTCCGTTGCTACACAGGTTGCCCTATCTTTGAGTCTGGTAATAGGTACAACTTTCTTCATGATATCTAAGAGCTGAAAACATTATTTCTATCCTCCAATATGAAGTAAAGATACTGCTAACATTTTTTTGGCCAATCTAATAGAGGGAAAATTATTTCGTTACTGCCTCATTTTTTCATTGTCTAATTCTTAATATTTGAGAGATTTTATGATTTCTCCCTCTATTTCTTGCTTCCTTGTACATCTTGGTCATTTTTTATAGGGTTGTTGTATTTTTCTTACTTATTTTCAGGAAACTCAGTCTATACTAAATATTAAGTATTTTTTTAAAAAAAGTAATTTTACTAGTGCCTTAGTGATATATTAGGATTCATTTTGATCTATTAATAAATACATGGAATATAATTTGTTTTATTTGAATCCCCATTTCTTTCATTTGCTCTCCTCTCCTCTTTCTCTCTCTCTCTGTTCCTTTCCTCTACTAACAACGTCCACTAACGTGTCAGTTGTCTTAATTTTGGATCAAGATTTTTAAAAATGTGAAAAATAAGGCTTTTAAATCAAAGGAAAAAAAGTAAGTAAATATCATCTTAACCTTGGAGCAGGAGAGCAAGAAAACTCTTATTTTGTTTCCATCCTCAGCACCACATACAGACAAAGATGCTGTGTCCGCCAAATACTAAAAATATATATATAAGAAAACTCTTATTTTAAAATTTTCAGAATAAAAAATCAAAAGAAAAATGTGGCTAATTTTTTATTTAAATAAACAAGTATTTTTTAAGCTCAAAAGGAATCAATTATAGCCAATTACATTGCACATGCCTGTAATTCCAACTACATGAGAGCCAAGGCAGGAGGATTGAAATTTCAGAGCCAATCTCAGCAACTTAGCAAGGCCCTAAGCAACTTAATGAGGCTCTGTTTCAAAAAAAAAAAAAAAAGGTGGGGGAGTGAGACTGGAAATGTGTCTCAGAGGTCAAGTGGACCTGGGTGATTATGACCCTTGCTAATATAATTTGTTTTATGTTTTGTCATATCTTATATCTTATATTGTTGCTTTTATTTATTTTCTTCTTTTTTTTCTCTCTTTCTTTTTTCCTTCCTTTATTTGTTCTAGTTAGTTTTCCATAAAAGAAAAATGCACTTTCACACTTTATACACAAATGGGGCACAATTTCTCATTCCTCTGGCTGTACACGATGCAGAATAATAGCAGTCTTGCAGTCATACATGTACATAGGGTAATAATGTCAGTCTCATCCACTAGCCTTCCCACTCCCACACCACATACCCTCCCCTCACTACCCTCTGCCCAATCCAAAGTTCTTCCATTCTTCCCTGCCACACCCCCCCCCATCATAATGGATCAGCATCTGCTTATCAGAGAAAACATTCAGCTTTTGATTTTGGAGGATTGACTTATTTCGCTTAGCATGATGTTCTCCAGCTATATCCATTTACCTGAAAATACCACAGTTTCATTCGTCTTTAAGGTTGAATAATATTCAATTGGGTATATATTCGATTGTGTATATACATGCCAATCACTAAATTGTTACCAAAATTCATTTATCTTGCTTCTAAAGCTCATCTTTGTCCTAACTGATTGTGATACAGCATTGCTTCTACACATTTTATTGGTCATAGCCCTTTCTCATCCATCATCCTTTCTCATCCAATGTATTAGCTATCCTTCATGTGTTCCTCCAAAATGGTAACCATTAACGTTTGACTTGAAAGAAACCTTCTTCTGTCTACTCTTTGCAGTGTCTGATTTAATTGTATTTGTTGTACGTAAATTGTATTTACAATTATTATTGGCTTAGTGAAAAGCAGAGTGATACACTAAGATAAAGAAGAGATTCTTAAGACATACACTTAGTAGAAAAAAAGATAGAGAAATATACGGCCACAAAAACTAGAAAGTCATTTCAACAATGGTTACTGGAACTGGAAGCTCAAGTGCATGGATGTTATCTTTTATGTGCAAATATTTATTTGTCCGTAAGTCCATCATTTGCTGGTTTTCAACTACCATAACTTAGAAGCAGATGAGTTTAGAATGCAATAAAAGATTCAGTTCTACTCTTGTTATTATCTCCTGAATAACAATTATTCTGTGCATGACCCTGCATTCCTAGTACCAAGTGATGCAAATGCAAAAAAAAAAGAAATAAATTTATAATAACTATGTTACTTTAAAACAACAAAAATTTAAATAAAAAAATATAGTTACACCAATTACCCTTATCCTAGGCCAAACTTTTTACTTTTATACACAGGAAAAAGCAGAGGAAAAAATAGTTTTAAACATGCGTAAAAAATATGAAAATAACAAGATGTTCTGTGACCATGATCTGTAAGCCAAACAGAAAGACTTCATTTCTGAAGTGGGTCAGTGAGGAATGGACTCATTGCAATGATCCAGCAGTGACATCCACTGAATTAGAGCTCCACAGCTGGCACCACGCCACTCTTTTCTCTCTAACATTTGCAGTTACCTTTATTTTATCCTCTCCTAAACTCCTGTAAGATTAGTTGTCTACTTGGAAAATATGCGTGATTTGCAAAATTCCCCTTTGCTTAAATTGGCAATCAATTTAGCTATATAATTTCTGTCTAGTTTTGTTTTATATTCAGAGAAATGTTGTCATCATCCTTTGCCAGCATTTAAGTGTGGTTAAGAAATTGACAGAATATTATAAAGTACACCTGGAGCCAGAAACCAGAGAAATTGACCTTATTTCATATCAGGACAAAGTTCAGAAATGCTTACTTTAATAGAGAAACATATTCAAACTAGGATGCTGAAAAAATCATATAAAATATTAAAATAAGTGGATTACATACAGGTAGATAGAGGATGTCAGTCTCTCTCTCTCTCTCTCTTTCTCTCTCTCTCTCTCTCTCTCTCTCTATATATATATATATATATATATGTATATATATTATATAACTCATTAGGTATTAATAAATATTTAAATACTAAATAATAAATTTCTAGCAATGTTACATTTTTAAATAAATAAGAGTAAAGCTTTTTAAATAAATAAAAGTAGAGCTTCCAAATAAATAAGTAAAGCTTCCATAGAAAATATACTTATAATGAGCAAATATACTTTTACTTCCATAAGATCAACAATTCTATTCAGAATTTTTAAGCCATTTACCCAACGTCAAATAATCTATTGTGTTGTTTTTATCTCTGTGTATTTATGCCTTATCTTTGGTCAGGGTTCTCTTAAAGTCTTAATTCCATACTTTCTTTGGCTGTGGATATTCAGGATACAGTAGAAATTTTTCTGAATTTCACCACCAATTAAGCTGCTACCAGGAGGCTTATTAAGGAATTACTGAGTAATTATACAGATTTTCTTAGTCTTTTCTCCTTAAATTACTTTGCATTGGCTATACTTATTTAAATATTTTACTTGAATCCCTGTTAATCTTTCTCTAGTTCTCCCATTATTTTCTTTAAGAGACCACATCTTCATAATTTCCTGAATCCTAGTCCTTGATAGATTAACTATGAAGCCTTTTCTGTCAGCTGTCTAAAACTATGAACCTTTTCTTCCCTTTGATTATCTTAGACAACAATTAGTTCTTAATTCAGTAGTATCTAATTCAGTTTCCATTTGTTTTCTTCTTTCAAATTTTGAAAACTTTTTACATCTTAAATATGGCATAATGGAACAATGGGTAATAATTAGGCTATTGAATTTCAAAAGCCAATATTAATAAAATAATGAGAAACACAACAACTAAATATCTTAAACAAAGGTAAAAAGTTCACTATCATTCCATCTAAAATTATAAGTTGCATTACCTGGGATTCAGCATACAATTATCTGACTGAAATTTACTCTTTTGTCAACATCTGTCTACAGTTCATTCTGTAACATAAGAAAATATGTACTAAACATTTACTTATTAAATGATTATTTTAATGTTTTTACATGCATGGAAATTTATAAGACATTTATCCATTTAACTTGTAAATAACTGTAGAGTACCTCACAAAACTTCATTGTCCCTTAATCCTGACATAGAAAACAGTGATCATTTGAAGAGTGATCTTTATGGAATAGAAAATGGAACTTCTCTTGCTCTCCAGATATGCTCATTCTTCTTCTGGTTTCCAGATCCTTTCTTCTGAAAACAAGATGTGTTCTTATTCCTTCTGCAAACTAATCCATTCATCCTTTGAGTCTCTGCTTAGATATCACTTCTTAAAGACTTCCTTTCACCTCCATTGCCCCTCCTGTTCTTCTGCATAACACACATCAACATTATTCTTCCCTAATCTCTTTCTTCTTTGTTACTCAACAAATATTATGACTACATTTAACATCTTTCTTTTTAAAAAAAATCAATCTTATAAGTAAGATGTTATTAGTGAATTATTTTCTGAATGAATTCTATACAAATTACATGAGATCTGTGGATGTTCATGATTAATAGCATACTTTAAAACAAATATGTTATAAGTAACTATATTAATTTTTTTAATTTTTATTATAGTGAAGTATTATGAATTTTCTCTAAGTGGTCTTTTCTGAATAAAATAATAAAATATGACATTTATCTATTCTTATTCTATGGTTATTTTGCATTTACTGAGTTTTATAAGTCGGGCTTAATGGAGCATTTTGCAGTCACTATTTCAATGTTATTGAAAACAGAATAACATTGCATCATAATTAATTGTAGAATTAATTAAAGACTATTAAAATTATAATTAGCTATGTTAATATAGCTATTTGAAAAACAAACCCTATTTTATCCTTAATTATTAGTTCACATTGAACATTTCTATGGCAGTATTTTTTTTTTCTATTTGCTGAAATATATACTTAAAACCCCTTCATTAAAGTATTATTGACAATCATAATTATACATATACTAAATATACGGAATTTGATGATCTTGAAGATAAGAATATATGGACAAGACCATCAGCAGAGTCAGTTCCATAAACCTATTCATCATCTCTACCTTCTTATTAATTATTATTATTATTATTATTGATAAGGACACAAGGTAAGACCAAACCCCTTACTAAATTTTTAATTATATAATACAGTATTGTTATCTATCATTACTACACTGTAGAGTGAATCTCTAGGACTTATTAATCTTGTATAACTCAATCTTTGTACCCTTAAAATAGCTCCACCAGTCCCTGGTGACAATTTTTCTAGTGTCTGCTTCTATTAGTCTGACTATTTAAGATATATCCTAGAAGTGGTATCCTATAGTATTTGTATATTAAATAGTTTTAACTATTTTAAATTATTACTAATATATTTAGCTCTAATATTATCAAAATCAATCTTTATTTGCAGTTTTATTTACATAGTTTTGGACTATACTAAACTTCTGTCTTGATGATAAATATATTGGAACATGGTATTATGAATTAAATTTCATTAATCATATAAAAAAGTCAGTGAGTGAGTTTTTTTTTTTGAGCCTAGAAACATGACATGTTTCTTAAATTATAATTCATTATAGTGTGCAACTGAAATTTTATTAGGTTATTTAATGCAAGGTAGTGAATAAGAATGAACATTTATTAGAAAATAATGATGCAAAATCAGTCTTATAATGAAGGGAACTTAATATACTGAATGCCTGTCAAAATTTTCAAAATCTTTATTAAAGCAACAGCATATTGAATTTCAAAAATACTTTGAAAATATTCCCATATGTTTATATGCAAGTCTTTTTGTGAAAAAGCCTTTGAACTCATATTCTTTATCATGTAAAATTATATTTCACATATGACTTTCTCCTTTTAATGTATTATTAGGTATGGGCCTAATATTCAAGGATCTTAACTACCATTGCTATTAATACCCCCATTTTATTTCTACAATATTGTCTAAGATTTTTCTTCAGTTCTGAGAAGAGTTTATGCTGATACTGCTTTTAACATCAGTGCCATTAAACTAATTTCTGAATATTCAGTAATATCAAAGCAAAATCACTAATAAATATTGAAAATAAAAAGATTATTTGAATTACTTTACATATGTCTACATTTATCTGTAGTAATTATTTTTTGGATATTCAGTAGATTTTTTAAATCTTTTCAGCGCTTTTATTTCTAAATTGTGTTTTAAAGTCACCTTAGCCAGTTAATTGCTTCTCTGGATACTTTTAAAGACACTAGGAGAACAAATGCCCTCTACAAAAGGTAATCAATGTTTTATTGAATTGAAATGTATATAAATAAATTATCAACTTTATTTAACCAATGTGGAGAAATGTGAGGAGTTTGTTAAGTGATAGAATAGAGGAAAAATGTGTAGTTTGATAGGATGTTGCACACAAAAAGTTTTTGTAAAATGGTTTCTTTGTATTTTATCAGAAGTTGTATGCAAAACAAAAAAATCATATTCATTTACTTCTAAAGTTATTAATAACATTTTAATTAAACAAAATCATAGATTATTGTTTGTGTATCCAGATCAGAGATCTTTACATTCCATGAGTACTCCTTAAGGATTGTATTGATAAGCACATATTGTGTGTATGCTGTGCATACACACAGAGTTATGCTGGAGATTGCGTGTCATGGTTGTAGATACATATCAAAATAGATGTAAAGGATGAATTTATTTAGATGAGAAATTAAAATAAATATATTTGACCCTTCTAATACTTACCTCTGTTCTGAACTTATTTGAATCTCATTCTTGTGAGTTTTCCTTCTGTTTAATTTTTTATTTCTGTCTTGTCTTGTGCTTATATATCTCATCTTTGCCTTGCTGGTCCCACAGTTTTACACCAACATCATGGGCTGAATTTCTAGTTTCCTGATTCCATGATACATAGACTGGCTATCCTGTATTTATCTCCCTTAAATAGTGAGCTTCAGTAATATATCTTATAAACAAGCCTGAATGTGGTACCTGAAGCCAACATATTCACTGTTCCCTCATTTCCAGGTTATAGGCTCTAACAGCAAAAGTAACATGATAAATTTCATTTAGTCTTAATCAAGTGTTCAGGCCTTACTTTTAAAGGAAAATACAATGAATATATGCAATCATATAGTATGAAAAATTATATGAGCAACCTATAATGTGATTTATGTTTTAGAAATTTCTTTTTTTTAAAATTGGATCATTAAAATATCAGATTCATGTCCGTCAGAAGTTGGTTCTATTCATATTTTTGGCCTTCTACTGGTTGAGTGACTTAGTGCAACTTATATAATATTTCTAAGTTTCTATTTTTAATTATGTGTGCATTTAATGTAGGTGATGCATGAAAAGTATTTGTCTCAATAACTATCAGATATTTTCAATATTTATTTATTTTCATAAAATGGCTAGTGTTAAATAATACATAAGAAAACTAAACACTTATCTTTAAACAAATAAGATAGTATAAATTGGCTCTGGAGATAATATGTTTAAGTTTCATATAAAACAAAACAAAAACATTGCATGTCATGGAAGAAACTACAAAACTAAGTGATAAATCATAAATTTCATACTGAAAGATCTGTTGTAAATGATATGGCTGTATTCTTTGTCTTATACTATTTTGAATTGAAGCTAGTATTCCTTTGAACCTGTGTTTGTGTTGAAAGTGAAAAGGATTGGAACAATCCAGATTAAAAAAAAACAAGAAGAAAAAAAGAGAAACAAACAAACAAAAGACTAAAGAAAATAGAAAAGAAAGAAAGAATAAAGGGATGAAAGAAGGCCTATAAAAATAAAACTGAACTGGAACTTTTCATTTTTTAGTAATTAAGTACTTACCTTTATATATCTTGTGTTTCTCATAATATCGGCAAGCAGGCACCATTTAAATGGCAAGTTAATGATAGAGAAAATATCAGAGTGCAAGAAAAATTAACTTTAATCTATTTATATAGCAGTGTTACTATACTGTATATTATGTTATACATATATACTAGTATACATATATATATGGCTATATGTATGACTATATATAAATAATTATATATAAATAGTTATATATGGCTAACTATATATATATATATATATATATATATATATATGCACATGTATATATGTAAAGAGAGAGAAATACTACTTTTTACATATGATTATGTGATTAGCAATTTTTCCATTGAGCTATAATTGTCTTTGCTAGTCAAGAAGTTAATCATAATTTCTTTCAAAATGCTAAACAGGTACTATTTATTAGGAGATATGTAAAATGAGCAAGCTCATAAATTACTCAGAGATGTCTACAATGGATTAATACCATATTCATAGCAATGAGAGTATCTGTCATGCAACAGGTTCATTCTGAAGAACCACTCACATAACTTGTGTTTTCTCCAAGATTGTAATACAATTCTTTGAAATTAAGAGTTCATTGAGCCAACATATGGAGGTTATTACTAACCACAATGAAGAATTTTGATAAATTTTTATGACACTTAGAAATAAAATGATTCTAAGATTAAGGAAATTTACCTTTTTTTTTTCTTAATGAGTTGAACTTCAGGCAAACATTAAACTTAATTCCTATAAGAGATAGAATGAGTTTTGCCACTAAACACAGAAGTTCATAAATAGATGTCATTTTAATGTATAAACTACTCACAGAGCATTTATTAGGTACATAGTAGTGTACAATATACTTTTCAGTTTGCTTTTATAATGAGAATATTATACATGTCTGAATGGTTTTATTTAATTTTTTAATTATTATTTTTTATTTATATATGATGGTGGAATGCATTACAATTCTTATTACACATATAGAGCACAATTTTTATATCTCTGATTGTCTACAAAGTATATTCACACCAATTTGTGTCTTCATACATGTACTTTGGATAATAATGTCCATCACATTTCACCATCATTTCTAACTCCATGCCCCTTCTCTTTCCTTCCCATCCTTCTGCCTTATCTAGGTTTTTTTTTTAATTTTTTTATTTTTTTTTGATGCAAAGTAAAGGCTTGTTCAAAGAATGGTTCAAAACATAGCAGAAAAATGTTATAAATAACTTGTAAAAAATGGGGTCTAACTGATGTGAATCCCTGGGTGTTGCAATTTGTTTTATATTTTAACACATACATACCAGTTAAAGAGCTATGACATTCAAATACATGATGATTTTTAAGTATTTTTCCATTGATTACACTGTCTCAGGTTCATTTTTTAAATTATCATCAACATAAAGTGGCAAGTAGGTGTACAGTTTGGATGAGGTACTATTTCATCTCCTCACCCATGGCTCCATGGCTAGGGAGTCCAATGTCTGACTCATCTGTTGGTATCAATAACAGGATTTTCCTTGGGTTAACTTCTCTGTATCCTAAGGTATTGACCAAAGAGGGCCTTTATGTTCTCCTTAGCTTTCTAAACATTAAACAGGCTTGTTAGGCTGAAGATAGGTCCCTAACTCCCCTTTACTTAGATTACTTACTTCAAAAAACTTGCTACTGCAAATTAATTATGTTCTTTGTGCTGTAAATCTTCTCTCAGCTGCTTGTCAGTTTTACAACCCAGGAGTGCCTTTCTCAGGAACATGGTGACTTTCATTTGAAATGTCATTATCAAGAAATACAGTGCTCCTAATTCCCAGTCTCTGTGAAGAAATGAAGGCAAACTTTGATCAGTGTCTATTAGTCAAATAGCAAATAAAAATGTCCTAATGTCATTGACAAACTTTCCATTTAAGTTTCTCCAGCAGCTTTCCAGTAGTTTACCCTGGTGCTTGAAAAACCTCCTACCTTTTGTTTCAGTGAAGTAAAATTCAGACATATGGAGGCTCCTTTTTTCTACTGCAGTAGAAACACGACTTATTGTTTTTACAAGTGTCCAGTGAAATTTTTTTGATAATTTCTTATTTTATATGATGTTTACCTATAGAATCATCATTGAAATTTCAGAAACAATCAGGTTGTGCATTTAGGATATAGTTTACATGCAAAATATGTGGCAGAACTGAAAAAAAGTACCATAGGAAATTCTGGTTGGATTGTTTTATGTTGTCTTTGGATTTATGGATTTCTTTTTCTTCTTTCCTTTTCAAAAGTACATTTTCTGTTCCTTGCTCATTCTGAGGAGAAGAAGAAAAATATAACATTAAGATGTGCTTTGGTAGGAGGTGGAATGGAGGGAAGTGCTATTGTAAGTAAAACGATCTCAGCAGGATGTGTTAGAAAGTCTGGCTGTATTTGTATTTCTCTTTAAAATTCAAAGAAATCTTAATTAGAAATGTAGAGCTGAAAGTCATGTAGCTAGGAAAAGCTTGTTAGACATTATCTTGCAGATTGAGGAAAGTATAACTTCTTCAAGAGATAATCTGCTGGCTTTCATACACTCATATACTTAATAAGAAGTTTCAACAGAAAACTTCTCTATCTGTGACTAATTCCATTAATTGATAATGTGAAAAGATATGCTTTACCAAACATATCTGTATGTAGATATGTTTGGTAAAGCATAGTAACATGCATGTTAATAATTACAATAATGATAATGTTGTGATAATACTAAAGGCATTCATCTTCTATTAAGTTTTGCAACACACTAGGATAGGTAGATACTGTGCCTTTAGCCCTTCAATACACGATATATCTTAAGAATCTAACTTTGAAATTCAAGATATGCACTATGCAGAATTTTCTGAGTAATCATCTTCTCTTCCTGATCTTCAGTATGACATACTACTGTAACAGAGCTGGGATCTTCTGGCAAACTGAGGCGATTTGAAGACCCGCACTTCAAAGTCAGTTCTTACAATCAAGTCAGAAAGATTTCAGAAATGTCACTCAGAGTAGCAAGAATGAGTTTATTGAAGGGATAGGAAAAGGGGGAAAAAAACACTATCAAGGAAAAGAGTGAGTCTTTTCAGAAAGAAGAGGGAAAGTATGCCTCTCTTGCACTCCAGTTTTACTGGAGATCCCAGAGAAGTTTCCAGAGAGTCCTACCCCAGTTCACCTATTGATTTTTGACTGATAGCAAGATAACTTCAGACTTTCAAAAACCCACTGCATTTATAAATGTTTATTAATAATACTAATTACCATTTTCATTTTGTCAAATACATCTTAATTCAAGAAAATTATACCTTTTAATAGTCCTTAAAAGCACTTCTCTATTTTCTTTACATGTTTAAACACATTGATAAGATTTATGAATACATTTTTGGTAAATATTTCAATATTTTATTTGCAGAGCCATTTAAATGTTCTACATTTCATATGTTAATATGCTGCATTTAACTATCCTCTTATTCAATTATTCATAACCTCTACTGCTAAATTTGGAGTACATTACATTCTTTATATAATGAGTTATTTCAATTTTCAAAATTCAGGAAATTCTCATTATGTGTTCTGGCTAGCCATCTTTCATTATCCTTCCAGAAGGTTCTGTGGCAGCTATTAATAATTCCTTTGTATACAATAAATGCCAAGTAGTTGGTTTTGCTAAACCTGGGATTCATGGATTGATGGAGCGTGGATCCTTGAATGTTGTCAAATAAACCTTGGAGCTAACTATATTTAAATAGAGATGAGCTGTGAGCTGTGACCAAAACAACTCCATTTGTATAAGCTTAGCAAGCATTTATGCTACCTGGTATCTTCATCTCTAAATCTGGACCACAGTTCTTTCTATTCTGATAAGGGACAACTTGTGGAACAACTTTGGAGGTCCCCAACGTCTCTCTCCCTGTTCCCCCGTTCCTCCTTCCACTTTATAGTAAAGATGCCTAGAAGGCAAAACCCTCTGAATTCTGAGTCTTCAGTCACCACCTAATCCTTGTTGTGTCCCAGATTGGCATTAGGAACAACATCAAACTTCTTTTTTTAAAAAAATATTTTTTAGTTGTTGATAGATCCTTACTTTTATTTATTTATATGTGGTGCTGAGAATTGAACCCAGTGCCTCACACATGCCAGACCAAGTGTACTACCACTGAACCACAGCCCCAGCTCCAACATCAAACTTCTGATCCATAAATTAGTATGGTCAACTCCTATTGGTGGTAGAGAAGATAAAAAAGAACAAACAAACAAACAAAACACCATGAAGCCTTAATGATGGCAGAAGTGCCTATTCATCCTCCAATAATAGGCCTGAGGCCTATTATAGGTAATAAATGTTATAAAAGAAACTTAGAAGAAATACAATTAGACCTGGAAGACATGGTTAAGTAGAAGTAGAAGATGGAAATCAGTAAAAAAGATTTCATTTCCTCACTTGATAATTGTCTAGTACAAGTTAGTTTTCTAAAAGTAAATACTACAGTAATTAAAGGGAAAAACAAAAACCCCAAGGTTTCTGGAAGAGACCTTGAGTTTCTTGGCTACCTGGGCTGATGTTACGTTAATTCACAAACTAACTTATATAAAACCATCAATTATTCAGAAATCTATACATGTTGGTAGAAAACATGGCCAGGTGACAAGAGAAAGCTGAGTATACTCTATTAAAGAATTAAGACATTTGGGGCTGGGGATGTCGCTCAAGCAGTAGCGCGCTCGCCTGGCATGTGTGCAGCCTGGGTTTGATCCTCAGCACCACATATAAACAAAGATGTTGTGTCCACTGAAAACTAAAAAATAAATATTAAAATTCTGTCTCTCTCTCTCTCTCTCTCTCTCTCTCTCTCTCTCTCTCTCCAAAAAAAAAAAAAAACAAGAATTAAGACATTTGGAAAAACGGTAAGCAGAAGTCTGGTAAGTGATTATTGCTATATGATTTCAAGAGTTAACAGGAGCCCATTTTTCTACTTGCAGATACTGCTGAGTAGAAAGGATTTAGTTGATGATAGGTATCCACAAGCTTACAAAGTTTTATAAGTAGAAACTTCCACATGCTATGATAACTATCTTACTACAGTGAATGAAGGAAGGGGAATGTGAAAACTCAGTCTGAGAAATGGAATTGTTTCATCTTCTCCTTGACTCTAAAATGGATTAACTATTTACAAATAATGGAACACAATCAGACCTAGGCTGTCTGCTTGATTTAATGTCATTTATACAAATGATTCTAGATTATTACCCAGCTCAGAGATATGATATATACAATGAAACCAACATGTTAAACTTTATAATGTTATTTCAGCAAGGCAATCTTACTCACATTAAATTGATATGAATACTTTAATCTTTGCTTTGAGGGTCAGATTTCAAAGAATTTGTTCTTTCTGGCCTTCTTTTTATATTTTGTTACATACTAGCAGCCAGCTTGCTTTTTGAAACGTCTTAAAGGGAACCAACTTATTTCTGAAATGTGAGTGCCAGCAGTATATTCATTCCATGTTCTTCAATTGTAGAAGTAGACAGTTATTACATTTGCATTGGTAGTGGTTAATAAAAATGCCCAATTTAGGAATTTTTACCTTTAGTTTCTTAGACATGTTCTAGAGAATTTGCTTTGCCAGAAATGTCAATCAATCTCAGTGAGATGGAGATCTTCAAATGTCCAAATTTGGCAATAAATTAGCATGTAAGAAAATGAATGGGGGAGTATTATATTATTGCTCACAGAAAAGGTGATTTTGCATTTTCTTACCTTTGAAAATGTATTGATCTTCTGCAGAAATATGATCACACTTAGAAGCTAAAGTAAAGGAAGGGTTAATTTTATCATTGATATCTCTCACAAAGAATGCATGATTGTTACTGCAGGAAATAATTTTCTCTGTTAATATCCTAGTTGTTAGATTAAGTTTTTTAATGATTCATGGGGGACTTATGAATGGCATATTTTAATATTAAATAAGTTGAAATATTACATTAAAAATAAACCAATTAATCACGAAATTAAGAATGCTTTTTATACCAAGGCAAATTATTAATGCCCTGTTTCATTTCACATTTTCTTACAAACTATTTACAGTTAAGTAGTTTGTACTTACTAAGTGTACTAGACAAATTCAGATTGGAGTATGGACCTAAATTCATATATAAACATCCACATTCATATATACATATCTACACCTGCGAACAATTTAATATTAGTTTATTTAGTTCTTTTACTGTTTTTAATATCAGCTTACATCTAATTTCTTCTTATGCCACTTCAATCTAAAAACAAGCAATTGATATTGCAAGTTTGCTTTGTGAACACAATATTAGAATTATAAAATTATGTTAATAAATGTTTAATGGCAAAGGACCAGGATACAATGTTATATAAACCTACACAAAAATGACTGGTCTATTGGTCTGTTCAGTATATATGGTTATTAATTTTTTTCTTTTGTAACTCTTATTTTAAAATTATTTTTAACTAATAAATACCTAATGATACTCTTTTTCTCAGTCTTTGAGATACATGATCTATATAGGTGAAAATGTCTTACTATGATTATAATCAAGACTTCCTCACAGGAATTTGATTTTTAGCTCTATGTTTTCTCTGGTTTATTTCTTCATCTGCTAATTATGTAACTCCATTTTCAGAAGGACATCATTCATGCTTAATTAAATAGTTTTGGCAGAAAGTAGTTACATAAGTTTATATTATAAATGTCTTGTTCTATTTTATTCCACATGCATTTCATGTATGCCATCTCTCCCCACTTTGTGCTTAGGTTAGTGTTCAATGATAGCAGTGGCTTTATGTATATAAATCTTTTCTTGAGTTTTAACAGCCGCATGTTGAAGATATCTTTAAGGATTAGATGATATTAAGAAAATCTAAAACAGAAGGCAAAACTTGCATGTAAGCATAGAGAAATACATTAAACGGGAAGCAAGTTATTTTATTCTGTATATTTGTAACTGTTAAACTTTACTGAATGATCATTGTACTAGATAGTATATAGCAGTGTACATTAAAGATATAAAAAAGGGAGTGAATCTCTAATCACAAAATCCTGTATTTATTTTATTGCATATAAATGTAGAAGTAAATTTAGAATATACATTTTGAGTTTATATGTGAGAAAGAAAACTGCATTATTCAATGTTGAGGAATGTAATTCTAGTAGTTATTAAAACAGTTATATCCATTTGTAATTCTCCTCAAAATAACAAAATAAAAGAAAACATATGGGTTATATACTTTAAGTGGAAAAGTACCTACTTTGAACATTTAAATTTTAAGCCAAGTCGACAGATAAAATTAACCATCACAACATAAATTAATTATGCTGAGTATATTATGAAGAGCATACTAGAAAAAGATAAAAAATATTAAAGTGAGGAAAATTATAAAGTTTCTTTTAACATTCATACAAATTAATCTCACCACAAAAATATAGTCTTGTGAATACAAAAATGATTACCCCTTCTCACAACTACATTCTTTTTGAACCTTATTTATTTTCACTTTGCAGAAAACTACACTGAACTTTTAAGCTTTCTGGAAAAAAATTTTTTAGATCTGTGAAACATAAATCCCAAATATGGAATTGATATTTTAGAAAGTTGTATAAAGGAACTTTTTAGAATATAAGAAGTATTCAATGTCTTAAATTATATAGTACTAAATTGGTAAATTAGCAATAATTGTTGAATAATTATCGATATGTTAATGTATTAGTATGTAATAATAAATTGTATGTTTTTTTTTAAAAATAGAATTCATATACCGTATAAGCTAGTGACTATTCCGTTTATTGGTGATAGTACAAGAAGAAGATGGACACAATATTTTAGTTTCATAAAGGTTTTATTTTACTCTGGGGGAGAGTAAAATAAAATTCAACACATAAATTAAAAAATTAAAAATTCAACACATAAACAAGAAGCATAGATTTTATACTGGTTAAACAAAAAGGCCTTTGAGAAGATGAAAATTATGCTGGGATTTAAATGGCAAGTTTATAAGAATAATATTCCAGGAAATAAAAATGAAATAATTTTACATGCATGGGGAATGAAATTGTGGTAAAAACAGTATGAGGTAGCATTGCAGAAGCCAGATTGTGTGGTACTAGATAAAGAATATTAATGTTGAAAATATTTTATTAAATATTATTTACCCCAGGCTTTCAAATAATTATTTTGACAAGTAATCATTAAAAGTATCCATCTAAATAAGTCAATAATTATTCATTTATTTATTAATTGTGCACAATATTTGTTCTGATAGACATATGCATTTTTAAAAGACCAAATTAAACCATTAAGCTTACCTAAAATAATTATCATATTCTCATAGTGAGAGGTCTCAAATCAATTTAGCAACTTTCTAACATATACTTTGTTATTATTGTAATCACCATAATATAAAATGGATACTTTTAATTGATTTCTTCTGAGTGAAATTTTTTGTTCTTTGTCTATAATCATCATAATCTCTTCACCACCCCCTAACCTCTGGCATTTTACACTCTGTTCCTATTCATTGCTTTTACATTCCACATATGAGTGTGACTAAGCAGTATTTGGTTTATTGTGCTTAAGATAAAAAATTTAAATCATTGCAATTGCAAATGAAAGAGTTTGAAACATTGTAAGCAGAGTGGCTAATATGATTTCTTTCTTACTTTTAAGTGTGGAATTTAAAAGTTAATGGTAGACAAGAACATCGAAGATGAAATTTTTGTTTTTGTTTTCCTACAGTGAGTCACTTGAGGAATAATGGTAGAAAATTAAAGAAATATACTTATTTTAATGACATATATTATATAATATAATTATTAATATTCCCAAACATAACAATACACAAGTACATAGATTAATGCATGGATGGATATATGACAGACAGTAACAAGAAATATGTATTCATAGTTTAGAATAGGGATGGAAACATTCTTCTGTAAATTGGGTTAATAAACATTTTAGCAACCAGCCTCATAGTCTGTTTTACAATAAAATAACATTGTCTTCATAACATGAAAACAGGCATGGACAAATGGGTTAGCCTGTAATCTGATGAAAATGGACAATGGGCTAAATTTGGCCCAAATTTACCAGCTTGAACTCCAGAATATGTGATCTATAATTTATAATCTGCTACAAAATTTAATAAATAAGAATATATTATCAAATTTTATTTATCCATTGTGTACAACATGATGTCCTCATAAATATATACACAGAGAAGTAGCCAAATAAGCCAATAGACATGTGAATTATCTCAAATGGTTATCATTTTCATGTGATGAGAACATATATAATATATATAATTTTACATAGTATTTTACAGACATGATATATAATTATCTATGAATATACAGGTATTAATATGTAATTAATTATGTTAATATATTATGTAAATATGCAATATTCATTATACTATATAAATATAAATGTAATGTAATATATAATGTATAAATATATGCTATAGTACATAATATATCTTATTTTATATAACATATA
Source organism: Urocitellus parryii (assembly GCF_045843805.1). NCBI lineage: Eukaryota > Metazoa > Chordata > Mammalia > Rodentia > Sciuridae > Urocitellus > Urocitellus parryii. The sequence continues at coordinate 50,171,799 of NC_135532.1, forward strand.
ATTGTAAAATAAATATTACCACCATGGAGTATCTAATGTTTGTGTTGTATAATCTTAGATTATTATATATCATGTCATTACATATACTTATAAAGTGCCATAATGTTTAACATATTGACATTAATATCATTGAAAAATGTTAAGAATGATCTATAAGATAAAGTATATAATATATACACTATACATAAAATATGAAAGTGTCATATACATACAGTGAAATATACTATTTTTTAATATTTAGGCTATCTTTTGGTATACAAACATGATATAACAAAGCTAAGAAAAAGTAATTCAATGTATACACAAAATTTATCAAAGAGGTTATTTTCTTGAAGGAAAATATTTTGGTATTCTAAAACTATATGAGAACTTTTACATACTTGTGTATAAGTAAACAAGTTAATAATCTAAACAAACAAATCTGTTCTATGTTAATATTCTTGTTTGTCAATATAAGCTCCCACTCTAGATAGGGATTTATATTTCCAGGTCTCCACAGATATGACTGTTTCTTATTATCTTTCTTCTCACAGCCCAATTATTATTTATCACTTCTACAACCCACTTTGTTATCAAAGTTATGTTGCATTTCTGGTCTCTTCTGGCATCCATAATTGAGACCTGCTGCCCTTGAGCAAATACTTGACTTTCAAAACCTTATAACCTTATCTTAAATAATTGCACATCATTTATAAAGCCTTCTTATTTTTAACCTTCTGTTATTTTTTAGCTAGTTAATGAGGGCTTTAAAATATATACATATATTTGTACCATACAAGGGTCTAACTGGAAATCAGTCCACAATTCTGTCTCTGTCTCAGCATGTGTTTCTTCTGTCATTTTAGGGGGAAATCCCCATGTTACTTCCCCCGCCCCATGCCTTTCGTGAAAAGGAAGTATATTTGTTTTGTTTTCATCTTTGCAGCCTCTGCACTTGGGATTTATGCATAGATAATTGTTGGAGTCAATTACGTCAAACCTCTCTTGGCACAGTCTGCCTGTTCTGGCTAAGCATATGGCATGCTATGAGTAATCAAGACTATATTTTAAATTCAGTCTCTTCTATCATTCATTTAGTAGAAAACTTCTCCAGGCAATAGCAAACATTCAGTGTGGTTGCCAGACTCAGCTTATTCTTTACTCAAGAATACTTTAGGGGAAGATGGACAAAGTTTTGTGTTTGCAACTGAAAACTATTGCAATGATGTTAGTATCAGAAGATATGATCTGTTTAACTGCCTGTCTCTGCTCTTCTTCTCTGAACTCTTTGAAATCTGGTCTTTGAATCTCTAAACCCTAAAACAGTTAATGATATACAATAGCCATTCAGTAAATATTTAAAGAATGAGCCATCCCTCTGAGGGCTGCACATTCTCTGAATTGACTTTATGTCTGTCTTTGCAATGCTGTTAGTCTATGAAAGCAGTAAATATCTTAGATCTTCCAGATCAGTATCCCGAGGGTAATGCTTGATTTCACTTTATAAACATATGTGAAAGATAAAGTGTACACAAATAAACAGAGAAGAAAGAAATAATCAATGACTCCTTTCATAAGGAGGAGTTTGTGTTTCCATTGTCAAAGAATTACAGTGAGTCAAAATTGCTAGTTTCCTTCACTATAGAACATTCCACTAGTCTAACTGTAAATATTTGAATAAAATGATGTTTCCCGCACTGGTGTTAAAATACTGCTATATAAGAGATCTGGGAAATATAAAAATGAAACTATTTCTAAAAGAAATTAAATAACATAGTTCCTTTGTTACAAGACTAAATGAATGTATTAGACATTTATAAATGAATAAATATAATTAATTATTTGAATTCATGGAATATTGAGAATCTCTAGGATACTGAACCAGAAATTAAAACTGAAAATTTCAAAGAACATATAGGATGCTCTATCTTCCTAGTATTTTATATTTGTTGTATAATTTAGCCTGCTACTTTTAAAGATGTGAAACAGTCATTCCTTGATTTAAAATGATGACCATGGGGCTGGGGATGTGGCTCAAGCGGTAACGCTCTCACCTGGCAAGCGCAGGGTGCTGGGTTCTATCCTCAGCACCACATAAAATAAAAAGATGTGTCCACCGAAAACTGAAAAATAAATATTAAAAAATGCTCTATCTCTCTCTTCTCTCTCTCTCTCTCTCTCTCTCTCTCTCTCTCTCTCTCTCTCTCTTTAAAAAAATAAAATAAAATAATGACCATGAAAACTGTGGCAACAATTATTACTTTGAGAATAGTCTTATGAAAATTCCTATTAGCTGGTTTTAGATTGGGAAAAAAATTCTGAAAATTATATTAAATAATTATTTAAGTGCAAATGTCATTGTACAATTTATTTAAGTGGAACTATTTTCTCTTTGTTAATGTTATTTAGTATCAATGTATTTGAGAGAAAATAAACTTATGATGCTACATTCATATATTTCCTATACTCATTTCTCGGTAGCGGTTAGTGTTGATTGGCCTGAAAAAAATAATAAAAGTCATATTATATGTTGATCAAATTACAATGTTATAAGTAATGATGTCATACAAATATTACTCTAGTAATATTTATCTTAGTGTGCATACAAATACATAATAAAATGTAGTACTAGAACCTCAGTATTAAAATCCTCAGATCTTAATAAAGATTGCACTTGTGAGAAATTTATTAACAGTTAAATTTCTATGATCTAGTTAAATTTGTGTAAAATTCTCAACAAATTGCAATATGCAATTTATTTCACTTAGTTTATGGATTTCATGTCAAGGTAAAATGGTAATGTATTTAAAATTACTTCATGAAGTATTAACATTTGCTTATGTACATGTTAAAATACTCTTTAGATAAGTTATTTTACAAATATTATGTTATTACCCACCCACATCTTCCAAGTAAGTATGCTAAGTATACTCTACTGTCTTTTATAAACTTGTTCTTATTTTAAGGACTGAGATTTCATTACCATAAATGAAGATAATGACCTTTCATTACTAGAAAATATGTTAGTTTTCTGATGGAAACTTTACTCCTTATCTGCATCTTCTTTTTATCTAGTATACGCTATCCAAGAACCTATTTAGCAGTTTAGTTATGTGGACATATGTTCATGCATTTCTACATTTTTGGACAGAAATTGATGTTGTATCATATAAGGCATTACACCATTCTGTTGCACTATTCACTATAATGGCCTTATACTCTGAAAAGAAGAATTTGCAACTGATATTGAAAATCTCCACAGATGCTATTTTTTTGTTTCTGCAAATTATGAGTATTTGATTCATGACTAGATAGGTCATTGAAAACATGGATTATTTCAATATTATTACAGATAAAGGAATGTTTCTTGGCTTTAGCATATGATTTTAAGTGAAATAGTAAAATAAAATATAAAGCAAATTTACAATTCATTGGGACCCTTTCTTTCTTAACTGAACTTATTCTATTGAAGACTCTTTACCTACACACAAAAATTACGACATTTGTGTATATGCTTCAGGATCCATATTAGCTAAGTAATTTATGAGATATAAGTAGATTACGTTCAATGTATCTATTAAAATATATTGCCATACATTTGTATCAAATAATTGACTTTGATTCTAATAGTATTTTTGGAATAATTTTATTGGTATGGTAGAAAATATTAAAAATGAATATGTTGATGAATAAAAACCTGTGCTGAAACTTTCCTTTTATTATTCAAATAGTGTGCAATATTATAGACTGAAATTAAAACTAAAATTATTGAATTTCTTTAATTACATAATGTATGAAAAGGGCTTAAATTCTTTACAAAAGACCTTGTGAATCATTATATTTTTTCTTTAGATGATCTCAAAACTAATAGCAAATTTATAGTTGGCTTCTTGAGCAATGCGATGCAGATTCAGTTGTAGTTTTCCATCTATCAAATGCAGAAAGAAAATAATTGTAGGCACTTAATGTCGGGGTTTTTAGCCCCCCCTCCCCCTCTGTTTCCTCCTGACCTTCAGGAGAGATGGGGAAAGCACACCCCTACCAGGAGGAGCCAAGAAAGGAGAGGTCCTACTGGCCGCCCGCACCCAGCCTTCCCTCCTGGAGGACACACCAGGGAGACCAGTCAAAGCAGGATCTCATTTTGAGAAAACACACACAGCTAATATAATGTACAGGAGCCAATCAGGATAAAGGTCAGCAGGGTGGGGAGGGTTCATGTCTACACCCATCCTAGAGGCAGTAATGGGAGACATAAGCTGTCCATGAGGGCAGAAGTGTTCTGAGCCTATCCTAGAGGTGGTCCGATTTTTTGTCACAACCCACAGCAGTGCCTTCTGGCTAATTGCTAGGTGCTCTCTTAGCCACATGTGACCCCAGGACTGGGAAGCAGGTAGCAGCCAGCAAGTTAAGTTTCCTCTTTTCTGATGCAACATGTCCCACGTTACATCATGCCCTACACTCAATACCCAAATGCTCAATACATAACAAGTAGTATTTTGTATTAAGAATAAGTAATTTGATTTAGGAATTTGGATACCAAAGTTATATTTTTTGCTTTAATTTCTTATATTTCTTTAAGAAATGTGATTATATGATAGAGATTTATTCTATTAGAGATATTAAAATTGTTTATATTTTGCTTTATTATAGCTTTTCTTGCAGGTTTTTTTGGTGATAACTGTTGTTTACAGTGCCACACACACCTCAGCTTGTAACATAAAATGTGTTATGCTGGCGTCTTTCCTGAATTCCTTGAATTCTCTTCCTCTAACTCTATTAAGTTTAGTCAACTCAATGCATTTTGATTAAAGTATCACAGTGCACTTTGTGTATATATTTTATAAATTTAAGATACCATTTGTTAGAACTGCAGCATTGACTTATCTTTTCTTAATAACTAAAACATATGAATAAAGCACAGATGCTTTGTTTCTTTCCCTCTCCCTTCCCTTCCTCCTCCTCCTCTTCCTTAATATATTTTTTTAATTTATTTCAATAATAGGGATTGAAGTCATGGGTGCTCTATCACTGAGCAACACCCCTCAGCCTTTTTCCTTATTTATTTTATTTTGAGACAGGATCTTGCTAAATTACCAAGGCTGACCTTGAACTCGGGATCCCCCTGCCTCTGCCTCCTAAATTGCTGTGATTTCAGGCATGTGCCATACATCTAAGTCAATGCTTTTTTAAAAAAATTTATTATTAATAAATTGTAAACAAGTTTTAAAACGTTTTCAACATAGATTTTAAAATAAGAAATCTCTCTTCAAAATTTTGAAACAGAGACCAAGGGTATATATCTCATTTGTAGAGCACTTAGCCTAGAATATGCAATGTCTTGGGTTCAATCCCTAGAACAACAAAAAAATATATAATAATAATAATGCAAAATTTTGGTGCAGAGTCACACTTATAAATATTACATCGCAGTACAAAAATATTTTTGAACACATTTGAAAGTTGTCAGTGTGTTACCATATTAACCTAGAACACATAGTGTCCATTTCATAAAAAGATATTCCCATACAAAATCACAATATAATTATAAACTATGAAATTAACTTTTCTGCCACATTCCATTCTAATTCTTATATAAACCCTGCAAATGTTGTCAATCATTCCATTAATGCTTTTCTGAGTACAAGCATGTTTTGCATAATTTTATCTTTACTAGTCATATATCTATTCTGAAACTATTTCTGAGTCTTCCCTTGTCTCTATGATCTGGACAATTTTTAAAATTATATGGTAGCATTTTTTTTCCAGAACATTCCATAATTTTTACTGTGTCCCATGTTATAACATGATTAGATACAGATGCTGCTTCTCTGTGAGGAATATCACAGACATGATATTCTGGTCTTATCATTGCAGGACATGTTTTTGTCTGCTTGCTGAGAAAGTTCACATGTATTACTCACCTAAACTAATATCTTCTAAATATTTTGACCGCCAAGTTGTGTTTTCCTGTAATTAACTTCTATTGATGGCTGTGTGTTAAGAAATTATAAATAACCCAATCCACAATGATTTATTCATTGACTTATTTATGAATATTACCATAGAATAATCATGGAGTTATTGTGTGCTTTCTTTTTCAGTAGGTTGAAATCTGTTATTTCTCATTATTTACTTTGATATTCACATTTTATTAAATTGGCTACTGGGAACTGTTTCTTGCTAACCAATGTGTTCTTTTGACATGACCATGCATTTTTTTTATTTTTTATTATAAATGATTAAAAAAAACTTACATTCTGTAAAATGTACCCACGGTAAATAGACAAATCCATTTGTGTGTATGTGTGTGTATATATATATACACACACAATACATTTACCACCAGAGTCCAGATTACAAACTCTTTTCTTAACCTCAAATGTCCCTCTTCACTTTTCAACCTGTATTGATATACTCCAGAAGCTCTGGGCAATCCATGTTCAGTTTTTTATCTTTTCTAAAAGTTCTGTACAAAAGGAATCATACAAAATGTAGCTGTTTATGAATCTTTGTTCAGTTAATCTCAGAGTAATTGTTTTTGATACTCACCCTGTTTGTTGAGTGTCCCTGCGGTCTTTTCTTTCTAATTAGTGAAAGATACTCCAAAGCATGGACATACCACAATGTATTAATTTATATTTGGTGGACATTTATAGCATTTCTACTTTTATCTATCGTAAATTATACTAGCTTAGGGGGATTATATATGTGTCTTTATGTGCACAGATATTTTTGTTTTGTTTCATTTTTTGCAATAAATGGGAGAGAGAATCAGCATGGTGTTGAGAGAATGAATCTAGGTAATTTTTCTTGATAGGAGGCAGATTGCTCTGTATTATAGAAGGCAGAGCAAAGTAATTACATTTAAATATGAATAGAAAAATTACAGGGCTACAATAGTATCTTGAAAAAGTAAATTAGAAGCAGTTTTAGGCAAAAATCAAACCTTTGTCCCACCAACTAAAGTTATGTAATCAATGAGGAAGTGTTTAATGAATGAATTAATATACATTGAAAATTTTACTCAGAGGAATGTGTGTACAATATCAAGAGGAAAAGGAAGAGTGAATATTATTTTCAAGTTCATTATGTTTTTAAGCTCAAGAACAAGAAATCAACAGAAAAAAATATACTTTCTTTATATGATATGTTATTTATTTACTCAAACAAGGAAATATATAATGTGTGAACCCACATGAGTCAGAGATTAGCTGTTATTTATTTAGAGGTAAAAACAATAAAACTAATGATTTTCTATACATTCAAAATCATATTTTTATATTACACTTAACATATCACATATTTATTTATTTACATATTACTAATTTGTGTTTAACATACTTTTTATGTTTTACTTTTGGTACTGGAATTGAACCCATGTGCACTTTACCACCAAACCAACATTCCCAGCCCTGTTTTTGCTTTATTTTGAGACAGGGTCTCATTAAATTGCTTATAGTCTTGCTCAATTGCAGAGGCTGGCCTCAAATTTTTAATGACCTGCCTCAGCGTCCAGAACTGCTGGATTTATAGGAGTGTGCTACCATGCCTAGCTTAAACACATACTTTTGAATATTATCAGTTCATTTCAATATTACCATATTATCATATGTAGACAATTAGTTCTATAGAATCAAGACTCTTACAGGTAAATGTGATTAACTGAGCTATACATACCAGAAAGTGAAAAGCATATAAAGTGTTAGGAAGATATATCTTCTCCATAAATGTAACTATAAATTATAGAGCTGTCAGCATTGACTCATTTTCCCTACATATAGTATATATAGTATCTCTAAAATGATTTTATTAAAAGTATGTTTTCTTTAAGAATGACAGACGTAACTCAATAACTAACTGTAATTGAGCCCTAAATATACGAGATTGAATATTTCTTGTCAAATTGAGGATTCCAATAATTTCTTCTTTATCACTGATACTGTCTCATTACCTTTAGAGAGAGAGAGAGAGAGAGAGAGAGAGAGAGAGGAGAGAAGGGAAGGGAAGAGAAGAGAGAGGGGAAAAAACCACCTATTAGATAAAAAACAGAAAAAGTAACAAAACAAGCTTTTTTTTCTCATATATTGTATGTTTAAGACTACTTGGAGTTGCACATGGTAGCTCCCAGTGGCTTGAGAGACTGAGGCAGGAGGATCATGAGTTCAAAACCAGCCTCAGCAAAAGCGACGTGATAAGCAACTCAGTGAGACCCTGTCTCTAAATAAAATACAAAATAGGGTGGGGGATGTGACTCAGTGACCTAGTGCTGCTAAGTTCAAAACCTGGTACCAAAAAAAAAAAAAAAAGACTACTTGGAAATAGCCTCATAAATTATATTATTCAAAATCAACAAGTTGACCATGCATTTTGTAAAAAAAAGTAAACACTAATAAGAAAAATATTACCTTAATAACTCATTTAGACTGATAATTCATGCTAATAAGTCTAATTTTACTTTAAAACTATAATATACCATATACCATATAACATAATAGGAAGTTATCACATAGATTTTATAAAACATTCTCTGGCTATAGTCCAAGTTCTCTCTCTTACTTGGAACTGTGAGAACTACAAGTTGGAAAAAGTTAGGCTAAGTAAGTGCACCATTTTCACTAATATATATGCAAAAGATCATTAGTTTTCTTTTTGAGAAATGTAGATGTCAATATTTACCTAATACAATTATTATGAAAATAATACATAATAATGTGTATCATAAATAACACTGAGTTAGAAATAATTACATATTTTGTTAATATTCCAAACAATTTTAAGATAAATTTATTATTTTTCTGATACATAAATGCACAAAGCTATATATTAATTAGGTACCAATATATGTATGTATTGTGTAATTGTATCTAACAAATCCATTTCCTAAAACATTTATAAATTTGTCTTTTTAAGAAACAACAAACTTTATTTCCATGCATTTTATTTATTTAAATAATGTTAAACTAAGTTAGTAAAGCACAATATCAACTACAACTGGCATAAACAGATTTGGACAACACAGGTAACTCATAGTAGAGTTCCTCTGCTAGAGGAGAAACAGGCAAACTCAGTGGAGAATACTTTCTAGCCATAAATATTTAGCATGATATGAGAGTTAACCATATCATGTTTATCATTTACAAAAGAAAAACAGTTCATTGGTTAGAGATCAAATGTAGATAGGCTAAGAAAGTATCTACTTTGTCTCTCTTTTTAAATTATTTGACTATATATGTATTTATTCCTCATAGAGATTTAGAGCATCCATTCTGAAGGCAAAGATTGGGCCTATCTGTTACGAGGAATCACTGGGAATATTCCCACATATTCTAACACTGACATGTAAATCTGAATACATTTATAACTTTAATGTTAAAAACATTTAAAATTCTTTCTTCTAGCTTTTTGAAATGTAGAGTATACAATTGCTACATGGAGTTACCTACTGTGCAACAGCACTCCACAAATTCTTAACCCTATCCACCTGCAGCTTGTTACTCATTGATCAATCTTACTCCACTCATTCCTTTCCAACCTCTGGTAATTGCCACACCACTCTTAATCCCAATAAGATCTACCATTTATATTCCACAAATGAGCAACATCATTCAGTACCTGTCATAAAGTGCTTGGTTTATTTCACTTAACATAATGATCTACAGTTTCATCCACACTGTGCCAAATAAAAGGACTTCCTTTTTATAGCCATATATGCAAGGCATACATGGCCATATATACAATAGAATTCCATATCTTCTTTGTTCATTCGATAGTTAATGGACACATCTCTTGTTTCTATGAATTGGATATTGTTTTATTTTAATTATTTTTTAAAATTATATGTAACAGCAGAATGCATTACAATTCATATTACACATATAGAGCACACTTTTTCATATCTCTGGTTGTACACAAGGTATATTTACACCAATTTTTGTCTTCATACATGTTCTTTGGATAATAATGTCCATCACATTTCACCATGATTTCTAATCCCATGTTCCCTCCTTTCCCCTTCAATCCCTCTGCTCTATCTAGAATTTGTCTATTACCCCCATGCTCCCCCTCCCTACCCCACTATGAATCAGCCTCCTTATGTCAGAGAAAACATTTGGCATTTGGTTTTTTGGGATTTGTTAACTTCACTTAGTATTATCTTCTCTAACTTCTTTACCTGCAAAGGCCAGGATTTTATTCTCTTTTATTGCTGAGTAATATTCCATTGTGTGTGTGTGTGTGTGTGTGTGTGTGTATATATATATATATATATATATATATATATATATATATATATATATATATATCACATTTTTTCCTTTACCAACTTCCTTGATAAGACTCCTTTCATGAAACAATTAAAATCAAGAATCAAGCTAAATACACATACAAAACAAACAAACAAACAAATAACCTAATCAATAAATGGGCCAATGACCTAAACAGACACTTCTCAGAAGAGGATATACAATCAATCAACAAATATATGATGCACAAAAGTTAACTCAAAATGGATCAAGGAGCTTGATATTAAATCAGAGACGCGTGGCATCTGATAGAAGAAAAAGTTGGCTATGATCTACATACTGTGGGGTCGGGCTCCAAATTCCTCAATAGGACACCCATAGCACAAGAGTTAACAACTAGAATCAACAAATGGGACTTACTCAAACTAAAAAGTTTTTTCTCAGCCAAAGAAACAATAAGAGAGGTAAACAGGGAGCCTACATCCTGGGAAGAAATCTTTACTCCTCACACTTCAGATAGAGCCCTAATATCCAGAGTATACAAAGAACTCAAAAAATTAGACAATAAGATAACAAATAACCCAATCAACAAATGGGCCAAGGACCTGAACAGACACTTCTCAGAGGAGGACATACAATCAATCAATAAGTACATGAAAAAATGCTCACCATCACTAGTAGTCAGAGAAATGCAAATCAAAACCACCCTAAGATACCATCTCACTCCAGTAAGATTGGCAGCCATTAGGAAGTCCAACAACAAGTGCTGGAGAGGAGGTGGGGAAAAGGGTACAGTTGTTCATTGTTGGTGGGACTGCAAATTGGTGCAGCCAATTTGGAAAGCAGTATGGAGATTCCTTGGAAAGTTGGGAATGGAACCACCATTTGACCCAGCTATTCCCCTTCTCGGTGTATTCCCTAAAGACCTAATAAGAGCATGTTACAGGGACACTGCTACATCGATGTTCATTGCAGCACAATTCAGGATAGCAAGATTGTGGAACCAACCTAGATACCCTTCAATAGATGAATGGATAAAAAAAATGTGGCATTTATACACAATGGAGTATTACTCTGCATTAAGAAACGACAAAATCATAGAATTTGGAGGGAAATGGATAGCATTAGAGCAGATTATGCTAAGTGAAGCTAGCCAATCCTTAAAAAACAAATGCCAAATGGCTTCATTGATATAAGGGAAGTAACTAAGGACAGGGTAGGGACAAAGAGCATGAGAAGAAGATTAACATTAAACAGGGATGAGAGGTGGGAGGGAAAGGGAGAGAGAAGGGAAATTGCATGAAAATGGAAGTTGATCCTCAGGGTTATACAAAATTACATATAAGAGGAAAGGAGAGGTAAGAGAAGAATAATACAAGTGGAAGAAATGATTTACAGTAGAGGGGGTAGAGAGAGAAGAGGGGAGGGGAGGGGAGGGGAGGGGAGGGGAGGGGAGGGGAGGGGGATAGTAGAGAATAGGATAGACAGCAGAATACATCAGACACTAGAATGGCAATATGTAAATCAATGGAAGTGTAACTGATGTGATACAGCAATCTGTATACAGGGTAAAAATGGGAGTTTATAACCCACTTGAATCAAACTGTGAAATATGATATATTAAGAACTGTGTAATGTTTTGAACTACCAACAATAAAAAAAAATATATGAAAAAATGTTCACCATCACTAGCAATTAGAGAAATGCAAATTCAAACCACTCTAAGATTTCATCTCACTCCAGTCAGAATGGCAGCTATTATGAAGACAAACAACAATAAGTGTTGGCAAGGTTGTGGGGAAAAAGGTACACTCATACACTGCTGATAGGGCTGCAAATTGGTGCAGCCAATATGGAAAGCAGTCTGGATATTTCTTGGAAAATTGGGAATGGAACCACTATTTGACCAAGCTATCCCTCTTCTCTATCTATACCCAAAGAAGTTAAAAAACATCATACTACAGGGACACAGCCACATCAATGTTTTTAGCAGCACAATTCACAATAGCTAAACTGAGGAACCAACCTAGATGCCCTTCCATAGATGAATGAATTGGCTATTGTAAATAGTGCTAGAGTAAACATGAGAAATCAGATGACAGGCTAAGTTCATTTCCATTGTAATTGTACCTAGGAAGTCTGGCAGTGGCACCAGCCTGTAATCCCAGTGGCCCTGGGCCCTGGAGGCCACTAGAGTCAGGAGGATCTCTAGTTCAAAGCCAGCCTCAGCAATGGTGACATGCTAAGTAACACAGGGAGACCCTGTTTCTAAAGAAAATACAAAATAGGGCTGGAGATGAGGCTCAGTGGTTGAGTGCATTTGAGTTCAATACCTTGTACTTCAAAAAAACAAAACAACAACAACAAAAAAAAAAAAACTGAATATATTACTAGGAGTAGATTGTAAGATTGTAATAAAGTATGGTAAATTTATTTTTAGTTTTTTGAGAAATATCCTTACTATTTTCCATAACATATGTATTAATTTAAATTATTGCCTGTGGTGTTCAATTTTGTTTGTTTTTATTTGTTTTGTTTTGTTTAAATTCTTGCCAAAATTTTTTATCTCTAGTATTTTTGATAGTAGACATTACTTATGGTGTGAGATGGTATCATATTTTATATTTTATTTGCATTTCTCTGATGACCACTGATGTTAAGTACCTTTTCATGTACCTGGTATCCATTGGCATCTTCTGTGAAAATATCTGTTTAGATACATTGCTCTTTTTAAGTTAGGTTGCTTGTACTTCGACCTGTCTTTATGTGGGTTTCTTGCTGTCAGTTTCTAGCTTCATTCCATTATGATCTGATAGGATGCATGGGATTATATCTTTTTTCTTTTTTTGTATTTGTGACCCAGAAAATGGTCTATTTTGGAAAAAAAAAGTTCCATGGGCTGCTGAGAGATAAATTTGGCTGCTTTGGGGTGAAATATTCTGTAAATAACTATTAGCTCCATTTTGATATTATTTAGGTTGGATATATCTTTGTGGAGTTTATATTTTGATGACCTGTCTACTGGTGATAAAGGTGTATTGAAAACATCCAGTGTTATTGTGTTGGAGGGATCTATCTGTGATCTATTTTTATGGAGTTTTTTTATTGTTTATTTTTTAATGTAGCTATGTAGCTCACATAGCTAAATGTAAGGCATAAATATTTGCTATCATTTTTCTTATTGTTGCATTTCTCCCCTTACTAGATAAGAGTGGTCTCCCTTGTGTCTTAGATTAATTTTTGCTTGAAATCTGCTTTGTTACATAAGAGAATAGCTGCTTTTGCTTGTTTGCACAGCACATATGCATGGAATACATATATTTATATATCCATCCATTTCAGACTACAGGTGGGTGTCTGTCTATAAAATGTGTCTTGTAAACAGCATATAGTTGGATGTTGTTTGATACATTCTATACATTCTACTAATATATGAATCTTAAATGGGGAGTTCAGAACATTAACATTCCATATTAGTATGTATATGTGTTAGTGATCTTTTTGCCATTTTGATTTTTGCTGTATTGAATATTGTCTTGATTCTCATGTAGTGAATTACTCTTATATTGATCTTCTTCTATTTGGGAGCTTTGGAATTTTCTTTTTATATTGATGCTTGATAGTCATGTATTCTTTTAGTTTATTATTATTCTCGTGGACAGTTTTTTTTTATTTTCCCTTGAATTTGAAACTGAGATTTGCAGGGTGTAGCAAAGTTGATTCATGTTTTGTTGTTGTTGTTTAGCCTAAAATATCTTATTCCAGGCCTTCCTCAAATTTAGGGTCTTAATTGATAAATCAGAATTGAGTCTTACATGTTTGTCTGTTAATGTGACCTTATATTACTCTATTGCAACTTTTTATATTCTTTCCTTTTTTTTTTGTGATACTGGGGATTGAACTCAGAGCCTTGTGCATTCCAGGCAGGCATTCTACCAATTGAGCTATATCCCCAGCCTGTTTCCTTATTTTTTTTTTTTTAACATTAAGTATTTTGACATGTCTTGAAGAATTTCTCATTTGAATGTGTCTATTTGGATGTCTGTCATTTCTGATATGGGAAATATTTTCTGTGACTATCTTATTGAAAAGTTTCTCTTCTATCTCAATTATTATTTTCAGGTTTGGTCTTTTGATGTTACCCAATAGTTTTTATATATTCTTATCATGTTCTCTTTATATTTTTTACTTACTGCATTTTGTGTGTTCAAGTCCATATACCCTGTCTTCAAGACCTGAAGTTCTATCTTCAAACGCTGACACTCTATTTTTCCCCAATCTAATCTGTTAGTGATACTTTAAAATGAATCCTTAATTTGATTGATTTTTATCTTTCATTTCTAGACGTTCTGATTATTTTTTTTTACTTTCTGTTTTTATTTCTTTATTGAAGTGGTATTTCATCTTCTGTAGTTGCATTCTTGAATCCATTCTCAGATTTTTATTTAGTTCATTAAACATTTTAATAATCAGTATTTTATAATGTTTTTCTGGACTTTCATCTACCTCACTGTCACTGGGATCATTTGTTGAGGGATTGTGAATTTTAGGGAGTGATTTGTATGCTTATTTCCTACTATTTTCAGAAGTGTAAACTTGTGCATTGAGGTATATTCACCTTTCTGCTTTTTATTTATGTTCTTTGTGTAACTGTCTTGTTTATTCTGTGATTTCTCTTTTTTTCTGACATACTAGTAAATGTCAAGGGGTGAGACCTGACCAGTATCTGCCCTGGAGTGCAGATGCACTTGCATGGCCACAGTAAACCTCTTACCAAATGACAGCTATTATGGAATTTTTCTCCCTGGGGATCCAGGAGCTGAATGGCCCAGGTAAAATGTCCTTTGTGTTTGCTTTAGTCTCTTTGACTCAGGTACTCTCTGGGAATTTTTTTGTGGTGGTTGTTGTCAGCTACTGGTAACTTTCTTTATGAATTTCCAGTCCCCTGTCTGTTCACAGGCATGATAGCTGCATGGGTAACTTTCAGCTCCTGGGAATGTGTTCCGCACCTGCCAATAGGTTCTGTGCTGGCAGAGGGCTACCTGAAGGGAGAGTGTCCTTCCACATCATGCTCATGGAGAACTCACTGCCCCCATGGAATTCTTTCACGCCAACAGATAGCTTTGGATTTATTTTCACTGAGAAACTGACCCTACCAACTCTGTGCCCATTAAAGTCAGCATTCCTCTGTGAGCCACAGGTTTCCCTACAATTTTTCTTTATTTTTTTAATTTCTTTATTCACCGGCTATGCATCTCTTTCGTCTGGACTCCTTGCCACACTCTACTGGCAGTCGGAGTTGTTATGATATTATTTCTTTTGCTCAAGTTACCAACTTTCTTTAGCTTTATAGAAATTTCAAAACTACAATCAATATTATCCTTTAGTGAGGTTCCCTTGTTACTCACCAAGCAGAGGAGAAGTCTTCAAGCATTGTAAGTGTGGTGCTGAGGAGCTGCTGAGTCCTGCTTCTTATCTTTACTCTGTCATCTTCCTCTCTACAGCTTTCTTTTGGATTCCATTTGTTTGGAATATCCTATTCCATTTCTCCAATTCCATTCTATGTATGTCCTTAAAGATGAAGTCAGAGTCATATATGCCATATGTAATTGGGCCCTTCTTTAAAACAATAATTTCATTCAGACTCACTCAGTTCTTTGGTTGAAGAATTTAATCCTCTGACATTTCAGATAATTATTGATAAAGTCTTACTTTAGTCATTTTGTAACTTCTTTGTCTTATTGTAATTCTTTTCTTTTTTCTTACTCTGTTCAGGTCTTACATTGTGATTTAGTGATTTACTCTGATAGTGTGCTTTGATTCTTTGCTTATCATTTTTGATATATCTATTGTAGACGTTTGCTTTTGGTTACCATGACACTTAAAAATGGTTTGATTATAATGAAGTATTTTGAAATCAGAGAAGGATTGTATAAAGCATGAAATAAAACAATAAAAAAACATTGCTTTATAGCAATAATGGAGTATTTCAATGTGGATATACACACTAAAGCCCTTTATTCTTCAACTATAGTTGTAACCAAGAGAAAACTCAAGTTTAGGAACGTATTTAAATATATTGTTTTTTTTTCTTTCTTTCCTTGTCTTTCCTCTTGTTGACATATTTTAAAATATTCTCTTTTAAAATTTAGAAATTCTCTAAGTTTGAGATTTGCCCCTTTTATTTCCAATGCAACATAATATATTTCAATGACTCTTTTACAATCGAGATTTTGTTTCTAGAGTTGTGTTGTAAACAATGTGCCAATAAAACTGACTTCACTAGAGTTATTGTATGAAACAGATGCTTTAATATTATGGGAAAAGAATTCAAATAGAATGGGCAGTTGGGGACTCACACATCTGTTTTCCTTAGACCAGGATAATCTATCTTATTTTAATAGCAACTTTTAAATATTTAAAATATTTCAAATAACATACTTTTGACATTTTCTTACTGAAATGTGTAAAGTTTATCTATTATATGCTTTTAAATCATGAAAATAAAAATTAAAATGGTTATGAAAATATTTGATTCATCTTTTTTGAGTCTTTCCATATTTCTTAGTTGAACCATTGCTGTCTCATTGTCTTAAAAAGAATAAAATGTAGGTGTCATATAAGAAGACACACTGATGTTAAAAGGTTGGGGATCTTTATGGTTTATATGACCATACCATTGGTAGAAGTGTTTTTCCTTTTTTTTTTTTTTTTGTCTAGGCAAAGACTTTTTCTTCCTCTAGGATTTCACAATTAACCAGTCAACTAAAACTGCTGGAGAGACAGAAAAACAGAAGCAAAATGACTCTTTTTATATCTCCCATTTATGTCCCAGCCACTAATTTTTTTCTGTGACTCCCATAATATTCTTGTAGCTTATAAATCTACTCTGTCCTTCCTTCTCTCCTGCAGTTTTATAAAAGCTATCAAAACTATTATGTTACAATGTTCACTGTAGCACATCATTTTTTTTTAATCACACTTTCCAATGTCACTCTATCTTATTCTGAGTAAATGTCAAGTTTTGCAATGCCTGGCAAGTGTCTAGAACATAGAATCCCTGTTCTTGACCTCATCTCATACTCTACTCCTTCTTAGCTTTGATAAAGGCACAGCAATCTACTTGCTATTCCACTAGCATAAAAGAGGCTTCTAACAAAGTATTCATATTTGCTATTCTATCTAAATACTCTCAGTTCACCTATAAGTTTTTCCTTCTCATTTCCTTTAGCCTTTATTCCATTGTCACCTTCTCAATGAAGCATGTTATACTATTAAAAATCAGTATCTCTTAATCAGAATATATTTCTGACCTTCTGTCATTTTTTAAAATTACTATTTTTATCACCTTCTGAAACACTATGCATATTATGCAATTAATGGTGTCCATTGCCTCTCTCTCTCACTAGTATTCATTGTAGCAATATTTTTTGTGTGTGTCTGACTTTGTCTACTTTGTGACACGACATGTGTAGCTAGCTGATTTATGGTAAGTTTTCAACAAGATTTGGATGAAAGAAATAATAAGTGAATGCACAGTTTATGTAAGTAGAAATGCCCACTGTCAGAAGCAGAAGTGGTGAATGAATTATGGGTTTCATTGAACTGTCCCAAGGCAGAGGTGATGCCCTTCTGAGAACTCTTGGTGAAAAGATACCCATTGAGACTGCTCAGTCGCTGCTGACACTGTGTTCAAAGGGGATTCTGTGCAACTCACAGAATTTATCAATTCATGACCTAAGGTTCAAACACAAAACTCTCTGTGTCAGAGAATTTCGGTCATAAGCTGATGACTATAATTGGGCTGTTCAAACTTTTGACATTGGTTCTGTTTTAAAGTAAATTTCTTACAGTGAATCACATTGATCTTTAAACCTATATAATAAACGTGCAGAGCCTGATTGTGGCTAGGCCCTCTCCCAGCAGGAGTTTGGTTGGTCCACCAAGTCCTTCTTTCTCGAAATTTGTGTTTGTCCTTTTTCCCATTCTTCTCAGTGCCCTGTTTGGGAAACTGAATAAATGTGGCATGGGCATTGATAGTCCATCATTGGAATCTGAGGCAGTGTTAGTATAATGGTTAATTTGAATGTCAACTTGATTAAATTAAGAGATGCCAATGAGTAAGAGGCTTCTTGGTGTGTCAATGAGGTGTGTCTAGGCTATGATTGGCATGTGGGATAGCAAACTGAATTTGAGATCCTTAAGCATCTAATAGAATGGTGGCTTGGATGGAATAAAAGTTGGAAGAACAAGGAAGCAGCAACAGACTCTTGCTTCTTTACTCTTCCAAAGTGGACCCTGCCAGTAATTTTCCAGGGAGTCTCTAGAAGTCTTTGGTCTCAGACTGAGATAGCACCACTCAACCCTCCTGTTGTGAGGTTTCAGACTCTTGGATTGCATAGCTACTGGTTCCTTCAGCTTTTCAGCCTTCAGACAGACATTATGGACTATCCAGCTTCTAGTCATAGAAACCAATTCCTTTTTTATAATCTTCCTGTTGATTTTGTTCCTCTAGAGAACCCTGACTAATACAGTTAGGATCCCATTTTCTCCTTTTCTGGCAGAATAAGATTCTTTTCTGACATGAGATATATGAATCTTCTTAGTATCACATTGTAGGTACAGTAGTAAGAGCTTATAAACTCAACGTAGTGGTCTTAGGAACTTTCACAATAAAATCACAGTGATCTTGTTTTCACTTGAAAAAGGTTTGTATATATAAAAAATGTGAATCTAATCCTCCTCACTCTACTAGTTTTCTAAGGTAAGGCCAATTCTCAGAAAACTATTTAGCAGTGAGCTATAGTTGGATGCCAAACAATGTTCCCTAGGTACACAATGGATTAAAGTATTATTATATATGATTCATAGAAATATAGTTCACCCAATAAATTTCCCTATTTATCCTTAATTCAGTTGCTATATTAAAAGTTTAGCTATATAATATTAATTTTATAATCAAATTACATTTGATTTTAGATTCTATTGATCATATGCACTTCCATTACCTCTTTTGAATGCTACTTCCAATTTTACACATCATAAGGTATTCAAAAACAGGATCAATTCCTTGATTTTTTTTTTTTACCAATTTTAATTTTACTTCATTGTAACATAAAATTTTTCCTTAAATGAAAATATTATTCCATTGTTCAACATTCAAATGTATGTAACTAGTATATCTGATTTACAATATTAATGTCATATTAATTCATTTTTCTAATCTGTCTAAATAAAATTAGACAGACAGGCAAAGTCAAAAACTTGAATGAAAGAAATAGTAATTTATAGAAGCACATGCATGGGTGACAGTGATGAGGAGGGGCAGCACAGACAAAGGATAAGGACTAGCCCGCAGATAAAGAAATAAAGGGGGAAAAAAGAAAATAAGAAGCAAAGGAAAGAAAAAAAAATTGGCTTGGGGAAGCCTATGTTTAAGAGGGGAAGGCTGATTTTTGGACAGGATTGGTAAGGGAAGTGGCTTAGTATAAGGAAAACAAAAATTATTTCTCCCAGATTGGAATTGCTCTGGGCAGAAAACAGGCCTGGCAAGGAAGGAGGGGGCAGCGCTGTCAATGCTTAGCTGGAAAAACCACCTCAGCTCTGCCTACACATCTGTGCAGGAAAGCATCCACCACAGTAATCATGCTGTCTGTGTACACCCTGCGTGGGAAAATATGCCTCAGTCCATGTACATACTTGATGGAAAACTGCCACTACCACCACTACCACCACTGGTCACTGCCACAGTTCGCATGAACACCAGTGGGAAAAATCACCTCTGGCACCTCGCACATGCCCAGCACAACTTCTGACATTGACAGGAATTTGGGAACCCCTGCAGCTGACTTTACAAAAGGAAAAAAAAATCCCAGGAAATATCTGAACAAGAGAAACCAAAATAGGCACAAAGAAAATTATGCCTGGACCATTCAGATTCTGGATCCCAATGGGAAATTTACATTTATTGCTGACATTATAGTAGAAACACAGGAATAGATGCACTGAAGAGCAGACACCTGTGTTTCATATTCATAATTGTGAAGCTAAAACCTCTGGAGGTTTTGTCCCTATACCCTAAATGTGCATTTTACCAAAAGTCTTAGAAATTCAGATACCTTTCTCTGTCTGGAATCTCACCTATAATAAGGGGTTTGGAATAATTCTGAAACTATCACACATACAATTTCAAAGTTCAGTTACGACCATCCAATTAGTACTATCTCCAAAGTAATATACTAGAATACAATGCCCACATCACAGAAACAAACAATGTGCCAGCACTCTAATTGTGACACCCCACCACCTAGGGGAGAAAAGAAACATCTATTACATCAAGCTGTACCTCCTAACCTCAAAAGCAGGTGGCTACATTTGACCGAAAGACTACAAAGCCAAAAATAAATAAGATTGAAATTCCATCCCTGACAATAGTTGTGATCCCCTCAACAAAAACAAGTTCCTTATTTCTCAGCAAATTTTTTTCTCTTCTCTATTTTAATTTTTCTTCATTTGTTTTTTTTGTTTATCCATACTCCCATTTTTATTTGATTTTTAATTATTTTTTAAACAATTTAGCTTTTAAAAATTTTCCAGATATCATTTGATTGTATCATATTATTTTTGCTTTCTTCTATTATACATGATTTATGTATGTATTTATGGGTTTATGTGTGTGTGTACTCAGTGCATGAATAAATTTGAAAAAAAATATATGTATATTATTATAATTTTACCTTTTCCTTAATTGTTTCCTTCTGCACTTACTTATGAATTACACTTTGTCTTAGGTGGGGGTTCAAGTATATGTGGATTCAAGTTGATTTGATCTTACAGTTGCTGGTTTGCTCATACCTTGGTTCTGGCCCTTCTTATTTCACCTTCTTCATGCTCTTTCCCAACTAACAGCCAAACTTTCCTGTTCACTCTCTCTCTCTATTTTATTACATTCAGTTAATCTTATTTACAGTTGATATCTGATATCTAACTTCTGCTTCTCCTCTGATAGTTTTTTTTCTTAAATATTTCAACCTTTCTGCCATCTTCCAAGCCTATTTTATTTTTACTCAAGAAACTATAATCCCAGTGAATATTAGAATTATATCATTTATGGAATTTACTCCATTCATGTTTAGGTGATTATTAATACAATGGATGACACAGCAGACACTTTTTAAATTTTTTTATTATTATTAGTTGTTCAAAACATTACAAAGCTCTTGACATATCATATTTCATACATTTGATTCAAGCAGATTATGAACTCCCATTTTTACCCTGTCTACATATTGCAGAATCACATCGGTTACACATCCACTTTTTTACATACTGCCATACTAGTGTATGTTGTATTAAAATTGAATGCCTGATCTATATTAGAGTTTTGTATTACTAGTATTGATGTTAATCACTGATCTCACTATAGCTATGCATGTGGCAATAAATGTAATAGACATCAAAGTGGACACTGAATAATAATCTTTGTAAATAAATTATTGACATTAGAGCTCTTCATAGCTTCCCCTTCCTCTAAGAGGGCCTAGAATAGTTAGGAAACTTCAAGATTACAGAGTTGAGACTCTGATTCTGAGAAATTCCTACTATCTAGCCAAAGAAGAGTAAATCTCACCCTACAGAAGATCTAACCAAACTGCACATAAATATAATGTTAATTCATACAACTGGGGAGAGATAACTCTAAAGCAAAAACCAAACACCAAGGAGAAACCACAGAGCACAATTTGATGTCCCTCCTTTGACATTAATATAATAGATGACATAGTAGACACTGGAAATGAAAGACACAATGAATAATATTAAAAATTTACTTTAAACCATCACCAACACTTTATCTTGCATAGAAAGTAGAATTTCAGCTCTTGAAGACAGAAGCTTAGGTCTTGAATACAAGGAAATAAACTTGAGTACATCAAATACAATAAAGGGAAAAATAATAGAACATGATCAAAATAAAAAGAACTCTGGGACAATATCAAGAGACCAAACCTGATAATCATTGAGATAGAAGAACGTGGATATATTAGCAAGTCATTAATATTTTCAGTGAGATGGTCAGAGAAAACTTTCCCCATATCAGAAAGAAGACAGACATCCACAAACAGTAAGTATACAGGACCCCAAATACACCTAATCAGAAGTTATCCATAACACAGCAAAATCAAAATGTCTAACATAGAGAATTAGGAAAAAAATTATTACAAGCTGCAAAAGAGAAACATCAGGTCACATTTGAAGACAAACAAATAAGGCACAAATCTGATTTCTCAGTGAAGACACTAAAATGAGTGCCTGAACTGAGCTATTTCAAGCTCTAAAAAAAAAAAAAAAAACCAGTTTCCAACCAAGTTTACTATATCTGGCAAAACTCTCTTTCACATTTGAGAGGGAAATAGAAACTTTCCATGAAAAAAACTAAACTAAAAGAATATAGGACAATAAAATCAACATTACAAAGATCCTCAAAGATAGATGGCAAAGGAAGAAACTAAAAAATCCAAATTTCCCAAATAAATGAAGACCAATAAAATATTAATCACTTATATGAAAATTAGTATAGAATTAAATATTAAAAATGGAAGCATACAACAAAATTTTCCATAGTAACTGAATGTAAATAATGTCAACTCCAAATTAAATACATAGAATAGCACAGCAAGATCTAACTATATGTTTTTTTCAAGAGATTCATCTCATACAGAAAGAATCTAACAGGCAATAGACAAAAATATGGAAAAAATATTACATGCAATTGAAAGTCAAAAATAATCCAAAATAGCTACCATCATACCTGATAAAGCTGATTTCAAGCAAATATTAATCAGAGATGAAGCATATCATTACATCCTGGTAAAGGGAACAATTCAGTAAAAAGATAAGATGATAGTAATTAAATATTCATCAAATATCAACACACCCAGTTACATTAAAAAATACTCCTTGATACTACTTCCCAGATAGATCCCCACACAATATTACTGATTAACTTTAATTCACCATTATCACCAATAGACAGGTAATTAAAGTATACAAATATCCAACCTAAATAATATTATAAATAAAATGAACCTAATAAACATTAGGACCTAATGAACCAAAGATCTACTTAAGTAGAATTGAAAAAAAGAATCATATAATCATCTAAATAGATAAAGAAAAACCCTTTTACAATATATTGCAAGGATTTGGGTTAAAAACACTGAAAAGCCTGGGTGAGGTGCAACATGCTTAATCACAGAGGCTCAGGAGGCTGAGGCAGGAGGATCTTGATGTCAAAGCCAGAATCAGCAAAAACGAGGTGATAAGCAATTCAGTGAGACCCTGTCTCTAAATAAAATACAAATAGGGTTGGAGATACGGCTCAGTGATTGAGAGCCCCTGAGTTCAATCCCCAGTATCAAAAACAAAACAAAACAAAACAAAAAACATAAAACACTGGAGAACCTTGAGACAGAAGGAACTTATCTCTACACCATAAAGGCCTATAGTCAATATTAAGTATACTCAAGGAGGAAAACCAAAATCCTTTCTTCTAAAATCAAGATAAAGATAAGGATGTCTACTCCAAAACTTTTATTCAGTATATTTCTCAAAAATCTAGTCAGAGCAATTGGGCAATAGAAGGATATTATACAGATACAAATATGGAAATAAGAAGTTTAACTATCACTGTTTGCCAATGTTATGATCCTATATCTAGAGATCCAAAGAATTTTACCAGAAATTGTCTAGAGCTAATAAATGAATTTAGTAAAGTATCAGGATACAGTATCAACACTCATAAATCAGTAGCTTTTCTACACTCCAACATTGATTTGATTGAGAAAAAAAATCAGGGAAAACATCCCCTTCACAATAACATCAAAAAAATTAATAATAATAAACCTAAGAATGAATCTATCCAACGAAGTAAAAAATCTCTACTATGAAAACTGAAGGACACTGAAGAAAGAAACTCAAGAGGAATTCAGAGGATGGAATAAATAAAATAAATTATTTTATTTTATTTTGTAGTTCAGAAGATGGAAATTCAAGAGGAATTCAGAAGATGACCTCCATGTTCTTGGATAGGCAGAATTAATATTGTCAAAAAGGCCATATAACCAAAAGCAATGTACATATTCAATGAAATCCCCATCAAATACCAATGACATTTGTCAAAATAACTAGATGAAATAGTCCTAAAATATACTTGGAAGAATAAGCAACCCAGAAGAGAAAAGCAATTCTGATCAAGAACAGGAATGCAGGAATCATCATGTAAACTCAATCTCAAGTTACACCACAGAGCTAGAGTGGCAAAAACAGCATATTATTGACATCTAAATAGAAATAAGACCAACAGAAGAGAATAGAAGTCTCAGAGGCAAACCTATATACCTGTAACCATCTGATACTTGACAAAAGTGCCAAAAATATATGTTGAAAAAAAGACAGCCTTGGTTTTGGGAAAACTTGATAGTTGTATGTAGAACAATGAAACTAGACCCCTATCTGTCACCCTGCACAAAAGTCAAATCAAAATGCATCAAGGAGACAGGGGTTTAATTTCATTGTTGCATATGGACTTCCAGTTTTCTAAGCACCATTTGTTGGAGAGGCTATATTTTCTCCAATGAATATTTTGGTGCCTTTTTCTAGTATAACATAATTGTAATTTTGTTGATTAGTCTCTGTGTCCTCTATTCTTTACCATTGGTCTACCAATCTGTTTTGGTGCCAATATCATACTGTTTTGTTACTATTGCTGTGTAGTATAGTTTAAGGTCTGGTATAATGATGCTACCTGCTTCACACTTCCTGCTAAGGATTGCTTTAACCATTCTGGGTGTCTTATTTTTTTCAGATGAATTTCATGATTGTTTTTTCTATTTCTATGAGGAATGTCATTGGGATTTTGATTAGAATTGCATTAAATCTGTATAGTGCTTGTGGTTGTATGGTTATTTTGATAATATTAATTCTGCCTATCCAAGAGCAAGGTAGATCTTCTAAAGTTTTCTTTGATTTTTTTCTTTAGAGTTCTGTAGTTTTCACTGTATAGGTCTTTCACCTCTTTTATTAAGTTGATTCCCAAGTATTTTATTTTATTTTTGAGGCTTTTGTAAATGAGATAGTTTTCCTCATTTCCATTTCTGAGGATTTGTCACTGATGTACAGAAATGCCTTTGATTTATGAGTGTTGATTTTATTTCCTGCTACTTTGCTGAATTCATTTACTAGTTCTAGAAGTTCTCTGGTAGAGTTTTTTGGATCTTCTCAGTATAGAATCATATTGTCAGCATAAAAGGCTAATTTAAGTTCTTCTTTTCCTATATGTATCCCTTTAATTTCTTTTGTCTCTCTAATTGCTCTGGCCAGTGTTTCAAGAAATATGTTAAATAGAAGTGGTGAAAGAGAGCATCCCTATCTTATTCCAGTTTTTAGAGGAAATGTCTTCAATTTCTTTCCATTTAGAATGACATTGGTCTGGGGCTTATTGTAGATACCCTTTAGGATGTTGAGATATGTTTCTGTTATCCCTAGTTTTTCTTGTGTTTTGAACATGAAGGGGTGCTATATTTTGTCAAATGACTTTTCTGCATCTTTGAGGTGATCATATGATTATTATCTTTGAATCTATTGATGTGATGAATTGCATTCATTGATTTCCTTGTGTTGAACCAACCTTGCATACCTGAGATCAATCCTACATGATCATGGTGCACAATCTTTTTAATTTGTGTTTGTATTTGATTTGCCAGAATTTTATAGAGAATTTTTGCATCTATGTTTATTAGAAATATTGGTCTAAAGTTTTCTTTTTTTGATATGTCTTTGCCTGGTTTTGGGATCAGGGTGATATTGGCCTCATAGAATGAGTTTGGAAGTGCTACCTTATTTTCTATTTCCTGAAATGAATTGAAGAGTATTGGTATTAGTTCTTCTTTAAAGGTCTTGTAGAACTCCGCTGTGTATACAACTGGTCCTAGGCTTTTCTTATTTGGTAGGCTTCTGAGGGCATTTTCTATTTCACAACTTGCTATTGGTCTGTTTAAATTGTGTATATGATGCTGATTCAATCTGGGCAAATCCTATGACTTAAGAAATTTGTTGATGCCTTCAATATCTTCTATTTTATTGGAATATAAGTTTTCAAATAATTTCTAATTATGCTCTGTATTTCTGTAGTGCTGTTGTGATATTACACTTTTCATTGCATATGCTGGAAATTTGAGTTTTCTTTCTCTTTCTCTTTATTAGTGTAGCTAAGGGCCTGTCAATTTATTTATTTTTTCAAATAACCAACTTTTAAAAAAATTTTTTTCAATTGTTTCTTTTGTTTCAATTTCATTGATTAGAAAAAGAATCAAAGACAGAAATTGGACTAGAAATGTTGTAAATTCTAAAGGATCACTTAAGGTCCACACCCCATTGTATAGGTGAAGGCACCAACTTCCTCAACATTCTCATGAAGCTTAATAAGTAATACCAATTATCAATAAGTTGGATGCCAACAAATTAAAAAGCTTTTGTACAGCAAAGAGAATGATTAAGAAAAAAGGCTATGGAATAGAAGAAAGTCTTTCTCAATTGCTCCTCTAACAGGGGAATAATATACAGAATATATAAAAACCCAAAAAACTCAGTGCCAAAAAAAAAGCCCAATCAATAAATGGGTAAAAGTACTAAGCCAATTTCTCAAAAGCAGAAATAAAAATTACCAAAAAATAGATGAAAATGTATATGGCATCTTAAGGAACATGTAAATCAAAAGCTACAGTAAGATTTTATATTACTCTAGTCAAAATGACAATTATAAAAAATATGGTGATAATAAGTGCTGGCAAGGTTGTGGTGGGGAAAGGTACAGTATTACACTTTTAGTGTGACTGCAAATTATAAAACCACTTTAGAAACTAGTGTGGAGATTACCCTAAAACCTAGGAATGGAATAACCACATAACCCAGCTATTCTATTCCTCTCTATTTAGCCAAAAGTTCTTAAAAAACATAATACAGACATACAGCCATGTAAATATTTATAGAAGCACAATTTGCAATATCAAATTATGGGATCAACCCAGAAGACTGTCAATAGATGAATTAATTTAAAAATATGGTATATATAAACCATGAAATATTACTCAGCCATAAAGAAGAATGAAACAATGCCATTTGTCAGAAAATGGATGGAAAAGGAGAAAATCATGCTAAGTGAAATAAGCCAGATTTATAAAATCAAGGGTGAAATTTTTTTGCCATATGCAGAACCTAAAGCAAAACAAAGCATAAAAGACAGTTGATAAGGGGCTATGATATCATAAAGATACAAGGAAGATCAGTAGAGTAAAAGGAGTACCAGAGTGAAGGAGAAAAGAAGAAAAGAAGGGAAAGGGGAAGACAAATGGAATGAATTTAACAAAATTATGTTATGTTTATGTATAAAGATATCAAAGAGAATTTCATGTTTATGTATATGTGGAATAAAGAAAGTTTTTTAGAGGAAGGAGTGTAGGGGGAGAAAGGAAAGAAGGGAAAGTGGGAGCAATTGGTATTGAAACCAAATTCCTTACATGTATGATCCTGTTAAAATTAACCCAAATATTATATATAATTATAATGCTATAATGAAAAAAAAAACTAATATAAATATAAGCCATGATATACTGAGTGGATTTTTGTATTACATTGAAGCTCATTACATATCAATATGCTATTCTGTCTATGTGAATTACCTTCCCATCTTGCTTGCTGCTACTCCTTATCTACTCATACATTCATTCGTTCATTCATTCATTCATATGTTTATATAGTTTTTGCTTTTGTAGTAGAGATTGAACCCAGGGGTACTTAACCACTGAGCCACATCTTCAGCCTTTTTTATTTTATTTTTTTGATTAGAAGCAGGGTCTCACTAAGTTGCTTAGGCGTCACTAAATTCCCGAGACTGGCTTTGAACATGGAACCCTCCTGCCTCAACCTCCTGAGCTGCTGGGATTACAGGCATGTACACTGTACCCAGCAAATTCATTCATAGTTTTTGAGCCACTATGAAGTGTTGAGTTCTCTTGTATTACTGGAGATACAATACTAAAAAGAACATAGAATATTTGCTCAACACATTTAAATTCTACTTTTCAAGAATTTTATTCTTACTTTTTTAATCATCTGATTGAGCTTTGCCTGATCTTTCATGCATATTGCTCTTATAACCATGCACAAAGCTCATTTGAATATAGTTTCACCCTGTGTTTACATAAATGTGCTTGCATAATACGAAAGGCTTCACAAAAGCAGAAGACCTGATTGAAATTCAGAGGATAGTGTAAAAAAAAAAAACATTATCAGTAATTAATATTTTTTGACTGAATCAATAAATGTATTTATGAATAACCTATTTTCAGGAGTTTTCATCTGTTAATAACTAAAGCATTGAACAATTTTAAAATTATACATTGCCTTAGGGATATTCTAAATCTTTAATTATATTAATCAAAAAAAATTGTCGCCAGCAGCCTGCAGCAGGGCCCGGAGAGCCAGGCCAACTGATTCGCGTGGCCTGCCCTGCGGCTACAGAAGGCGTGGCGCCTCAGTGAAGCCATTAATTGGCAAGCAGGGAGGTTAGGGAAGGCCATTAGGTGGAATCCCACCAGCCAAGCCCACACGGACCCTTGGGCCGAGCACGGGTTCTCAGAAGGGGAAGGAAGCGGTACAGTCCCATCCCCCACAGCGGACACTCCACCGAGGCAGTCAGCGGCCACCATCCGGGAAAGCTGAAGGATACACCGCCACTCTCCTTCAGAGTGCAACATCAAAACAGCGGACACTCCATCCAGGCAGTCAGTGGCCACCATCCGGGAAAGCTGAAGAATACACCACCACTCTCCAACAGCTTGCAACATCAAAACAGCCAGCAGCAGGACCCCGGAGATCCAGGCCAACTGATTCGCGCAGCCTGCTCCGCAGCTACAGAAGGCGTGGCGCCTCAGAGAAGCCATTAATTAGCAAGCAGGGAGGTTAGGGACTGCCATTAGGTGGAATCCCGCCAGCCAAGCCCACCGCCCACGCCCGGAACAGGCCCAGCGATCTGCCAGCATTGTAGTCACGACACCCCAATTGGAATAGGG
This sequence comes from Urocitellus parryii, assembly GCF_045843805.1. Taxonomy (NCBI): domain Eukaryota; kingdom Metazoa; phylum Chordata; class Mammalia; order Rodentia; family Sciuridae; genus Urocitellus; species Urocitellus parryii. The sequence continues at coordinate 50,201,146 of NC_135532.1, forward strand.
ACAGAGCAGAGCCGCCTTCCACTCCCGGAACAGGCCCAGAGAGCCGCCAGTGTGGTAGACACGTCACCCCAATTGGAGTAGGGGCACAGCCGCCGCCCGCACCTGCAAGGGAGACTTTTCAAGTATACAAGAGCAACATAAATACATAGGGGGTAAATTTCAAAACACAACAGTTGCACCAAGCAGAAAGAAACGCGAGCAGTATGAAAAGACAAGGAAAGAAAGGACCACAAGCAATGCAGGTCAACTCAACTTTAGAAGAGGTAATAGCTGCAACAGATGGAATATCAGATAAAGAGTTCTGGATATATATGCTTCAGATGATCTGGAGTCTCAAGGAAGACATGAGACAGCAAAATCAGACAATGAAAGATCACATTGACAAACAAATCCAGGAAGTAAAAGATCAATTTCACAGGGAGATAGAGGTAATAAAAAACAAACAAATTGAAATTCTAGAAATGCAGGAAACAATAAACCAACTTAAAAACTCAATTGAGAATACTACGAGCAGAGTAGATCACTTAGAAGAGAGAACATCAGACAATGAAGACAAAGTAATTCAACTGGAAAAGAACATAGACAGCTCAGCAAGTCTGCTAAGAAACCATGAGCAGAACATCCAAGAATTATGGGACAATATCAAAAGACCAAATTTAAGAGTCATTGGGATACAGGAAGGCACAGAGCTCCATTCCAAAGGAATAAACAGTCTATTCAGTGAAATAATACGAGAAAACTTCCCAGAATTGAAGATTGAGACAGAATCCCAAATCCTAGAAGCCTACAGGACGCCGAATGTGCAAAATCATAAGAGATCCACACCTAGACACATTATAATGAAGATGTCCAACATACAGAATAAGGAGAGAATTTTAAAAGCTGCAAGAGAAAGAAAGCAGATTACATTTAGGGGTAAACCAATCAGGATAACAGCTGATCTCTCAACACAGACTCTGAAAGCTAGAAGATCCTGGAATAACATATTTCAAACACTGAAAGACAATGGGCTCCAACCAAGAATCGTGTATCCGGCGAAATTAAGCTTCAGGTTAGAAGATGAAATTAAAACCTTCCACAATAAACAAAAGTTAAAAGAATTCGCAGCTAGAAAACCATCTCTTCAAAAAATCCTTGGCAAAACATTACAGGAAGAGGAAATGGAAAACAACATTGAAAACCAACAATGGGAGGTAGGACAGTAAAGGGGGGAAAGTAGTCAAAGAGGATAACAAATCAGGTTTAGTAACATCAATAAACAAATATGGATAGAAGAACAAACCATATCTCAATAATAACCCTAAATGTTAATGGCTTAAACTCACCAATTAAGAGACACAGACTAGTAGAATGGATCAAAAAACAAGACCCAACAATATGCTGTCTACAGGAGACGCATTTGATAGGAAAAGATATACATAGACTGAAGGTGAAAGGTTGGGAAAAATCATACCACTCATATGGACCGCGGAAACAAGCAGGAGTGTCCATACTCATATCTAATAAAATAGATTTCAAGCCAAAGCTAATCAAAAGGGATATAGAAGGACACTTCATACTGCTCAAGGGAACCATACACCAACAAGACATAACAATCATAAATATATATGCCCCAAATAATGGTGCAGCTGTATTCATCAAGCAAACTCTTCTCAAGTTCAAGAGTCTAATAGACCAACATACAATAATCATGGGAGACTTCAACACACCTCTCTCACCACTGGACAGATCTTCCAAACAAAAGTTAAATAAGGAAACTATAGAACTCAATAACACAATTAATAACCTAGACTTAATTGACATATATAGACTATACCACCCAACATCAAGTAGCTACACTTTTTTCTCAGCAGCACATGGAACCTTCTCAAAAATAGACCATATACTATGTCACAGGGCAACTCTTAGACAATACAAAGGGGTAGAGATAATACCATGCATCTTATCTGATCATAATGGAATGAAACTGAAAATCAATGATAAAAGAAGAAAGGAAAAAGCAAGCATCACCTGGAGAATGAACAATAGGTTGCTGAGTGATCAATGGGTTTTAGAAGACATCAAGGAGGAAATTAAAAAATTCCTAGAGTTAAATGAAAACACAGACACAACATATCGGAATCTATGGGACACATTGAAAGCAGTTCTAAGAGGAAAATTCATTGCTTGGAGTTCATTCCTCAAAAAAAGAAAAAACCAACAAATAAATGATCTCATACTTCATCTCAAAATCCTAGCAAAAGAAGAGCAAAACAACAGCAAAAGAAGTAGAAGGCAAGAAATAATTAAAATCAGAGCTGAAATTAATGAAATTGAAACAAAAGAAACAATTGAAAAAATTGACAAAACTAAAAGCTGGTTCTTTGAAAAAATAAATAAAATTGACAGACCCTTAGCCATGCTAACGAAGAGAAGAAGAGAGAGAACCCAAATTACTAGCATACGGGATGAAAAAGACAATATCACAACAGACACTTCAGAAATACAGAAGATAATCAGAAATTACTTTGAATCCTTATACTCCAATAAAATAGAAGATAGTGAAGGCATAGATAAATTCCTTGAGTCCTGTGATCTGCCCAGATTGAGCCAGGAGGATATAGACAACCTAAACAGACCAATAACAATAGAGGAAATAGAAGAAACCATCAAAAGACTACCAACTAAGAAAAGCCCAGGACCGGATGGGTATACAGCAGAGTTTTACAAAACCTTTAAAGAGGAACTAACACCAATACTTTTCAAGCTATTTCAGGAAATAGAAAAAGAGGGAGAACTTCCAAATTCATTCTACGAGGCCAACATCACCCTGATTCCGAAACCAGACAAAGACACATCAAAGAAGGAAAACTACAGACCAATATCTCTAATGAACCTTGACGCAAAAATCCTCAATAAAATTCTGGCGAATCGGATTCAAATACATATCAAAAAAATTATACATCATGATCAAGTAGGATTCATCCCTGGGATGCAAGGCTGGTTTAATATACGGAAATCAATAAATGTTATTCACCACATCAATAGACTTAAAAATAAGAACCATATGATCATCTCAATAGATGCAGAAAAAGCATTCGACAAAGTACAGCATCCCTTTATGTTCAAAACGCTAGAAAAATTAGGGATAACAGGATCATACCTCAACATTGTAAAAGCAATCTATGATAAGCCACAGGCCAGCATCATTCTGAATGGAGAAAAATTGAAGGCATTCCCTCTAAGATCTGGTACAAGACAGGGATGCCCTCTCTCACCACTTCTGTTCAACATAGTCCTCGAAACACTGGCCAGAGCAATTAGACAGTCAAAAGAAATTAAAGGCATAAAAATAGGAAAAGAAGAACTTAAATTATCACTATTTGCAGATGATATGATTCTATACCTAGCAGACCCAAAAGGGTCTACAAAGAAGCTATTAGAGCTAATAAATGAATTCAGCAAAGTGGCAGGATATAAGATCAACACGCATAAATCAAAGGCGTTCCTGTATATGAGCGACAAATCCTCTGAAACGGAAATGAGGACAACTACTCCATTCACAATATCCCCCCAAAAAATAAAATACTTGGGAATCAACCTAACAAAAGAGGTGAAAGATTTATACAATGAAAATTACAGAACCCTAAAGAAAGACATAGAAGAAGACCTTAGAAGATGGAAAAACATACCCTGCTCATGGATAGGCAGAACTAACATCATCAAAATGGCGATATTACCAAAAGTTCTCTATAAGTTCAATGCAATGCCAATCAAAATCCCAACAGCATATCTTGTAGAAATAGATAAAAGAATCATGAAATTCATATGGAATAATAAAAGACCCAGAATAGCAAAAACAATACTAAGCAGGAAGTGTGAATCAGGCGGTATAGCGATACCAGACTTCAAACTATACTACAGAGCAATAGTAACAAAAACAGCATGGTACTGGTACCAAAACAGGCGGGTGGACCAATGGTACAGAATAGAGGACACAGTAACCAATCCACAAAACTACAACTATCTTATTTTTGATAAAGGGGCTAAAAGCATGCAATGGAGGAAGGATAGCATCTTCAACAAATGGTGCTGGGAAAACTGGAAATCCATTTGCACCAAAATGAATCTGAATCCCTATCTCTCGCCGTGCACAAAAGTTAACTCAAAATGGATCAAGGAGCTTGATATTAAATCAGAGACACGGCATCTGATAGAAGAAAAAGTTGGTTATGATCTACACGCTGTGGGATCGGGCTCCAAATTCCTCAATAGGACACCCATAGCGCTAGAGTTAACAAATAGAATCAACAAATGGGACTTACTCAAACTAAAAAGTTTTTTCTCAGCCAAAGAAACAATAAGAGAGATAAACAGGGAGCCTACATCCTGGGAACAAATCTTTACTCCACACACTTCAGATAGAGCCCTAATAACCAGAATATACAAAGAACTCAAAAAATTAGACAATAAGATAACAAATAAGCCAATCAATAAATGGGCCAAGGACCTGAACAGACACTTCTCAGAGGAGGACATACAATCAATCAACAAGTACATGAAAAAATGCTCACCATCGCTAGCAGTCAGAGAAATGCAAATCAAAACTACCCTAAGATACCATCTCACTCCAGTAAGACTGGCAGCCATTAGGAAGTCAAACAACAATAAGTGCTGGAGAGGATGCGGGGAAAAGGGCACTCTTGTTCATTGCTGGTGGGACTGCAAATTGGTGCAGCCAATTTGGAAAGCAGTATGGAGATTTCTCGGAAAGCTGGGAATGGAACCACCATTTGACCCAGCTATTCCCCTTCTCGGTCTATTCCCTAAAGCCCTAACAATAGCATGCTACAGGGACACTGCTACATCGATGTTCATAGCAGCTCAATTCACGATAGCAAGACTGTGGAACCAGCCTAGATGCCCTTCAATAGATGAATGGATAAAAAAAATGTGGCATTTATACACTATGGAGTATTACTCTGCATTAAAAAATGACAAAATTATAGAATTTGGAGGGAAATGGATGGCATTAGAGCAGATTATGCTAAGTGAAGCTAGTCAATCTTTAAAAAACAAATACCAAATGACTCCTTTGATATAAGGGGTGTAAACAAGGACAGGGTAGGGACGAAGAGCTTGAGAAGAATATTTACAGTAAACAGGGATGAGAGGTGGGAGGGAAAGGGAGAGAGAAGGGAAATTGCATGGAAATGGAAGGCGATCCTCAGGGTTATACAAAATGTCATATAAGAGGTAAGGAGGGGTAAGTCAAGAGAATACAAATGGAAGACATGATTTACAGTAGAAGGGGTAGAGAGAGAAAAGGGGAGGGGAGGGGAGGAGAGGGGAGGGGGGATAGTAGACAATAGGACAGACAGCAGAATACATCAGACACTAGAAAGGCAATATGTCAATCAATGGAAGGGTAACTGATGTGATACAGCAATTTGTATACGGGGTAAAAGCGGGAGTTCATAATCCACTTGAATCAAACCGTGTAATATGATGTATTAAGAACTATGTAATGTTATGAACGACCAATTAAAAAAAAAAATTGTCAGGCAAGGTGGAATCTCTGGTTTCCTTTCATGTTCATAGGAAGTCCTATCTAGTTTGCTAAAAGAAGAAAATATAACTTTGTATAAAATAGCCTAGTATTATGACAAAGCAAAATTCTAAAATTATGCTATTTTTCAGAATCTAAAAATGTATTTCTTGGTATTTATCTGTTTGCTTATTTTTGGAAGGTACTAAATATTGGGCCCAGGGACTGTTGCATACTAGTCAAGTGCTCTACTCTTATCTTTTAAAATAAAAATCTCAACAAGTACTTCTCCTCAATAATATTGTACCTACTGTATTTTGGGGGATACTCTACAATATTCTTAAATTCAGAGCTATTTATTTTACTTCCTTCTTTCTCTGGGTTTTATTCGATATAAAACTTATCATTGCATAATTAATTTCTAATAGATGATTTTTTCGTCTTACATGCAATTATAGGAAATTCCTCTCTGTTGACAAAACACTATTAATACAAAACAACTTTATAGAGGATATAACTCAGTAAAGTGCTTGTTTCGCAGGCACAAGGCCCTGGGCTTAATCCTCAGGACTACAAAAATAAACAAACAAAAACCCAAAACAAACAAACAAAAAAACTCTTAAGAATAAGTTAGTTTAAATTTTTTGTAATTCTCAAAATAAGACAAACTTAGAATGACATTTCAACGTTTTAGAATCAATTGCATTTATATCAAAGGTATTTCAAACATTTAAATGGAAAAAAACAGAGTATAATATATACTAAACATATGATTCTATTTATATTTAATATCTACCAATTTATCTATATCTGTATTATAACATAAAGAGAGAGTCAGAGTGAAGTAAGCCAATCCCCCCAAAACAAAGACTGAATGATTTCTCCAATAAGTGGATGCTAATCCGTAATTGGAGGTGGGGCATGGGATGTGGAGAGGAAATTTGGATTGGGCAAAGGGGAGGGAGAAAAGAGTAGGGGTATGGGCATAGGAAAGATGGTGAAATGAGACAGACATCATTACCCTAGGTACATGTATGATTGCACAAATGGTGTGACTCTACTTCATGTGCAAACAGAGAACTAAAAAATTGTGCTCCATTTGCATACAATGAATCAAAGAGCATTCTGCTGTCATGTATAACTAATTAGAATAAATTTTTTAAAAAAGAAGAGTCACTAAATTGTATAGTTCTCTATTTTGATAAGGTGCTCAGCCTGCAGTTACTGGTTTCAGCATGTAAAATTCAGTGCTGTAGGAACTCAGTATGTACTAAATGTGTGATATGAGTTGACTTTACAAAGTCAATATGAAACAGAACAGTAGCCACATAGAACTATTTATAGCATAACAGTGATGCTTATAATAAAGTCATTACTTCAAGTAGGTAACCAGAAAATATCAGTATGATATTTATAAATTATGTTTAAGGCAAATCCCATGTACATTTATTACCTTTGTCTAATGTGTGAACCAAAGCTGACTTATGAACTTATTAAGTGATAGCATTTAATTTAAAATATGATCAAAGAAAATTTTTGAAGCAATTAACCTCAGTAACTATATATTTCCTTAATATGTTACCACAATGGTATGCTGCAAAACGTATTTTCAAGTAATTATCTAAAAAACACTCACACAATTAAGTGTAGGTCTACTGTTCATTAGTCTATTCACAATGTTCCCACATAAGATTATCACTCTTTAAAGCGTGTGCCTTTATTTTAAATTATGCAAACCAATTCTACTTATTGTACTTTCTCATTTCAGTAGAGCTGTGAAGCTCATGATATATGTTGAAGATGCTTAAATAAAATTCCTATGAATATGCACTATTTTTCTTGCTCATTGGTGTGAAATACAAATCATTTGTGATATTTTGGCTTGCATTCTTATACAGATCCCTTTGGAACAGTGACAAGTGAAACTATTACAATGTGCAATATCCTAAGATCTGGTTTGTATTATTTCTTTTTATTCAATTATGCTCAATAACACATCCATGAAATGAAGTAGTTGTTTTGAAATTTTTCTTTCCATTTAATATAAGTTCTATTAATTCTAATTTCAGCAGTAAATAGTTATTGTAAATCTAAGTAAGTATGATTCTCTCTCACAGTAATTAAACATTTCAGTTGAGTTTAAACCCAGTATATTGAAACTTTATCGAAATCTTTGGACTAATTAATCAATGTGCTCACATAGAAACTCTTATTTGCTGTCTTATGCCTACCTACACACAGTTTTAAGTTAAAGAAATCTGACTTGTGTTAGTAAGAGATTCAATTTACATGGCAAAAGACAATTTAGTCATCAAATGAGCAGTGATTTTGCAAAAGATGCATGATTTGATGGAATAATAGATTTAATTTAAAATAAATAGTGCCTATACTGTATAATATTTTTTTGCTAGAAGTGAAATGATCTACTATATTAAATTAAATGTTTTGACCCTGTTTATTTCAACTGATAGAAGTAGGTATGGTGTAATGTTAATATGTTACACTTGATCAATATTCATCACTACTTTTCAATAGTAGATTGAAATAATTTAATAGTGATATATGCTATTGTTTAACAGCTATTTTAGTAGAAATTAGTATTATTTCCACATGAAAAGTGACAGATACAGAATAAATGAGAAGCTGAATTTCAATATTACTCTTGTAAAAATTCAGAAAATTTGAAACTAAGTATACAGACTCATTTGCAACAAAACTGGAAATAATTGTTCTTTCAATTTTTGCATCCTTCTTACAATCAAAAATATTTTTTTAAATTTTTCCTTAATTTCTCTTGTTTTTGAGGGAGGATGCTATAGGCTAGTTGAATGCTTTCAGGACCACTAAAAGGAAAGATAGATGATTGTTTGTGTATTTTACACGGTGTACATTTTAAATGTGCTTATGTTTGAAAGGATATTATCTTTTAATTTGAAGATGGGTAGAATCTTGCATTTATGTCAATTATAATTTGTGCCAAGTATCATACTTAAAATGTGTTGCAGGGTGCATGACACACTCCTGTAATCTCAGAGGCTTGGGAAGCTGAGGAAGGAAGATAATGTGTTCAAATCCAGCCACAGCAAATGGGAGGTGCTAAGCAACTCAGTGAGACCCTGTCTCTAAATACAATATAAAATAGTGCTGGAGATGTAACTCTGTGGTCATGTGACCCTGAGTTCAATCCCAGGTGCCCCCCAAAAATAAATAAATAAAATGTCTTATATCTCAGGGTTCAAATAGAGGAACATTTCCTCATATGGAAAAAAAATGGTTGATAGACAAAAAAATAGATCTTTGTTTAAAATAGCTTAATGTGGGCTGGGGTTGTGGCTCAAGCGGTAGCGCGCTCGCCTGGCATGCGTGCGGCCCGGGTTCGATCCTCAGCACCACATACCAACAAAGATGTTGTGTCCGCCGAGAACTAAAAAAAAAATAAATATTAAAAATTCTCTCTCTCTCTCTCACTCTCTCTTTAAAAAAAAATAAATAAATAAAATAAAATAGCTTAATGTAAAATGATATTAGAAAATATAGACTATATTATGTCTAGAATTTGTTATTCTATATATTATATTCGTAGATGAAGAAATGCATGAGCAGAGTGCAGAAATTAAGTTATGAAATGAATATCACAGGCAATTATAAATTAGCGTGTCTCCTTCAGAAAGTAAAATTTCACTGTGTAATTACTATATTTCTTGACTGAAGGAATGACAAATTGTGAAATTAGTTACTTTGATAATGAATGACTTTTGCCCTTCTTATTCTAGATATTTTTTAATGAAAATGTAACTCGAACACCAGAATGATCAGAGAATATTATGTATTTATTTCTAAGATGAAGTTTTTGATTTTTTTTCTGATTATGTTTGTTTTGGGGATAGTATCATAGATCATAAAGAAATGAGCATTGTTATATATATTAAATAGTACTTTCAAATAAAATTGAAGTAAAAATTTTACTTTTATTTTTATGTCATACATGGTGCTTTCATCTTAACCTAATTTTTACATTAACCACTCTCAATAATGATTTAGTTACAGCAAAATTCTGCTATAAACATTCCTTTAAAAGAAAAAAAAAAATCCCCACATCCAGAATGTCAAAAACATTCTGAACTTACATCTTCAGAGGTTGTTTTTATACATGCATCAATGCATTTCTGGAGGTACTTCACTATACAATTATGGATCTTGAATTTACCAGTAACAATTGCAGCAATCTTTCAGAGAAACCTCATAAAATAAACATTGTAAGTAGATTACCTTGGCATTAGCTAAATAGAATGAACTTCCAATAAATATTCTCCCTATTCCTAGCAAAATCATAGCAGTAAAATACAATTTACCATTTGAAAAAAATATCATTGTTGTTTTGTTTCCCATTATTGCTTTTCAATAAATTGCTGTTTATTAAATTTTGTAAATAGAATTCTAGTACTAAACCTCTGTTAGAATATCTTTTATCTCGTTTGTTCTCAATTGGAAATCACTATGTCTCTAAGTTGAAAACATAAAAGCAAAATTTCTTACTCTTGAAATGTGGTATATATGATTTGTTAACAATTACTAATTTATTTCTTACCTACATATTATGCAAAATATAATTTTTTAAATAATGTTACATTTACATAGGCCTACTGATTATAGAGAGATAATACTTGAGTTTAATAATAATAGAACATTGATTATGCTTTGAGTAGCAAATCTTTCCATTTCTCTGGGTTATCTGAGGAAAGAGTGACATTGCTTATCTTCCTCATTCAATTGGACAAATACCCAGTTTATCATGTGGTAAAATTCTCAGGTATAAACAGACATTTTTTCATGAAAATTGCTATTTTAGGTTAGATGTTTTGGTGCTTATAGAAAAGATTTGAATAAAATACCACACAATTTCATTTTTTAAAAACATGGCTGTGGTTCAAAATTTGTAAGTCTGATGACAATTAACCTTTTAACTGTGAAGTATAATTAAATCATTACTTTTACATGCACACAGAATATTATTTTATCATATTTATTAAGTATAGCCATTTTGGTTTATACAAGTATCCTACAAAAGCAGGATCCAATTACTTTGCAAATATGTGTGGAGATCAGAGAAATTACTTTTCTCTTTGTAATTCATCTCAAATCCTTCTAAGAATCTTGTGGTAATAGATTAGATATAAACATTGTGTGCTGAATTAAAATGAACCTATTAAGACTTTCCTAACAAAACAGCAATTTATTAAAATATAAACATTCAAAGTAGACAACAATATGTTTAAAACATGTCTTCATTATGAAAATTAAAATCATGATAGTACTTATACTATAGATTTGTTCACATGTAAAGTCTTAAAATCATCCGATTTAGATTAATTTAACATTGAAATTACCCCTAAATAACTCTTTTTATGTCAAATACTTTGAGAAAATTGAATAAATAATGGTAGGTATAGCAGAGAGGTATTTTAAAAATTTCTAAATTTCAACTAAAAATGTGGAGTGTTAATGTTTTTGAGTCTGGAATATTTCTAAACTCACTTAGAGCTGACATAGATTCTTGTTTCATGGCAAACAACACTGATTAATTGTTAACTTGTTCGATAATTTTTTTTGCCATTGATTTCTTAGTAACCTCCATCAATTCATATAGGAACTGACCTTATAAAATAAGATTATTTTTATTAGTGCTAAATTATAGCTCAATTGACTTGATCATTCCTATTATGTAATCAAAGAGAATCATTATTCATTAGATTATTTTTTACACTCAATACAATCTACACTTAGATATTAAAGACAAGATCTGATATTACTGTTGTGTTCCACATTAAATAGCCATTACTAAATAAGCTATTTGGAGATCATTCACCTAATACACTAGAGAACTTAGAGAATTCACCTAATATACTTATACTAGTTACTTATGTTCTAGTTACTAATACTAACGTGCACAATTGCTTATACTAGTAAATTTGAAAGTGCTCAACCCAAATCAAATGCACATTCATACAGTTGTCTCCTAACAGCCACAATTTTACTTTGTCCACACTTTCAATTAGCAGTAGTGAACTATAGTCTGAAAATATTAGATGGGAAATTCCAGGAACAAATACTCATAAATTTTAAATAACATTTCTAAAGCATATTAAGTATTTTATTTTTAGCAAGTTTTATTCTTTGGCTATGACTCAGAAAATAATTTTAATCATAGGTATGTATTTATGTAAAAGAAAAAGCAATATATGTAGAATTTGGTACTATCCATAGTCTCAGGCATTGGTGGAATATCTTGGAATATGTAAGGGCAATGACTATATGTATGTAGGATATTTTGATAAAGCTAAATTCTAATTTTAACATTTTCAGCTGAATATTTGATTTTTGCATCAATTCTTCTAGCAGTGTGAAAACACATATTGTATGAGATAATGGATTTTTGTATAACTATTATTTTAGTTTATAAAAATATACTATTAATATAAATCTTCCCTATATGTAAGGATCACTGAAATATAAACTTGTGAAACTTGTTTAAATGCTGTTATCACTATCTCATCATATATCCTGACACATTATTATGGTTTAGATAAGAGCTGTCCCACAAAAGCTCATGTGAGAAACGATGTAAGAAAGTTTAGAGGTGAAATGTTTGAGTTATTAAAGCCTTAAAATAGACAGTGCATTAATTTCCTCATAAATTAACTGGGTGGTAACTGTGGACAGAGTGTGGCTGGAGGAGGTGGGTGTCAAATTGGGATATATTTTGTCCCCAGAGAATGGAACTCTCTCTCTTTCTCCTCTTCCTAGTACAATGTCCTGAGCTGCTTTCTGCCACACCTTGAGCACTGAGCAATGAAGTCATTCCTCTGTGGACTGAGAACTATGAAACTGTGAACCCCCAAATAAACTTTTCCTTCTCTAAAATTGTTCTTATTAGGTGTTTTTGTCACAATGGTTAAAAAATGACTAAAACACGTTTTCTCCAAATTTATTATCTGTCTTTCTACTGTCTACACACACAGGATGACCCATCTATATACTTATACAAAAAATTATTTTCATCTTAAAGATACTTTTTTTTATAAAATAAAATTTCTGTACTATGCTGTGAACAGAATCTTTTTTTTTTTAAATTTATACATATATAGGGTATTTTTCCTGGTCTCTGAAGTATTCATGAGGATAGTCTTGTACAGTGACTATGGAATTGTGCTCTGTAGCTGAGCTCCACATTAACTACTGTAGTTCTTGTTAGTCATATAAATTTGAGTAATTTAATCTTTCATAATTCATTCTCCTTGCATGTAAACTGGGAATAATAACAATAAGAAAAAAACACATCATCGGGTTATTTGAAGTTATAAATGGATTAAATCATGCAAAATTCTTAGAATACAGATATGGAAAAATCAATAAATGTGAGCTCTTTCTTATTATTTTATTTTTTTACAGCAAGAATTAAAATTTTTGTCAAGAATCAATAGTAACAACAAAAATATTTCCATTTCTAGTTTTCCAATATCACATTAGTTATAATATGTTGGTGTTTGTTTAAATAATCTATCCAAGACTTTAATTTTGTTATTAATATGGCTTTTAAGATAATGAGATTTATCAAAAAACTGCCTTCACAAAACAAAACTTCTCAGATATATGACCATCATGTTTTACAAGAAAAAAATCCATATGTAAGATGTTAATTTGCTTTTGTTCTTTTAAAATATCTACATTTTAGTTTACCAATCATTTGGGGAAAATTTAGTCTTGCTTAACTAAATTCAATTCCATATATCACCCCTAAAGACATATTCATACTTGATGATTAAGCAGTTCTTCCTCTTTAATTCTTATATTATATCAGTTTAAATATGTGGTTTCCATATATTAATATCAGCAACTTCTAGATTTTGAACATTTTCAATATCCTTTAACTGATATTTCAGATAACTATAATACAGCTATCTAAATCTGCTTTATATGAAAATTTGGGCATAAACATTTTAAAATTACATGAATAAACTTGTTCTGAGAATTAGTTACTAAGTTACTTCATCCCTACTAAGAAAATTGGTTTGGATCATTTCAGGTCTTCTAAAAGTGCCATTTCTGAAAGATATATTAACTTATTTTTTTAGGAATAGGTAATTATCATTGTATGTACAGCTATTTATTTTAATATGTTAAGGTAAAATCATTTTAGTATTTTATGTGTAGAAGACGGAGGTAATTATAATTTTAGCTCATGGCATATGATTTTTACTAGCTCTTTTGAATCCTTTCTCTCCAATCATGGGGACATATTTGCACAAAAACACATATCTCCTCTTAACCTCATGCACAATTCATATGCTGTTCACTCAGAGGTAACGTTTTATGCTTATAATTTTCTGTGGGGAGTGGGTATCAGGGATTGAATTCAAGAGAACTCAACCATTGAGCCACATCCACAGCCCTATTTTGAATTTTATTTAGAGACAGGATCTCACTGATTGCTTATCACCTTGCTTTTTGGTGAGACTGGCTTTGAACTTGAGATCCTCCTGCTTCAAACTCCCAAGCCACATGGGATTACAGGTTTGCATAACCACACCTGATTTAAATTTATAGTTTATTTTAATAATATTTGTCGTATATACATATAACTTTAGCTTAATTAAATGATATTTATATTCATTCCTGTGGCATCACAGAAATCAAGAGAGAACAAGTTTCCATAAAGGAGTAGTAGGCCAAACATAATGAGGTCTCTTTAAAAGTAAAGTAAAGTGAGGACTCTATTTTATCTACTGCGTTTAGCAACATGTGTTGCCTTTAAAATTATAGACAAGTTGGATTTATAAAAACTACCTTAGAGTCATATGGTTAATGATAGGAGCCTTAGAAGAGAAAGTAGGTTTAAAAAGTCACCTCCATTGACTCAAGTTTTGCTCATTGGTTGGTTATGACTTTAATGGAGAAGACGTGTTGATATTGATATTTATAGCAAAAAATTAGAGGGAAAGATGAATATGAAACAAAAATAAGAATATAGACCAAGTATACAGACTTTTGAGAAACTAGATTGAATGACATTAAGAGGGGGAGGATTAAGCTAGTTCATTGTGATTTAAAAAATATGGGTCCAGAATAGATAGTAATTGGAATAGTTGATGAAAATTTGAAAGTTCATATCATATAATTACATTTTGGTTTGAATGTAGAAAAGGGCTTCCGTGGGTCAGATTTGAAGAATTAAAAAGTTTTGAGTTTTCTATTGTGAGACAGATGGAGATGATTCAATTAATGAATATTTCCTAGGGGTTTTGAGAGATCACATGCATAAAATCAGTTTGTGTAATTATATATAAATGATTATATTTATATATGTTTAAATATGACAATTTTTTCAGTAATATAAATACTTTTCTGTATATATATAGATATAGATGAAAATATCAGCATCCATATATGATAAAATATTGTCAAACAGGTGTCATTTAAAGCATCTTGGAGTATTTTAATTAAAAATATATAATATAGTGTGTCATGGACCTTGAAGAATTCATGAGGGAAAGTTAGAAGCAAGATAGATTAAAAGGGACAAATAGCAAGGACAATTTGTAAGTAAAACTCTTGAATTTTAATTTTAGAATGCTTGCTTGGAAAGTAATTCAGAAGAAAAGAATCTTGCTTTTGATAACAAGGTGAAATATGTAACTGTAGAAGATATTTGTGAAACCAAGTAAAGAATGGATTTTTTTTGAAGACCTGAGGAGAAACTAGATGTTGGGATGTATTGTTCATGAGAATCCTGAAGTCCTTTTGGAGTCTGGGCAGTATTAAATAAAAAATCACATGCAAAAGAAAAAAAAATGCGAAGGTAACAAAGGAAATTTTCTCAGAGGGCAGCGGTTTATATACCTCATGAATGGAGGCTGGGGGAGATGAGTGGGAGAAGCTTCAAGCAAAAATAAGAATGTAGAATAATAAATAAATGGCATTAAAGATCAAGTGAGCTATATATCCTATTTCCTGACACTAAAATAAAAGCCAGGTAAAATAAGACAATTTTGGTGAAGCCAATACACTTAGTTGATATACAAATTTTGTTAAGAACAGAAGATTTAAGAAGCAATCAGTGGAAGCATTCTAAGAGAGTGTGTATGAAGAAAAATAGTATTTGTTAAAATAAGGGTTGTTTAGTTTGGATAGATTAGTGAAAAATTTTGGGATGCAGGAAAGGAGTGATAGTTTGGATCTAGGGATAAGAAACAGTGAAAATAAGAAATTTCCAGCAGAGAAGAATTGTGAAAAAAAATTTCTTCAATTTTATTGATCATCAAGAAAAACATGAGGTTATAAGAAAAAACAGAAGACAGACTTAGTTATGAAGGGCGATGGAAGAAAGCTGATCAAACATACTAAAAGATTAGAGAAAGGGTCAGATATTTTATTTTATTTTGATAGGATGTTTATGCAGTTTCAAGGAAGCATAATATCTTATGCTCACAGAAAAATAAAAAAGTAGAAAATACAGATGATTCATCTTGTAAATATCAATTGAACATGTTAACAGAAACTGATAAATACATTTAAAACTATAGAACAATTTCAGTCATAAATATAGTAGATGTCCAAACCCAAAATAAAATGCCAACAAATAGAACTTAACAACATATTAAAAGTTTAAGGTGTTATTATGAAGCAGACATTTCCCAGAACTCTGAAGAGTAAAAATTGATTAACATTAGGAAATGTATTTTTATATTTACCACATGAACAGTCCAATAAGAAAAACATCTTGATATTCCCAGCAGATATTAAAACAGCCTTTGATTACATTCAATGTGCATTGATCAGAAGCTGAGCAAATTAGAATTAGAACAATAATTTCTCAAAATGATAAGCAATATTAATCATAAGATAAGTCAACATAATGTAGATCCAAGTAATATATAGGTTTTCATATGGCTCTTGTGTTTAAATAATTGAATTGCTATTCATTTTAATATAGTATAAATTTATAAACACACACACACACACTCTTCCTTGCCCTTTGTGGGTTTTACCCATCTCATTCATGTCATCTCAGATGCTCTTTTCATTGCCTCCTTCATTCTGCTTCTAGCTCATCACTTGTGTTGGACTTTTCTTACAATCAAGGCTTTCCCTGTGATATAATCCAACACATTCAGCTTTCAGGCTCTGGTCACCAAATTAGTGACATCCTCTAGTTATTTGCTATTTTGTCACCAGATTTATCCTCTTTCAAGAACACTGAAATTACACTTAATTTCTGTATTTCATTTTAAACTCTTTAATCTAATTGGTATAAAAGATTGAATTTGTCCCTATTGTAGACACTGAAACATAATTGCAGGATTCTGGGATTCTCTACAGGATACATATTCAAGGGAGGCAAGCCCTTTTTTCACCTCAGAATAAAATATAAATGGATATTAATTTGCTCCCCCTCCTAGGAATTATTATATATGCAGACATGTGATATAGGATTGACCAATCAGGCATTTCTATAAAAAATTCTGACTCTAGAAAGAGTGACTAAAGTCACTCTTTGATAGCTAGACTAAACATGTGCTCTTTTGTTTAGTAGTCATGTTTGTGACAGTGATGATTGACACTGTCAATGCAGGGGTAATAGTGTCATGAATTGACAACTCCTGTGATATGTTATTGATTGAAGTTTGACTACTCAGAATCTCAGTTTCATCCTATTTTTTTTAAGCCTGTGTATAAGTTTTACTAAAGAATTTGTGAATTAATAGGTATCTTTTTGAATGTTAACTTCTTTGAATGTTATCAATGAAAAGTATTTTTATTTATTAAAAACATAATAAAGATAAAATCTAAGACATATGGTTAGCTTAAATAAATTTCATATCTTGAAAATTAAATGGGCTTTTATCAGTCAGTAAACTTTAGAAAGAAATGTCCATACTGAAGTTCTCTAAAGTTTCTAATCTCCAGGAAACTCAAGTAAAACCAATGTGATCACTGTCTCAGTTTTATTGAAGTCATGTCCCAAATGGTTATTATTATATAAAAAATCACCTTTTTCTATTGAAAGAAAAAATGTGTCTATGAATATATGTGTAGATATATATCTACAAAACGTTTGCTTCCCCACCAGCCAGTTGCCCATTTTGGTGATACTATCAGTTGATTGTACTCATTTCTTATAATATTAATTCATCAAAGGAATTATTATCAGGGCTAGGGTTGTGGCTCAGTGGCAGAGCACTCACCTAGCACAAGTAAGGCACTGGGTTTGATCCTCAGCACCACATAAAGATAAATAAATAAAGGTATTGTGCCCACCTACAACCAAAAAACAATTGAAAGAATTATTATCATATTCTTCCTTCATTTGTTCGTCAAAATAAGCATATGAACACATTTTTTTAAATTTTTTAAAATATTTATTTTAAGTGTTAGGTTGACACAACATCTTTATTTCATATTTATGTGGTGCTGAAGATCGAACCCAGTGCCCTGTGCATGCTAGGCGAGCACTCCACCACTGAGCCACAACCCCATTCCCAACAAAATTTGTTTTACTCTACCTCAGAGCAGTTTGTATAAGAAGGAAAGGGTAAACTATTGAATTTTTCTGCCTTGGTTTAAAAACTACCGATTTTTTTTTTATTACTTGCCAAATCTGATATTCTGTTTAAATGGCTTGGTTTATTATTTTCTAGTATGTGAATTCACAATTCCACAAAATATACTTAAAGTGTTTTATCTACTCTAGTTATTATCCTTTTTGAATCAGAAATAATGCCAATAGGAACCTCCTGTAGCTTCTGAGTCCTTTTGACATAATCCCTGGAGTCACTCATGACTTTCTATCCATCCATCACACCAAATTCTTCCAAACTCTTCTTATACATTCTCTTCCACAGAAATGAAGTTAAATGATTCTCCATGAAGTTCAAGCTTGTGGAAAGAGGTATTTTAAGACAAAATTAGGGCAATAGAATGCACGTAATTAATTGGCATATTATTTCTTTATATTCCCAATTGATAAGCGTTTGGGTGAATGTATGTACATTGATATAAAAAGACATAGTATTTAGGTAGATTGGAAGACAAAAATGCTACCATAAATTCATAATATTATGTCTAATTTAAATTCAGGAATAAGTTTCATACCCAAATCCTCTTCACTAAATTTTTATCTTTTTCCTCTCTGATAAAAACATGCTCTGAAGAATGAACAAATGGTGAAATTGAAATACTATGGAATAATAAAGTTATATAAAAATTAAAGCTATATTTACATCGGGATCTAAACTGTTTACTTTGGTTGTGTACAACTCAGTCCAGTGAATACATGAGAAAAAAACTAAAAAGGATCTATGGTTGAATACAAAAAAAAAAAAAGAATCCATTAAAGAGAATAAATTAATAGTTTGCTGTTGAGTTTCCATGAAATAAATGACAACAGTACTGTAGTCTATATTTTCTCTATGCTCTAAGGCAGAGTTTTTCTATTCATTTCTGGTACTTCTCATACCCCTATATATAATTAGCAAGAAATACTTAAAGAAGCACATATTAAGATATTAGCTAATTATACCTTAAAGACAATTTTAACTCATATCAAACAAAATTATAATTTTTGTAAGGTTTTGGAAATAAATCTATTATTTTAGAACTTTTCCAATTTTTATCTTTATAAACAAAATATGAAGGTTGTCATTAAATTGCACATAATTGCCATAATTAAAAATCTTTGACTTCAATACTTGAATTTAACCTTTCTGTTTTTATATCTGTATTATCACAGAAATCTTAATAGTTGGTTTGTCATAAATAGTTCTGTTATTATTTACCATGCACAAGCCATTCCACTACACTTAAATTTGTCCCCAATTAACAAACCTATATTTAATTCTTTGAGGTAATATTTTTTGTGTGATTGCAAAACTAGAATATTTATAATTAAATCTACTGTCATTAAGTTAAGTAGAATTAGAGAAGAAGACACTTCAAATAAAAGCAAATCAGGGTCATTTTTTTCAAAGCAAAGAGAACAGTTAATAGAGCTCTTGCCACATACTACCACCAAAACAATAAATGTTTGTTAATGTTCTTGGTGGACTGCAAATTTGACATTTTCATTATTCTAGTTCATTGTATATTTATTATTAATTTTGTGATTTCTTTATATGTAGTGCTGATGTCAATAAACCCTGGTTCATAGGTCAAATCCAGCATTCCACCCTCTTTTCTAGAAAAATTGAAAACAGCTAAGCCCAGCCATTTTCTTGTTTTCTAAGGCTCTTCATATTACAAAAGCAGAACCGAGAGGTCTTGCAAAGACCATGTGGTCTGTAAACACTAAAACATTTGCTATCTGGCTATCTGATATAGTCATCCTCTCTTCTAATTACAAGCCCTTTAGCAAATTGTAATATGAAAATGTAATTGCAGAGTCTGTTTTTGGTTTTGCATTCTATTAATAGGTGTTTTGGTAAAGAGAATTCAAAATTTTAATACAATCCAATTTGTCAGTGTTTGTATAAAAATCTTATATATATATATATACACACATACATAAAATAAGATTTTTGTGTGATTGTGAAACTAGAATATTTATAATTAAGTCTACTCTCATTAAGTAGAATTAGAGAAGAAGAAACTTCAAATAAAAGCAAATCAGGGTCATATATATATATATAAAATAAGATTTTTTTTTGTACTGAAGTTTGAACCCAGGGATGCTTTACTACTGACCTACATCTCAAGCCCTTTCATTTTAATTTGATACAGTGTCTTACCAAGTTGCTTAGGTCCTTGTTTAGTTGCTGAGGCTGGGCTTGAAATTGTAATCCTTTTGGCCTCAGGCTCCTGAGCTGCACGGATTACAGGCATGCACCACAATTTTATGTCTTTTCTAGGGAATCTTGGTTTAATGTTAAAGTTCAAAGTTTTTATTTGGTTTGTGCTTTGAAATTTTATGAATTTTAGAGTGTAAACAACAGGTCTATAGACTCAAACTTCATTTGTTTTGTAGAAGATTATCTAATTGTCAGCATTCTTTATTTTATAGGCAAATAACTTCCCCTGAATTGCCTTTGAACTTTTGTCAAAGATCAGTAGTTCTATTTTTTATTTTTTTTTCTATTTTGTACCATTGATCTACTTTTCTGACTTTTTGTGTATACCACAGTTTTGTGTTTGTTTTGTGATACTTGCACATCCTAGGCAAGCACTCTACTAACCCTACCTCATAACACAAAGTCTTGATGATTGTGTCTTTATAGTGAGCTTCCAAATCTTTTAGAATAAATTCTTGAACATTGTTCTTTATCTAATTTTTACAAAGTTATTTGACTATTTTACATATTTGGTACTTCCATATGAAATAAAAGAAAGAAGAACATTATTTAGACTCTTCTTAAAGTGTTCTTATATATATTTTAAAATACTCTTATATCATCAGTTGTGTTGTAAGAAGATTATAGGGTTCTCACAATCTTTCCAAAGATGATTTACTATTAACGCCTTTCATGAGGTGATAAATATATAATTTTAAAAAATTAATCTTGGTAAATTAGTATCAACTACCAACTTTATTCAGATTCAACATATTTTCAAATTAAATATCAAAATATAAATTTGAGGTAATTTTTTTGTGATTTTGAAACTAGAATATTTATAATTAAGTCTACTGTCATTAAGTTAAGTAGAATTAGAGAAAAAGAAACTTCCAATAAAAGCAAATCAGTGTCATTTGCTTTTATATATCAAAATATCAATTTTGATATATAATAGTTAATTTATCCATAAATATTCAATTAGTAAATTTTATTGGCTAATTCTAAAATTTCAGCTACAATGATAGATCCTAGGAAAGCTGAAATGATTATGATATTCCTTTCTTCAAGAAGATCACACTCTATTCAGAGCTTAAAAATTTAAAATAATAATAGTATAATAAGCAAATACCACTTCAATTTGGCAATCTCAGAAAAATTTAAAAGGTATTCTCATTAAATAAGAAAAAATAAAAGCTTTCTATTATAATGTTACATTTAAAAAACACTTTTTTTAAAAAAAATGAAACTACAGATTTTGTTAAGAATGTATTTACTGAGTAATATTCCATTGTGTATGTATGCCACATTTAAAAAAATCCATTTATCTATTGAAGTGCATCTAGGTTGGTTCCACAATTTAGCTATTGTGAATTGTGCTGCTATAAACATTGATGTGGCTTTGTTTCTGTAGTACTGTTTTTAAGTCCTTTGGGTATAGACCAAGGAGAGGGATAACTGTGTCAAATGGTGGTTCCATTTCCAGTTTTCCAAGAAATCTCCATACTGCTTTTCATATTGGCTGAACCAATTTGCAGTCCAACCAGCAGTGTATGAATGTACCTTTTTCTCCACATCCTCGCCAATACTCGTTGTTGTTTGTATTCATAATAGCTGCCATTCTGACTGGAGTGAGATGAATCTTACAGTAGTTTTGATTTGCATTTCTGTAATTGCTAGCGATGATGAACATTTTTGGGAGGGAATATGAGGTTAGAAATCATGGTGGAATGTGATGGATATTGTTATCTAAAGTACATGTATAAAAACATGAATTGGTGTGGATATACTTTGTATACAACAAGAGATATGAAAAATTGTGCTCTATATTATAATAAGAATTGTAATGCATTCTGCTGCCATATATAAATTTAAAAATATAAAAATGGAGTGTGTATGCTTAAGATTTCTTATGATTTTAATTATTTCCTGTATTCTACTGCTTTTGGTATTGATTTGTTCTTCTTTTTCTAGGGCTTTGACATGTAAGATTAAGTCATTTACTTGTTGACTTTTTCTTCTTTTAAGGAATGAACTCCATGCAATGAACTTTCCTCTTAGAACCACTTTTATAGTGTCCCAGTTATTTTGATATGTTGTATCTCTCTTCTCATTCACCTCTAAATTTTACTAAATCTTGTCGCGACCCCTCGCCGGCAAGGGAAACACAACACAGGATTCTTCTTTCAGCAGTTTATTCAGGACCCTTGAAGCATGATGAGAGAACAGGAACAAGAGAGCAAGCGGTCGGTCTGCCCTAGCTTAAGTACCCAGCCCCGCCAATGAACTAGCACCACGTGGAAAAGTCTAATAGGTACAGTGCAGTGGAAGCAGGCCAGAGCCCAGCCCACAGCCTTACAAGGAGTTGTTTACTTCTAACAACTCTAACCGCTAATGAAGCGGAAGCAGAGACCAGCGCCATATTCAGGTGCGGTTGCTGGCTCCCAACAAAATCTCATCCTTGATGTCCTCTGAAACCCATTATTTATTTAGTAGCATATTATTTAGTTTCCAGTTGTTGGAGTACCTTTTATTTCTTATTTTATAATTGATATCTAATTTGATTCCATTACAATCTGATAGAATGCAGGGTAGTATCTCTATTTTTTTTATATATTTGCTAAGAGTTGATTTGTGGCAAAATATATGGTCTACTTTAGAGAAGGATCCATGTGTTCCTGAGAAGAAAATGTATTCTCTCTTTGAAGGATGAAATACTCTATATATGTAAGTTAAGTCTAAGTTACTGATTGTATTATTGAGTTCTATAGTTTCTTTGTTCAGCTTTTGGGAGACCCTGCACCTAATAAAAAAAGTAGGCCTTAATCTCTATCATGTGGGATTAGGTACCAACTTCCTTAATAAGACTCCTTTGGCGCCAAAAAAATAAAATCAAGAATTAATAAATGGGATGGTCTCAAACTAAAAAGTTTCTTCTCAATAAAAGAAACAATGTGTGAGGTGAATAGAGACCCTACACCTTGGGAGCAAATATTTACCCTTCACACATCAGATAGAACACTAACCTCTAGGGTATATAAAACCTCAAAAAGCTAAGCACCAAAAAACAAATAACCCAATCAATAAATGGGCTAAGGACACGAACAGACACTTCTCAAAAATGAAATACAATTAATCAACAAATATATTAAAAAATGTTCATCATCACTAGCAATTAGAGAAATGCAAATCAAACTTACTCTAAGATTTTATCTCACTCCAGTCAGAATGGCAGCTCTTATAAAGACAAATAACCATAACTGTTAGTGAGGCTGTGGGAAAAAGGTACACTCATCTATTCTTGGTGGGATTGCAAATTGGTGCAGCCAACATGAAAAGCAGTATGGAGATTTCTTGGATAATTGGGAATGGAACCTCTATTTGACTCAGCTATTCCACAACTTGGTCTATATCCAAAGGACTTAAAAACAGCATACTACAGGGACACAGCCACATCAACGTTTATAGCAGAACAATTCACAATAGCTAAGTGGTGGAACCAAACTAGATGCCCTTCAGTAGATGAATGGGTTTAAAAAAATGTGGCATATATACACAGTGGAATATTACTCAGAAATAAAAGAGAATAAAATCATGGCATTTGCAGGTAAATGGATGGAGTTAGAGAAGATAATGCTAAGTGAAGTTAGGGAATCCCAAAACACTAAATGCCAAATATTTTCTCTGTTGTAAGCAGGCTGATTCATAGTGGGGTAGGAAGAGGGACCATGGGAGGAATAGATGAACTGTAGATAGGGCAAAGGGGCAGGAGGGCAGTGAGAGCCCATGGGGTTAGAAATGATAGTGGAATGTGATGGACATTATTATCCAAAGTATATGTGTGAAGACACAAAACTGGTTTGAGTATAGTTTGTATACAACCAGAGATATGAAAAATTGTTCTCTATATGTGTAAATAGAATTGTAATGCATTCCATTCTCATATAAAAATAAGAAAATTAATAAAAAAAGATTTCTTGTGTATTTTTACTGCAATGGGAGGTATTGCAAAATAGTCATACTATTTCTTTAACAATCATATGTCATTTTATTCACAATTCCAAAAGCATTGCTTATTCTGTGTAACATTAACGTTGATTTGTTTGAAAAAGTTATTTGAAAAAGTTACTTTTTATTTGAAAAAAAAAGTTATTTGAGAAAGTTATTTTATCGGGGCTGAGATTGTGGCTCAGTGCTAGAGCACTTGCCTAGCATGTGTAAGGTACTTGGTTTGACCATCAGCACCACATAAAAGTAAATAAATAAAATAAAGGTATCGTGTCCATAAAAGATAGTTTATCAATAATTCTCAATTTTTGATAAAAGAATACAAAGATTAAATTATTTATATTATAGAGAATAAAATATATAAACACATTTCACAGATAACTAAATCTAATTTCACTTTAGAGATAACTTGTTTTAAAATAGCATTCTTATAATAATTACAATTCAAAAAGGTGTTTCCAGCTAGTTGATTAAAATTTTTCATTAAATTTTCTAAAATTGATTGCACTCTCTTGTTTGAATTTAATGTTAATGTTTATTTAACATTTAGTAAATACAGTGTATACAAATTTAATTTTGTTAAATTAAATTTCTTATCAACTTGTAGCATAGAAAAATATTTTCCAAAAAGGACATCTGTGAGGGCTATAATACTCTTTTTCTGTGCATATGTTTAGATGTTAAAAAATTATATAGAAAAAAATCCCCTATTAACTAATTTAGGTGAAGATTGATTGGGTCATCTGTGTGGGTAGGATGTTTCTAGGTTACTCTTCACAGTTTCACAACTTTTACCTTGTCTTTTCCTTCTTAGCACTAATCCCATTTGACTTATATAGAATAACTCATATATTCTTAGAATTTCAATTACCCGCTTTCTGCTCAGCATTCATCAGGAACTGGAGGTCTGGAGGACCTTGCTTTCCAAGATGAGTTGTTTTCTGTCATATCTTTAGTGGATGCTAATTCTGCTCTTATTAAACAGGTATTGTATTAAAAGATTATTAAGGGAGTATAACCCATTAAGCCTTTCCACTTTCATTAAAACCATAATGAAATGCATACATAGTCTAGATTTTCCCCCAAGATAGTATAAAGGATGACAATAACTAATAATATCAGAAAATTTTAATCCCTCAATAAGTTTAACAAATGTACAGTACAGATAACCAGAAAAAAATGACCTGTAATGATGGAAATGCAATCATAAAAGTTGTATTTAGTTGTATAAACAAATTACCTGAATTCTATCCTCTGCTCTCATTTTACCATTATGTAAATTTTTATTGTGAAATGTTTGTACTTATATTGCACTGACTTTTTATTTTTATAATTTCAGATGTGCAATACCAAGATTGAAAAAATTAGTGGCTTACAGAATTAAACTCTTTCATGTTTTTAGCCTGCAAAGAATTTCATGGGTTGATAGTTCCTGACTGACATTTCTAACAATTCAACAGAACCCCTACCTGAATTTTTCTAGTTCACTTTTCCACTATCCGTGACTCTAATTTCCAAGGATACATAAAAGAAAACATGGTTTGTGCAGACTCTGGTCCTTGCCTTTGCAGTGCAGGCAGTGGGCATAAAAGACAGTAAAAGCATATGTCCTCTATTTAAGGAGTTTTCCTGTAATCACCCACTAATCTGTTCACAGCTCATTAGTCAGTAGTTTGCCAGTTGGCTACAACTAGCTACAAATAGGACTGAAATTATCTCTTTAAAACATAGTGGAAAGCTGCAACAATAAAATTATTGTACCTAAGAAGATGATAAAAGATAATAAATTAGAGAAAACTGGAATTTTCTGTAACGTGTCAATGTGGAAATGAATTTTAGCATTTATTTTGGATCTTGTGAAAGGCAGTGTTTTCTTTCACAAAATTGATGAACTCAAATTGTTAGTCAATTTCTTCCTTTAATGTTATCAGTTATATAAGAGCACATCACAAATAAAAAATGTTTAATATTTTCCTTATGATACTTTTTCATATTTTTTTTCTTAGGTTAATAAACTTCCTTGAAATGACAATAAAATGTTACAGACTAACTTTAAATAATCTTGTTTTATTCTAGGATTAACATTAACATTTTAGATTGCTTGCTATTTAGCATAAGGCTTCAAGGTAAGAAATGATTTCCTGCAATTTGCTAAATTATATTAAAATTCACATGGTTTTCTTATTTAGCAGGTTTATATGCCAATTTACATTACTATAGTTATGCATATTAAATTATTCTTGTAATGCTGAATTGAAATGTATTTATTAATTGTGTCCTACTTATGTTTCCCAATTCCATTTGCTAATGTCTTGTACTTTTGAATACAGTTTCATATAATATTTATTTTCAGTATTTATATTATGTTTATGTATAGAAATTCCATATACACATATACATACTTATGCATACACACATCTATATTTATATCTTTATTTATGTGTTTGTGTGGTGGGTTACTGCATTAACTTGTGTGGATTCATTCCTATTTTTTTCCTATGATCATGGTATACATAAAAAAGGAAATTGCCTCCTCTTTGAAAGTTAAATAAAACTCACTAGTGTGTAAGTCATTTTAGAAATAGCTCTTCCATGGTGGAGTGTCTGCATGCCTGTATCAGTAGAGAGTAGGAGGAAGAGTATTGAAAACAACAAACTTAGATAACACTTTCAAGATGTATCACTGTAAAAGTTATCAGGTAATTGGAGCAGTAGTTGTAGGACAGTTTTGGATAATGTCTAATAAATATTAAGGACATTACCACCTGAGGTGTGTTATCTGAGGATTTATGTCTGAGGGATCTGACTGTCCCAAGATAAAATACATGCAAGTACTGATTTTTAGTTTTTCTGTATTAAATTGAATATGAATAAATGGTCAAAGCTAATCAAGCATTTGGGTAAGTCCCTAATTAGTAAGTGAATATAAAGATCTTACAATAAATTTCTTCATATATAATTTTAAAACTTTCCCCAAAATCATTATTTTAGGTGTAAAATAAGATGCTACTGTTATGGAAGCATCCTAAAATATCATGGATTTTCAGATTGTCTTAGTAGCTGGTGTATTGAGTACATGGTAGGGAGGTGATTGACAGGAGAGGTCAATGGAAGGGTCTAAGGCTAAAGTAAAATATCTGAGAAATAAAAAAGAAAATAATAGATGTCCAAACACATGAAAACAAAAATTGTACATCTTAATGAGGTACTATGTAATATTTTATTATATAAAGATATATTTCTTTTTAAAAAATATTTTTAAAGAGAGAGAGAGAGATAGGAGAGAGATAATTTTTTAATATTTATTTTTCAGTTTTCGGCGGACACAACATCTTTGTTTGTATGTGGTGCTGAGGATCGAACTTGGGCCTCACGCATGCCAGGCAAGCACGCTACCGCTTGAGCCACATACCCAGCCACAAAGATATATTTCAATATTAAATCAAGTTAAACATGCCTATTTCTATGGAAAGCAATGATTTTTTTATACTAAAGACAACCAAATTACTTTCTTTTGCATTTTGAGATATGCAGTAGATAATTTTTATCTATATTCACTCTGCTTATTGCACATTAACACAACAGACCTACTTATTCCTATCTAGCTTCAACTTATTATCAGTCCTTCTTCTCTCTCTTACTCTCAGCAGTCTCTAGGGACTTCCATTCTACTTTCAACTTTTATGATATCAGCAATTTAAACTGCACATATAATCTCATCATGCATGTGTCAGTACTTGTCCTTCTGTGACTGGGTAATTTCACTTAACATAATAATTTCAAATTCCCTCAAATTTGTCGCAAATCACAGAATTTAATTTCATTTTTAAAGGCTGAATAGTATTCCATATATATATATATATGTATATATATATATATATATTTTTTTTTTTTTGAGAGGAAGTACCAGGGAATGAACACAGGGGCACTCAACCACTGAGCCACATTCCTAGCCCTATTTTGTATTTTATTTAGAGAAAGGGTCTCACTAAGTTTCTTACGGCCTTGTTTTTGCTGATACTAGCTTTTAACTCTCCATCCTTATCTCTCAGCCTCCTGAGCCACTGGTATTACAGACATGTGCCACGGTGCCCAATTTATAGTTATTTTTATTGATTGTATGATTAAAGTGATTAGAACTCCAATCTAATTTTGTCATAGTAGCACTGAGTGTTTTGGTCTCATTTTCCAACTCACAGTAAATATTTTAATATTTTTCCATTTAGATTAATATTTTCACAGAATATTTTCAAATATAAAATTCTGTTGTCTATTCCTGGTTTGCTGAAGTGGATTCTCCTTTTATCTATGTGCTTTCATCTAGAGTATTTTTTATTTTCCCTTAACAATCCATTTTAATTTTTCTTAAGCAATCTTCATTTAGTAAGTATCACTCAAGTTTTGCTTATAAATGGAAAATTCTTAATTCTTTTTATATTTTTCTTTCTATAAGTCACATGATTTTTTTTTCAGTTTGCTGTTCCCTACCAAAATTCTCTACTATTATATTATTCACATATGTTATAAACTCTGTATCTCTCTGGTAAGCCCATTGAAGAGATCTTTCCTGTATCTATCTATATTATTTTTTCTTGTCTTGATTTTGGAAAGTTATTTTGGTTTTGCTTTATTCCATTCCTAGCTATTTTTAATACACTACTAGTTGTATTGGATATAAAAATTTGTGTAAGATAAATTATGTCTGAGACTCCCAATGACCTAATTTTTGTATCAAGAGAATTTATTTTTCTTTCAGCAAGTGATTATGAGAGGAGGTGAAACCTTAACACAACTAAGGCTTGTGATTGAAAGTTGAGCTTAGATCTTTATGTTAGCTGATTTATATAATTCTACTTTTGATTTACTTTAATTCTAGCATATAGGATTCCTCTTAGGCTTGAGGCTTCATTGATGGCTTTAGATATTTAATAGATTTTCTAATCCTCATCAGGCCTGAACTTGAATATGTATTCAATATTGTGATCGATATAAAGCTCTGGTCAGTATTTTTATTCTGCTACTCACTAGCTTATTTCTAATCACTGAAATTTGTGAATAAGAGTGTTCTAGTCACACTCAAAAACTTAGGCTTCTCCTCACATCAGTGATTTAAATTCATGAGAATGTCTGTGGTAATTCTGTGATGTCTTCAAGCATGATATTATTTTTCTCATTTTTCTCAGCAAAGTGTTTTAAAAAAGCTCTCTCATCATTGTTGGAAGCAAAATCTGTTAAAACAATGTTATATCTCAATTCATTTGTGCTGCTATGATAAAATACTTGACACTGGGTAATTTACAAAGAAATAAAGTTTTCCTCAGATCAGGAAGCTGGGGCATTCATGGTCATGGTGATCTCAAATTCACCATCTTCTGAGGGATGTTGACTATCTCCAAGATGGTGCATTGTTGCTGAAACCTCACATGACAGAGACAGAAAGCCAAAAGGGCTAATCAGTTACCATTAATGCTTTTGTAAGGAATTAGTCCCATTGAGAAAGATGGAGCCCTTGTGGCCTAATTACTTTGTAAAGGTCTTGCCCTTAAACACCTTGCATGAAGGATTCAGTTTCAACATGAATTTTCATGTGGTCAAATTTAAAACAAAATAATGTCTTTTGAAAATAATTTGGCATTTAAATTTTACCTATGTCTTCAGGCATGTGTGTGTGTGTGTGTGTGTGTGTGTATACACATACATACATACATACATACATACATACATATCACCAGGGATTGAACTCAGGGGCGCTCAACCACTGAGACACATGCCCAGCCTTTTTCTATGTTTTATTTTGAAACAGGGTCTCACTGAGTTGCTTAGGGCCTCAATAAATTGCTAAGGCTAGCTTTGAACTTGTGATCCTCCTGCCTCAGCCTCCCAGCTGCTGGGATTACAGGTGTGAGCCACCACACCAGGCTTACATTTATATTTTAATAAGTTTATCCTTCCAAACAAGTTGAAGTCAGTATTTCAGCATAGATTCATTACATGTTTAAATTTCTTGACACATTGTAACAATTTTATATACTTTTAAAGTTTTAGTCAGTAGAATGATAATATATATCTATAATATAAATTTTATTGTACTATTTATTTTATATTGTGAGTTTAGTCAGTTTATTTAAACAATTAAAACACTATTGCTCTCTATAAGATATAAATGCCTAGTTATTCTTAAACTATTGCTGTTTTCTGATGAAGAAAAAGCAAAGGAAGTAATTAAAATGATTTTTTTTTAGGTAGCACAAGGGTATATTTTATGAAGGCATCAAAGAGCTGACATGACAGAAATACGTTTGAGTCTAAATTACTAAAGTGAAACACAATCTAGGAAATTGGGAGTGACATGTAAGATGTCTTCTCCAGTTCACAAATTTGGTAATTAGAATTAATCTGGAGCAATAGGACCAGACAATGTAGAATTTGTCATTATTTTGGAACCTAGGTCATATTACAGGGAATAACGGCAATCCATTTTTCCTACTTTCACTTTTTCATTTTCAAGCAATATTATAAGTGGTAGGGTATAAGGAAATGCCTTTAATGATATAATATTAACAGAGATAAATGAAAAATTACCATGAAAGACAGTATCACAAAATAAAAAAAAAAATGGTAGTTGTGTGGCGGTGACTCCAAATGTTCTAAAGCTATAACCATGATCAATAGCTTCAAAAATAATAAATTTATTCAATTTGTTGTGAACATTTCTTTTAAGAAAATAATTATTATATATAATGAAATACTGTTCTATTAGTAAGAACAAGATATAATAAACTTGCATCAATTAGTTCAACAATTACATAGTCAACATATGTCTGTGGTAATTATGTGATGTCTTCAAACATGATATAATTTTTCTCAAGTTTATTATGACAGACATTGTTATAATTATTACAGAAAATATGTATCTGTGGTGTGACTTCTGGGCCAAGGCCAAATTATGATACGTTTGCACGTGTGGAAATTTAAAACAAAAATAGTATACACAGGCTCTCTTTCAATCACTCTTTCAAGTTTCCAAACTTAAATTTCTATTTCAAACAGTGAGAATTTAGATTAAGTATTTGATTAAAAGCTCTATTTTACTGAAATGTGAATATGAGGAATTTCTAATAACTGGCTTCATGGAGATATTTAGAGAGTGAACACAAGAAAATAGTACTCTATTAATTGACACTATTTACATCCATTTACATATGTTAAAATATATTTAGTTCATAACAAATAATTTATGGTCAATTTATAATTTAATATTCATAATATAGTGTTCAGGTAAAATTGGGGAACATCTCTTTAAAATTCTCAAATAAAGAGGTCAAAAGACACTACCATGGTAGGTCAAGCCTAGCAGCCCAGATCTGCCCACACCAGACTGCATAAGACCCAGGCCCAGAGTAGGAGCAGGTCCACCTGCTTCACCTGCAGGGCAGACACCTGCCAGAGCCCAGCCTCCTGCACAGGACCACCTCCTCCAAAAAGAAAAACAAATGAACACCAAAAACAGTAGAAGACAGGAAATAATAAAAATCAGAGCTAAAATCTATGAAATTGAAACAAACAACTGAAAAAATTGACAGAACAAAAATTTGTTTTTTAAAAAGTAAATATTGACAGAACCTGAGCCATGTTAATGAATAGAAGGAGACAGAAAACTCAAATTATTAACATACATGATAAAAAAGGAAATAATATGATAGACACTACAGAGATACAGAAGATAATTAGAAATTATTGTGAAAACTTGTACTCCAATAAAATAGAAAATATTGAAGGCATTGACAAATTTCTAGAGTCATATAATTTGCCCAAATTGAACCAAGATGATACACAATTTAAGCAGATCAATTTCAACCAACAAAATAGAAGAAGCCATTAGAAATCTATCAACCAAGAAAAGTCCAGGACCAGATGGATACAAAGCTGAGTTCTACAAGAACTTTAAAGAAAAACTAATACTAATACTCTTTAATTTACTTCAGGAAATAAAAAAGAGGCAGCACTTCCAAACTCATTCTATGAGGCCAATATCACCCTGATTCCAAAACCAGACAAAGACTTATCAAAAAAAGAAAACTTCATACCATTATGTCTAATAAATAGTTGCAAAAATTCTCAATGAACTTCTGGCAAATTGAATGAAAAACATCAAAAATATCATGCACCATGATCAAGTGGTGTGAATATACTTTGTATACAACCGGAGATGTAAAAAAATGTGCTCTATATGTGTAATAAGAATTTTAATGCATTCTTCTGTCATATATAAATAAAAAATAAATATAATTATAAAAAATAGGATCATGCACCATGATTAAGTGGGATTCATCTCAAGGATGCAAGGCTGTTTCAACATATGAAAATCAATAAATGTAATTCATCACATCAGTAGACTTAAAGATAAGAATCATATGATCATCTTAATAGATGCAGAAAAAGCATTTGACAAAATACAACACCCCTTTATGTTCAAACACTGGAAAATTTAGGGATAACAGGAACATACCTCAATATCGTAAATGCTATCTATGCTAAGCCCCAGGCCAACATCATTCTAAATGGAGAAAAATTGAAGGCATTCCCTCTAAAAACTGGAACAAGACATGATACCCTCTTTTACCACTTCTATTTAACATAGTTCTCGAAACACTGGCCAGAGCAATTAAACAGCTGAAAGAAATTAAAGGGATACCCACAGGAAAAGAAGAACTCCAATTGGCACTATTTGTTGTTGATATGATTCTATACCTAGAAGACCTAAAAGTTTCAACAGAAAATTACTAAAACTAGTAAATGAATTCAGCAAAGTAGCAGGATATAAAATAAACACTCACAAATAAAATGCATTTCTGCATTTCTGTATATCAGTGGCAAATTCTTAGAAAGGGAAACAAAAAAAAATAGCCTCAAAAATAAATAAATAAAATAAAATACTTGAAAATCAACTTAACCAGAAAGGTAAAAGATCTATATAATAAAAATTACAGAACCCTAAAGAAAGAAATAAAAAGAGCTTGGAAGATGAAAAGATCTAACTTCCTCTTAGATAGGCAGAATTAATGTAATCAAAATGACCATACTAACAAAAGCACTATACAGATTTGGGGCACTTCCAATCAAAATCCCAATGACATTCCGCATAGAAATAGAAAAAGCAGTCATGATATTCATCTGGAAAAATAAGCGACCAAGAATAGCTAAAGCAATCCTTAGCAGGAAGAGTGAAGCAGGTGGCATCACTAAACCAGAACTTAAACTATATTACAGAGCAATAGCAACAAAAACAGCATGTTATTGGCATCAAAACACATTGGTAGACTAAAGGTACAGAATAGAGGACATAGACACTAACCCACAAAATTATAATTATCTTACATTAGACAAAGACACCAAAGACATGCATTGGAGAAAAGATAGCATCTTCAACAAATGGTGCTGGGGAAACTGGAAATCCATATGCAACAAAATAAAATTAAACCCCTATCTCTCATCATGCACATGTACTCAACTCAAAGTGGCTCAAGAGCCTAGGAATCAAACCAGTAGAAGAAAAACTACTTGACTTACCCCATGGACCCCGTATTCCTTATAAATAATGCAGATATGCCAGGATGACCCTCTCTCAGGCACATAGCTTGGGCTGGCTTGCTTCAAAGATACAAAGTAGAATGCCATTTGAGAAACTGCTTGGGTAATGAATGTTCTAGACACCAGTAAGAATTTCAGCCTCTCAAGATCCTCCCTCTCTTTTGTTTTTATTGCTCCCCACCCGCTGATTAAGAATGTTTTGTGAACAGCTTCCTGCTTCCAATTGACCCTGCAAGCCATGCTGTCCTGGTCTCCCTGGGTCATGTAAGTAAAAAGATACTGCTTCTGTTTATTTATATGTCTTACCATGCTGCCTTTCTGTGTTTCACTTAACTGTCACACCCAAACCTAATTCACTTCTGGTCAGGAAGTCTCCTAGACAGTGACTGTCTTGGTAGGAAAAACCTAGACACACCTAGAAAAGAGCCAGAAGGAGTTATGCCAGGATAAGCAAGTTTCCTGTAAGAGCAACACCGATTACAGATCAGATACTTAGGCATTAGACCATCAGCCAGAATAAAGTATTCCATGAAGTTTCACTGTAAATACCCATGACTACATTCTCTGGACACCATCAAGGAAGGTCTAGAATATATAGCCACTCTCTGGACATACACCTCAAGACCAAATTAAAGGAAAATACAATTATTTGATCACAATGAAAAAAAGTAACTTTTTAATAAGTTTGAATCAAGTTATCTTCTGTTTTAGATGTTACTAATTTTTCACTCATTTTTACTTTATTATACAAAATGTTTCTTCTATTTGTTTCTTATATACAGAGATATATTATTTGTTATATATTTTATAAGAACATAGATTTAATGATTAATCAAATAATGAATATAATATGTAGTAAAAATAACTTTAAATTGCACTAAAATACACAAATTTCTCAAAACAGCACTAATAGCTAATGAGAAAATATACTATAAATAAAGGATATACTAATAGCTTCTCAAATGCTACCAATGCGATTTTCAGGACATACCATAGGCAATTACAAGTGCTTCCTATGGCAGACTTCATGGCTGTGCTTCTGCCACCAGACTTTCTGAACAGTCATTGAAGAGCAGACTTCAAAGGACATAGCAGTCAAGGATCTGGTCCATTTTATTTTTTGGTCATTTTCTAAAACATTTGAATTCTAAGTGTAAATGTGTTGCATCTGGAGGCTCTTAGTCTGAATCCTCAGGCAGAAACCTTCCTTAGGTGCCTTTGCTGATATTGCCTTATTGGAAAAATATTGGCAACTCTGATGACATTCTTCTCCATTCTAGTACTCTGTGTTTCTCTCTCTTTAGGTCTTCTCCCCTTACTTTTGCTATTCACCCCCTTTCCCATCTCAGGCTGCATGCAATTGCAAACCCTTTTACCTGGGGCTCCCTGGCAGTGACATAACCTCTGTATCTGGGCTGAACACTGGATCCTTCACTTGTGTTGGGTGAATGGCAGGAGGAGTGGGGAGGAGTCAGAAGAAATGGAACCAACACTTTCTCCAGTTTTGCCTCTTATTTACATTATCATACATTATCCATAGTAAGTGATTAAGGAAGGACTTGATGGCTACCTTATCTTTTAGCTTGTTGCTTTAACAGTTCATAAGAGAGGGCTGAAATTTCAGGAGTACAAGCAGCCAATTAAAGCAATAAACTCGGGTCTAAAATATAATGAGTTATTCACAAATATAAATAAAACATGATAAAATAATTTCTAATTATGGGGCTGATCTTTATTTGAGCTTAGTCAGGAAAGTGCCCTCTAAGTAGATAATGCTAGAAGCACACATTTTATGCCAGTGTATTTGTTTCTTTACTTTCTTTCATTTCAATTTGAGCTTGGAACAACT
Organism: Urocitellus parryii; assembly: GCF_045843805.1. Lineage (NCBI taxonomy): Eukaryota > Metazoa > Chordata > Mammalia > Rodentia > Sciuridae > Urocitellus > Urocitellus parryii. The sequence continues at coordinate 50,236,940 of NC_135532.1, forward strand.
TGTGTTGCACTCAGTTGTATACCTAATGTCCAGGAGAGTTTTAGATATTATGTGTCCTCTATAATTTTCCATTCAGTAAATTAATGAATAATATTTGTGTAGTCAGCAATTAAAATTTAATTTCTGTCAGAATAAATGTATGAAATGTTTGACTTCAATGCTTAAAGCTTGACAATTATGGAGATTTTAAATAACAAGTTGTACAAATAATGTATGGATTATTTATATTAAAAACAAAGTATATAGTGATATTATTTATCCTGAAAATAATAGACAAAATAATCATCCCTTTCCCAACAAACAAATTCAAGTGATTGATTTTCTCTATGTGTGTGTGGCAATGTGTGTGTTCACTTTGGAAACTGTTAGCTACTGCGAGGTCAAAGTGTGTGGACCAGAGAAGAAACCAAAAGCAATCTTTCAATCTTAGCATTTCTAAGGTCTTGTGAAAGTCCTATGTTGATAGCTCTCCATTGCTGCTATGTAGGGTGCTGAACTCAAGTATATAAAAGGACCATTAAACTTCATTACATTTGCTTTTTATCAATTACTTTTGAACTCTACAAGACCACAGGTCTTAGAGAAAATGGTTTTCCACTAGTTCAAAAATATAAAATATATAGGCACCATATTCTTTACTCAGACACACTCCAAGTTCTTTGTTCACCTAATTTCTTCCTATCCATTTAATCTCCATCTTCTGATACATCCATAGCAGGGAGCTTTCATATGCTATTTGGTTAAATCTTAAATCTTCTGCAACATCATGTTTAATCGTATTAATTTCAGCTTCAGTTAGCAAGTTCCTTTTCCTGATGGCTTGTCTTCAACCTGTTATATTATGTTCATTTATTTAATCTTGTTGTCAGCTCAGGATATTTGTTGATAAATTGCTGGAATACTTTCTATCACTATATGATCGTAGTATTTTCCAATTGAATAGCTCCTGTAAAATATCACTTAAAATCTTATGCTTAAAAATTCCAATTGCAGTACCAGGATTTTTTAGTTATAAAAGTCTAATGCTTTGGTCTACTTGAAACTCCCAAAATAATTTAACAACTTGCATTAAAATGTCCTCAAGTTCTTAAACTTTGTGAAATATTTTATGTTCTATTGAAATATCTATAACTGGACATACAATGACTTCTGTCTTTAGTTTTGGATGACTCTTTGGCTATATTTATCACCTTGTTATTTGATTCATTGCTCTAGAAAATTCTATAGACCCTTACCTACAAAGGTACGGTAGAAAATAATATGGATAGAGTGTAATGTAAAAAACAATGTTTTATTGGTAAAACTTCTCAACATGCTACCTATGGATATATGCAGTACTCAAATGATATTAATTAGTTTTTTTTGCCTACAAAACAACCAATTAATTTTGATATGTCACCTTTAAAAGAAATGCATACTAACATGTTCATCTATAGTTCTAATATAAAATGCACATGTGTATATATTATGAAGTATGTTGAGGAGTAGCTTACCTAAATAAAAACAGTCATTACTTAAAATATACAACTCAATGATTTTTTTAACAATTTTCATAAAATTTAACAACAAATTCAAGTTATAAATCATTTTAATTATTCTAAAAATTATTCTTGACCATGACATTTCATTTCTCTTTCCATTTCTGATTCCAGACAAAATATGTCTACTTTTTGGCAGTAGAGTGAAACTTGCATCTGTTAAAAATATAAAAAAAATATAAAATGTACTATTTAGTATCTGGTATATTTTTAATTTTTTTGTAGTTTTGTATGGGTAGCATGCATTTATTTTATTTGTTTATTTTTATGCTTTGCTAAGGGTGGAACACAGTGTCTCACTCTGCCACTGAGCTACAGCGCCTGCCCCTGATATTTCTCTTTTAGTATAAGTTTTTGAGTTGCATCTACTTTGTTGCATGGATCACATTTGTTATTGTTGTTGTTTTATTGCTGATATTTCCATTTTATAAATATATACCAACATGTTGATCCATTTATGTGTGGTTTAGATAGAAGTTATGTCTAGTTTTGACTGCTGTGAATAAAGCTGCCATGGATATTTGTGGATAAACCTTTTGTGAACATAAGTTTTTATATTCCTTGGATGCATAAAATATCACTTATAAGACATACATTTTTCAGCCATCTACTTTAGTTTTTCTGGTTTTTAAATTGCTATTCTCAGATTTAACATAATTGGATTTTGCTTTTTTATCCCATCTTCTAAAATCTGCCTGTAAATTAGATCATTAAGCCATTATCATTTAACATGATTTTTAATATAGCTGAATTTAGGTACATCTATCACAATTTGTTTTTTTAATACTGCTGAATTTAGCTACATCTATTACAATTTGGATTTTGTTTGACCCAGTTTCTTCCCTTTCTCCTTTTTTTATTTTACCCTTTTTTCTTACTGCTTTTCTAACATTCTTTTTGATATATTTTTGTATATTTAAAAATTATATATTAACATATACAAGATTTTTTAGTTCAGACAATTGATATTACATTTAGTACTATACTTAATTAATATTTTTATTTATATATGACAGTGGAATGCATTATGAGGAATAGAAAACTCTCCATTAAGTACTATATTGATAGTAACTTACACATACCTAATGTTTTAGAATTAATTTAAGCACAACATAATATAACTTCAAATAACATACAAACTCTGCAATTAATGTATCCATTTATTTGCTACCATTCTATATATTTTACTTGTCATATCTTTCTCTATATAAATTTTAAAATAAAAAATGATGTTATAATTTTTCTACATGTATTTTAAAGAAAGTAAGAGTAAATTATTTAGTTACTTACCAATGTATCTCTATTTTATGATAATCTTTGTTTTGTTTTGTTTTCTCCAGAAAAATGTGACTTTATCTCTCTTTCCTTCCTCCGAAAGATCTTCCTTCATGTGTTTTATGGTTCTCATATAGTGAAGCAAAATTTTATGTTTATATTTTGTGTTATAATTATGTTACTACATTTTATTGTATTTTGCACATATTTAACATCTACAAAGCACAAAATATACAGATACATTTTAAATTCATAATAAGAATTTGTTCTTTAGTTAATTTTATTTGCAAAGAAAGATAAAGAAATATGGAAACAGAGATTTTGTGGATAACTGATTGTGAGAAGATCTCAATATACATGATATGGCCAATTATTAGATCTTATTAGCTTGAGCCCTGTACATGGTACATCACCACCAATATTCTGTACTCATATTTTTTCTGATTTTCTTGTAAAATGATGAATTAGCAATTGTTAAACCTGTGCTATTAGATACAAGAAATCATTTTCTTCATTTTCCCCCATTCCTAATGAAAATTATGTCTATTTTCAATGGCAAATAAATAATTAAAATTCAAAATTCTTAATAAAATTAATGATAATTAGGAGAAGAAGAGAAAAAAATTAAATGATGTTCAGTAAATCCATCATATCTGCTGAAAAAATGCTTTCACTAATGGGCTTACAAAGATACTATTGCATAGGAGAAATTTTCTCCTGGGCATTTGAAGCTAGAAATTGAATACTGATACCCATGTAGCAATATATTTAGAAAGAAGAACAAGTCACCTCCAATATTACTTTGATATTTACTTACTTAATATGAAATAACAGTAATTTTTGATGACATGCACCTGGTATCTGTATGTATTTGGACTATCACACACAAAATTTCTCTGTAGGTCAAAGAAAGTGCTGATTCATAGGATATTTTGTATAGAAATTATATGTACAATAAAATAAAGTCATGGATAGACTTAGAAACTTTCTGTAGACTGAGTGAAATTAATTTTAAAAATTGGTTACATTTTTGTCATATTATATAAATCACATGTGTACCCAAATAAAACTTTGAAACTTTGTATCCTTCTTTATAATAAAACTGCTTAGTTATTTTATTTCCTATTTATTTCCAACACAGCTCTTTGCTATAAACCCTTTTGTTTTCTATAATCATTATTTATAATAGAAATTTAAGTATCTTCTTTGTTAAAAATTTTCTATCATTGTGTTTTATTTGTTGTTTTAAATTACTACAATTTCTTTATTTATATCTACTCTTTAATTCTTTACAAAGGTTTAAAAATCTTTCTGCCTTTCTTTAAACCAGTCTATGCTTTCTGGTATTTAAATATGACTAATATAGGAATAAATTTCATACCTTGTTTGTGATATAAGTGTCTTGCTCTAAGGATGTTTCTTTTATCAATGTTTAGATTTTTAAATAATTCATCTCTTCATATATTTTCTTTATGGTTTTGATTTCAGTTCTTTTGGACTTAGGTATTATAAATCTTATCCTCAAATAGATATAAAATACATACTCTGGAGAGCTTTAAATTGCACTTGAATCTGTAGGATTGGGCCCCAAAGGAAAGGAGTTCATTCTTTGGGCAAAAAAGAAATCAAATAAGGGATGAGTTCTCACATTTGCCTTTCTCCTTTATATATACTTTTCAAAACATGAACAGGTACATGAAATTGTGCATGAATTGAAAAGACACCATTGGTCCTGTAAGATTTAAAAAGAGAAGAAATAAACAATTCAGAGAAGAAACTGACCAGAAATTCAGGTATTAAGTACTTAACAAGTTCGTAGTTTGATACACACAGTACTAGAAATTTTGCACTATAAAAACTTACAATTAAGCCAAACAATTTCAAGGATGAGTACCATATCATCCATTATAGAACAAGTTATTATAACACAGTATATTTGCAATACATTATGCACAGTTTCTCAGTGTAAAACAAAAACAACTATATGCACAGGAAATCTGAAAAATGTGATCCATATCAAAAGATGTGTCAATAATAGAAATTGAAATATAATCAAAATAGTGAAATTAAGAGATAATGATATTAATGTAGTTAATATAAACATATTCTAGAAATTAAAGGAAAATATGGCAACAATGACTAGATTTTATAAAGCACTTCCACAAAGAAATATAAATTGTAAAAATGAAAACTACAATACTGGAAATGAAAAACATAAAGATGCATTTAGTACATAACCATGTGGGTGGTATAAGCAACAACAATTGTAATTGAACTAAGATAAAAAGAATCATTAAAAAAATGAACAAAGTTAAAAAGACAGAGAAAACGCAATAAAAAAATAACAGTATCATGAACTTGGTAGGCAATATCAAGTTGTTTAATACACATGATTCATACTCCAGAAAGAGATAAAAGAAATAATAGAAAAAGAAAAATATGAAAAGAAATAATGAATAAAACTTTTAAATCTGACAACACATCTCAAGTGTCAGGGGATGTCACTCCCTGCCACAAGGGTACAGGACCAGCCTGCCTTCTCCCAGGGGCTGAGCAGAGGGTAAGCATTGCAGCCTAGTCCCCTCCCAAGATTGGGAACAAACCACACTGAGCCAGGAGTTGTGTCAGCTGTGAAAGAGCAGCAAATCTCAATCTTCACTGCGTCTGAGGTGATTTTTATAGCAGAATAAGGGGGAGGAAGTAGAGCCGAGGAAGTAGTGGGAGCCAATAGGGAACAAGCAGTCCCTGTTACCAGGGACATATTCTAATTTAATCCTGTTATGCATGCGGAAGCCATACCCAGCTTTCTTGGTGGCGTATATGGAAGCTATACCCAGAGAGACCATGAGGCCACTTTTCTTAATGCCCAATAATGGCTACAGCCCCAAAGAAGGCATAGACAAGTCCCAACAAGGGGATGCAAGTCGGATAAATGCAAATACAAAGAAAATCACATATACACCTATAACAATCAGCCTGCTAAAACAAAAGATAGAGAAATTTAGAAATCTGACAAAAACAAAAAAAATTCATAAATATTGCATACAGTAGAAAAATAGTGCAAATTAACACACTCATGTAACATAAATAACAAAGGCCTCTACAGCTTCAGACTTTACTTATTGCTCCCTAACTCTCATTTATGTTTCTCCTCTTTGTGCGTTTTCAAAATATATAATCAAATTCTGGTTCTTGGATCTTTAGAATGGTTGCTCCTTATGCCTAAAGCAATTGTATGAAGAGATCTGTGTGAATACATATCACTTTGTTCACATATTCACAGCTGTTACTTTCTCAATGATGCTTACCCTAATTGCCACTATAGGTTTATAATTTCATAATTTGTTCATTTTTATTGTCTCTATTTACCATCATGCCTAAAAATAAAGCATCCACATCAGAATGGTAGGGATAGTTACCTTATTTGATCATCGATGAATACTGAATCTAGAATATGCCTGGCACATCATCACTGCACACAAAATATGTGTTGAGTTAGTGTATAATTAATATCACTCTTCAATAATAAGTAGCACCTCTCTACCTGTACAACTAACTTGAAAATGTATAAGAAAAATACACTATTCACAGTTATAAAAATCAAGTTAAAGGAAAAACAAATGGCACAGTGTGCATTAGAATTTTGTAGGAAAACAAAATTTTTAAATCAAAGAAAAACTATTAGATGAATGAATGAAATCAGGGATGAAATATATGTGCACACACATATTACTGAGTATAGAAACAATTGCCTTTAATCTAGAAGTACTAGATTATTCAAAACAAAATTTCTTTTCAAATCTTAGAGTGCCAGGCAAAACTCGACAATGAATATAAAAAATAAAATAATTAAACCACCTTTGGAAAAATACAAGAGGGTTTGATGATGATCTTATTAGATATTAAACAGAATTTTTTGAAAAGGTGTAAGACACATAATACTGTATGGAGAATGAATTATTGCATTCATACAGAAAAACAGTGTGTAATATTTAGCAAGCATAATTATGCGCATGGTTTTGAATACACTCACTAATTTCAGGCTATGCATCATGGACAAATGCATGCATTGAAAATGAGTGCATGTGTTGCTTTTATTTTATTTATTTATTTACTTATTTATTATAGTATGGGATATTGAAGACAAATTAGGAAAGCTTTAGTGGAGGATTAAAAATGGTGAATAAAGTAAGACATAAAATTGAATATTAATTCAGCAATAGGAATATTTCTCAAAAAATAAAAATTATAAAAGCAAAAGTTGAGTGAGAAAAATAGATAGTATTAAGCTTAATCATAAATTTAAAGTGTGTCCATACAAAACCAATGCTATATTTTAAATTATTCACGTATGTGTCCCTTCATATTCAAAATCACTATAAATGTATATATAATAGGATATATATATCCTATAATTATAAATATATTGTTATATGTGTATATATACATATCTCTATATATAGGCATTATATATCAAGTAATTTTATTAATCATTTTAAACTCTGATATCACACATGATGGAACAAAAGTTTATGATACATATGTTGATAATTTGAAATGTTAACTACAAAAGCAACAAATGAAGAGAGTGACAGACATTAAAGATTGTGGATATAACCATTTATAAGAAGTCTTCAGGTACTTTAGGGTGGGGGAACATGGGAGGAATAGATGAACTCTAGATAGGGCAGAGGGGTGGGACGGGAAGGGAGGGGGCAGGGGGTTAGCAATGATGGTGGAATGTGATGGACATTATTATCCAAAGTACATGTATGGAGACATGAATTGGGGTGAATATACTTTGTATACAACCAGAGATATGAAAAATTGTGCTCTATGTGTGTAATAAGAATTATAATGCATTCCACTGTAATATATAAATATAATAATAATAATAATAATAATAAAGGAAAACACATTCAGAAAAAAAAAAAAAAAAAAAGAAGTCTTCAGGTACTTTTATGATCAAAGAGACATGTTTAGTTAGAAATGTTCAGATGTAAAGAATCATAATAAAGAGGAGACACAGGGACAAGGTGCAGGGGCAGGGAAGGTGGCAGAGTGGCTTTTTGTCCAAGTGGCCTCATTAATTTATAACTATAGGTTACATTAGGTCATTAGTACCATAACCACATTATTGTTTAGAGGATCAGTAAAGTTGCTTATGCTGCAGTTACATTTCACAGTTATAATATGCAATGTTAGGAGCTTTGTGCAGTTCTCAAGAAAGTCCATTGTCTGAAGTTACTATTACTGGGGCAACTCCAGGAACACAGGAGCTTGATGAAACATTGTAGTTACCTAGCAAACAAGTTCTATTCCCAGGAGCTATGTGCCTCAGATCAAGGTCAAAACCCTTGTGAAGAGCAGTGCTACAGTGGGCAGGCATCCCATGTCTTTGACATGGAAGTTTCCCTTAGCCAGGTATTCTGCACCTTTGCACAGAAACTTCCCAGCAGCCAGGAATTCTGTATCTTTGCATAGAAACTTCCTAGCCACCAAGCATGCTACAATCACAAAGCGTATCAGAGACCCAATTGCAAACACAGAACTCCTACAGCCAAACTTGAAATTCTAGAGGCTGTTCAGTTTCTCACTTTCATGCTTCTGCTAAAATGGAGGACTCACAACCTCACAATAGTGAAGGCTCTTTGCAACCTCACAATTGATGTTAAGAGAAATGTGTTATGACATCATAAAATGGATAAGTACATCTTACAAGTGTGTACAATTGCTGTATCTTGGAAAATAAAGCCTTCAGGAATCAGGCACATAGATTTAATTTCTTGGAGAGTTACCTTAAAAGAGTCACCTCAAAATATCAGATTCTTATTAAAACTAACAAATACATAGAAGATAAATATATGATCAGGCTTCTTATCCTTTAGTTAGAATTGCAGTTGAATGAGTATTTTTGGTTTTCATCTTAAACTTTATGATTAAGTTTAATATTCAATGTATTTTTTTTCCAAATTGTAAATGAAATATTTTTCTTCACTCTTCCTTATATCACTCTTTATTTATTCTTAATAGGTAATAATTTTTAGTTTTGTAACTATAGGAACTTCATCATTAGCAACAGCACACTTATTTTAAAATGAAAAGATCTTTCAAATACTATTTAAAAATTCACAAGTATCTATAAGTAGATTCATTGGTAAAATCTAAGTGGAATTCAGATATGCTTAGGAAACTATTTTATGACTGGTATACAATTTCAAATTAGGATTTTAGTATAAATGTTTGATGTGAATATTAAAAAATGATCTATTGTATAACTTTGCATTTAAGTTTTACTTATTCCCATTGCAAATAGATATGAAATGAATCACTCTGACCATCTATTACTTTTTGTAAAACCATGATATCTCTCCACAGTCAGAAAGCGAATCTTAACAGATTAGATGTACTTTAAAAGTTTTGTATATCTCAGCATTGAAGCTATCTGATCCTGGACATTTCTTTCTGAGGAGATTTTTTTTTTGAAGATGCAAAAAAATTTCTTCCCATTTGGATTTATACATAACACAACCCTCTTTTATTTATTTAGGCTGTCTGTCTGCAAGGTGCTAGCTTCTACACCAATCCAGACCACTGAGACTCTCTTTCATCTTTACCTCTTGGAGGGGAAACTCCCACCCACTCTTCTGGCCAGGCTTCCAGCTGCTGGTGCTCTCTGTTTCTCTCTGTACACAGTTTTTTTGTTTTTTTTTTTTTTTTAAGTCTCTATATTTCACCAAGTCCCCATCTTTCTACAGTTGAATTTCAGGGCTCTTCTGTGGCCATTCACCAAAACATGCAACTACATGCCTCTTATTTTGATTCAACATGTATGAGCTTTGAGGCATTTGGATAAGAGGGAATGCACATACTAATTATTATCTGACTCTATTTGTATGATTTTTGGGAAATCACAAAATTGAGAGATAAAAATTAGATCAGTAGCTGCCCATGGATTAGAGAGAGATGGATTTGACTACAAAGGAAATGCATAGGGAAAATCAGAGGAAATGAACTGTTATATATGGTTCTATTGCTATAAACATTTATTTCTATGTATTTATCACAAGCCATCAAAGTGTATGAAGAGTGAACTTTAGTGCATGTAAACTTCAACCACAATTGGGTTAATGCAGAGATAAACTTCAGACTGTTACAAATTATTTAATATTATTGCAAATGAATGGCATGACTTTTCTAAAGAGGATACCAGTAAAAATATATATGGTTTAAATAATTCAGGAAAATGGTATAATGGCTACAAGCTAGCAGACTAGAGACAAAATGAATTATACAGAGAACATTATGCCCTTGGTAATAAATTTGTATCTTATCAGGGTTAGAGATTATAATTCTGAATATATACCTGTGTTGTTATGATCAATAAGCAAATAAGTAAATGTTGATATATACCCAAACTCTTTATATAAATTCTCAAGTTCACACTACAGTCCTATACACAGTCACAGGCTTATAATGTTGTGTTTAAAATTATATGAATCTGATTTAATATAACTACCACAGATAATTTATTAAAAATAAACCTTTTCAAAGATCTGAGAGAAAATACACTGTCTTCATCGTTAGTGCCAGTAACTAAATAAATAAAGCAATAAAGAATTTTATTTACAAAGAAATACTCATTATATTTCTATTTGATGCTAAGAATATATGAAGCATGTGATTAAATATAATGAACAGTTCTCCAAAATTGTATTGTCTTCCTTCTTCTTAATGAAATGTAACAATATTGTAGACATGTTTAATGCTATAAACATTACATATTTATGTTTTATAATATCACAGGTGCAGATTTGTCTTAGCAAAAAAAGTATGTCTTTTGACTTTTTCTCTTTCTGAGATTTCCAGTTTTCTCCTATATCTCTATGCCATGAGAATCTCCTGCTGACTCATCCATACACAAATAGATTTTCAATTCTGTGTGTGGGCAAAATAAAAAATTAAATTAGCAAATAACATTTATGGAAAATATGTAAAAATATCTGACTAGAAATATGAATAAATATTATGATAATTGTATGCATTATGCAAGTATATAATTTAAAATTTAAAAATATAACCAATATAGAACATGTCATTTATAAATGGCATATATGTACACAGAGAAAAATTTCATATAGCAAACAAAGAATGTAGAGTACCTAAACTAACTTGTTAGATATTTTCAACATTAATTTGTAAGATCTGGCTAAAATAGATCTGGGCCATAGCTCTGTGTGTAATATAAACCTATTTGAAATAATATAATAAAAATGTGTTAATTCTAAGAAAAATTTCATCATTTTTTATAATGGAAGCCCATCATTTTTAACTACAACCTGGTTTCTAGGACAAACTTAAAGTATTAGTTATTTTTAAAATAGATAAATTCAGAAATGACTGTGTTTCAATCTTTTGTAGTATTTAACATTTAATGTAAATTTATAATTTATGGCTAATTTCAAAATCTCTAGAATTAAACAGCAATGCCTTTAATTTGTTTTTCTCTTTCTCATGGTTCTTGAGCATGTTGTATATTGTTTAAATTAAAGTGTCATTACATAGATTAATTATTTAGGGGACAATTATCTCCTAACAGAAAGATCATTATACAGATTAGTTTTGTTCTTTCATAGCCTCGCTTCATTTGGAGAGTAGAGTTACTGTTTTGATGAAGCAGAATGAGCAGCTCCCTTTGGTCAATTATGAGACATCTGTTTCTTAATTTTGCACCATATAAATTGTTAACAGTGAAATATAAGATCCTTATTCATGGCCTGTTTTAATAATATGTGTCAAGATATATCCAGTGATCTTGAAATGCATGTAAAAATCATATTTCTTGAAAATAGATATTCTGAAATAAAATTCTTGTAAATATAAAAAAATGGATAAAATTTTCAAAACCCAATAATTAAGTCAAACATATCATTTTATTCCTTAATTAATTCAAACTTTCAGGTTGTTCTCCAATTAATTATGCATGTCACTTTTCTTAAATAGAACATACAATGAATCATGTACATTATTTCCTTTAATTTGAACACACCGACACCGCAAATGCCCTTGTTGATGAAATCCATAATATATTTTTAAAAAATTAAAGTGAAAAGCTGAATGGCAGGGCTTGAAAAAAGGACATTGTCTTTCTTAACTTCTTGAGCATTGTTAAGAATTTTATGATTATTCTTCTTGTTTGTTCTATTTTTTCTCTTAAATTATTCTTTTATTGCTTATACTCCAACATATCAAGAAACAGAAAATTTGCATTTGCATTATTGTACACTGTAATAGACACTTCTGATCACAATCCAGACAATTTAAGCAATGCAAAGTATAACATTAATATAGGAGCAAGAATGATTTCATAAAAATCTATGATCTCTCCCTAGAATTGTAATATTTTTCTGGACACACTAGATTTTAAATACATAAAAAACAGTACTTCTGTTTACATGCATTGATAAAAATGAAAATAATATAAAATGATAAATCTTCTATTCCACAAAATTTTTTTCTTTAGAAAAAAATTGAAAATACCTTTCACTGGATGCAAATGTCTGTTCAAAATAATTTATTATTGGTGTTTATATGGTTCACCTTTAATTTTTCCAGTTCACTGTTATTCTGCATCCTTCCCTTGAAAATCTTTGGAACCTCTGGAACTCACTGTTCTAACACCCCTGCGGTATTATTGTTTTCATTATGTGCCATAAATTCTTGTTCTGTTATGATTTTGTTTGTAGTATTCCTTAAAATGAAATGCCCTATACTTTCCATCCTATTGTCTCTACAACTTACTATTTATTCAGTATTATTGAGTATAGTTGACTAGTAGAAATTGTATACATTTAAGTTTCTACTTGATTCTTTAATATACATACACTTTTTGCATTGATTCACTAAGAAGCAAATAAACTTGTTCTTTGCATACCATTTTAACTTAACCCCCTTCTTGAATAGGACCCTTCAAGTAGGTGAGAATTTAAAAGCTTCCTTCTCTACTCCTTTTCAATACTTATGATTTCATATAACTTATTTCCAATATTGGTAATGATTGTCAAACATATTTTAATTTATTACTGGTCAGAAAATGTAATATGGTCCTGCCCACTTTTGAAAGATTTAGAAGTACATTCTTTCCCTTTGCCTGCACTTAGAGAAAAACACATTTGGTGAGCCCTGGAAGCCTCTATTGTGATTATGACTTTGATGATAGTTGAAACAATTCTGAGCATTTAGTTGTTTGGGACTGAGTAAATGACAATATGAAACACTTTGTAACTTGAGATAGTAAATTTCTCCTTCATTTTGAAATTTCACAATTGAACAATGTGTATGTAATCGATGCAAGAAGTGAGAAGTCTGATGAGATGATCTTCATAGCTTCTTCCAAGTTATGAATAATTATAAATTAACTTCACTACAAATAATAACAAAAGAATATACCACGCTTAATACAATTCATGTTTAGTAAATACTGAGGGGGGAAATTTTACTTTCTAGTGCATATTCTGTTATTGATTTTTCTGTAGGCATCTCTTTACAGACTTACTACTTTGTAGGAAAAAACAAAAAACAAACCAACACACACAAAAAAAACAAGTTCAATGTTTTTCCAGGTTCATTGTTTATTTAACCAACAATTTAATAAACATTCTGTATTTTCTTATGTGAAAAAATTATTATGTTCTGCACAGAGTCAAGGTGTTTTATTGGGTAAAACATGTGCTTATCTTTTTAACATGTATGGGATATAAGGAGAGGTTTTGATAAATTGTTATAAAAAATAAAGTAGTCCTATAGTGGATGGAGTAAATATTTACTGGTGAACTTCTTTACATTGAAGTGTCTACTTTAAAATTGTTTGTTAGTGGTATTATTGCTTTTAACGGATAATCTTTTAAATCTAAATGGACAAGATTAGGTTCAACTGATGGACTACTATAACTGAAGTGTCTTGGATATGGTAAAAGAACTGCCAAGAACAGACCTCAGGGGAGCTAGGATATACTAAGAGCAATTTGTAGATTTCTGTCAGGTACCCCATCATGAGCTCAAACTAGAGGAAAATAATGCTTGCTGATATATGTAATAAAGGAGCCTAGTAACTTTAAAGCCTATAAAGCAAATGATAATGAACTCTATAGCCATATTTGCTCAATTGCCACTACAATCCAGCAAACACACAAGTGCAATTTTCAATAAGTGACTCTGAATATAGTGGATTCTATAATTGTGTTACTGTTTTTATAAGTGCATTTTCTGCCATGGGCAAATTTTATTTAGATGAAAATAGACTTGTTTTTACTTATTAAGTATGAATTCTTATAAAAGAATCTTAAGAAGGTAGAAATTGTTTTCTTGCTCTCCTGGCAAAATCAATAAAGAAAAAGAAATTCTAATTAGTGCCTTTATTACTAAGCTTTCTTTTTCCCCCCAAATAAGCTTTCTCAAATGAATTAAATTTTCCTTAAATTAGACATTACCAGCTAAACTTTTACTCTAAATGTACGTAAACTGTTTTAAGTTTCCATAATTCTTTTAGATAAGCTCATTTGGTAAACTGCCCTCACACACCCAAGCTTCCTTAGTAATATAACTGATAATAATTTTTTTTTAAAGAGAGAGTGAGAGAGGAGAGAGAGAGAGAGAGAGAGAGAGAGAGAGAGAGAGAGAGAGAGAGAGAGAATTTTTTTAATATTTATTTTTTTAGTTCTCCGTGGACACAACATCTTTGTTGGTATGTGGTGCTGAGGATCGAACCCAGGGCCGCACGCATGCCAGGCGAGCGCGCTACCGCTTGAGCCACATCCCCAGCCCAATAATATTATAATATTATAAGAATCAATATATTTTGCCAGATAAATAACAATCCATGCTGCCATCACTCCCCTTTTTCATCCCACCTCATTTGAGTCTCCACGACTTCCCAGTTCTGCCACATACTACCACATACATATACATTTATGTAGGCTCCTTATCAATAAACTGTATTTTCTTTCTTTAACCCATAAACCCTATACAAGCAAAGAAAAATACACTAAAATATTAATTTTAAAGCTTTAAGAAATTACATGATCTCTCAAGTTTATGAAGTAATTCCTGGTACCTTTCTATTTACTCACTGAAAGTGAGCAGTATTTTATGTGACTGTACTTTTTGTGCTTAGGTGTAAATTATTCCTGAATGATAAATATTTTATGAAAACTCTACCTTGCAGTAAGAGTAATTTCAATAAAGTAATTGAAATGAACTTAATATGGATTTATATTTTTTCAGAATATTTTGAAATTTTATAATCTTTTGATTTTAGAAATCACCATTAAGGAAAACATGTGACTATATGGACTATAAAATAAAAAGATATTTGAATTCATAAAAACAAATAAAATTGCTTAACTTGCTGCCTGTAACCCATGACTATTGATTCCCAGTTACTGTCTATTCTATTAGCCAATAGTGGCTTCCTTTGCAGCTTCATGACTATATTAAAGAAATGGTTTTATGCCAAAAGAAAAAAAAACAGGAATATTTTGGGATGTTTTTAATTATTTATTCTATGTGGAACAAGTTTTAATGTTAAATATTTCAATGTGATTTTAAAAATTATCTCCTATGTGTTATTTTACTTGTTCTATAAATTGGTACATGCCAAATTATGAATTTGAGTTTTCAAATAAGATTAATCAGAAATGGAGTGATAATATCATACATCAGGAATGATAATATATAGTTTTGTATGAGAATAAGTAAAGTTCTCAAAAATTTTGGGAGAAAGCAACTAAATTACATATGCAGGATAGGTCAGAATACATCTTTTATAATGTAATTATATTTAATGATTTCCTTTGAGAGCAGAATGCCCAAACCTGGTGTCATTTTTTTTTTCTTCCCAAAACTGCCTTTCCAACTTTGAATGATTTTTTTTTAATTCATCAAAACTAAAGTGGATGTTGAAATTTTTTGTGATAGATTTTATAACTTTGAGTTCAGGTGAAAAAAACATAATGTTATACACAGTGACATAAATCCATGCTAGGGTGATAGAATCAATCGTAGATGTTACTCATGGTTTTAAATAGCTCAAAGTTTACCATTTTTGTCTTCATTAGGAAAGGACCATTTATAGTTAAAGATGTCCTATTCATTGTTATTTTAGGTTCAGTGATAAATACTAGCTAGAATGTGAAACGTACTGAGAATAGAACTTGTGGAGAGAGGCTCACATTTTCAATTGAATACTTCCATCCAATCCCAGTCTATAGCCAACCTCTGGTGCATTTGTAAGTTCAGGCAAGAATAGTAGAATAACTATTTAGGTAACTTATGTCACCAGAAGAATTAATAACTTATTATTTAAAGCCACTAGATTTAGGGGTGGTTTGTTAAACAATGAAATACATATATATATATTTTTTTCTTTTAGATATTATATATATAAAAGACAATGGTTATCTGGTAGTTTCATATATACTTGTTTGGTTTCTCCTTAAAAAATCATTTCATTTCTGGGTTTATTTTTCTTTTTTAATTGATTTTATTATATTTTTAAAATCACTAGAGCAATGCATTACAATTCTTTTTAAAAAATATTTTTTAACTTGTTGATGGACCTTTATTTATTTATTCAGTTATTTATATGTGGTGCTGAGAATGGAACCCAGTGCCTCACACATGCTAGGCAAGTGCTCTACCACTGAGCTATAACCCCAGCCCTACAATTCTTATTACATACATAGAGCATAATTTTTCATATCCCTGTATATAAAGTATGTTCATGTCAATTTATGCCTTTATACATGTACTTTTTTTTGCATTACAATTCTTAATACACATATATACCATAATTTTTTATATCTCTGTTTGTATATAAAGTATGTTAACACCCAATTCAAGTCTTCATACATGTACTTTGTACAATGATATCCATCACATTCCTCCATCCTTGCTAATCCCCAACCCCCTCCCTTTTCCTCCCACCCCTCTTCCTTATCCAGAATTGATCTAAATCTCCCATGCTCTCCCTCCCTACCCCTCTATGAGTCAACCTCCTTATATCAAAAAAAAAAAAAAAATTTTGGCATTTGTTTTTTTGGGATTGACTAACTTCACTTAGTATTATCTTCTCCTATGCCATCCATTTACTTGCAAATGCCATGATTTTGTTCTTTTTTAATGCTGGGAAAATACCACATGTATATTTTTCTATAACTCAGAGCCTGTTTTCCAGAAATACTTATTATATTTAAAATAATTTTTCCACTTACATTAATAGTAATAATTAATGAATATTATTATATAGATGTTTATTAAGAACAGAAATTTTCATATAGTTAATTTTTCAATGCACAAGTAATAAATCTTAGTTTGAAAAAGTATTAATTTATAGAGTTTAATGTGTCAGATTGAGTCCTTTAAATATGCTCTTAATTTGCTTGCTTTTTTAAAGTCAGAATTTAGTTCCATTCTAGAGCCATAAAACCACTGCAGATGTCTCATTGCGACATTAATGTCATCATGTAAAACTTCTGCCTTTGCCCTGCTGGCCTTAGTTATGGTTCACCTTGTGTGACACTTTTCAAATAAATATATCAAAACCCAACAGGCAACTGAATATTTGAGCACCATTGATGTAGCCAGTTATACTTGGTGTATTCAGCAAAAGGCATCCTCTGAAGCTGACATACAGCACTACAAAAGAGTAAACAAGGTCCTCCTTTGTGATGACAACAGAAGGTCCACTTGTGGCCCAGTTTTGGAATTAAATTTATGAAGTAATTATAACCCAGATCATACATTTCACATTGTCTTTTCAGAAAATATCCCAGTATATTCAAGAGGCATTATACCAGAGATATATTAATTCTATGCTAATGAAATAGGAGTAATGTTCCCTTTTTTGATGCAATGAAAAAATACAGTTCTCCCTGAAAAAAAAAACTTGTTTGGTTATTAAGTTTCTTGTTTTTGTAATTCATCTAAGTTGTTTATAATCTTCCAGCAATTTGAACTATCTCTGTGGTTTAAGACAAGAGCAATCCCCTTAGGCCACTTTCATGCCCGGTAAAAGTCCAGATTAGGCACAACTATTTGGAGCCATGAAGTTAGAAAGGTCATTTTAGCTTCTCATTGACCATTGCTTACAAGAGGTATAGAAAACTGAAATGAATTATAATTATCACAATTATGATAATAACTGAAGCTAAATTATTCTTCACATTAGATAGGGAAAGAAATTAAAATTGAAATATATTATCAAAATGTTTCATAGCTTAAAAGAAAAATAAATTTAACACAAGTCCATTCACTTCAAAACTATTGTTTCTCAATATATCTTTATATCTCTGACACACTCTTACCTACCATTGAGCTTGACAAATTGATCTGAGATACTGTTGGTAAAAACCTATATTCTAATTATGTTTGTGGCTCAAATAATTAGAAATAATATGTTTTAATCAGCTTTTTCACTACTGTGAATAAAGGACCAGACCTGCACAACTATAGAGAAGGAAGAATTTATTTGAGGGCTCACAGTTTCAAAGGTCTTAGTCCATAGACAGCAGGCTCCATTCCTCACGGATTAAGCTAAGGCTGATCATGATGACAGAAGAGTGTGGCAGAGGGAAGCAGAGAGACTCCACTCTCAAGTTACAATATATATACCCCATAGCCACGCCCCCAATGAACCACTTTCCCCAGCCACTCCCCACCTGCCTCTAGTTACCACTCAGTTAATTCCACCAGGGACTGATTCACTGATTAGGTTAAGGCTATAGCCAATAATTTCTCCTCCAAACCTTGCATTGTCTTACATGTGAGATCTGGGGGGACACCTCACATCCAAATCTACTGATTATTGAGACACAATTCTTATTCATAGGCATTTTATCAGCCTTGAAATGCTAGAAAACTAAAATAAATAATATTCAAAAATCATCTATTTTCTCATACATATACTTCATACAGAAACATACCACATTTGAGATTCTACTTCAATATTGATGAAGATTCATTTTGATTTTAGTTATGTGCTACAAATTGTCGTACTTTCTGCATTTAGTTAACAAAACAAAGTAAATTACTCTGACAGACAAAACCCTGGGGCAAAGGGAGTAGAAAGATTTTCCTAACTTATAAACCTCCCTTGTAGTCCTCAGAGAAGATTAGAAAATAGAATCTAGAATTTCAAATAAGTAGAATTCCTTGAGTCAAAGTAATAGATAATTCTATTATAATTCAAACCTACTATTATAATTCAAAGCTCATGGGATCTTAATAAAAAAATAATTGAAATAAATGTAAATTGTTATGAAGTACACAAATTTTTGAAAAACTGATTTAACATTTTGTAACTTCAAATATTTTTTCAGTGAAATCTACAAAATATTTGCTTCAAAATACACCACTCATCCTAATAATAATTCAATTGCATGAAGAAGGCTAAACCTGAAATCCTCTGTCTGATGTAGGGAGTTATTTTCAAAGAACATCATGTTACCCTAGAGTGAAAAGACATTTAGAGAGCTATTTCATAAATGTTAGGTACAAAGTTTAAGTACATTTTGATACTGAGTATGAAAGATTTAATTTAATGTCACTACCCTGACATTTATAGAAGTCTATTGTCTGATTGTTTTGTGAAGCAAACCTGAATCACTTTTCCAGCTACTTCTTCAGTAAATTACAAATAAATATGAAAGTGATGATATAATTGCATGTTTAGTTCAAAAAATACTCATGAAAAGAAATTAATTTTTGAAAACATTTTTTCTCACAGTTTACCTTAGTTAATTTGCCAAATTGAAAATGAATCTCCTCAGTTCATGACCCAAGATGATTTTTGACCTTGGAGGTATAAAGAGTCTCCATGCCTATTTGCTCTAAATGTGGGTTCAACAGTCATTCCCAGTATTGAAGGAAATTTAGACTTTATGATATTTTTCATTTTGTTGATTGAAACAAACTTGTAAGACTTTTATAACTCCAAACTGCAGTAAATGCACTCTGTATTGAAACATTGGGTTAATTTCACTCCATAACCTGGTTACCTGTCTAGTGCTATATTCTGTTCACTATGCCTTGCTTCATCTTACCTATTTTCTATGAGAGATTGGGATTCTATTCTTGGACCTTGGGATTCTATACTCATACAATGTTCAAGAAACAATCTAACTATTTTACTATTTTTCTTAAACTTTTTTTCTATAGCATTCTAAGCACTTTTATAAACATGTTTGTCTAAATAGGCTGTTTTAAATTTCTTTATATTCTGTAAATTACTGAATATAAAGCAATTTATTCATAAACCAGTGCTGTGTCATATACCTAGATATATATTACTACCCACATATTACACATATATTATAAATATATACAGTGCATGTATTTATGGCAATAACTAATAATAATGGGTTATTTTTATTATGTGCATGCAATATCATGAGCAATTTCTGTGTATCAATTAATAATATAGGTGTTATTACACATATTTTTAATATGAATAAACTAATTTATGCGGCATTTAAATCACCCTCTTTATTTTAAGTATTTGGTAATTTACAAAATAAGAGACTGCTTATAGAACTGGACTTTCCAAAGAAAAATATTATGCATATGTAAATTCTAAGACAACTTTAAAATCCTTGAAGCCATACATTGAAGGTAGTGTTCTCTGGGTTTGTCCTAGGAGATAAGATATTGCCTCTGCTAGCAAGGTTTCCTGACAGTGCCTCAAGGGAACACAGCTGCTTTCTCTCATCACAACCACGATTTTCCTGCAGTCAGGCCTTAGCCAGCAAGTTGGAAGAGAAGATTGTTATAGGCAACTCTGAGGATTGCCTCTAACCTTGCTATAAGGCTTCTTGCAATTGGAAATACATTAAAATACTTTTACCTTTCAGGAAGACTTGGGACTGGGTGATAATTCATGAGAAGAAGTTTGCTGCTTGACTCCCAGTGTCCATTGAGTTTAAACATTCTTCATATGTGGAAAATGATCTGATAATTGGAAAAAGTAAGAAAAAAAAAGAAAAAAAATCATGGTCTAATAAGTGACCTTTTCTTTAACATGATTCTATTTGGACAATTAGATTAGTATTTTCATAATAAGATTATAACTACACTATTGTGTAATAGTCATATTCTCAGAGTATATTTTTTCATGATACATTTTTATGATAATTTTGCAATTATTCCATTTAACATTCTGAATAAAACTGTACTAAATTCAAACTCAGCTATATAGTGCATAAATTAAAAAATACCAATATGCAACATTAAATATTAATGCAACAATTGTATTTATCATTGATGTTTTAATAGTTCACTCATATATACAGTTATTGCCTATCTACTTATTCTAAAAAATTAAAATTTGAGTTCTGATTTTTAAGCATTTAATTTTAGGAGCAGACATTGACCACCTGCTGCCGGGTGGATGCAGCCCACAAGTTGCAGAGAACGTAGGAGCGGACATTGACCGCCTGGGCCCCGCCGCCCGGCTCTGTGAACTGCAGCCGGCCGCTGATCACACTTAGCAACAATCTTAGGAGTGGGCGGGCCTGCCTGGGCCCACACCAGCCTGGCTCTGTGAACCGCTGCTGGCTGCTGCCAGACGAGCGGCCCACAGGGTGCACCGAGCTTAGGAGCGGGCGCGGCCTGCCTGGGCCCACACCAGCCAGGCTCCGTGATCCACCACCGGCCACTGCCGGGTGGTTGCAGTCCACACGTTACAGCGAACGTAGGAGCAGACATTGACCGCCTGGGCCCCCGCCACCCGGCTCTGTGAACTGCCGCCACCCACACGCTACAGCAAACTTAGGAACGGGCGCTGCCTGCCAGGGCCCACGCCCGCCGCGGCTTTGTGAACTGCCGCAGGCTGGCGCCAAGCAGCCGCTGCCTGCAACCTTGCAGTGAGTGGGGGAGCGGGCGCTGCCTGCTCGGCCCCGGCTGGCCGGACTCTGTGAACCTCCTCTGGTGGTTTGGAGCTACAGACGACCACCCCCCACCTGCCAGCCCAGTGCTGCAAACGACCCCTGACCAGCTCTGGGAAAGGCCCCGCCCACAGCAGGAGTGGAGACTCGCCCAGTCCGGGAGGAAGAACTGCTGCACAGTGATTGACTCCCGCCTACTGAGAGGAGAGACTTGGCCCGGTGGGCATAGCTCCATCTACTGGAAGAGCAGTTAATCGAACTCTAGGACTACATTTATATATATATATATATATATATATATATATATATATATATATATATATATATATATTTTTTTTTTTTTGCTGTCCTTTTAAATGTTTTTTTAATTCATCTTATTTTATTTTATTCTATTTTTTAATTTCATTTTTCATTTCTACTATTATTATTTTTTAAATTCTTTTAAATTTTCTATTTTGTTCTTTCCTTCTTTTCTCCTGCCTTTACATTTCTTTTCAATTTTCTTATTACCCCTTCCTTGAATTCTACCTGCTTACTCACATTCTCTTTAGTGACTTCTTCCCATCCCTTCTAATACCTTTCCTCCCAAGCATCAAATAAATTTATAGGAGTAAACAGTAACTCAGCAGTCAAACAGAACAAGAAACAATATGAACAGCATGAAAAAGCAAGGAAGAAAAGGAGTGCAAACAATGCAGGGCAGCCTAAATATTCAGGAGGATATAGAGTCACCAGAAAAATGGTCATATAAAGAACTCATGGATCACCTGAGACAGATGGAACAGAACCTTAAAGAGGATACGAGACAGCAAATTCAAGCAGCGAAAGAACACATTGAGAAGGAATTACATAGACAGATAAAAGAAGAAGTTAAGCATCTTTATCAGGAGATAGAGACTATAAAAAAGAATCAAACAATGATCTTAGAAATGAGGGAAATTATAAACCAAATTAAAAACTCAAATGAGAGTATCATTAATAGAGTGGAGCAAGTAGAAGCCAGAACGTCAGATAACGAAGACAAAATATATCATCTGGAAAAGAGTCTAGCCAACTCAGATAGGCTGGTTAAAAATCACGAGAGAAACCTACAAGAGATATGTGATAATATAAAAAAAAACAAATTTAAGAGTCATTGGGATAGAGGAAGGGATAGAGATTCAAACCAGGGGAATGAGTAATCTACTAGATGAAATAATTGCAGAAAACTTTCCAGAAATAAAAAAGGAAACAGATATACAAATTGTAGATGCATACAGGACACTGAGCATACAAAATCACAGTAGACCAACGCCAAGACACATTGTTATGAAGATATCCAATATACAGAACAAAGAGAAAATATTAAAAGCTGCAAGAGAAAAGAGAAAGATTACATTCAGGGGTAAACCAATAAGGTTAACAACGGACTTTTCAACTCAGATGCTGAAAGTGAGAAGATCCTGGAACAACGGATTTCAAACACTGAAAGACAACGGATGCCAACCAAGAATTCTGTACCCAGCAAAAGTAAGCTTCAGATACGACAACGAAATAAAAATCTTTCACGATAAACAAAAACTAAAAGAATTTGCAGCCAGAAAACCAGCATTGCAAAGCATCTTGAGCAAAACACTTCACGAGGAAGAAATGGAAAACAATAACCAAAGCCAACAGTGGGAAGTACCTCAGTAAAGACAGACGGAGCAGGGAAAGCTAATCATGGAGAAACAAACGAAATATTAAAAAAAAAAGAGATAAATAATCAAACATGGCTGGAAGTACAAACCATATATCAATAGTAACTCTAAACATTAATGGTTTAAACACTCCAATAAAGCGACATAGGCTGGTAACATGGATTAAAAAAACAAATCCAACAATATGCTGCCTCCAGGAGACACACCTGACTGGAAAAGACATACACAGGCTGAAGGTGAAAGGTTGGGAAAAAATATACCACGCACAGGGTCCGCGCAAGCAAGCAGGTGTGGCCATCCTCATATCGAATAAAATCGACTTCAAGACTAAGTTAATCCAAAGGGATAAGGAAGGACATTATATACTGTTAAAAGGAACCATTAAACAACAAGATATAACAATTATCAATATTTATGCACCAAATAACGGTGCTGCGAAATACATAAAACAAATTCTCCTCAAGTTCAAGAATCAAATAGATCACAACACAATAATTATGGGTGATTTCAACACACCTCTCTCACCATTGGACAGAACCTCCAAGCAAAAGTTGAATAAAGAAACTATAGAACTCAATACCACAATCAATAACCTAGACTTAACTGACATATATAGAATATACCAACCATCATGGAATGGATATACTTTTTTCTCAGCAGCACATGGATCCTTCTCAAAAATAGACCATATATTATGCCATAGGGCAACCCTCAATAAATATAGAGGGGTGGAGATTATACCATGCATTTTATCTGATCATAATGGATTGAAACTGGAAATTAATGATAAAAGAAGGAAGGGAAAATCCAATATCACATGGAAAATGAACAATATGTTACTGAATGACCAAGGGGTTACAGAAGACGTAAAGGAGGAAATAAAAAAATTCTTAGAGATAAATGAAAATTCAGACACAACATATCGGAATCTATGGGACACAATGAAAGCAGTTTTAAGAGGGAAATTCATCGCCTGGAGGTCATTCCTCAAAAAAAGGAGAAACCAACAAATAAATGAGCTCACACTTCATCTCAAAGCCCTAGAAAAGGAAGAGCAAAACAATAGTAAATGCAGCAGAAAGCAAGAAATAATTAAAATCAGAGCGGAAATCAATGAAATTGAAACAAAAGAAACTATTGAAAAAATTAACAAAACTAAAAGTTGGTTCTTTGAAAAAATAAACAAGATTGACAGACCCTTAGCCATGCTAATGAAGAGAAGAAGAGAGAGAACTCAAATTACTAACATAAGGGATGAAAAAGGCAATATCACAACAGACGCCACAGAAATACAGAAGATAATTAGAAATTATTTTGAAAACCTATATTCCAATAAAATAGAAGATAGTGAAGACATCGATAAATTTCTTAAGACATATGATTTGCCCAGACTGAGTCAGGAGGACACACACGATTTGAACAGACCAATATCAATGGATGAAATTGAAGAAGTAATCAAAAGACTACCAACCAAGAAAAGCCCAGGACTGGATGGGTATACAGCGGAGTTTTACAAAACCTTTAAAGAAGAATTAATACCAATACTTTTCAAGTTATTTCAGGAAATAGAAAAAGAGGGAGTTCTTCCAAATTCATTCTATGAGGCCAACATCACATTGATTCCGAAACCAGACAAAGACACTTCAAAGAAAGAAAACTACAGACCAATATCTCTGATGAACCTAGATGCAAAAATCCTCAATAAAATTCTGGCGAATTGGATACAAAGACACATCAAAAAAATTGTGCACTATGATCAAGTAGGATTCATCCCTGGGATGCAGGGATGGTTCAATATACGGAAATCAATAAATGTTATTCACCATATCAATAGACTTAAAGATAAGAACCATATGATCATCTTGATAGACGCAGAAAAAGCATTCGACAAAGTACAGCATCCCTTTATGTTCAAAACATTAGAAAAACTAGGGATAACAGGAACTTACCTTGATATTGTGAAAGCTATCTACGCTAAGCCCCAGGCTAACATCATTCTGAACGGAGAAAAATTGGAGGCATTCCCTCTAAAATCTGGAACAAGACAGGGATGCCCTTTATCACCACTTCTATTCAATATAGTTCTCGAAACACTGGCCAGAGCAATTAGACAAACGAAAGAAATTAAAGGCATAAAAATTGGAAAAGATGAACTTAAATTATCACTATTTGCAGATGACATGATTCTATAAATAGAAGACCCAAAAGGGTCTACAAAAAAACTACTAGAACTAATAAATGAATTCGGCAAAGTGGCAGGATATAAAATCAACACGCACAAATGAAAGGCATTTCTGTATATCAGTGACAAAACTTCTGAAACGGAAGTGAGGAAAAACACTCCATTCACAATATCCTCAAAAAAAATAAAATAATTGGGAATCAACCTAACAAAAGAGGTGAAAGATTTATACAATGAAAACTACAGAACCCTAAAAAGAGAAGTAGAAGAAGATCTTAGAAGATGGAAAGATATACCCTGTTCATGGATAGGCAGAACTAACATCATCAAAATGGCGATATTACCAAAAGTCCTCTATAGGTTTAATGCAATGCCAATCAAAATCCCAATGGCATTCCTTGTAGAAATAGATAAAGCAATCATGAAATTCATATGGAGAAATAAAAGACCCAGAATAGCAAAAGCAATTCTGAGCAGGAAGTGTGAATCAGGTGGTATAGCAATACCAGATTTCAAACTATACTACAGAGCAATAGTAGCAAAAACAGCATGGTACTGGTACCAAAACAGGCAGGTGGACAAATGGTACAGAATAGAGGATACAGAGACTAATCCACAAAGTTACAACTATCTTGTATTTGATAAAGGGGCTAAAAGCATGCAATGGAGGAAGGATAGCATCTTCAACAAATGGTGTTGGGAAAACTGGAAATCCATATGCAACAAAATGAAACTGAATCCCCTCCTCTCACCATGCACAAAAGTGAGCTCAAAATGGATCAAGGACCTAGATATCAAATCAGAGACTCTGCTTATGATAGAAGAAAAAGTTGGCTACCATCTACATATTGTGGGATCAGGCTCCAAATTCCTTAACAGGACGCCTATAGCACAAGAGTTAACAGCAAGAATCAACAAATGGGACTTACTTAAACTAAAAAGTTTTTTCACAGCAAGAGAAACAATAAGAGAAGTAAATCGGGAGCCTACATCATGGGAACAAATTTTTACTCCTCACACTTCAGACAGAGCCTTAATATCCAGAGTATACACAGAACTCAAAAAATTAGACAATAAGACAACAAATACCCCAATCAACAAATGGGCCAAGGACCTGAACAGACACTTCTCAGAGGAGGACATACAATCAATCAACAAATACATGAAAAAATGCTCACCATCTCTAGCAGTCAGAGAAATGCAAATCAAAACTACCCTAAGATACCATCTCACTCCAGTAAGATTGGCAGCCATCAGGAAGTCAAACAATAACAAGTGCTGGAGAGGATGTGGGGAAAAGGGTACTCTTGTACATTGCTGGTGGGACTGCAAATTGGTTCAGCCAATTTGGAAAGCAGTATGGAGATTCCTGGGAAAGCTGGGAATGGAACCACCATTTGACCCAGTTATTGCCCTTCTTGGTCTATTCCCTGAAGACCTTAAGAGAGCGTACTACAGGGATACTGCCACATCGATGTTCATAGCAGCACAATTCACAATAGCTAGACTGTGGAACCAACCCAGATGCCCTTCAATGGATGAATGGATTAAAAAAATGTGGCAGTTATACACCATGGAGTATTACGCAGCTCTAAAAAATGACAAATTCATGGAATTTGCAGGGAAATGGATGGCACTAGAGCAGATTATGCATAGTGAAGCCAGCCAATCCCTAAAAAACAAATACCAAATGTCTTCTTTGATATAATGAGAGCAACTAAGAATAGAGCAGGGAGAAAGAGCAGGAAGAAAAGATTGATATTAAACAGAGACACGAGATGGGAGGGAAAGAGAGAGAAAAGGGGAATTGCATGGAAATGGAAAGAGACCCTAATTGTTATAAAAAACTACATAAAAGAGGTTGTGAGGGGAATTGGAAGAAAAAACAAGGAGAGAAATGAATTACAGTAGATGGGATAGAGAGAGAAGATGGGAGGGGAGGGGAGGGGGGATGGAGAGGATAGGAAAGGTAGCAGAATACAACTAATAGGGCATTATGTAAAAAGGTGAATGTGTAACTGATGTGATTCTGCAATCTGTATTTGGGGTAAAAATGGGAGTTCATAACTCACTTGAAACTAATGTCTGAAATATGATATGTCAAGAGCTGTGTAAGGTTTTGAACAACCAATTAAAAAAAAAAAAAGAAGGTGTAGCAAATAAGGGGAATAAAAGGAGGGTTGATTCCATGAAAACAGAAGAGAGATCAATGGAGTAGACAAAGGCTATAAAGAAAGAGGGAAGACAGATGAAAAAAAGGAGGAACTGCAGAATAATATAGACCAAATAATGCCATGTACATATAAGAATATACGACAGTATATTTGATCTTTATGTATGTCTATGAATTGCCAATTTTTAAAAAAGAATAAGTAATTAGAAAGAAGACCAGTAAGAGAGTGGAAGTGACAGTGGGTGGGAGAACCTGAGGGAAAGAGGAAATACTAGGGATTTAAATGGAGCAAATTATATTTCATACATGTATAAATGTCAAAATGAACCATACTCTTATGTATTATTACAATGCATTAATAAAGGGCTGGGATTGTGGCTCAGTGGCAGAGTGCTTGCCTCACACATGTGAGGCACTGGGTTTGATCCTCAGTATGACATCAAATTAAATTAACAAAATAAAGATATTGTGTCTATGTATTACTAAAACAGTAGTTTTTAAAAAAGACATAAAATAGGATTGATGTTTTCATTTCAATGTAATGATTCTAAAGAATTTTTCTTTATTTTGTTAAGAGAAAGTCTGAAAACAAGGGAAATCAGAAGAAATAGCACAATAAATTAACTTGATATGAAGAGGAGATTAAAAGCAAAGTATTTTGTATTATCTCATAAGGAAAACCATATATTTTAGAGCTGTAAACATGAGAAGAAGATAAAAATAACTCTTTTTATATTCAATGATTAAATATTAAAAATAAACTTATGGAAGGAGTTTTTGACTAAAAGAATAAAAGTATTTTGTGAGGACCTTTAAACAGCATTGAAGACAGTTTAAATATTTTAAGCTAAGTTTTATTTAATGTATCATATTTGTTAATAAATTAAAATATCTGAAATGTACATCAATATGTCTTTATATATAAATGTATAACTAAAAGTAAATGAATATATATATATATATATATATATATATATATATATATATATCACATCACACAGAGACACACATACACACACAATACACACATACACATATATCCTTAATCCAAAGGCATCATCTTGAAAATGTAGGAATGAATATGTCATAATTTGAGTCATAGAATACTGTAGATTATAGTTTACTGTAGGATTATATATAATTATAACGGATATGGATATAAGCTATAGTAAATATAGAATATAATCACACAATGTAGTATAGTGGATTACAGAATACTATAGATTATAGGTCTCATGCTAAAGTTGTACCAAAGCTATAGGTACCTCCACAATTAATAATACACCTTCTGCATATGAAAGAAAACTTTTTTCCCTCTCCTTTATGAGTCTGGCTTACTTCACTTAGCATGATATTCTCAGTTCCATCCATTTGCCAGCAAATGCCACAGTTTCATTCCTCTTTATGTCTCCATTTTGTAGATATACAACATTGTCTTTATTCATTTATCTTTTGACAGGCAACTGGTCTGGTTCCATAACTTGGCTATTGTGAATTGCATTGCCAAAAACATCAATGAGCCTGTATCTCTATAGTGTGTTGATTTGTGTTCTTTTGGATAAATACCAAGGAGTAGGATAGCTGGGTCTTATGGTTCCATTCCTAGTTTTTGAGGAATTTTTATAATTTTCCAAAGTGATTGTAACAATTGGCAGTCCCACCAATATATGACTATACCTTTTCTGCCATATTCTCACTGACATTTATTTTTATTTTGATTCTTGATGCTTTCCATTCTCACTGGAGTGAGATGAAATCTCAATATAGATTTGATTTGCACTTTTTTTCCTTGATTGATGGGGATGTTGAAAATTTTTTTCATATATTTGTTAGCCATTTGTATTTCTTCTTTGGTGTCTGTTGAGTTCTTCTGCCCATTTATTTACTGTTTTTTTTTTGTTGTTGTAGTTGTTTTTTTTGTGTGTGTGTTGTGTTTTGATGTTACGCTTTTTGAGTTCTTTATGTATTCTGAATATTAATCCCTTGTTGGCAAAGATTTTCTCCCATTCTGTAAGCTATCTCTTCATGCTCTTGTTTCCTTTGCTGTGTAGAAGTTTTTAAATTTGATGCCATCTCACTTATTGATTCTTGATTTCTTGAGCTTTAGGGGTCTTGTTACAGAGGTCAGTGCCAGTGTCCGTGTGTCACAGTAGTAGTTTGTTTGATTCTAGCAGTTGCAAAGCTTCAGGTGTAATTCCTAGATCTTTGATCCATTTTGATTTGACTTTCGTGCCAGGTGAAAGAAAGGAATCTAGTTTCATTCTCTTATATATGGATATAGAGTTTTGCCAGCATTGATGTTAAAAGTCTTTCTTTTCTCCAACATATGTTTTTGGCACATTAGTTGAATATCACATGATTATATCATGGGCTTGTCTCTGTGTGTTAGTCTTCCTATCTTGATGCGCTTTCAATGATTTTTCTCATAATTTTTAATGGATCTTTTATTTCTTACAAGTTAATATTATATATGTAGCTAAAACACTTGAAACTGTTGCAATACCTCCTATTGTATATGTATCCCTGTTAGCTTTTCAGTGAAAAAATACTTGAGGAAGTTAACTTAAAGGAAGAAAGTTATATTTTCGCTCATGGCTTTGGAGGTTTCATTTTGTAATAATTTAGCTTTATTTCTTTGGGCTTGTGATGAGATAAAACATTATGGTGAGAAGGTTTGGCAAAAAAAAAAATATATATATATATAGATATAGATATAGATATAGATATAGATATAGATATAGATATAGATATATATTCATCTCACGGAAACTGGAGGCAAAAAAGCAGAAGGTAAGGCAGAAACCAGTGAAGATAATACCCTAAAAAGTCTTGCCCTCCAGTGACCTACTACTTTCAAGTAAGCCTCATCTCCTGAAATTTCTACCACCTCCCAACAGCTTGTTAATTTATTACTCCATTGGGAGATTAATCTATTTTGAGTTTATTTAGAACCCTCAGGATTCAGTCCCTTCCCATGTCTTATCACTGCTGCTTTGGAAATCAAGCCTACTACACAAGAACTTTGGGGTACATGCCAGATCCGAAACATAACAATACCTAAAAATAGAAATAATCTATTTTGAATACTGTAATTAAATTTTCACTTACTTCTGAGGTTTTTAAAAGCATTTTATTAAATACTTGTTGAAATTATGGCATTAAGAAGCAAATTCTGAGAATAAATATCCAATAATGAACTGAGAGAATATTTCCTTCCAACAACTCTAAATAATTTATTTTGTAGTGACACAGTGCATAGTATTCAAATTTTATTTATTTCATTATAAATCTGAACATCTTCTGTTATAGAATAAATGTTAGAACTATGAGAAATGCATGAAATAATACAGCATGATTATTCAGATAGGTTCAACCTTTAAAATTGAGGTTTTAAAAATTTAATTTTCATAAACAATATATGGTATAGTAAGACATATTCTACTATATATTACATAGTAATATATTTGGAGTATATTTAAATATACAAATTATATTTTAATATGTAAATTTATTTATTTATTTCATAACATTTTATTCTAAGACCAAAACAGTTGGTAGAATTTATAATCATATCATTTATATTATCTCTATAAATATATAATCTATATTTAATCATTTCAATTATATCTCTCTAAACCAGATGATAATATATAAAATTTTATTCAAGGAGTAAACAAGAAATCAATTATCAGATTTACATTTGGAAAGATTACACTGCCTGGTAAAGGAATTGCTGATTAGAGGTAAGTTAGAGAATGGGAGGAAGAAGTTATAGCAGAAATCCCAATTAAATTTATTATGATGATTTTCTTTATGAATACTAAGAACTAAAATCAGAAATATTTAATAGTAATTTCACTAGTTAAGATTTTTTTTTAAATATGGGTGTGCATACTTGTGCATGGGGAAGGGTAGGAAGTAAGATGTAAGAATTTAGAATGGCTGTTAGAAGTTTTTTTGGGAGAATGGAATCATGGAAATACCTGGAAATAAAATAGAGCAAAATCATGTGCTTCTGTGTGTGTGTGTGCGTGTGTGTGTGTGTGTGTGTGTGTGTGTGTGTGTATGTGTGCAAGTGCATATGCTCATATGTGCACATACCACATATGCATACACTGAGGAGGAGTAGATGAAAAAAGTGTAGATATGCTAATTTTGTTTTAGTATTACCTGTGGACAAACAGTAATATCCATTGCCATGATTAAGATGTAGTTTGTCCTCCAGGGGTTCACATGTTGGAAAGCTGCTCCTTAATTTGGAAGCCTAGAAGATGTTCCTTAGGTCAATGAAAAACCTGACATTGGGGAAAAAAGGCAGATTTTCTGAAATAAATCCTTATGAGAGTGCAGTTTATCACAAAAACCTGATACTGAGTGTCAGGAGCAGCAACTGAATTATATATGGGTCTTGAACTGTTCAGTAATAGAGGCGATGCCTTTCTTGGAAATCACTATTAGAAAGCATCCATTTGAGCCTGCCCAGTTTGCTATGTGATGTCTGGTTCCATAGGAAGTTCTGTGCCAATCATGGAGCTATTTAGTTCTTGACCTTGGATTCAAATTCCAGCTGCTCCTGAGGAGAAAGTTATGGGCACAAGGTGATAATCATAATCAAACTGCTCATACTCTTGACCTTGGTTCTTCTTACACTGAAAAACTTTCTCACAATAAATTCTTTTGAAGTTTATACCTATGTAATAAATGTGCTGAGGTTGTTGTGTTTTACTATTCCCCTACCAGGGTTGTAGTCAACCACCTAGACTTAGTTTTTCTCTGTGTGTCTGTTTGTCTTTTCTCCATCCCCTTACTGCCCAGCCTGGGAACTTGAATTAACAGCTGGGGAGTTCAAGGCAACAGAGCCCTTAATTTTACTCTGACTTCCTGTTTTAAAATATTTTCTCCACTCCCTTGTGCTCCCATCCACCACAAGTTCTTCACCAGATGTGAACCCATGTTGGCGCCATGCCCTTGAATCTCCAGAACTGTAAGCTAAATAAAGCACTTATCTTCATTAAATTACTCAGTCTCAGGTATTTTGTTATGTCAATGAAAAAGGATGAAGATACATTTAGATGATTGTTCAACTGGTCCTAGACAAACACGGACAAAATTCAAAACTAGTGTATATAGATGTGAATTGTTCATATTTACACAAAATAATGTATATTGAATTATTTGGACTGGATACTGAGCATAGAGGAAGAAGTAACAGAGATAAAATAGTAATTGGGAAACTTTCACATTTGAGAAAGATTTAAAAAAAAAGAAAAGAAAGAAACTCAAGTGACTGAAATTGAGAAAAACACTTAGATTAATTTGAAGGAAGTAGCATCCTGGAACACAAATAAATGGTAGCGGCTTGTTGGCCTGAGATTTCTTGTTTTAATACAGAAAATTTTGACTAAAGGAAGATTCAGTTATGCTATCACTTCAACACACAACTGTAAAAGTAGCTTTTCAATAGACCAGAATGGAGTTCTCCTAACAAACTAACTCAATACTCATTTGTTAGTTTGTCTCTATCCTTTCCTCATCCTACTCCCCTAGGAGATTTATATTATTTTTAATTTCTATGAGATCACAAACTTCACATATGAATTAGATCATATTGTACTTGTGTTTTTGTGCCTGGTTTAGCCTCCGATTCTATGTTGTTAAAAATATCAATTCTTTATTCTTTTCATTAGCTGAATGATACTTCATTATTCACCAATTTCTCATTTTATTTATTCATTAATCAGTTGATTGATACTTAAGTTGTTTTATTTCCTGGCTGTTTAAAATCATGTTGAAATGAACAATGAATTATAAATATTTCTTCAACATACTGATTTTATTTTTTATGGATATATGCTGAATAGTGGATTGCTGTGTCTTACCGTTGTTCCATTTTTAATTACTTAAGGAAACTGCATAATGTTTTTTACAATGGCTGTAATGGATAAGGGACCCCTTTTCTCAATATCCTCCTCAGAATTTTTTTTTTTTTTGTCTTTTTGCTAGCAGCCATTCTACCTGGAGGGAGATAATATCTCATTGTAGTTTTGATTTATATTTTCCTGGTAACTAGTGATGTTGAACTCTATTTCATATATCCGTTGGTCATCTGTACAACTTTTACCAAGAAATTCCTATTTAGGTTATTGTTCATTTATTATTATTATTATATTAAATTATTTGAGTTTCTTATGTTTTCTGATTATTTTCTTGCCAAATGAATATTTAGCAAATCTTTTCTCCTAGAATTTAGATTGTCAGTTTGTTAATTGTTTTCTTTGCTGTGAAAAACTTTGTATCTATATGTAATTTCATCTGGCTATTTTGCTTTATTTGTTTTTCATGTCTTATTCCAAATAAATTCTTGTTCATGCTAATGTTCTGAAGCATTTCTCCTTTGTTTTCAGTTTGTTGTTGTTTTTGTTTTGTTTTGTTTTGTTTGGTACTGGGATTAAATCTAGGTTTGCTCTTCCACTCAGCTATTTTCTCAGCCTCATTTTACTTATTTATTGTTTAATTTTATTTTGAGTCAGGATCTTCAATAGTTCCTTAGGGCCTTGGTAAGTTTCTGCAAGTAGCCTAGAACTTGCAATCCTCCTGCCTCAGACTCCGAAGTTGATGAAATTACATGAATGTGCCACTGCACCTAGCTCCCCTATGTTTTCTTCTAGTAGTTTCAGAGTTTCATGTTTTAAACAACTTTTTATTTCATTTTGATTGATTTTTACAAATGGTAAGAAACAGGTAGTTAGTTTCATTATTGTGCATGTAGACTCCAATATTCTTAACACCATTTTTGAAAAGACTATCCTTTCCCCTAAGGTATGTAGTTAGTACTTTTGTAAATGATCTATTGTCTGAAGATGTGAGGCTTTATTTCCAATCTTTCTATTTTATTCCATTGATGTGTTTGTGTTTGCATGTGTTCATGTTGTATTTTTAGTTTTATGAATAACTTCATTGTCTTTTTGACAGGGAATGCATTTAACATATAGATTGCTTTGGGTCATATGAACATTTTCATAATATTGATTTTGTCAAACAATGGATGCAGAATTTCTTTCTTATTTTTGTGCATTCTTTAACTTCATTGTTGTTATTGTAGGTGGGCTCAGGGTTTTTGTTTGTGTGTTTCATTTTGTTTTTGAAATGTGGGGGGAGGGTTCATGATGTTGCCAGACTGAACTCACTCTCCTGGGCTCAAAGGATCTGTTTCCCAAGCCTCCTGAATATCTGAGACCACAAGCATGTGTCCTCTTCAATTTATTTCATCAATATTTTAACTTGTGTCCTCTTCAATTTATTTCATCAATATTTTATAATTAATGTTCATAAACATATTTGGCCTTTGAATTTAAATAATTTCTAGGCATTTATTTACCTGTTATAAATGAGTTTAATTTCTTGATTTCTTTTTCAAATAATCTGCTCTTGCTGTATGACAAATTATTTTTGTATGTTAATTTTGTATTCTGAAAATTTGTTTTTTTTATTTCTAATACTTTTTTGGTGGAGTTCTTGGATTTTTCTATCTGTGAGATCATATGTTAACAGTTATAATTTAATTTCCTTTTTCCAGTTCAGATTTTTAAAAATTTCTTCCTTCCCTCTCATTGCTCTCTGTATAAGATCATATCACAATAAAATAATGACAATTTGATCTCCTGTTTTCCAGTTTGATACTCTTCATTTATTCTTTTTATCTGATTGCACTGGTTAGATCTAATAAATGGAGTGAAACAGGTAAAAGTAAACATCCTACAGCAAACACTTTAAAATACCTCCTTCCTTAAGTACTACTTGATGTGTTTATGTTTTCTTGATTTATTTTATAACCAATCATTTATTTTTGTAACATAGGTTTCAAATTTATTAATTTATTTTGCAAATTAGTTGTTTGTCTTTATCTGAAAATTTCCACTGAACATAAAGCCATGTGTACTTTCCTCCATGTTGTACTCACAATATATAACATGGAACATATCAGGGATTCAATAAATATTTGATGAATGAGTTCTAAGCTAATTGTGTTTCAACTGTTTTTCAAATAAATGGACATGTGTTATTACTAATTTTTTTATTATGCAGACTTGATTTCCCCTTTTAATATCAATAATTTCTTAACTTTATTGATCTCTGAACCAAACTTACTTTTACATGTTTTCATTATCTAATGAAGAAAGCAGCTGTCAGTTGAATAAAGAAGATTTTATTAAAATATAATCACACTATCAAAAAGTATGGAATGCCTTATGAATTTGTATGTCATTCTTGTGCAGGGACCATGTTAACCCTCTCTGTATCATTCCAGTTTGAGTATATGTGCTGCTAAAGCAAGTACCCCTAACTTTTTTTATTATGGCTCAATTTTTCGATCCTTCTCTTCCCTAAGAGATTCCCAAACATGTCCTAAATTACTTAAATGTCTATTATGTTATAAATCCCTCAAAGGAGATAGATTTCAATTTCATCTGTCTTTTAGTTTTCCCTCTCAAAAACATTAAATATTAACACATTGGTCTCAGAGAACTAGCAAGTCAAGCTAATTTCAGATATTTGTAGAGATGATAATATTGTGTAGACAATCATACAACTTTTATGTTCACTTTCTATAGAATAGTGATATATAATTCTTTAAAAAGATCTGAAATTATGCTTCAGGGTCACATCATAGAGTGATATCTAAGTTGCATGTTAGATGTTTTAGGTACTGCATTTCACAGTTTACTAGAAAATAAAAAAAATATATATCTATTTTATATGAGGTGCTTTATTATATTTTGGAAATAAATAAATTATCTCACGATGAACAGGTACAGAAAATCAGTATTTTGCTAAATCCCTTCTCTATTTACTTTTTTTAGATGTAAATTCTTATGGTTTATGTGTGAAAGGATATAAAGACTTGATGAATTCATATATAGAGTGTCTTGTGCATGTTCATATATTTGTACATAAAATATCTTTCCCTCACTTGTAAATAAATTGCAATCACCAGCATGAAATGAGAACATGTGAAATGAACTGTTTTCTTCTATTGTTGAGAGAATAGCCAAAGCAGAATAAATGAAAGCTATATTATTTTGTTGCTTCTATGTCCTTTTCCATTTATTGATAATCAACCCAAAGTCTTAAACAATAAAAGTGTGGGCACAGTGTTAGCACTGGTGATATACCTTAAACCTGATAATGTATCCTAAGGGCATGAAGATTAATTATTCTTAAAGCAGAACCTGATTTAATGATACACAGGAGCCATTTAAATTGCTATTCAGTAAACACTTTCTTACTTTCAAGATATTGGCTATAAAATCATTCAAGGATAAATAACTAAAGACTGTGGAGCAATTAAAAGCATATTTGAAAATATAAGTGTTTTTGAAAAGTCATTTTATAATGGTTTTTTATTAAATTGCAGTTTCTGTAATTTTGCTTCTTTGTATTTAAACACATAAATAGTGATATCAATATCAGGTAAGTTGAAAAATTACAAATAAAGATTGATTTACAAATTGATACTTAGTGATCCCTAACAATATCATTAAGTGAAATAAAAACTCCATTTTGTAGTTGTTTTGTGTGGGCTTGGTGAGAGAGAAGATAAAGAATCATTTTCTATTTATCAGTGTGCATGGAATAAAGTCATAGTTAGAAAAGACTTCAGTGTTATCTAATCATGTTCCATAAAGATAACAGAGGAGACAAAACTTGTATGCTCAATTTAAATGAAGAAATTGTTGTATTGCTCTAGGAACAAAAATTTTCATTTGTCTCTTGATGTGTATTTCATATTGAAAATGTTCATATTATTTTGCGTTTCCTCCTTTTTACAAAATTTAGACTAAATAATATTCATTTGTGATTAAATAGAGGTTAATAGAGAACCTACATCTTGGGAGCAAATTTTTACATCTCACACATCAGATAGAGCACTAATCTCTAGGGTATATAAAGAACTCAAAAAGCTAAGCACAAATCAATCAATCAACAAATATATGAAAAAAATGTTCATCATCTCTAGCAATTAGAGAAATGCAAATCAAAACTACTCTAATATATCATCTCACTTAAGTCAGAATGGCAGCTATTAGGAAGATAAACAACAATAAGTGTTGGCGAGGATGTGGGGAAAAAGGTACACTCATACATTGCTGGTGGGATTGTAAATTGATGCAACCAATATGGAAAGCAGTATGGAGATTCCTTGGAAAACTAGGAATGGAACCACCATTTGACCCAGCTATCCCTCTCCTTGGTCTATACTCAAAGGACTTAAAAATAGCATACTACAGGAACATAGCCACATCAATATTTATAGCAGCACAATTCACAATAGCTAAACTGTGGAACCAACAAGATGTCCTTCAGTAGATGAATGGATAAAAAGAAGGTGGCATATATACACTATGGAATATTACTCAGCAATAAAAGAATAAAATCATGGCATTTGCAGGTAAATGGACGGCAATGAAGAAGATAATACTAAGTGAAGTTAACAAATCCCCCTCCCCAAAAAATTGCTGAATGTTTTCTCTGATATAAGGAGGCTGATTCATACTGGGGTAGGGAGGGGGAGCATGGGAGGAATAGACAAACTTTAGATAAAGCAGAGGGGTGGTAGGGAAAGGGGGGCAGAGAGTAAGCAAAATGGTGGAATGTGATGGACATTATTATCCAAAGTACATGTATGAAGATGTGAATTGGTGTGAACATACTTTAGATATAACCAGAGATATGAAAAATTGTGTATAATAAGAATTGTGTATAATTACATGTATAATAAGAATTGTAATGCATTCTGCTATCATTTATTTTTAAAAACATCAATTAAAAATTAAAAAATATTTTAGTTGTCAAAAAATAATAACATTGATGCAATAATATTCAACAAATTGTAGACTTTATTTGAATCCTCTCAGCTTTACTACTAACCAAATTTTTGCCTCAATAACCAGTTTAGTATTCCACATGCCATTTAGAGGACAATCTGTGACAAGTTCTCAATGTTTCCTTACCTTTAAGGACCATGAAATTTTGAAGAATACAGGCCAAGTAAATTAGGGTTATATATTTGAATGTGAATAACAAAGATCAAAATATACTTCTCATCTCATCATGTCAGTGTACATGATATCAATGGAAATTACTATTGATGGCATAAACCTTGATCAATTGGTTACAGTGATATCTCTTATCTTTTGCCCCTGTATGTTACTACATTTGTCGTTCATGCTCTAAGCATTAGGGGTAGGTCACAAATTCTAACACAAAGGGCAAAAAATAAGGCTCTTCTGACTGAAAAAAAGGAATACTAAATAATTTATGTACACATATAAAAATTCCAGAAGAATTAATGAATGTTTTCAGAAAAATATTTTCACGCTATAAAATAATCTCTTTTTTTAAGTTTGTCTACAAATTTTAGCATCCACCCATGGATTATCCACTAATGGATTACTTTGATGCTCTAAAGGTTTTTTTTTTTTTTTCTTCTTCTTCTTCTTTATTAGCTTCTTAGTGTTCTACAACTATTGAGAATCTTTTGTAAAGATATTTTGTCCATATTTATTCATTTATTATATATAAAATAATTTATCTCTATATAAGAAACATAGACTGTTATATTTTATATATATCTATACATCTACTTGTATTTATATATACATACACATGAGCAAAAATTCATAGAAGTATTGAGTAACCCATGTACAAAGGATTTATTTTAGTCTTTTCCCATTATTTATTCACAGCATCTTTCCTTGAATGATCTTGAGTCTCATTTTCTAAAATGTATTTTACTCAATGTAATTATTGTTTGTATGTAAAGAGATGACACAAATACCAACTCAAACCCCTGTGAGAAACATATTTATCACATATTTATCAATCAGGATCTGATATTTGTGTACAGTTCTTCTATTTCTTTAGGTTTATGTTGTTCAGTCATATTAATATTTTTCAAATATTATTAGCCTTTTATTATTCTATAACTTTAGTTCAGATTTTTTTAATAATATGATAATGGAATTAGTCTGTTGTCAATCCTAGCTTCCTGCAACAATGTGTTATTTGTTTGCTTTTTTTTTCAGAAAGCAAACTATATAATTTCTGAGTTTAGCTATGACATAACCTCTGTATAGTATAAAAAAGTGCCAATATGTTAAAAATTCCCTGTGCTTGCCCATTTTAGTCATCACCATCCTACCCTGGAAATCATTAATCAGTTGTGTATCCTTTTCTATTCAGTTCTTCAACGGATTTTCCCT
Organism: Urocitellus parryii; assembly: GCF_045843805.1. Taxonomy (NCBI): domain Eukaryota; kingdom Metazoa; phylum Chordata; class Mammalia; order Rodentia; family Sciuridae; genus Urocitellus; species Urocitellus parryii. The sequence continues at coordinate 50,276,988 of NC_135532.1, forward strand.
ATGGGGCACAATCTATTTAGGTAGAGTTCACTGAATTAAATGTTAATCATTTCCCAAACCACCCTTCAGGTTGGCAGATAAAAGTAATCATCACATCATTCTTAATTCACTAAATCATCTTTGAAATTGTCAAAAGCTAGTTTTGCTTGCAGATCTCTATTTCTGGGTTCCTCTTCTAGTCTGTCTGCTTTAACCTGCGCTGTGCTGTTTTGTTAAATGTAGCTCTATAATAAGTGATAATATTGGGTAATGTGAGTGTTCTGTTTGTTCTTTTTTCTTACTTATTTTGAGTATTTCACTTTGCATAAATTCCATATATTAAAATTAGCTTTTGACACATACAAAAATGATTATTGGGGTCTTATCTGGATTGCACTGAATCCACTGATTGAATTAGACAGTTCTGATGTTTTCCAAATATTGTTTTCTAATAGAATTATACATCTTTCCATTTGTTTAAACCTTTGACCTTTTTCACTAGTCTATTATCTTTAACTTTTTCTTATGTATTTAATCCATCTTTTTTATCCTCAGATTGTTGAAATTTCTTCTTTATGTATATGCTCATTCTCTTCAGTGTAATTTCCATATATTTCTTGTTTTTGAGATTGAATCTAATAGATTTTTCATTGAGTTTGTAGAATTTGAAGGCATTATTTATTTAAACTTCTTGTGTATCTTATCTTTTTTGATGGGAGACTTCATTTTTTTAAATATTGTACATTGCTTGAAATTGTTCTACATATTTTGCTTTTTAAAATTCCCTTATCTCTGGGTTTCTTTTTGATACTATTTTTTTCTATAACTTGTAGTTATTTCAGCAATATCTAATTATCCAATAATCTAATATAGGGTATTTTCCTATCACACATTATAGTTTCCTCTCCACATATTCTATTTGAGTATCTTTCATACCTTCATGTCTCTATTTAAAATTTGAAAATATGGATTGAATTACAAGTCTAACATCTTTGTCATTATCTCTTTTTCTATTATATTTTTTTCTTCTACTAATTGTGGTTGTATTTTCCAACATTCATTCCTGGCAATTTGTTGTTGGATACTAGAAAATGACTTAAATTACTTGAGGAAAGAATTTTTTGTATTTCTTTGAAGATTATTGTATTTTGTTTGTGATATTCTTCATTTTTTTGGACACATTATAATATGTTTAAGTCTTGCTTTTAAGATTTATAATAAGTCAGGCAGAGTTGCTTACAGCTATAATCCCAACAACTCTGGAGAATGAGGAAACTATTCACAAGTTCAAAGCCAGCCGGAACAACTTAGTGAGACCTTGTCTCAAAATTTAAAAAAATAAAAATAAATAAAACAAATAAATAAATAACACATTATGAGAAAAGATGGGAAATGCTTAGTGTATGACAAATAATTTACTATATCTAAGACAGGACCCTTTTATTGCATTCAGCTTAGTGCTTCATCAATATTTTCTTCTTTATGAACTAGATGTAGCAGACACCAATTCTGCTCTGCCAGGCATTTTCAGTTCTAACATTTTCAAATATTTTTTCAAGCATGGAATATTTTTTTTTCAGTAGTTTCATGGTGTTCTTAGGTAGAGCAATATTCAGCCCAGTACGTAGGAACCTCTGCCAAACTCTGGAGTGCTCTCTCTGTGCAGTATCCACCTGTGAGGCACTATGCCTGTGGGTTTATGTGCCTTTATATTCTTAGATTCTCAGTTTTATATAAACTCATGAAACAAACCAGTCTCCAACTGGATCCTGTGCTGTTGTTTGGAAACTCTTTATTAAAGGCAGATGCTGAAAACACTAGCAATAAAAATGTAATGATTAAAAATATATATAATTATTCAGTATTATACTGATTTTAAGAAAGTTGAAAATGATTTAATAGAGACTGATTAATACGAACTGCCAAATAAGAGAGTTGGCACACCATTTTCATATAAATCTCAGAGTAGCAAGATAAAAATTGATAAAAAACATTAATATACTTATACTAGAAGGTAAGATAAGTAATATAATAATCATAATGTACTATAAAATCTCATAAACCAAAGGAAAACAACATGAACCAGTAATGAAATTCAAAGACAGGATAAATACATGCATGCATATGTACATGCGTATAATTGCAGCTGATCTCAAAGTAAGTACATTATTAATTTGAATGTTCTTTGAAATGTGTAATAGTGTATTCTGTAACCTTTTTTCTAAAATTATATACAGCGAATAATTTACTATCAACAAGTTTTCCTATACATATAAAAAGAAAACAAAATACTAAAATTATTGAAATCATGATTTCCCCCATGCATTTTAATTTATTGTTATGTATAATAAATTTTACATAATGTATGTAGGGATGAAGTTTATATGACCACATATTTCATCCAAATAGTGTTAATCATGTTAAAATGCAGGGTATTTAAATATATAGGAGAACAGTGTTAGGAATTTAAACATTGATAGGTATTATAATTAAGAGACATAGAAATAGTGGTAATTATTATTGAATTAAATTTATAATAACCAAATAACCACTTTAAAATATTAATACACAATATTACAAGACAATATGAAAAACTTATCTCCAAAATCATCTAACATTAAAGTAAAAAAATAAAGAATATGGAAGTTATTTCTATGTTCAACTGACATTATGAATGGTAAACCAAATTTTATGACAATAAAATATTTAAATATTATATTTACTATACCCAGGGAACAATTATTTTTCTGTTCTTTCTTTATAAATCTTGTTCAACAATAGAAACTCTTTTGTGATAGAAATAGATCTGAGCAGTAACCTCAACTTTAAAAGCATTTGGATGCGTTAAACTCTCTGAGCAGTTTTTATAACATACAAAGTTGAAGTTTCTAGACAATAAAGTGCACATAAAAGGACTTGCTGAGTGCTCAAAATATACCACACTCCCAATACACATTTAAGTATCGTTTCAACAATTATTTAATGAAATCTTAAGAACATTTTAGATGCTTGAGATGGAGTAGTAAACAAAATCCACTTAAAACTGATTGAAATATATCAAGGAGTCAAAATCTACACCAGCTCATCTGCATTTTTAATAGAAAATCTACTTACTGATGTTTTCCACTTAGTTTCTGTTACTTTGGTACCCCTGCTTTTGAGTCTGGTATGTCAGCCATGTTTTCTTTTGGACAAGAAGGTGTATTAAAGATCCTTCCTGGAATAAGATTGATCATCTCCTTTGAATTATGTATCATGTATGATCTGTACTAGTGGGAAAATGCTCAGACTTACCCTGTTAGCTGTGGTCCTCACTGATATTTGACTGGGCAGGCCATCTCTAGTTGTACCATACTCTTTGCCTTTTTACAGAATTTCTTGAACCCTTTCAATTATCTGAACCCATGTTCTTCCTTAAATCCATTATTTTATTTGTCAATGTGGCCACCTAACAAAAAATACAACAAACAAACAAATAAAAAACTTCTTATATGAGAGGGCACAATCCCCTGTTTGTGGCATTTTTTCTACATACATACACAGTAAAATAAACTTGCTAAATTCCCATGCTCCAGAAATCTGCTGGGATTTCAATTGTGAGTACTTCCATTTTTTATATCAATTTTGGAAAATTTATAGTCTTTAAAATAGTATTGTCTTCTGATTCATAAATGATCTGCCATAAATATGAGATATATGAATCTCTGAGGCATGCTAAATTTAGTTCAGGTAAATATTGAAGAGTGGCATATAGCTGGATCATATCGTAGTTCTATATTTCTTTTAATTTTTGGAGAAATCCCCATTTTGATTTCATAGTGGTTGTACCAATTTACATTTCCACCAACAGTGTATAAAAGTTTCTTTCTCCCACACACTCCTTAGGTCTTCATCTTTCCTTACGTGTCTGAATACATTGTTGGCTTTTGTTCTTTCTCTCTTTTTGATTGAATAAAAAGACGACTTTTCATTTCATTCAAACATTTTTGTTAGGGTTGTAACAGTAGAAATGGCAATCTTTCCACATTCCCACATGCTAGGAATTAACCAGATGCTGGACTTGTCTGCATATTTGTTGGCTCTCCTCTGATCACAAAAAATGGAGTCAAAATTCCTTTTCTCTGAATATAAAATTGCTTTGCTGATTTATTTTTATCAAATGAAATGTGGCAAAATGACACTACGTGACTTTTTCATCCAGAATAAACGTAGTTTGTTCCTTTTTGATTCTTTAGATTATATGCCTTAAAAGCACTGAGTCTTCATATAAGGAATCCAGTTCATGTGAAGTTACTACAGTGAATGTATACCATAGAGAGAAAGCACACAGGGGTAGAGAGAGATGCAGAAGCTTTCCAAACAGTTTCATTGCATTCTTTGAGTCATCAGCTTCTACATCAGACATTGGAGTAAAGACAGCTTCAAGTTGACTCCAGCGCTTGTTATTATCTGACGGAAGCCTTATTTGAAATCACGATGAAAACATTCAGTCAAGCTGCTCCTAAAGTTCAAAACAGCAGAAAAAAAATGAGAGATATTAAATGAATTTGTTATTTAATTTTAATTTTTTTTTTGTTTTAAGGAGTAAAGCCAGGGATACTCAGTAATAGGAATTACTGAGTTCTCAGTTGATTTTGTATGAAGCAATAATAACTAATATAGAATATTATTTATTCTAATTTGCTTTAGAAATTATATTCTAAATCTGTTCATTACTTCTCAGTAGTACTGGTATTAGTTTCTTCTCATCAAATTTGTAGTATAAATCTACAGAATGAAGATAATAATTAGAATAACAGCATTCCAGAAGCAGATTAAAAATAACAGAAATTAGTTACATTTTTTCCCAGTTCCTTATAATTATGACAGAAGCTCTTTGTTTTGAATTGTGATCTTATCAAATTGATTAAATGGAAATGAGGCTATGCAATAATGCAATATGTGGACTGAAAATCTTTAATCAATTACTGTATATTATGTAAAGCAAGACTGGAGAAAAATGGGCACACATTTTGCATATATATATATATATATATTTCTTTGACAATTCCCTGTACATGAATATTTGACAAATCATTTTGTCAAGGTTTCCTTTGATCCCAGATTTATGTTTGTGTCTTTTCTTTTGATCTTGTGTAAACTTTTTAGTTTCATCATCTCACACTTATATTGCAAATACCAGGTTACCACAATGAAGAATCTATTTAAGAACAGGGGTTGTATATCTTTTATAGTTAACAGCAAAAGCTGGTAAATAATAGGCAGACAATAGTTGCTGAATATTAAATGGATTATTAATTATATGAATCTATCAGCTAAAATATCCACTTGTGTGGGTAACTGATATAAAGTGAGCACTAACTTTATTTTTTTTCTTTAAATTCTTGCTGCTTTTGTTATGAAATTTTAAACAAATAAAACATTTAAAATATTCATTATGTTTCTGTTTACTATCTTTGGAGTTCGGAGCAAATGAATGCCATATGCAGATTGTTAAAAACTGGTATATCACTAGAATTTTTTACACAAAGTGTTGAAATGTGATAAACCTTGATATAGGAGAACATAAGCAACTGTCTTTGATGATCATAATGGAGATATAAGGAATTATTGCCCATATTAAATGAAAATGTAATTGAGCAAAAGTTTTTACCATTCAATATGTTTTCTTACTTGTTAAGTAGTATAGGCGATGCATAACAGAATCAGTTTACCTGGAAATAGAAGTATAACATCTATTAAGTCTTACATTGGTACTGGGACCTGGAGTGTATACAAAAAAAGAAGAGGGATATGATTCCGATTTCAGTAATTAAACCATCAAAAATATGGTCTTAAATTTATTTTCATGATTATTCTATACCTATTAAAATTGAACTTTTAAAATTAGAATTTATTATTTAGCCAGTCAAATCCTATATGGCTTTAGCTTAAAATATAGGAAATAGACAATAACAACAAGCTTATTTTGTTGAATTGGAAGGGTTATATTAAAATCAAGCATAGGGACATATAAATTAAAATAAGCAAAATAATTTATTTTTGCTACTAATTTTGTCTACACTTAGTCCTTGTTCAGGGTAATGAGTTTATGAAAAATTTAATATGAAGTGTCTTAAAATGTGTCAGATAAAGAACTTTCTTTATTTTATACAGCATTTTTTTCAGGTTCTCACTAGTTGCTGACCCTGGCCTTAAACTTGCACTTCCCCTGCCTCAGTCTCCCAAGCAGCTAGAATTACAAAAATGCACCACTCTGCATGGCTACAATATTGGATTTTAAGTTCACATCAGAAAAAACATTTTTTACTATTCTCTACAAACACTTAAAGTCTTACCTTGATTTGACCCTTTGCTTTATTAATATTCAGGTTTGTTTTAAACAATTGATCTGCTATACTTATTTCTCACAAATTGACATACATTGTTCTTTATAATTAAATACATTTTTTATTTCTTTACTCATCTTATTACTGTTTTAGCCTTTTGTTGGCATAAGAGTACTGGAATCGTCTATTCCTTCTTGTCTATACGTACCTTCAATGCCTAATCAACTGTATTGATGGAAAAACATCAATATAGGCTAATAGCTTTGACTTAGAGCTCTGTTCAGTGCTAATTCAGTGACCTTGAATAAATCATCAATTCCTTGTGGGCTTGTTTTCTTGTTTATAAGTTGGAAAATGCTCTCACATGATAATGTAGGCAAATAAGTTAAATAATGCATCCCAAACACTTAGTACTGTATTTACCAAACAAACAAAAAACATTTATTACATTGGTTTCCTTTTCTCTACAGTATAAAAACTGTCAAGTAAGTAGTATGTCAGGATAGATAAGATTAGGGATTATAAACACAAAATTCTTAGATTCTAATCTCAATACCATCAACTGGTCCTCTTGTGGCACGTTTTTAACATCCTTTGATCTAAGACCTTACCTATAAAATGATAATATTACTAGTAACTTATGCCATAGGATATTTGAAAATTAAATAAATTAATACATTTAAACCGTTCAGGAAAATTTCTGGAATATAATGAGACTCACTAACCAAGAGCCGTTGCACATGCCCCAAATCCCAGAGACTCAGGAAGCTAAGGTAAGAGGATCACAAGTTCAAAGACAGTCTGGGCAATTTAGCAAGAATGACTCAAAAAACAAGAAAGGAAGGAAGGAGGAAATAAGAAAAGAAAGGAACACAAACACACACACACACACACACATCACACAAAGGAGGAAGAGAAAAAAAATGAGCTGGTAATGGGAATATAGCTAGTATCAAAGTACCCTGGATTCAATCCCCTGAACTTCAATTTAAAAAAGAAAGAAAAGAAAGAAAGAAAGAAAGAAAGAAAGAAAGAAAGAAAGAAAGAAAGCTCACAATGTATCAGTTATAATTATTTATTTGTTCATATGCAATTTACTCTGAGTTAGCACCTAATCTCTCATCATGGAATTTGATTGAATTTCTTAATACAAATACGATGCTTAGGTTGTAATGTGGGGTAAAGTGCACAAGGGTCTGTGTATAATATCATAAAGAATCATCTTCAAAATAATGAGTAAAGAATTACTATTTTTAGGCTTATTGTATTCACAATTTAGAGAATAACAGTATATTTTAAAATGTCACTTTATAGTATCTATTATTTAACTTCACTGTGCCAGGTGTTCTCAAGGCCACCCTATGGTTTAATGATTAACTAAAAAGAGACTCAGAAATCTATTATACTAAATTTTTATTTATTTAGTTGAAAGGATATAGATTGAAATCAGCAGAGGAAAAAGATACGTGGAGGAAAGCCCAGAAAAATAATTTTCCAGATGGCCACACCTGGTGGAAACAAAGAGGTATACACTTAATTCACCAGCAATGATATGCAACAGGTACCAAGTGTTGTCAATTAGGAAAGCTCACCCAAGTGTTGGTGTCCAGGGTTGTCACTCGGTGTCAGTCATGCATGTGTCTGATTCAGCTCTTCAGACTCCATAAAATGACCTATACCCACCAATGTTTAAAACAAATGTGTACTACATATTGCATTGGTAGAATAAACTTATTTGGTCAAACTGATGCACCATAGCTCAAGGTTGCAGGCATACAAAAGAAAAAAGAAAAGACAATATAGAGTGGCTAAGGTCTCAGAAACAAACAGACAAACAAACAAAAAACCTTATCAGGAAGAACATGGCAAGACTTCAGAGGTTATTTTCTAAGAAGTCACCAAGTTTCCATTTGGAAAATAGACCTTTCTGTGTGGCAGGCTTTGATCAAAGTAGTCTGGCTATGTTTACCCTTTATTAATGACTGACCTTACACTCAAATTTTTTCCTTTGGTTTTCCCCACTTAAAGATTCCCCTTATAATTTTCTCCAAATAAATATAGTCCAGAAATCTATTCCACAAGAATTTAACATATTAGTAATTATTTGCATACTTTAATTATTTTCTTATCAACTATGCATCTTATAAAATATTTAGAATGTTTTTATGTATTTTATTTTCTGGATGCTATAGAGGTTTAATATGTTTCTTTTTGTATGTCCTGGTGTCTTTTCATCATATCATTGTAAGGTGTTCAGTCTTTATTTTATATTCCAGTTGTGACTTTTACTTTGTTATTATTATAGGAACTCAATAAATTAAGCAATCTCACTTTATAAATTTCTTTTTAAAATATTAGGCTGACATCTATATTTCATAATTTGAAATTGATTATTCCCACAAAAATATAAGATTGAAAAATATCCAAATATATTGTTTTTAATTTTATTTGGATTAGTTGGAATTAAAATTTTCATTAAAATATCCTTTCTATCCACCTAGCAGCCTTATATTGAGGAACCCATTAAAACAATACAAAAAAAACACATAAAATAATATAAAATCAAGTATCAGTTTATCACCAGTTTTGCACAAACTATTCCACAATTTAAAAAAGGAATTGAATGTTTTGGGCTATAAGAAATAATTATTTTTAATTAGTGATCATGACTACTATTATAGTTATATATATTTTACTCTTTTGTTTTATTTGTAGAAAAATTATTTTTCATCTGATTGAAATCAAATTCCTGAAATTCCCTTCAGGAAAATTCTAAATAAAATTTTTAGTTAAGGTACATAATAGGACTTCTATTATCTTAACAAAATAATAGAATCGCCCATAGAAGATCTGTATTTTTCCATTATTATTTGAATTCTCTAAAGTTATAACATTAAACATTTTTATATAAAAAAATAAACAAACAAGAAGGAGTTGCCTTAAGTTCCCTAAAATAAAAACAAGCATAAATATGATGATGTTGTTAGCTGAATGTTTTTGAAAGAATACTGTGTACTATATCATCTCCAATTGTACCAAAACAATCTTTAACGTTGAGATACTGAGAGAGTTCAAATTACAAACACACACTTGCACATAAACAAGTTTTCAATGCAGTTGAAAATTATTCAATTTGTTTCTTTCAACATAATGGTGAAAAATTTATGTCCCCTTTATGTTAATATCTCTACGTAAAATGAAGATTTATAAATATTTATTTTGTAGAAATAGAATAAATATTTGATTTTGTATACATTGCAACATAAAATTATTTATTGTTTGAATGTTAAGTTGTTTTACAACAAATATACACATGACATTTAACTAAAAAATGGAAAAATTGGGCTGAGATTGTGGCTCAGTGGTAGAGCGCTCCCCTAGCACGGGCAGGATCCTGGGTTTGATCCTCAGCACCACATAAAAATAAAAGCACTGTGTCCATCTACACCTAAAAAGTAAATATTTTTTTGAAAAAGGAAAAAATCAGTTCCAATAAACTTGGATATGTTTAATATCAGTGTAGTTTTCATATTGCATGTGAAGCATGTCACAATTTTTATTCCATTAAGATTAGCCATGGAAAAGTCAGAATGGCTGTTAGGGATTTTTGCTGTCATTTTAATGCTCTGTCATCTATTCTGCTAAAAATCACCCAAAGAAAAACACAATCAGGGCTTCCAGGGGTGCATAAAACTGAGAGGGATTGAAACGAGGGAACTCATAAGTCTTGATTTTATTGTCGTATAGAATACTGCTTATTTTAAAGGAAAAAAATGGTAGAAAATAAGCAGTAAAATAAATTGTTACCTGAAGCTGTAGAAAACAGGTGTTATTTTCTGTAAGTTATTAATGTTATTCAGCAAGACATATTTTGCTTTTTATTTATCATAAAATATCAGCAAAGCTGTGATTAGTAACAAGTTTCAAAAAACGACAACTGGTAATTCAAATCCACTAGTGTTGTGTTGCCAAGTAATCTGATGAAAAACTGAAAGGAAAACCCACTAGATTTTTAGAGTCAGAAAATATCAGATTGTTGAGAGTTCCTGAAAGATATTACAAATTTCCACTTAGACTGGCAAACACTGTGCATTGAATTGACAGTAGTTTTTTAGAAGCACTACTAAAAGTATTACAAATATTTTTAATCCAAACAGTAAAGAATAAAGTGGGGATCATTCCTGATAAAAGAAAAAAGAAAAAATGATAATTTTGTAAATTAGGCAGAGATTTTGTTATTGTTTTAGAAACACAGGTACAAATGATACTGAAAAAGAAAAACAAGAAGGTTTTTTTTAGTTCCAAAAAAATCTAAGAAATTGGCATCACCACCTATTTTAAAACAGAAACTTGGTACAACTGGAAACAGAAGAATTTCTAAAAGTATATAGAAGTGTCACATACTTATTTTAACCATCAGTTCCAAAATGCACTAAGCAGAATGAATTCAAGAACTGCTCACCTTCACAACACAAGACAGACGATTTATCACAGAATACAAAGAAAGGAAGACCCAGTCTCCAGGCACTTAGACATAGTGAAGGGGAAGTATGAGACCCTTTACTAAAAAGAAAATTTTGAATACTCTCAGAAGAACTCTATTTTTTCCTCTAAAGCTTCTGAAAATCTGGCATTAGGATCAATTCTATCAATTTTAGAGGATATGGAAATGTACCAAGATATAGTGAAACAAAGCAAGAAAAACAATTTGTTTCAATGACTTAATAATAGTGTCAAATTAAATAGCCACAAGAATACACAGTACAGCTAACCCAAATGTAGTCCAAAATCATTTAATTATGATATAATATTTTAAGATGGCCTTTTAAATATCGAATTATAGTACAGAAGAAATGTCTACTGGAGTTGAGAATGTTAGGTTTAGATCTATGGCAATTAGGCCAAAACAATATACATACTGCAGCCTCTTTATTCTTATAATTCCAGTAGTGCAATATAACATTATATAACTATACCTCTATGATCAAATTAAAAATGTATATGAGTTTATAAAATGACTTTTGAAAAGCAAGGCCTATATTCTGTGCCCAAGATAAGTAAACAGTTACTTAGCTCTTACAAGAGAAAAATATTATCGGAATTTTTCAACAAATATCAACCTGTACTGACTGGTCAATCTAATGGTCAATAAAAACAGTTATATTGACCATTTTACTCTACAGGAGACTTCTTTATGCATTATGATTATTACAACAGGCTCAGTAAAGGTTTCTTGTTAAGGGACAGAAAATAAATAGACATTGCAGGCCAAGAGACAAAGTAAGCAATTTTATAAAAGTATTACATAATATGGGATAAACCATAAATGATTTCATGAACAAAATTAAAATAGTATAATGGTGATAATTGCATAAAAATGTTGGTAATACAAGTCAGTTGATCTAGAGCCTCTGACAAAGCCTTTTCTTGCTTCTCTGACACAAAGTGATGACTCTTCTGGGATGTATTCCCTTTACTTTCCTTTTCCTGATTGCATATTTCCACAAGTATGGGATTACTTGTCATAGGGACAAGCAGGTAGGAACATAACCTCTGGAGAAGATTATTTTAACCTCTCAAAAATATCATTTTCCTCAACTACAAAATATACAGTTTTACTGCTTCCTAGGCTATTTAAAAGTTAAATGGAGTAGTTGTTTTGTTGTTGTTGAGTTATAAGTTTTATATATATTTGAACACAAGTCCTCATCTCTTACATGATTTACAAATATTTTCTCCAATTCTGTGCATTTTCTTTTCACTCTCTTGATAGTTTCCCTTGAAGTGCAAGTCTTTGCAATTTTGATGAAGTTCAGAATATTGCTTTTTGTTGTTGTTGTTGTTGATTGTGCTTTTGGTGTCACTTCCATGAAAACATTGCAAAATCTAAGCAATATGTCTGTTTCATCTCGTTAATTTAATTTTGGGGACATTTTAAATATTAGTTTTTCATATCATGTCTTATGATTTCTGCCAGGTTCATAATTTTTTCTTTTTGCTTCAACTCTGATTTTAGTGATATGAGATTTTTTTCTTTCTTCCCTTACTCTAGTTAAATGCTAATTTAATTTTGTTCATCTTCTTACTGGGAAAAAATGTTTTTGTTTTTTATTCTGTTTTATTAATCTCCACTTTTATCTTTATTTTTTCATTTTTATTTTCTCTTCTTGCTCTAATAATTTAAATTTTAAAGTTAGGTTATTTGAGACCTTAGTTATTTTTCAAGTAGGCATTATAAGTAAAAATTTTCTACTGACTACTGCTTTCATTGCATCTCATGGGATAGGAAAGTTGTGTTTTCATTTTTATTCATCTCATATCTTTTTCTAACTTACTTTATGATATTTTTCTTGACCATTTGATTAATAGTTTGTTATTTCATCTACATATATTTATAAATTTTATATTTCCTTTTGTTATTGAACCCCAGTTTCATTCATTGTTTTATCTGAAGATATTTTTATGATTTCTATCTTTTTACGTGCATTGGGACATTTTTATTTTCTTTATCTTCTTTTCCTCTGTCATATGGTTAGTTTATTTTGGAGAAACTCCCATATGCATTTGAGAGTGATGATTTTAGGTGGAGTATTCTAGGTATATCCACTATTTGCTTGCTAGTGTTGTTCATGTCCTTTATTTCCTTATAGATCTCTGCTGTTGTTTTATTTTCTATTGAAAGTGGGTGGCAAAATCTCTGGCTATTATTGGTAGAATTGTCTGTTTCTTACTTCAGCTCTGTCAATTTCTATTTCATACATTTTAGTCTCTCTTGTTAAGTGCATATATGTTGGTAGTTGTGACAGATTGGCCATTCCATCAGTATATAATGTACTTTTTTGGTCTCCTGTAAGATTGTTGGTTTAAAGTCAATTTTTTTTATGATTTTATTATAGCCATCCTAGATTTCTTTTTGTTATTTTTGAGTGCATTTAAAATAAATTGCATTCAATCAGTTAACATTTTTGTATCTAATTATGTTTTATATAGCACATTCTTGGGTGATTTTTTCATATAAGGTTTTGCTAATCTCTGCCTTTTAATTGGAGCATGTAATTTGTTTGCATTAACATAACTACCTCTACTGAAGGTCTTATTTCTGCCAGTTGCTATTTCTATGTGTCTATTTGTATGTGGTCATTTATTCCTCAATTTCTGGTTCCTTTTGTGTCTACTTGCATTTTTCTAGTGTACCTTGTTAATTTGTTTCTCACTTTCTTTAGTAAATTTGTTTTCATATAGTTTACCCTGGGAATAACACTTAGCATATTAAATTTATAAAACTTTTGTTTGAATCAAATACCGCTTAGTTTTTGGACTGGGGATGTGGCTCAAGTGGTAGCACTCGCCTGGCATGAATGAGGCCTGGGTTTGATCCTCAGCACCACATACAAACAAAGATATTATGTCCGCCGAAAACAAACAAAAAAAAATAAATAAATATTAATATTCTCTCTCGCTTGCTCGCTCTCTCCTCTCTCTTTAAAAAAAATAAATACCACTTAGTTTTAATAATGTGCAAGAATGTTGCATCTGCATAGCTCTTTCCTCAATTTTTTTTATTGGCAGATTGCATTTTTTATCTTGTGTGCCTGCCTATTGACATAGATTTATAATAATTGTTATACTCAATTGTATTTTGACTACTGTAAGAAAAGAGAGGAGGAAAAAAACTAAAAACAAAATATCAGCTTTCATATTTACCTGTGTAGTTACCTTTGCCAGTATGCTTTTTTTCTTTCTAGCTTCCAAATACACCCTAGAATCCTTTCACTTCATCCTGAAGAATTCTATTTAAAATTAATTTTAGGGCAGATCTTCTATAGAATAGTATAAAAAAATCCTTCTACTTTCGTTTACTGACAGTGTCTTCATTTCTTCTTATTTTTGAAGGGTAGTTTTGCTGGATAAAGCATTTTGGTTAACAATTATCCAGCTGCTTTCTGGATGAGAATTTCTGAGGAAAACATTGATCATTAATCCTAAAAGTTATTAGTTGCTTCTTTGTTGCTATTATATATTATATTTTGCAACTATGTATATTGTTGTTGTTGTTGTTGATTGTGTTTTTGGTGTCACTTCCATGACTGAGCTATATTCCCAGCCCTTTCCTTCCTTCCTTCCTTCCTTCCTTCCTTCCTTCCTTCCTTCCTTCCTTCCTTCCTTCCTTTCTTCCTTCCTTCCTTCCAGTGTGAATCTTTGAGTTTTTCCATATGAAATTAATTGAGCTATTTATATATAGAGACCCATATTATTTCTCATATGTGAGAAGAATTCAGTCATTATTTTTTTTTCTTTTAATCCTTGTCCTGGGACCTTCGGGAATTCATTTTGTGTCTATATTGGTATGGTTGGGAATGTCCCCAAAGGCATAGTCTCTTAGGCAGTGTTCATTTTCTTCATTTTTTTTCTTTCTCTTACATAGCTGATAATCTTAATTGATTGATATACAGCTTACTCATCTTTTCTTCTGTATACACAAATATATTATTAAATTCCAGTGCATTTTTTAAGTTATTAACTTCTATCAATTTCCATTTAGTTCATTCATTGTAAGTCCTGTGTTTTTATTGGGATTCTATTTGATGAAACACCATAATTGTGGCTTCAGTTTTTTTGTTTGTTTGTTTTTGTTTTTATTTTATTTTATTTTATTTTGCTAAATCTTCCAGCATATTAAAGATAGTTGTTATAAATTATTTGTCTAGGTCCCTTTGTCTGAGATTCTGCATGTGCAGTTTCTATTGATTTTTCTCCCCTTGAATATTATTTCCCTCCTTCTCTCCTTTTCCTCATCATCCTCTTGCTTATCTTCCTCCTTCCATTTTTTTGTTAAAAGTTAGGAATTCTGAACCTTATGCTGTGGTAAATCATAAAAGCAGATTCTGCACCTTTCTAGGGCTTTGAGTTACTGAGTATGGTAGTTTGGGCTGTTTGTTTTGGTACTTTTTAAAGCTAGTTTTGTCAAGTATATTCTTTGCTATGTATCACTGAATTCTTTTTTCAATTGCCTTAATGGTCAGTTTACTTAGCAGAGATTTCCTAAATCACTTTGAAACTAAGGAAAAATATTATTTTCTCATTTTTGTGATCACTTTTACATTGGACATGTTCCTATAATGCTAGTCAATTCCTTTACAATTCTGTCATAATCATTAATTCCTACTTTCATAGAGCCTAAAGGTAAGCCAGTGATGAAAGCTGTGAGTCCATTCAGATCCCAGACATGAATATGGCCTTTCATATTCCTTTGTATAAATGAGAATTCTTCTATATACCTCTTCCTTTTCTGGCCTTTTGATCTATCTGCCACTCATCTCATCTATTGTCTAATAACTACAACTCATATATTCCTTTATATACTTTTCATATATGTGCTGAGAGTGTTCTGACGTGGGTTAAACAAAGCAAACATGCTCCACAGACTTTACCCCATGAAGCCACCATGCAGGTAAAAGCATACACCAGGATCCTTTGAGTTGAATGTTAGCATTGCCCCCTCCAGCACCAGTAAGCAGTGCCAGGAGCATGATCCTCTCCATGATCACTGGCAAGCTGGGGAATGGAAGATAATGGTCATCTTAATACGCAGCCATGTTCTATTTTTTTTTTAATTTAACAGCTTCTTTCTTTATTAGGAATTCCTCAGATTATTGTAAAATCGACTATATTTCAGAGTTCTAAGAAGATTATTTTGATAGAGGTTTGCCAGGTTAATCATTGCTTTAGTAAAGACATGGATAAATTTGGTGACATCACCATCAAAATGTGCGTTCTTTTATGCTTAGAATCTGGCTCCTTTATATTGTTTGTACCATCCCGGATTTCTAGATGCATTTTATTTCTTCAGATTTAGACATTAAAATATTTAAAAGTTATAAAAATGACATATAGACAATACAATCACAATGAGAAAATAATTGAAACTTCCAGAATCTTCTAATAACTATGCAAAAAGTAAATCAAGGTATAATCATGGTCTGAATATTGGAGTGACTTTCCAAACAACCCAGAACATTATAAAAACAACAGGATTATTTATGGGTAAATGACATATATTATGAACACGAAGGATTGTGCCCACCATGTGAAGGTTCTATTTGGTTAGCATGAAAATAATATACAATAAAATTTTACAATATGGATGGAGAGCATTTTATACCTGTGTATCTAATGTGCAAAATAACAACAACCAGTATATCATATGTATAATATATATTTTCTCCTGATTACTTCTGATTTTGTTCTAGACATAATGAAGAGTTATGATTTGGATGTGAGGTGTCTCACAAAAGTTCATGTGTGAGACAATACAAGAAGGTTCAGAGGTGATATTAGTGGGTCATAAGAGTCTTAACTCAATCAGTGAATTAATCCCCTGGCAGGGGTTAACTGAGTGGTAATTAAAGTGGTAGGGTGGGGCTGGAAGAGATGGTAATCAGGGTGTGGCTTTGGGGTATCTGGTAAATGGTTTGTCTATCTAAGTCTTCTGATCATCATGTGAGCAGTTTCTCTCTGCCATACTCTTCCACCATGATGTTCTGCCTTATCCTGATCCCCAAGGAATGGAGCCTGCTGTGTATGGATTGAAACCTCTTATACTGTGAGAACTTAAATAAACCTTTCCTCCACTATAATTATTCTAGCTGGGTCTTTTAGTTACAATGGTGAAAAAGGTGGCTAAAACAGAAGATGTCATGTTATTATTACAAAATTGAAAATTTCATAAGCTTTTTAGGAGATTTTTATTATCTTGATTTTGTACTTATGCTAATAAGCTTGCTTTAAAAAAAACAGATTACCCATCTACCCACCTACCAATATATATATTTGAATATATGTTATATGAAATCTTGGTTTATGCTGTATGTGATCCATTGATTGGAATACAATGAAAAGAAGCAGTGTTCACATATATTTTAATGTTATTTTCTCTCTTATTGGAGACTAGAAGTTTCTATCAGAATCACTTTCTTGTTCCATCCTTTCTAATGGCAGAAATAGATAATAGAAGTTGATAAGAAATCATGCATTGGGTTCCTTATTACTTTATGTCTTGCCTCATACAGTTTATTGGAATCAGCCATATATGTGTATATATGTGAACAAAGTCAATGCTCTATTTTGTTTCAACAATTAAATATAGATAACTAGTCCTAGATTCCTAAAGTTTCATTACTTGCTATGTGACAAGACATTCCTGGAGCAAGAGAATTTCTTGGTTCTGCACTCCTGTCTTTTTAAAATTGTGGGGAAAATCTTTCTCAAAAGAGATTATGGAAAGGAGTAAAGGTACAATATTGTAAGCTTTCGTTTTTCTCACTACTTCTACAACATAAACTTCTCCATTTGTTATTTTGAGAGGAGAGTAATAATAATAAGAAAGTGAAATATTTATGTTGGAAAAATCTTTGAAATAATTATTAATTATTATAAAAATTAATCGGTAAAAATTATTGTTAAAAATATTATTAAATTACTATAAAATTAAAATTTAACTATCTCATTTTAAAGTGCTTCTTTAAACCATTCCTTCTCTTTATCAGTTACCATCATTTAACTTCGCACTTGAAATTAAATAAGATTTGTACTATCACATATAAATGTTTCCATTTTACATCTCAGTAGCACAGGGGGAAGAATGAAATCCTTTTTCCACTAAATCTTAAGATTTTTTATAATACAAATTTTATTTTAAACAGGTTCAACCAGTTTTTAGTATGTTTTAGGACTAGATATTTTTGACAGCTGAGTCAAAAATAGTCTGATAAATTTTCTTTACAAGTTTTTGTTTTTTATTCTTTTGTTAGTATTTGCCTAATTTTATAATGCCTAATTTTATATATTATCATTAAATTATCACCAAACTACTTATTCAAAGAGCTCATCTCCTGTAAATAGTTTAGAAGTCAAGTTTTAATTCTACTTCAGACTGTGTATTTTTCTAGTCTGCTGCAAATGCTCCATCTAAGGTCTTCTCTTTGGCTTCCTCTTGGAGATCCTCTGCCTCTCTGATGCTAGAAATTCTGACTCCTGGACCCTAGGTATTGCTTCACTATCATTTTGTGAGATAGCTTTCAGAAAAATTCTGAAAATTATAAGGATATGTACATATTTAGAAATGTATTTATTTTACATTCACACTTGTCCATGATCTAACTGAGACAGACTTGTAGTGTGGGAAGTAATTACTCTCTGATTTTTTTAATTTCTTTTTTTTATGATGTGGACTCCAATGTCATTATAAAGTATTTTAAAACTATTCTCAATTATTTAATTCTTTCTGTCTTTCTCTTTCTGCTCAATGATGTGTCCCCTTTAGATGTTTTAAGAATATTTGTTTTTATCTCCAGCATTTCAGATTTCAAAATTCCCAATAAAAATTTATGGCATGGGTTTGGTGTGTGTGTGTGTGTGTGTGTGTGTGTGTGTGTTATTTATTCAGTAGACTCCATTTGATTCATTCAATTTGTAAAATAATAATAATAATAATAGTAATTATAATAATAATGATGATGTAGTTGCTCCTTTTCCCCCTTAATACTCTTTGTTTCTAATTTTTGTGATTCTTTCTAATTTGTCGATATATTCCTAGACTTATTATTATCATTTTTCTGCTGCAATCTGCACAGCCAGTAATTTAGGTTCCCAGGCAGGGCAGTGAGGAGATGGAGAAAAGAAAAACAGACAAATAGAGAAAAAGCTGGGTTTTAGGTGTTGACTACTCTTTGGTAGGGAGTTAGTGAAATACAACAAGCTCAACACGTTTATTACAGAGGTCTAAACATCAAAAGGATTTATTGTGAAAAAATTAATTCAAAGTAAGGCAAATCAAGGCCATGAGTACAAGCAGCCTGATCGTGATAATCAGCTTGTACCCATAACTTTCTACCCCAGAACAGCTGGCCACTGAACTTCAAGGTCAAGTACTTAATAGCTCATTGGCTGGCAAGGAACCTCTTATTGAATAGGATGTCATTATACCAACTGGGCAGTCTCAAATTGATGCCTTTTCTCCTGAGATTTTTCCTTAAAAATTTAATACATTTTAAAATGAATTTTAAGTTTTTATTGGCCTATATACAAAACTTCTAATAGCTTAGTCATTTCTACATTAAATTTCAAAATATGTTTTTTAATCCATAAAGTTTCACATCATGCATGAAGTCAAGGAAGCAATGTTGTCCTTATAAATCTGAGGCTTTTAAATTTTGTTTATTTTTTTTTAAATGAAATCCTTTAGGTGCTTCTGTTAATTTGTTTTTATATTTGTTTGCTTCAGTTTTTTCTAATATTTTAGAGCTTTTTTCTCAAATATATATTAAACCTAAGTGGCTTATTTACACTTAATATATGTCTCTCAAGAGATATTTAAGACACTAGAATGGCAATATGTAAATCAATGGAAGTGTAACTGATGTGATACAGCAATCTGTATACGGGGTAAAAATGGGAGTTCATAACCCACTTGAATCAAACTGTGAAATATGATATATTAAGAACTGTGTAATGTTTTGAACTATCAACAATAAAAAAAGAGATATTTAAGAACTTTGTGTTTTGTAGCTAAAATTATAATTTGTGAGCCTTACATTGTTCAAATATTTACCAAGTTTTTCTGCTTTAATTTAAGGCAAATTTACTGCTATCAACATTGATATGTTTTTTTGAACTAGCACATTTTTTATAAATAAATTTTACAACTTAATGTATGCTATATCAAATGAGGCATCTTTCAATATCAGAATTGGGTGAATGAGGGCAGTGCCTCTCTGTTCCATATGCTTACTTTCTTAATTATTCTTGCAGTTTTATATTCTCTTCATTTGTGCCACATTATTTCTGAATCAACCTTCCAGAGGCAATAAACCTTCATCCTATTACAAGGGTAGGTTTGTGTGCTAGTTCCCTATGGTTGCTAAAACAAATAACCCAAAGTCAGTGACACAAAAAATATATATTTTTTCACAGTGCAGAATATTAGAAGTCTGAAATAAAAGTGATGGCAGAGTTGTGTTCCCTCCAGAGGCTTTAAGAGAAAATCTACTATTGTATCTTTCATTTCTTCTTTTTGTCACCATTCCTTGGATGGCAACTATATCATACAAATCCCAGCCTTATTTCTTATTGCTTTCTCTATTGTCTGTTTTGTTCTTCATCAAATCTCCCATTGTCTTTCTCTTATAAGGACACTTGCCACTGGATTTAAGGCCAACTGTGTAAATACAGAATATGCTCATCATTTCAAAATTATCTAATTAGAATAATATGTAATTCATTCTCATTATAAACACATTTAAATAGATTCTACTGTCATGTATAACCAAAAAGAACAAATAAAGACTATTAAAAATGACACCCTTTCTAAGTAAGGTAGCCTTCACAGGCCCTAATGATTGGGATAAAGATTTACCTTTTTGGAAGGGCAGAGCACATTGAACCTTCTATAGATGGGTAGTACTATGATTGTATGCCTTGGTACAGAGAATCAAGGGTTACATTTTCTTTCATATTTTTAAATCATTCTGCTTATTTTAAGTATTATACCAAACACTTGCTGTGAGAGGCACTGTATTTATTTCATTTCTGAGTACATTCTGGGATCTAAATCACAGAATGTTTATTTATTTATTTTTATTACAAGTATTATTCTTTCTAACTTCTATTGTAATTATTAGTACTCACCCCCCCAGCTTTGCAGTTATCAAAATCATTTAATCTCTTTTAAATATTGACATTTTTTATTATCTCAGTCATTGTTTTGAATGACTGATAAAAACCCATTTATGAGCATTTTAAGAAAAGCTTAGCAAGGAAATAGAGAACTATAGAGTCATTGATTCAATGTAAACATGAATTAAAGTATTACAACTATTTTTCAAACCATAAACATTAATAAGCCTTTCTTAATAATACTGTTATTTTTATTATCAAAGATGCCGGAAGAAGAATATAATTTCAGGCTATATTTTAAACATAGGAATACAAGTATACAACATTTTAATAATCTTCATTTATTAGTGAAGTACCACAAGGTGGATTTTGTTTTGCTAATTTCTATCAACAGACAGTAAATCCTCAATAGCATTAAAATGTCTTGTGAAGATTATAAGTGCCCTCTACTAAAGCTGTTTTTCATTCTTTGAATACATTTGGCAAATTTACTGTTCCATGAATCAGTAAGATTTGACCTCACAGATAAAATAATTAAAAGATGGAGTGTGCAAGTCACCACTCATAATTAGTGTTTTCTAAAGAACAAGTAGATCTGAAATATTTGTCATTTGAAATTCACCCAATGCATTTATATGAGTATCTTAGATTATATATATTTCCTCTTAATTCACCTTGCTGGTATTTATTTGTTTTTTTTTCCCCACTCTTTAAATGGTTGGAAAATGATCCATCAATATAGCATTTACCAGCTGCTCATGTGTGGTCAACTTATTGGCCAAAATGACTTGCCTGTAGTTCCACTAAGTTAAATAACTAAATAATAATTAAAAATAAATAAAACATAATAAAATAAAAATTCAAAGGGCCAAAGTTAAAATAATGAGATAACTTGTGGAATTCATAGTAGACTAGTGAATGGGATAAATGTATATTGATCCCAAGCAGCTCTTCAGTGACATAGGCCAAAATGAATCTGTTTTCTGGATCTTGGTCTTTTCTTTTCCTAAATGGAGGAAATTTGTTAACCACTACACACAAAAGCTTCACACATGGTACATATTCAAATTTTTGTAATACATGTATTGTTGATTGGAAGGATTAAATTGTGGATGAATGAAATATTAATTTTAAAGGCTTATTGAAAAGATAATAATTATGAGAAAAAAATTTGCTATAATTTCTAACTTCTACAAATACAATAGTTTTTTGTCCCTCTTAAAACACTTGCTAAAGTGAACATAAAATCTATTTATCCCTGATAAGGAGAAAAAGGTATGAGAGTGATGCAACTTCTTAATTAATTTATTTCTCTTCTATCTATTTTAATTAATTTATTTCTAAAATATAGCAAACAATCCAAACATATTTTAAAAAAGAATTGAGGATTAATTTTTACACTTGAATTTAAATTCCAGTGTTATCTTTATTGTGTATTATACCTACTTACTTTTTTAATTTTATGTTTTTAGAGCTACTGATACCTTGGATAAATGATATGCTAGTTGGTATGGTATATTTAAAGACATCAACTTGGGAATGAGGTTAATTCCCCATGAATTTCAAAATCCCTATAGTAAATCAAATTATAACTTTGTAGTAGGATAAAACATCTACTTTAACTTTGACTTCTTTAGCACAATAAAATGCATTTTAGCTTAATACTAAAATAATAATCTGTGAATTATTTGACAAACACCTCTCACTATTTTTGTGTAATAGAGGTTTGTTTCATAAAAAGGGAGAAAACGGATATTTACTATTATTAGTTCATATAATGTTAGGGTAAACAAGAATAAGACTCATAAAACTAAGTAATGATATACCAATTTCAAAACTAAAAAAGATAAGTACATATAATTAATTAGTAACAAATATATAGGATCTAGTAATTAAATAAGGTGAAGTATTTACATATTCAATGAAAACATGTCATACAGAAGTAAATGTCCAATATGCAAAATTGTAGAAATGATATTCACATTGGTTGACTTCATAAACTATGTAATTATGATGACATACTTTTGAAAGTAAGGGTAAAGCCCATATATAATATATCTAATATCATCACAATTTTGATCTTCACACAATGAAAAGTCAAATAATCAAGATTAAAAATGCAAGTTTATTTGCAAATATGACAGACATCAATGCTACTTTACTTATTTTTAGTTTATTTTTATATATTTCTGTGACCTATTTTAATCTTCCAGAATTTTCTTATTTATTTACATAAACTTTAACAGAAAAATCTATGTTGTGCCAGATGATGTTCTAAGTACATTTTACGCCTCATCTCCATCTCCGTCTTCTTACTTTTAAATGTTACAGTAAGATAGTAGACATTAATATTCTCAATTTGTACCAATATACCTTTTGTCCAAAAGGTTATAAGACTATAACAATTTTGCACAAAAAATGAACTATGACATAATCACAAGGATGCCTTAATCTGAACATTTATTATTATTTATGAGTTTACATTAACGCTTAATTAGTGACATCATTGTAACATTACAGATTATTATAAGAGCAGAAAGTAAGTGAAGAAAAGAACAACCATTTAGAAACTTCGGCAAATATTTCATAAGATATGTGATACTTGTTTTTAAACTTGAAATAAGGAGGTATTTTATTAAAAACAAGATTAAAAAGATACCAAGAAAAGATAACATAAAAAAGCTACAAAAATATGGAATAGCATTTTTCTTCAAATTGGGCAAACAATTTTAATGCCCACTATTTTCTAAATGTTATAAGTCATCTAGTATTTTTAGAAATATCAAAAAACCCCTAGTTCTATCCTTTTACCTTTGGCTCCTTTAATATAGCAGACATGCTTACGGATCAACCACCTTACATCAGTATCCAGCCTGTCCCTGCTTCAGCCCAATTTAGTAAAGATGATTGAAAAAAAATAATGCCATATTAGAAAAACTCAATAATTGAAAGATGCCTAGGATCTGAGAAAAGGAGCTTACCCCAGCTCAAGTAATCATAGAAGACTTCAAAGAAGAGGTGACTGAGATAGATTTCATGAGCTTAGTATAATTCATCATGGTGAATAGTGACTGGAGAGGGTTTTCAACAAAGACTGGAGAAGGAAGCACAAGGTCCGTGTATTAGTCAGCTTTGCATCACTATAAGGAAATAACTAACAGGGGCTACTTAGGAAGTTAAGAGAGATTCATATGGGCTTGTGATTCTGGAGTTTCAAGTCCAAGAGTACATAGCCAGTGCTCTGGAAAGGGCAGCGCATCATGGCAGGAAACTGTGTCCTATTGAGGGCTCCACAACAAACCAGGAAACAGAGAAACTCAAACAGTAGGATCCCCTAATGACTTTCAAGGGCAAGATGCCAACTCTAGGCTGGGTCACATGATTTAGCATTTTTTATTGAAATTCTGCACTGTGGCTCAATGTACTTCTAAACTAGTTATCTGGTTTTTTTCTTTTACTTTATTTGTATTTATTCATTTATTTATTTTAGTTTTAGATGGACACCATGCCTTTATTTTATTTGTTTATTTTTATGCGGTGCTAAGGATTGAACCCAGTGCCTCACATCTGCTAGGCATGCACTCTGCAACTAGGCTACAGATCCCGTCCCTAATCTTTTACTTTATTTTATTTTTGCTGTGCTGGAGATTGAACCCTGGTTATTGTACTTGCTGGGCAAGCAATCTATGACTAAGCTACAGTTACCTTTTTCCTTTGCTTGTCTCTTTTATATGTCCCCAAATTTGAATGGCTAATTTACGGAGTTGAATTTGTGAGAGAAATACATGAAAAATTTTGTATGTTTTCCTAGCTATAACTTCACAAATATATATGAACTATAATCAAATGAAAATTTATTTCAAAGTTTATAAAAATTTATTCCATACCAGAATATAGACTATATAAAAATTGCTTTTCTCATTAAAATCCTAAATTTGTTATTCACTGATTTGTTTCACCTAAATGATTTTCATTATTTGATAATATCAAACACTCACATAAAGTATTCTGAAAGAAGGTAAGTACCACTGATAGTAACTGCCATTTTTTTAAAGAGAGAGAGAGAGAGAGAATTTTTTAATATTTATTTATTTGTTTTTAGTTTTCAGTGGACACACATCTTTATTTTACTTTTATGATGTGCTGAGAATCGAACTCAGCGCACCGCACCGCGCATGTCAGGTGAGCGCATACTGCTTGAGCCACATCCCCAGCCCCTTATCTCATTCTTTACAGCATTTTTTTCAGTCAGTTAACTGTCTTCTAGTCAGTTATCTTACAATTATTTAACTTATTACTTTCAGGATATGGAGATAGATAGATAGATAGATAGATAGATAGATAGATAGATAGATCCACAAATATTTTGTTAGTGTGTGATTTAGACCCTATATCAGAAGACATAATTGTAAGTTACAAAGATTAGCCTCAATTTCCTTAAGTTATATGATCATACAACTTGTTAAATTATTAAAACAGAATTTTAATACTAATTACTGTTGTTATTTAGGAAAGAATATGTATTATTTTGGGGGGTGACGGGGGTACCAGGGATTACATTCAGTGGCCCCTGACCACGGAGCAACATCCCCAACCCTATTTTTGTATTTATTTAGAGACAGGGTCTCACTGAGTTGCTTAGCAACTTGTTCCTGCTGAGGCTCGCTTTGAACTCATGATGCTCCAGCCTCAGCCTCCCAGAGTGTGACCTGCAGGAGAGATGGGGAGAGCATGCCCTGACCTGGCAGACGGGCCAAGAAAGGAAAAGGCCGACTGACCGCCTGCACCCAGCCCTCCCTTGGAGGACCATCAGATGTTTCAGGGAGACCAGTCAAAGCAGGATCTCAGTTTATTGAGAAAACACACACAGCTAATATAATGTACAGGAGCCCATCAGGATAAAGGTCAGCAGGGTGGGGAGAGTTCAAGTGTACACCCATCCTACAGGCATGAGCTGTCCATGAGGGTGGAAGGGTTCTGAGCCTATTCTATAGGTGGTCCAATTTTTTTGTCACAACCCAGGCAATGCCTTCTGGTTGATCGCCAGGCGCTATCTTAGCCACATGTGGCCCCAGGGCCAGGAAGTGGGTAGCAGCCAGCAATTTAGGTTTCCTCCTTTCTGATGCAACATGCCCTACATGTTATATCATGCCCTACACCCAAGGTGCTGGGATTATGAGAGTGCACCACTGCCAGGAAGAATATGCATTATTAAAGGAGACTTTGTGTTTTGTCTTTAATAGTCTAAAATTTCTTAAAACCTACTTGCTCATTTCACTTTAAAAATATGCTTTGGTAACATCTATGAGAATGTGTAACATCAACAACCACGATCCACTGCTGACGTAGAGACATCACTTTTATTTAAACACCTTATAAAACTCCATGTAAATCATACATGAATAGGGAAATGAATAAGTAATTGTATCTTGGGGGCTTTATTTGTTTTTATAAATATCCCTTAGGTCCAATGATAGATAAAATATGACTTAATTGAAAATATAGAATTTTAATAAACATTAGAATGTATTTTATGGAAAATCAACAACAACCACACACACACACACACACACACACGCAAAACAAATATGTGGATTCCAAATATTGTCAATATTTGGAAACCTTGGGGTTTCCCATTTTTATAGTGTTTTCTCTCTAATCTAATAAAATTAATTTCATCATAAGCATCACCAATGAAAGTTTAAATTCCAAGTCCTTTCAGTCCTAATTATTAACTGTGTTTGAATGATAACAGTAATATTGTGTTTACAGTCTCAGGGTCACCTATCAGTAACAAAGCTGTGTTTTGTTGTTTGCTTCTACCATATGTTGATACAATATGTTTTATTAGATGTAAATATTCCCAGACACAACATATAGTGTCTCTCTTCACCTATCCTTAAACAGTTTCCCACAATTCTAACACTCATATTTAGAAATAATGCAGAAATCTCAGATTTTTAGACTCCCATAACTCATTAGTATCATATAATTAAATCATCATTTTATTTGAACTTACTGAAATTTGAAAATGAAGTGAAATATATCATATGTGTACAGTGATCATTTATTTCCCTTATGTTCCTTTATTTGGTGTTTCTTTATTTAGATCTTTCTTTATTTAGTTCTTCCTAGCAAAACAACACAATGTAATGATTGTATCTTTAATCTAAAATCCTCAAAATATTCAGTTCAGAGAATTTTAACAAGTTTTTACCAGTTATGTATGTTAACTTGTAAATTTAAAAATATCACATGACAAGAGATGCAAATCTCCTCATCAAAATGCTGCAATGTTTTATGTATATGATATTTTTGTATAATTTACAGAATATATACACACTAAAAATTTCTATAATACCAACATTTCTAATATTCTGAAACCTAATTAGTATGAGGAAAATTCTGTCTACACTTAATGTTTGTTTTGAGTTGAGGAGGAAGATTAATACAATTTATTCCTAGTTCCTAATCTTCTTTACTGAATTTATTCTAGTGAAGGTAGAGTGTTCCTTAAATTGGGGATAGAAGCCTAAGCATGCATAGGAAAGTTCCTTCTTTTTCTCTGAGAATTAAATGGTGGATAAAAAGGATAAGGAATTTCCTTGGTTTATCAATAACACAGTTGGCAAGTATGTTATATGACGTTTATGATCAAGTTGCTAAGGCAGCTATACTCAGATATTTGAACTGCTGGCCAATTTGACCATGATATCAATTTACAAATGATCAACTCATTCTTATTTCTATATACTTCTATTTCAGGTACATGGCACAAACAATTCAAACTCTTTCTAACTTTATCTTTTTAAATTTCTATTAGATCATTCTCATCAGCAATCAACTAGTGCTATCTTCCTGTAACACAGAAATAATTTTTTTTCTTTCACTTTTCCTTCCACCTCCAGGTCTATCATTCTTCTCCCTTTATAGAAAATGTGGTTACTTTTGATTTTCACTTCTCTTCACACTATGTATTGAATCCACATCAATCAGCTTATTGTTGAATACCATTCTGACAGCATGTCAAGATCACCTGGGATCACTATGCTGATGAGTTCTTTTGACAGTTCTCAACCTTCATGAGTTTTGACCTCTCAGAAACACTTGACACAGTTGATCATTTTCTTCTCTTGAATGATGTCTTTAGTTGGCTGGCAGCTCAGTATTCTTCACTGGCTTCACCTTCATCATTACTTACCCCTTATTATTTTCCACTGGCAATATGAGAAAAAAAACACATCTTTCCAGTGACTTTTGATGTTTTGTATCTATATTCACTACCTTGAAGATTTTATACAGTTTTCTAAGTTTAGAAGCCAAATATATGTAGTGGGGGCAACACAATTTATATATCCTTCAGTACTTGCCATTAACTCTAGGCTTATAAATCAAATGTTTAGGTCTCTATTTGGATGACCCACAAAGAAAAACATCAGAGTGGATGTTTGAAAACTGAGTTCCTATGTTTCCTTGTTTTTTTAAACCTACTCACTGAGCTTCCTGAGCTGATAAATGGAAAATTCATATTTCACAATGCTAATTGAAAAACTTGGATTCATTACTTTGCATTCCATCTTATTCTACATTTCTATCATGAATTGTAATGAGCTTTATTTTCAATACACGCATATTTTAAATTGCATCAATATAATGCTATGACCTTGGGAACTAGTTACCAAAATCCTTTCACCCTGATTATGGCAATAGCCTTCCAAATGGTCTCCCTACTTCCACATTGTTTCCAACAAGCAATTGGGAAAAGAGTATTCAGCTTGAACCTGTAAAATATTATGTCATGTTACAGCAATCTTCAAACCTTCCAATAATTTTCTACTTAATTTAGAATAAAATAGTCTTTTTTTTCAGTAATCTATCTGCATTACACTTTTTGACACCTCTAAGCTCACATACTTCACTTCTGTTATTCTTTGGCCCCCAATACAATCCACTAGACAAAACAGGAAGGTAGACATTCTTGGACTATATCACAAACAAGAATTTGTATCTAAAGTTTCCTGAGCTTATTCTACTATCCATAGAGTTTTAATCATGACCACTCTTTTAGATTCCAATCAGTGATTCAGATGGCACTTACTTTAAGTTGAAAGCTTCCATCTTGCAATTGGTGTATTAATCACCAGAATACTTTTCTTAACTGATATGCTTATGTATTATACATTTACACATGTGCTTCTTCAAATAGTCTCTAAGTTTCATGAGGAGAGGAATTTTATTTGTGTTATTAACTACTCCAACTCCAGGCCTACTCAGTACTTCTCAGACTATTTTCTTAGTAAAAATTTAGTGTTCACAAATTAATACCATTTTTTAATGAAACTTTCTTCCTATTATAATTGATCCTCATTTAAAATTTGAATGCATTTTGCTATTAAACCATATCCTGAATCTCTATGAGATTGTTTTCTCCATCATTTGAATATTTTTACTGTTACAAAGTTATAATTTGCATAAGTAATAAACATACCAATAACATAATACAAGAAAGGAACTTATGAGACAAAACATAATTTCAGTTACATATATTTTCAAATATTTGAAATTTTAACTTTTATAAAACTTCAATTAATTGATTTTTATAAATAAGTACACTATCAGTATCTACTCTGAATAGGACAGAAACATTTGAGGCAAGAAGCAATAATTGATATTGATGTAAAGATATTGCATAAAATATTAGCAAAGAGAATTCACCACTACATTAAGAAAATTATGGGTTAGCATCAAATGTTTATGTGGAAAGTAAAGAATGGTTTAATATTTTCAAATCTATAAATTTGTCACCATACAAGGAGTTCTAAAAAAAATAGATGTGATTATCTCCATAATTTAGCAGCTTTTAATAAAGGATTTGACTTTATTTTATTTGACAAATTAAAAAAAATAATCTGTTGGGAGTTGCATTGAAGCTCTGTGTCAATCTGTGTAGAATTGAATCAGTATCTCTTTCTAAAATGAAAAATGTGTCATTATTATTTCACTATACGATTCATAACACATTTTTTTCTTAATTGCCTCCTATGCTTTTACTATTAGAATTTGTTTTAGAAATTAAAAACAAAAATAATGATTAAATATACAAATACAAATATTATTACCATTATCATGAACTCATTTTTATTTTGTTCTTTTGTGTATGTGTGTATGGTGTTGAGGGTCAAACTCAGGTCCTCATATATGCTAGGCAAGCACTGTAGCTCTGAGCTATACCCTCAGTCTTGCACATATTTTTAATGGATTGCTCCAATCAATCCATTATCTTTTATCTTAGATTTTCTGTCATCCAATCCTGATCCTTCTTAACTCTATTACTTTGCTTATGGTGATTTCTCCTTTCTTCTCTCTATCCATTCTTTCACTCACTCTTTCCTTCTTCTTTTCCTATGTTTGAAGTTTATTTTCCTTTTAAAAATTTTTACTCTTATTGTTTTCTCTTTGCTTATAATTAGAATTCTGAAAAACGTGAAGGATATTTTTTAACTTAGAATTCTTAGAGACCAAAGTCAGAGTTTCTTGTTGATATGCAATTTGTATTAATTTGTTTCTTGCCTTTTCTATATTTTCAACCCCGATACCATTTTATGTTTATGCTTAAGCATGTATTTAATAGATCATAGTTTGTACAAATTCTATCTCAAAACACATAAGAGGCCAGTCTTATAAATCTGTTGGAATATGTTGAGGTTATTTTGTTCCTGAAACATTGGAATACAGGTTTTTGTTTTCATTTTTAACTTTTCCATTGATCCAATTTTGAGATCTTAACTAGAAACCAAATATTTTTCTAGAAGTTAAGTCTACATCTAAGCACTTCTCTTATCAAAATCCCATACTACATGCAAAAATACTTTTACCCTAAGTTGCCTTGAGGACAAATATCAGACAAGTAGGGATAGACTCTGGTGCTGTGAAATTTTTCAAATTGGCCACATCAAGGGGACCCCTTGAATAACCTATGCAACCCCAAACTACTTGCCAAAAGTCAGCTTTGCTTTGTAGTACCAGATTGCTATTATACCATTTTCACATGTGATCCTCCTGGTAACTCTACCAGGCATCTTTTCTCATTTGGAGATGTAAATAATAAAAATGTCTGCCATTCTTCTACCTCAGTTTCAGTGTACTGGGTCTTACCATCAAAGAAATCCTTTGGTCTTATAAAACAGTTGGCATTATAAATAGGATGGTATGAAGACCACCACTGTTATGGTTTAGATATGAGGTGTCCCCAAAAGCTCATGTGTGAGACAATGCAAGAATTTTCAGAGGTGAAATGATCAATGTAATTAATGGATTAATACATTGATTTGGATTAATTGGCTAGAACAGAAACTGCAGGCAGGCAGTGGCTGAAGGAGGTAAGTCACTGTGGGTGTGCCTTTGGGTATAAATTTTCTCTTTGGTGAGCAGAGTTATCTGTGCTTCCTGGTTGACATGTTCTGAGAGGCTTTCCTTTGTCATGCCCTCTGCCATGATGTTCTTATACCCTGTGGCCCAGAGCTATGGAGTATGATGACCATTAGCTGAACCTCTGAAAATGTGAGACAAAATGAACTCCCCCCCTCTACATTGTTCTTGTCTGGTCTTTTGGTGATTGTGACACAAAAACTGACTAAAATAACTACCAACTCTTGGAAAGGTTCTTGGTGTACAGGACACCTAGAGAGTAACTTGAGACAGAAATATTATCTTCTATTGTGCATTTTGCTTTCTTTATTTTTTGACTGCAGGTGATTGCCAATACTTAAATTTCCTTGAAGTGTAAACTCCTATTCCAGGTGGAAGTTCACCTAGGGCAATAGAAATGATTGTTCACTAAAACCACACTTCCCTAATCTAGGGCATTCAGGTGTGATTCTGGGGAAAATCTTGTGTTTTCCAGGGGTCTATTCCTAAGGCTTCTCATTTCTTTAGTGTTGATGGTAATTTGTGGTTTTTAACTTTTTAAATATTTTTAGAAAATTAGAAAAATACAAAATAATTAAATAAACAAACAAAACCTCATAATTTGTGTCTATCCCCTTATTTTAGTAAACCCCTTTGTAGGAAGAGGCTCTTGGGTTTCCTTTCCATTATAAAAAGGACATCGTCGTTTCATTGACTTTCAGCTTAAGTGGGTGTAGTGAACTATTTGTTTTCTCTCTTACTGTATACCTCACTGCTATTTCCCCACACACTTTATGTCTCTGAGACACTTAGAATACATGTAGGTTGCACCCTGGAATCAAATAGCCTAGTGCTTACCTCAAAGGAATCCTCTGGCATAAGGAAAGGAATATTCCAACCCTAGACCCTCTTGTTCATCTGACATTTTTGCATCTGCAGGTAGGAATGGCCTTCTCCAACCTCAGCCCTTTTATAAGATGCCACGATGCTGGAGGAAATCATTCCTTCCCTAAACCCCTTGGCTACCTATGATGCTCCTTGTAATCAACTGAGAGAAAAGCAAAGGGAGTTTGCAATCATCATAAGTGATGAGGATCAGTAGAATATAACTATTTTTCATCCTTTATCTCATATCCCTGATGAAGAAGGAGACCTAAGAGTCAGCAGAATTGCCCAAATATCCAACTTTGTCCTTAGTCCACAGAACTCAGAAGTTACCATAATCAAATTCATAAAAACTACTGGAGCCAGGCAACAGTGGCACACACTTGTAATCTCAGTGGCTCAAGAGGCTGAGACAGGAGGATCATAATCTCAAAGCCAGGCTTAGCAACTTATTGAGGCCCTAAGCAACTCAGTGACACCCTGTCTCTAAATAAAATACACAATAGGGCTGGGAGTGTGGCTCAGTGGTTGAGTGACCCTGAGTTCAATTCTCCAGTACCAAAAAATAAAAATAAATAAATAAACTACAGGATTATTGTCTAGGAGTTTCTCTCTTAGGATAAAATCCCTGGACAGCTCTTGCTTTTCCGTTATCCAAAATATAAATCAAACTCACATAGTTTCCTACAAATGCTGTAGCTATAATATAAGGCTATCGAAGGGCATTTACACTCCCTTTCAGAGTTCCAGATGCTATGAAAAGTAACAAAGTTGATAGCCTCAAGACACATAGAAAACACAATACTGGACTCTTGGAAAAGACATTCAGTAGGACTTTCATTGACCTAGAAGTGACTGTTTTAATTGGGAGACAAAAGGTCTCTTCAAACATCTCCTTTTTAAAGTCTTCTTTTCCAAATACACTGCTGAATGGTTCTGTTTTGCTCCAGGTTTCAAGCTTTCTTAATTCAAGCTTCCCTTGGCTAAATCATATAACTTCCACCAACTTAAAAATTAACACAACAAAAACAGCAACAAATCTTACCTTGGTTCTTTCCTATATTTAAAAGGAAATTTGTCTTAGAGCCATTTATATGAAGCTTTGTATTATATGAGGCCTTTAATAATGTCTTCTTTTTGATTATGAATTTTCAGGCCTGAGGTCATTCCACAAAGTCTTGCGTCCAGAAAAAGGCTTAATGCCCTCATGAAAATAATTTGTTCCATGGGTCAAGAACCTCCCCATCATCTACTGTACCAATTTGAGCCATCTTTTCCCCATCTCCCAAATTCTTTCACAATAATCTGACTATAAGAAATGGAAAATTTAATCCATCTCTCTATTAATCTCTTCTAGAAGGTTTAAATTATTGCTCCATGGTTATTTTCTCAGACAGAATACACTAAGAAATGACATAATAATCCATATTTAATGAATAGATTCACATATTTGGTAAAAGTAATTGAAGTCATTATTATATCACATAATGATGAAACCAGACAAAGCCTTCTTATTAATAATACATACCTGAGAAAAATCAATATCAGGCAACAGAAGCCCATGAAGTACAGCTAGACATAATTCCATTGTATATTGGTCTTGGTACTATTAGTTCTTTTAAAGTATCTCACAGCAACGAAAAGCTGACTACCAGACTATACTATCCATCAATCTCACTCTTTTGTATGTGCCTAAAGAGACTGAAAACATGGTCTCACAAATATCTACATATAGATGTTTCTTGCAGGTTTATTCATAATTGTCCAAATTTAGAACAATCAAGATGTCCTTCATCATATAAGTGAACAAATCAATTGTGGTGGACCCATATTGTTCAGAACTAAAACAAAATGAGATACCAAGACACTAAAAGACAAAGAAAAAGATTAAATGTATTCTGCTAAGTAAAAGAGGCCAATCTGAAAAGTATCTATACAATAAGGTTCAAACTATATGGCATTTTGGGCAGGTAAAAATATGGAGATAAGAAGAATATTACAATATAGCCTATTTTAGAGGTGAATAATAAATGATTGGGTGGACCACAGAGGATTTTGAAGTCAGTGAAACTATTCTATATGATTGATACTATAATAGTAGATATGTGTAATTATTTATTTGTCCAAACTCATAGAATATATGACTCTAAATTGGACCATAATATAAACTATTCAAACCATGTGTCAATATAGCTTCATCAATTATTGAGAATGTACCACTTCATTGGGAGATCTTGATAATAGAGGAGGGTATGAACCTGTGATGCCAAGGGTAGATGAAAACTTTGTAAATTCCATTCAATATCACTAGAAACTGAAAGTACTCTAAAAGTTTATTAATTAAAAAACAACACTGTGACTACTATGTGATTTCAGTACTTTGCTCCTTTGATCCTGTATTAAGGAACAACATATCATGTATGTGTGTGTATACATTTGTATTTGTATAACAAAAAGAGTAAATTTACTTCTCCTTCAAACCATCATTACTCTTTCAGTTCATAGAACTGAAAAAAAAACTTCACATTATATATTTTAACTACTTAACAGAATTTGACATGGCAGCTACTACTGCATTATGCAATTGAGAATATTCACTTATCTTTATGGTTTTGAACTTGGTCTGCTGTCCTTCTTCCCAATAAGAGAGATATTTTCTTCCTTGGTGAAGTTCAAGAATCATAGCCTCTTATGATTTTGAATGATTTTCAGTCTACATATGAATTTTTCTAATAGATGTATGCATAAGAATTATATATTAAAGATGGATAAGCCGATTCAAATATCTCATTATTGGATGTTTAAAGAGTTTGGCTTAATGAATTGAAAATTCTTAAAAAAGTAAGTCATTTATCTCATAATAAAACTTCATAAACAAAGAGATGAGAAGTAAGAGAATTTGTGTTAGAAATGATACAAAATGCCAAGTGTCTTCTGAAGAATTTACTTGTGATAATTATACTAACTGACACAAAAATCAGAATGTGTTTTTTTAGGTAAATGATGTCAGTTATTAGGTAAATTTGAAGATATCCTTAAATCATGTATCAGAGAGCAATCAGAACTATAAATCAGCAATTGATTGTTGTAGTCATTGAGGTTAAAACTATAACAGTGAAAGATGTGACCACTGTTGGGAAAGTGAAATGAAGAAAAGTCTGATGACCTAAAATTTAGAAACCTTCATCTTCATATTGTATAAGGACAAAAGGATAAGAAAAGGATGAGCAATAAAATATGTATATATTTCGAAACACTTTAGAAGTTCTATAGAAATCTGCAATAAAACTTTCAGTAAACCTACCCTATGATAAGTTTACATAAACAAAATGGTGAGTATTTACACCATTTGAATTCAGATGTTTTCTTGGGAATGTTCAAATTTCAGAGTGTGTTAATGTGCTCATTAGTAAGGAGTTAAGAATATTCTTGTCCAAATCCATGTCTACCTTTGCTACAGCTCATGCATTCATCATCTTATCCCAAGAAATATACAACTATCAAGAAGGCCACCAACACCAAACTACTGAAGTGGCAAAAAAGATGCATCTTGTTCTGTACTCTATTTGCTGCAAATAAACTTCTGGCATCCTTTTTTATCCTCTCTTATTTCATCTGGAGCTCTGGGTCACCCTGGGTCTTGATCCTGTCTGATTACTAAGCAGATTCAGCATTCAGCACTTGCCATCAGATGTTGTCGCTATTTTCCCAGTGGATGCATCCTGTGACCCTGACAAAGATGCATCATACCACTGATCCCTTTGATTGCTGTACTGATTTCTATGATTGTTGCCATCTGCTATACATATAAACATCAACAAAAACAAAAAGAAGAGAAAAAAATCCACAGCTAATGAAATCACTCTAAATGGAAGGATTTCAGATGTTATATCCTATTTACTGCAACTCACAGAATGGAAATGAACTAAACAGTCTAAACATCAAAGTTTGTAAAAGTAGAAGTACATTTTAAATATTTTAAACTTTTGTTAGTATGACAACATCAGTTATTATAATTAGCTCTAAATTGCATAAGCCAGATATTTGGCTATACCTTTAAAGAAGAAACAAAACAACCCAAAAGAAAATGAAATTCTAAAGAATTAATTTTCAGGAGAAAAAATAAAATGAAACATGAAACACCCTGACTTTGCTGCCATAATGAATTAGGTTAGATACTTTTCCCTACACATTTCCATATGAAATGTTTCATTTGAAACTCACAATAAAACATTGAAACAGCATTATGCTTCTTATATAGATAAAAATCGTATGATTCTGTGATTCCCACTATTCTTGATTATAAATGAATGAGTTTGTTGAAAAGTGATTAATAAAATATAAATGTTTGGGGATTAGACCCAGGCATTTTTAAAGTCACCTCAACCCTCAGTAAATGCTAATGTGCAAAATCATCTTTGCTGTAAAGTCATCCATGAAACCAACTAATCATAAATATTTTAGAGTATAAATTTGATACTTTCTTCAGTTTTCTTCTGGATTATTCATCTGTTTAAATATGGTTTGAATTTTATTAATTAGTGGTTTCCAAGAAACTCATGTATCATATTTGTGTTAGGTTGGCAAAATATTCACAAGATTATTTTAGTTTTTCCTAGCATTTTCTTATTTTGAATTTTAATGTATTATATTTGGACTTTTATTGATTTTCTTTATTTCTTTATTATGCTAGTCAAAGTTTTATTTATTTTATTAGTTTTTATAAGGAAACAGAACCTGGATTTATTTTGTAATTTTTTTCTTGTATTTCCTAATTTGTTAATTTACAGCATGTTTACCACTATTCTCCTTGTATTTCCTTGAACTTATTTTTATTTTGTTCTTGTCAATTCAACCACTTAACTCATTTGTGTTTATTTTGCTCTTTTATCCCAACTGTACCAGCATCTATAGAAAAGCACAATGTGGTGAAATTTTAAACATTGTTCATCCTGCTGGTGAGGTAGGTTTACTTTTGCCCCAGGGAGAAAAAACATCCTCAAGGTTCTTCATAAAATAACTTTCTATTTAGGAAAATTCTGGCAAACATCCCATATACTCTAAAGTTCTGATTGCTTCCATGTGTCCCTATAAATTCCAGAAAAATATCTGGACAATAATTTTAATAAGTGGCACATCTCACCTTCTAAGAAACTGCTGTAAGTAATTGCATTGTGCCTCAAATACTTTATTATGATAGATGTCATTTGAAGAGAGAACCTCCAGACAACCTATCTTTATGGAATCTTAAAACTAGACTCTTCTGTATATTTGTAAGCATAGTCCTTTTCTTATCTATTAGAGATTGAATGTTTGTGTCTCCCCAAAATTCACGTGTCAAAATCCAAAACCCAAATGTGGTACTAATAGGAGATGGAGACTTGGGGAGATGATTATTGGATCATGAATGTGGGTCCCTATGACTATATTAGTGCTCTTGTAAAAGAGACCCCATGGAATTACCTCATCCCTCTTCTGCCATGAAGGGACACAGTGAGAAGACAGCTATCTATGGACCAATACAGACCCTCACCAGACATGAAATCTGCTGATACACTTAATTTGGTTTCCTGATATCCAGAACTATGAGAAATAAATGTTGCACAAGCCACCCAGTCAGTAGCAATTTTTTTTTTTAATCAACCCAGACTGACTAAGGAACCACTGTAGCCAGCCTCACCAAATCCTGCCTGTATGACTTTGAAAGCTCAAAATAAAACTCTATTTACAGGATTTTCTCCATTTGTATTTAAGACAAAATTCAAGTGGAATTTATTTAACCAAATGTAAGTGTGTTTATCTCCAGTGATAAGAAGTCAGTGATTAATGTGGTGTTGTTATGATGACTCAAAGATTCCATGAGGAACACTTTATTCTTGGACTTTTGATTTCTCTAACCTGACAATGTGGCTTCCTTGATGATCTAAGATGGGAAAGCTGAAAATCAAAAACACAGACTGAGTTAGCTAGAAAAAGCTTTTTCTGGAAGTACTACCAAGCACTTTCTCTTATACCTGATTGACAAGGTCAATGTCATATGGCTCTATTCTGTAAAGGGAGTTGGGAAAAGTCTTTTCAACTCGGCACACTATCACCCCCAATGAAATAGGGATCTGTTCATTTAAGAAAAGGAGAAGTGTGGATATTATGAGAGGCAATTCACACTTTTCTCAGAATACCCTTGCATCTTCTTGTTCTGACTGAAACCTTGCTGTCAGAAAAGACATTACAAAATTTGCCCCACATATACACACCATGGACTTAAGATCTAGACTAGGGAGTGTTTTGCTCTCCTTGTTATCCTTTACTTTTTCCAAACTGTTTTTCTTATTTTTCCTTTAAAAAAACCAAGATAATTTTGAATCAGGAAAAAAAATGCTTTTCTTACATATCTGTCCCTATGAAACTCCTACTCCTACTTTTCCCTCCTTGTTCACATGATCATCTTACCTTCTGTTCTTCCTCCTAACATCATTTTTGTAGTATTCTTCACAGCTGCACCATCTGAACTGAACTTTCAGTTTCTTGACATCCTGATATTAAAAATTATTTCCTTGATCATATTTTCAATATCCATTGTTAGAGCTATTTTCCTCTTTACTTATTACATGTAATTGCATACCTCTAAAATTTCTATTGAAGCATTTTACATTGTAATCTCCATCTAACATCTTTTCAGGTGACTCATTCTCAACTCACTGCCTAAGAAATCCTCTAATACCCTTGCCAGACTCAGTGCTTTTTCCTGCAATTAAGCCTCACTACCTTATTTCCTTATTTTCTCCTTTACCCAATTTATATTCCACTTTCTTGAATAAATTCATGCCCTTGTTGTTATCAGGTTATGCATTGCTTAACTCATGCTTTACAATAATTGCTAGTAGATCATACTTCAGCTCTATCTGCATTACTGCTGGAGATGTTTAAAAACTGTGTTGAATGATGCTATTTTACTCTCTAATGGGTATTCAACACTGACCCTATAACCTTGAAATTTTGTATCTCTCTTCTCCTTGTTTGTGAATGACTCATTAACTTGTATTTCACTTTAATGATCTACAAGCAACATTTTTTTCTCAGCTTTTTGTTTTTATTTCAAATTCCATTGAGGAAAGGCTCCATTAAATGAAAACGACCTCATTTTATTTTTGGTATATTTCCCAAACTCCTTTCACCAGAAGCTCATCTATTTTTTTTTCTCCCTTGAAAATTAATAGAACAACTGTTCTTTTGACTTTAACCTCAAGCTGATCTCTGAACTTATTTTGAATCATATCACTTTTTACATAATTTTATGCAGTTGTTACATTGCATTTTCTCCTCTCTACTAGATTATTCAGAACTTCATATAAGCATAGATTAAAATGTATGATTTAAATCACCTCTTCAAAATCTTTCTATGCCTGGATTCCACAAGCATTTTATCTGCTCTTTCTCATAGAAAAATATAATTGAACATATACTCTCCAAAATATTCTCTCCAAAACTTCTAATTAATTTTTAAATTACAAAAATTTTACTTTCATCACTTGCAGACAATAAAGTGCCTCTTGTCAATATAACCAATTGACTTTATCTTACTAGATTTAATGGTTAATTTTCTGCTCTTTTCTAAATTGAGCTCTTATAAGACTTCATATAAGATTTTGATACTTCTTTAAAAATATACTCATTGAAATATAATCTACATATCAAAACTTCAAACATTTGTTGTGTATAGTTCAATAATTTTAGCATAGATATGCTATTATTCCCATAATAAGTTTTAGACAACTTTTATTATTCCTAAAAGAAATTTTATGTGCATTAGCAAGAAGTTAATCCCTATCCCATCCAAACACTTGGGCCTAAGTGATTACTATTATTCTTTCTGTATCTGTAAGTTTTCTTATTATTAGCATGTAACTTAAATAGAATAATATGAAATGACTCTTTTAGCATAACTTTCTAAAGGTGTCTTGATATTGTAATATGTATTAATGTTTTTGTATACTAATATTCCATGGTATAGATATAGTATAATTTTTCAGACACTCATAATTAACAGACATTTGGAATATTTTTATAATAGAGACATTATGAAAAATGTAATAATAATCATTTATGTACAAGTACTTGTGAGGAATATTTTAATCTTTCATATATATATATATATATATATATATATATATATATATATATATATAGTTGTGTAATTGTAGGGTGATGGGTAATCCTATGCTTAGCAATTTGAGTGACTGAAAACATTTCTAAAACAACTATATAATTTCACATTCCCATCAACAGTGTACTTGGTTTCCAAAACCCTTACCTACACTTGAAATGATCTGCCTTTCTGATTATAAACATCCTAGTATGTGAAAGCTACTATCCCTCTGTTTTGATTTGCATTGTCCAAAAGGCTAATTGTGCTGAGAATAATTTCATATGCTTATTAAATATTTTATTGACTTCTTTGGAGAAATGCCTATGAAAATTTTTTATGCATTTGTAATTATTTATTTTATATTGTTGAGTTTTAAGAATTTTTAAAAATTTATCATGGATGTAAGTTCCTTAAAAGATACAGATTTGTACACACTTTCTCTGTAACTTTTTTAATGTTATGATCTATAGTACCAAAGTTTCTAATTTGATCCAATCTACATTTTCTTTTGTCAGTTGGGTGTTTTGAGTCATCTTAGAAATGAAAATTCTAGTCCTATGCTTTCTTCAAAGAGTTTGACAATTGAGTGTCTTACACTTGTGCCTATGTT
Source organism: Urocitellus parryii (assembly GCF_045843805.1). Lineage (NCBI taxonomy): Eukaryota > Metazoa > Chordata > Mammalia > Rodentia > Sciuridae > Urocitellus > Urocitellus parryii. The sequence goes on from NC_135532.1 coordinate 50,318,017, forward strand.
TTATTTTGAGTCAATTTGTAACTATATTGTGAAGTAGGAGTTCAACACCATTCTTTCATCTATCCATTTGTCCCAGCATTATTTATCTAAAATACTATCATTTCTCCCATTAATATATCTTGCACTCTTTCTGAAAATTGATTGACCATAAGTGTATGAACTATTTCTGGTGTTTTTTTTGGAGGGTACTAAGCATTGAACTCAAAGGCACTCAACCATTGAGCCACATCCCCAGTTCTATTTTGTATTTTATTTAGAGATAGGGTCTCAATGAGTTCCTTAGTGCCTCACCTTTGCTGAGGCTTTCTTTGAACTCAAGATCCTCCTGCCTCAGTCTCCCTAGTTGCTGGGACTGCAGTCATGTGCCACCACATCAGTCCTGTATGAACTGTTTCTGTACTATAAATATGATTCTAGTGTATCATGTTTACACTTATGCTATTATCCTGCTGTTTGTATTCGTGTAACTGAAGTAAGTTTTTAAATTGGTAAGTAAGCCTTCTCCAGATTTGTTATTTTCAACTTTATTTTAGCTGTTATAATTTCTTTGTATTTGCATATGAATTTTAATGATAACCTATGAATTTTCCTGGAAAGCTATAGCTGCAATGTTGCATTAAATCTATCCATCAATGTGAGGATTGCTCTGATCTTAAAAAATATTTCTCCTTTTGATTTATGAATGTGGTTTACCTTTTCATTCTTTTATATTCCCCTGATTATTTCAGCAATGATTAGCAGACTTTAGTGTGTGTTTCACTATTCTTAAATTTATTCCTATGTATTTTACTCATTTTCATGCTATGTTACATTGAATTGCTTGCTAATTAAAATTAAATTCTGGGTATTGTATATTGACCTTGTTTCTACAACCTTGCTGCATATGTTTATTAGTTTCAAAAGCTTTTTCCCTCCAGGAGATCCTTTAAATTATTAATATTTAAAACTATATCATCTATTATTTGCTTTCCAATTTGTATGTCTTTGGTTTTTTCTCCTTTAATTTTCCTTGTTTAATTGCTCAACTAGTAATTCCAGGCAATGTTGAATGGAGGTGAAAAGAATGCATATTCTTTTCTTTTCTTCGTTTTAGCTCATTGCTTTATTTTTGAAATATGTATATCCCTGAAAAATCTCTTATTCCATCCTTTCCTGATTTTCTTCCTTCAACATTGTTACTCTTTTTGCAGGTTTATCTTTTTTTTTTACTTTAGCTCTAAGTTTTGGGATTAGCCAGAATCATCTCCTTAATTTTAGAATTATGTGCATATTCTATCATTTTTCTCAATTGATCTCAGGGATTTCAATTGCAGTAAATTTTATCTCTATGATTATTTTTTCCAAATAAATAACTCTTTCACTTTTTATCTTCTTCACTTTCAAACTACCAAACATACAACTCACTCAAAATTTTTAAAAGTGCATGAAAATTAATACACAACAAACCTGTAGTCCTCATAAGACTGTCTCTCAACTTCATGGCATATGTGTCCATTTCCTTATACAAAATGACACATGTGTCCTTTTCCTTATACAAAAGCTAAAATTCATTCTTTCTCCACCTAGCACAATCAAACAAATATAAATAAATTATGATAGATCTACTTATAGAATAAGTCAATATCATTCACCTAAGTTTAGAAAATTATTAATACTTTGCTTGCCATATATGCTTTCTTTGTTCATCTTTTTTCTGTTTACACACACACACACACACACACACACTCACACACACTTCTTCAAGGTATTTTAAATCATATGATAATAACATTGCATCCCTAAATGTTTCTGCATGTATTTTACACACATACACACACAAAAAAATTGTCTCACCTAAATGCAATATAATTATTACAGTGATAAAGTTTAAGGTTGGTATAAATTGATAAAGACTAATATGCAATATAGTACTTATTAGTCTATTTTTGTTTCTATAACAAAATACTCAATACAAGGTACTTAAAACAAAAAGGTTTACTTAGATTACAGTTTAGGAGCCTTAAAAATCCAAACAGCATAGCTGTAGCTCTGTCAAGGGTCTGGTGGCAAATGACATCAAGGTTGGAGTGCTTGTGTGAAACAGAGATTACATGCTGAGATACGAAGTCAGATAATGGGGAGCAGTCAGTAATGACTTCCAATAGTCTCTACTTCTAAAGGGTTTCTAACCTCAACATCACTACACTGAAGACTAACATTCTAATAAATGAATTACTGAGGGACAAACTATATCTAAACCATAGTATAGTATCAACATTCAAATTTCCTCAATTGTCCCAACAATGCCTGTACTGATCTAGAGATATATTCTAAGTCACCTTCAGCTGTACTTTCCACTGTCTTTCCTGACTAGAAAAAGCAAAATGTTAGCCTTCTCATGTTTTCATTTTTGCTGAGAGATGAAATAGTAAGTACTGTTGTTTGATTCTACTATTTTTTTTCTATTTTCTATTCAGTTGCCAATATACTTCCCCATAAGTATAGTGTCTTACAATTGAAAATCATTACTGGGGAGGCTAGGATCCTATGCCTCATTTTATGTCTGTTCACCATTTTTTTGGTGGGCAGAGTGGGGGATAGACTTTGAGGCATTTTCTGATACCTTTTGTTATTTTACCTGGATATAATACTGGGGCTATAGCTCAGTTGGTAGAGTGCTTGCCTTTCATGCACAAGGCCCTGGGTTTGATCCCCACAACAACAACAAAAAATTTACCTGGATTTCACTGTTGTACAATTATTGATGATTTTTGTCATGTTTGATGCTTTCTTAAATTTCTGCTGATGAATATGTTTCTAAATTTTAAACAGTTATTTGTTTACATTGTGTAAAGTAATAAAATCTGAATATTTTCTGATATGGTTTCTTTCCTTCGCTGGAAGCATATTACTAGTTCTTTTAAGCTTAAAACATTACATCACATGTTGTAACAGGGAATATAATATAGATGTCTCCATATTAGGGGGTGGAAAAAAATTGTAGGAATTATGAGGGACAAAATATTAAGAGGATAAAGAAAATTTCTTGACCATATTGTGAAGATAATTTATTAAATTATACATTTTATGGTTATAAATTGACATAATATATTTTCTTTAAAAATGAATGTTCATCATGAAAGGTATTATTTTTAGTCATGTTTCATAGCAGAAGTTCAATACAGAAAAAAAAAGAAACCCTACTTTTACAAAAATTGGAAATTGGTTTCAACAACTACATTTGATGGTGTAATATTTCACAAATTCTGATAAGGCCAGCTCTGTAGAAATTATAGTTAAATTCAAAAGTGTTTGATAACACAGTCCTATATCCAAAGTCCAGGCAACTTAAAAAAATCAGGAGAGAAAAAAGGAATGAGCTTCTCTTCAAAGGTACTCAAAAGCTTTAGTAAGTCTTATTTCATATCACAGTACATGGGCTATCTCTTCTGTCACCCACCTCCAGGCAAGATTGCGCCTCATCTATCAGAGAGGTGAGTCTCTCTAATTCTTAAAATACTTCTGGGAAGTAGATATAACAAGTTCTCTTAATGTCAAAAAAAATAGCCTTTTAATCAGAAAAGTCTCCGCACATAACCTTTCTTGAAATATATTAAACCCATTTTCTCACAGAATTCAAACAAGAATATAAGGGATTAATCAAAAGCATATTTAGAAAACAATTCATTTTTCATATACTTGGATGGAAAGTAAAATTAATCTGAAATAAGCTTTTATGAAGAGACAAGTGGCATTCGAGTTATGGCTTAGAAAATTATAATCATAGAAAACAAAAAAGGATATGGTTGGCAAAAAAATTAGAAAGACTTAGAAAATTATATTCTTTCTTATTGATAAGGTAGGAAGTGAAGTGAGAATAGAAAGGTAATAAAAGGTAAGGTCTTAGAGAATGGAATAAATTTGAAAATATCAAGACAAAATGGGAATACTATTTGAGATGTTTTAAAGATTTTCCTAGGAAAAGAAAATTTAACAAAGCCAGCATATTTAAACATGTGGTGTGTATGGGTGTCTGTATATACATGTGTGTCAGTTGTGATACATACACAGTTTTGCTGTTGCTTTTCTTACTATTTTATTTCATTTTCAAATTAATATTAATATGTAGATATATGATCAATAACATATTTAATGGGATTAACCTTACTTCCAATTTTAATTTTTTGGATTATAATACATATTATAATATGGTTGATGTACTTAAATTTTGTTAAGAGGATATACCTACTTTTATGTGTTCCTAATTCATGTATGCTAAATGCATACATGATCAGTTCAATAAATCAGGATCAGTTCACAAAATATTTATTCCCCTATGATTATACTGTTTAGAGCATCTGAATTTTCTGATTATATCATAATAGACTAAGGGCTATCTACAATATAATAGACACCAATATTGCTGTATAATTCTGCATTTTAAAAATACCCTAAAAGTAAACTGACAATGCTGCAATTTTGTTTTCATTATTGACATAAAATCATCAAGTTATTTCCTTCAGGTTTTTCAGACACAAAGCTGTCTCAAATATTAACTTAATTATGCATTGTCAAATTATATATAGACTCTAATTAACAGACCTCTCCTTCAGTCTCCTTCCATAAAGTGAGTAATCAGTAATTCAAATGACAGTATTCATGGATGAAATAGATGAAAGGAGAAACTCAAGTTTTATAAGAGATCAATGTAACAGAAATTATAAATGTGCAATAGAAACAGATCCTTTTAAAAACCACATCCCCATAGAACATCGTTTTGTCCACAGCAAAATATCAGCAACATTGTGTGAATGATCACACATAAATATGATATTATTTATTCTCATCAAAATAAATTATAAAACTCTTCTTTCAATAAAAGTTGATTAAGCTATATATTAACTCTGTGTTATATTAAATTTATTTAGTTTTAATATGCTTAATATAAAATATAATTTAAATTTCTGACATTCTACATAAGACACAATATGCATTTTAATGATCTATTAATTTAAATTATTAAATTATATTAAATTATTATTAAATTACTTAATCAAATTATTTAATTAAAGCTTGCATAATATATACCTAGTATATACTAATATCTAGAATATAAAAAGGATGTTATTATTTACAATACTTTTTACCTTTAGGGACTTTATGGATTCTATAATTGTAAGCATATAGGAAACTTAGTTCTTTTCAGTTGTACATGAAAATTGGGACTCTTGTATACTTTTGATGTGGTGTAAATTGAGAAAGCCACCATAGGAAACAGTGTAGAGCTTCCACAAAATTTTAAAAATACAGTTAAACATATGATCTAGTAATCCCATCAGGGGTATATATCCAAAATAATTGAAATTGTTCTCTCATACATGTATCTGTACACCCATGTTAATTATAGTCTTATTCACAACAGCCAAGCTGTAAAACAACCCTCGTAAAAGAATTTTTAAAGAAAATGTGATTTATACATCCAACAGAATATTACTTGGTCTTGAATCAGGAAAATACAACCACTTGCAATGATCTCAAGGACATTATACTATTTGAAAAAAAGCAGCCACAGGAGGACAAATACTATGTGATTCCACTTCTCTGAGTTGCCTATGATGGTCATACTCCTCATATTAGTAGAGAATATGATCATGACTACAAGTGGCTTAGGAAAGTTGTTTAGCAGGAATAAAATTAAGTTATAAATTAATTAGAACAAATAAAATTTTTAAAAAGTTATGAGATTTGCTGTTCATCATATTGCCTATATTATAATGTATATGATATACTTCAAAATGTGTTCCTAACTCAATAAAGAAAAACATAAACAATAATAACAAAAAAGGCAAACAAGGAAACTCTTGATTTTGCTGATGACATTATGTGTGGTTGTGTATGTTTAAACTTGTCACTTTGTACACATTAAGTATATCTCAATGAAATTGTTAAAATGATTGAGGTGAGTTCTTGGATTGTAGCTAAGTGGTAGTGTACTTTCTTAGCATGTTTAAGGCCCTAGGTTCTATTCCTCACACGACAAAATGATTAAAAATAAATAAAATTTAAGCCATATTTGAATTATTTAATGTTTTATACCCTCTTAAGTTTTTTAAAAAATTTTCAAGATATAAGAATTGAGTAAATATATTATGGGTAGTTGTGTATGTTTAAACTTTTCTTACTTGTACAATACTAGAAATATGAAGTTATTTGTTAAGTATATTTCAATAAAATGACATGCTCTCCAAATTTTCAATGCAATTAAGACAGAGATTTAGAGGTGCTATTGAAAAGAAACTTTCTAAGGAAAAAAATACAGACATGTAGGTATATTAAAATTAAATTCAGGATAGTGTCTTCAATGTTAAACTAATTTATAATAAACATATGTATATATATTTGTCTCTACAGTTGTGGCATTACCTGGGATCTCACAAGAAAATAGAGAAATGACTAACTGCAGACTTTCCTTGGCATTCATAGGGAATTAGTTTCAGGGTCCCACCTGGGTACACAAATTCAAGAATCTTATGTAAAATGGAATAGTATTTGTATGTAACCTATACACAACCTACTATATACATCAAATAATCTGACATTATATGTAATATCTAATACAATGTAAATGAGATATAAATAATTATTTTAATAATAAAAATGTCTTTGTGTGTTCAGTACAAATGTAATTTTTATTTCTCAATATTTTCTACCTGTAGTTTGTTGAATTCATGGATGTGGAACTCACAGTGGTGTAGAGCCAAGTATATTTGTCTTAGAGTATAAGTGCATAGGTAAATCATTCATCAAATAATTGTTGAATTCACAATTTTCTTTAATCTGTTTTCAATGCTGTGAAAAAAAAATGATGAATACAAGGCTGTATCTGCCCTAAATGTGCTTAAAATTAAATGGGGCTTTTGAAAAAAATATTAATGCAGTAGAAATGTATTAACTTACATGTGGACCTTGGGCAGTTTGAAAGAGCTTAAACACCACCTAGTAATGATTAATAAAAATATGGATGAAAATCCCACATGATTTAACTCTTAGGAGAAAAAACAATATAGCCAAATGATAACTTTTATTTTAAATATAAGAACAAAGAATAAGAGGGAAAAAAGAGAGAAAAGAAAGGGAGAAGAAATAAAGAAAAAAGAAGGACAAAAAGGAGAGGAATATATCATTAAAAAACTAAAGAATACTTTGTTTTTGAAGCTAGAATTATTATTTGTTTGTGAATTTCAGTGCCATGAATACAATCACAAACATTTATATTTTAGTAATGTATCTATAAACATTATTGGACTGTTCTATGGATTATAATGACTTTATAGCTGAAAGTAACCAAAAACACAGAAATGAAAACCTCCGCATCTTTTGCCAACCCTGGAGTTATTTAAATGCTAAAGTTGTCATGTTTTATGAGCTGATGATTACAGAGCAAAATGTTCTGTCAAATCAAACATGAAATTGATAGAAAATGTGCTTATCTTTCCTATTCTGAGCAATTCAATGCCAAAGAGCACAACTAATTTGAATAATAGTTAGCTCATTTACATAATAAATTGTTTTTATTTTAAAAATATTTTACACTATGAAAACAATCAAATGATTTAATACCTATTCTTAGAATTATTTTAGTATTTTATTGACAATATAATTCTGTTCCGGAGTTCATGAAAATACATAAATATTAAAGATACTTGGAACTTGAAATCCATTTCTGAAGATAAGCTGCCCTCCAGCAAATTGTATGATTCTTAAATTCTCTGTTGTTCAGGTTATGGTACCATATGCAAAATGAAAGAATTATTTCTAAAAAAGCTAAATTGGACAGATTAATGCAAATATTAATTTGGGAATTTCTATAGTTTTTCAACCAAAGAAGTAGATAGATTTCCCATGACCTAGAGTTTATTCCTTCAGGTTAAAGTTCTTAATCAGAATTCTGAGTTCATAGTGCATTTTCTTTTGACATTGTACAATATAATATTCAAACCCCCAAATATCTTTTAGTCAAAACATTGAGGTTACCAGTTCAATAAAATAGCATCATGAGGATACTGTCAAATTTTGAAACTGATTTTTTTGCATTTCTGTATAAACAAGTACTATCTAGGTCAAATCTAATCAAAAACCTTATGATAGTTTTAATAAAGAAATGCATAAGTATAATTAAACATGGTAGAACCTTGTACATACTTAAATAAAATCCTGGGCTGGGAATTAATTAGGTCTGTTGATTTCAAGATGTATTTTCTGAACCTTTAAATATCTACATATAATATAGATTTCTAATAGTAACTTGCTTTAGAAGAGTATTATTATATGACTGCATGCTTCACAATTGCTTTTATCTTCTTGGACAAGGTACTTCTTTTATGTAGAAGATTAACTCAAGATTGTCCCAATAATATATTTGCTAGAAAACTGTACTGTTCTTTTATAACTAGTTTTATTGAAATAACCTAGACGGTATTTAAGTTTAAGACATATATAATGAAATTTTTCATAATTTATCTAAAAATTACAATAACTTCTTAACTGATACACTTAAATTCCAGTCAAAAATAGGACTTCCTAATGAATAATCCAAACACTTATATCAGAAATTTAGGATGACTAAGATTCCAGCCTATTTGGAAACTTGTGTCTTCCATGGCTGATATTGACCTAAGTGTCAAAGTCTTTGAAATAATCAAGGAAGATAAGAAAGCCCTACAAAAATTTCTTTTTGTTTTTCTTTCTTTCCTTTTTTTTTTTTTTTTTTGATACTGGGGATTGAATCCAGAGAGCCTTTACCACTGAGCCACATCCCCAGCTAAGTGTCTATAGTTGTTCTTGAATTTATAATCCTTCTGCCTCAGACTCTCAAATATCTAGATTTATAAGACTCTGTTTATGGCACAGTTTTTTTAAGGAATGAGTATTTTTACTCCCCATTTTCCATTCTCAAAAGTTTAGTTATACAGCTGTAACAACCTTTATTATGAATAGGAAGTCTAGCTATATACCATATAGATTAAAAAACAGGGTGTGACTTATGTAGGCAATCTTTACCAAATGTTTTTCCTGATCATTTTTTATCTTCAAAAGCAAAAACAATAGCAAAAGAAAGATGAGCTGACCACCCACTACTTGGCCAGTGTTTCCACATGAATTTCTTTCCATTTGTATCGTATGTGGCCTTTTGATCCCCTGTTCTAAAGCAGGAAGTTTGAACATATAACCTGTGCTCCTGTTGCCTTCATGTTAGCATCATATTTTATTGCAATGCAACTACCTTCATTTGTTTACATAGTGTCTATATATTCTTTGATTTTGTGAGAGCAGAGCCAAACAGGGTTGAGTACTAACAGGTTGTATGGCTTGGAAGCCTTAAATACTACTCAGCCCTAATATTAATTTTGTTAATGCCTAGTCTAAAAGAAAAAGTTATTTATGTATGAAAAACATAATGGCTAAGAAGGGATAAGATAACCACTTTCTTTATATTTCCAAAAAACAAAACAAAGCAAACAAACAAACAAACACAAACTTCTCAAAAGGAAAAAGAAGAATGCTATATTTGTCACTGTGGGCATTCCAACAACTTCCGCCTTGGCAGTAGAGGAAACTTCTGGGTGTGATATTAAGTTTCTTATTTGTGAAGGCAGTTCATATCCAGGTTCTCCAGTTTCTCCACTGCACTCTGGGAGGTTCATCCATGTACATTAGGCTATTTGGCTATAATTGATGACAGTGATTGGCAGCTTGTTGTCCTTGGGGATTACACATAGTTTCTATGTGATTTTAGCTGAAGGTCCATATTTTTGTTTCAGTGACTGGAAAGAGGAAAAAAAGGCTATAATATATTTAGTAAGTTATATCAGCTATATTGGAAATTGTTCATTTGATTAATTTTTTGATTTTGCTTTGATTCAAAAGTTATAAAAATAATTTGATGACTTTTAAAATCACAAAGGTTTATTTCTTGATTACATTGCATTTTGACTCCCTCTGGCAGCAGCTCTGATGTTTCCAAGGCTATAGATAAAGTTGGGGCCAGCTTCACTTCTTTATTCTGGGTCCAGCTCGCTGGAGCAGTTTCTATCTGACATATGCCATCTTCATGGGATTGTTCATTACAATGTATAATGGCTTTTAAAGTTTTTGCTCTGATATGTCATATGTCATGTCCATTCATGTTCCACTGACCAAAGTAAACCTAATGCTACTGAAGTGTGGTGGCAGACACAATACCAAGGCCACTGAAAGTCACAGGGTGTTGGAATAACTTTCAGTCTCAGCTAGCAGCTACTAGCAGCTCAGAAGTGCCTGAAATATCCAGGTTCGTTCAGGCCTGACAGGAGTGCCTGCAGGATGGGGTGAAACCACATCCTCAGCACTTGTGGTTAGCATTGCCAAACTGCCCGGCCGGGAAACTGAGAGTCAGGGGCTTCAGGGCATGAAACCCCTGACTCAGTAAGGGCTAAAGACCCTTCCAGATTGCTTTCTGCCATGACAGCGATATTTAGAGTTTCCTCACAGTGCAGTTACATCAGGCAGAAGATGATTGGCTTATGGATATTGTCTTGCTTATGTATGATTGACAGGCACACCTCACTCGAACCCTATAACAGTTGTGTGCATTCCAAAAATAAACTGGGCTACTGGACAATGACCTGAGGTGGGTCTCCAGCCAGTTCTCTCACCAGCTACTGGAGTCTGTGTGTTGATTCCGTGTCTCTATCCCCCAGGACAAGGTAGCCTAGTGATCGTCTACCACCAAGGGGCTTAGGAACATACTCAACAGGGCAGTGAATTGAAATGCATAATCTGTTCATAAGTATGCACAATTCCTACATAAAACTATATACTCTGACTTCCAAATCCTATGATTTGTGTGCTTCAAGCTGCTTCTTAACAACTAGTAAAGTTCACAACAAATCATAATTTTCCAGCATAATTTACTTCTTCACTTATGTATTCAAATGCTACTTTGAATCAAATTAAATACTCTACCTTGAAAGCATTAGGGTTGGGTTTTAAGCACTTATCTTTAATCTTTGCTGAAAACTGAGTCTTAAAGTTCTTTCCAATTTTATTTTATTCAGCTACATTGCCTTTCTAACTCCTTAAGGATGACATTCCCTCCATTTCTTTTTATTTCTGTTCAAAACCAGCTATTTTTTTTGCCTGAAATAATCTCTTTTATTTAATAGCTTCCTAAGCAATCTGATAACAACCCACACCCACTACTAACAATCTGTTTTCCATCCACTTTCCAGGAAGCTACAAGATCAGTAGACACATTGTCTGCCTTTCAAGTTATCACAGGAAACAAGTTTTCCCAAATGTTTTGGCAATGCATAAGCAGGATCTTCTGTCTGATATCAATATTTTTGTCATGTGACTACTAATTGGATACCACATGTTTTATGTTTCTATTTGGCAGCACCCTGTTTCAAAGTTACATTTCTGCATATGGTAAGGTAATTCTAGTTAATACGACAGATTAACCGTGAAATATAGCCACCTGGGTTTCAATTTATATAAAGTGTTAATTGTGTGTTGTAGATGTTCAATAAGTGCATCCAAATTCAATTTTGATATTGAAAGCCAGGTGGCTGATGTTAGCAAAGAAAGGATAACCGAAAGAAAATGTTTATGTTCTAAGAATTTGCACATGATTCTGTTTCATTTTCCCTTTGGCAAAACTCAATCACATGGCCATGACCCAACTGAAAAGGAGGCTGGGAATTATGGCTTTGGTTTGTGCCTGGGACAAATAATAAAGCTTTTATTGCTGCTCCTGCAACAGGTTGCTGATAATACTTATTTCCTTCTAAACATCAAAAATCTGTTGTATGTAATTTTGAGTTTGTTTTATTTTACTTTTTTATTTTTGGTTACATTAAATCATTGGTGAAAGCTAGATTCTATTTTAGCTTCTATATCCAGGGATAAATTTCCTGGTGCAGAAGTAAATTTTTATGCGTACATATGCATAGCAGTGATAAAGTGAATATATAGCACATATGAAGACCTGGGTTCAGTCCCCAGAACCACAAAAATTAATATAAATAAATAAGGTGAAATAAGATGAAAAATACATACAAGTATGTGAAAATAGCCTAAACATTACGTATTTAGTAAATTACTTGTTGATCACACATTACTATAATTAAAAAGTATGTTTTAATTATAGTTCCACAAATTACCTGAAAATCAAAATAAATTTCACATGTAAGTTTCTGTTATAATGTCAATATAATTTGCTACCTTTACCAGATAAATAAATAATAATTGACAAGAATATTAGATAATTTAGAAATTATTGAAAACTCTAGTATGCTTTTCTTTACAACATTAAAATTAGGAGTGCTTTTATTAGAAAAGTTATGTTGAAGATATTATAATATTTATAATAAAAATGATCTTGTTCCTTTTCAAATATGTAAGCATTTAGTTATCCTTCAGGATTAAAGCAACAAAATAAATGAAAACAAACATGCAGTTGGTGTTTATGTATTCTCTATTAGACGCTGGACGTGGAGATGCCTTCATTCTATAGATGAGAAAGTGGAAAGCTTAATAATTTAACTTACTCAAATTTTTCCACAAGTATTTAGGAATGAAACTGAGTGAACAGTCTTAATAGTTCTGTTCTTAGTTCATGATTTCAATGTGATTATTTTAAAGAGTTATATAAACCTAAAACATGAAATTCTAGAAATACATTTTTAAAAATGAATGAAAATAATATTTAATTCAATATAATTACTTAAATTATTATAGTGAAACCCCTTATGTTACAATAGTTGGGAAAGAAAGCAAACATTGACCTACATGTAAAGTTGGCCCTCTGCAATGAACTGCCTAATATCTAGATTATCTTTATTTGAGTGGGCACCCAGGTGAATTTGGACCTTATCCTAGTATTATCATTTTTTCCTCAAACAGACATCTTCTCAACTTCACCTGAATTCTATGATTTTTCCCATGAGATGAGATGAGAGTCTTTGTAATAACATTACTAAATCAGGATATATGATTGTCTTCAAGACTTGATAGAAATGATAAAAGTATTAATTAAAATATAACATATTGACAAATGGGCAAAAACAACTTATAAAATAAATTTCTCAGAGATCCAAGCCTCGATACTACCTTTAATTAACTTTAGAGAAAAAGTGACTATATAACTGCTGTTAGTATTTAAAAATGAAACGGTGGTACTTCAACTTCTGCTATACCACAGTATGCCTTCTAATTTCTATCATTCTTTGCATACTTTAAATGCTGCTCATCCATGAGAGTATTTTCAATGTTCATATGATAATTTCAAAATTTGTTTCTGTCTTCTCCTCCAGGCCTAATTTATTAGAAGTATTTTTGCTAATACAGATAATTTAAAAAATATCTTGAGCTGAATTATTATCTCTATATTAAAAAGTGATTTCTTTGAATACTGCTTTACTCATGTTTTGTGTTTATTTTTTGTTACTTCACCGAGATATAATTTATATACACTAAAAGTTTATTGTATTAAGTGTAAATTTTAACAAATTTTTACACAAACATACACACACACACACACACACACACACACACACAGGATGTGTTTATACTTAAGACTAGATTATATGCTCCAAAATTCCATTCTCCTCCTCTCTTCCTGGTAAATACACCACTCAAAATGTTACCATTACTAATGTTTTGTTTGGATTTACTAATTGTTTATAATAAGCTTCAATTTTGTATACTTTTGAATTCTATAAGTTTATTTGATAAGCCATTGAAATATTTTAATGTATTGTAAGACTTTCTTCAATTCTTGAATTTTCAGATCAATAATAATCAACTCTATTTTCCTTGCTGTTTATTCTTTTATGAAAACTTATCTGTTCACCTGCTATCTAGTTTCTTTTTGTCTAGAAGACTTTCTTTGTAATTTCATGTAGTATATGTCTACTGGTGGTAAATTATTTCAATTTTTGTATGTTTGAAAAAAATACAACAATTTGCCCCATTTTTTAAGATACTGTTTATGGATGTAATTTTGTTTTTTCTTTTTTTTTGTTGTTCCCTTTTCTTCTTATGTTTATTATTTCTTTCAAAAATAGGCTATCTTCCTTTTCTTTGTTCCTCTGTAAATAATGCTTTGTCTATCTACCCTCCCAACTCCTGCTGCTTCTAAGATTTTCTTTTTATCTCTGGTCCTGAATAATTTGATTATGATATGCCTTGATGCAGTTCCTTTCTATTTCTTATTTTAGGGATTCATTGACTATGTAGGACCTGAGAGTTCATTTTTTAATGTTTGGGATCTGTGAGTTTATAATATTAATTAACTTTAGAACATTTTTAAGATAATTCATTGGAATATTTTAAGTGACCCTTCCCACTTCTCTTCTTTTTGTTTATTTTTTTGCTTATTTTTATTTTTATTTATTTATTTATTTATTATTTATTTATTTATTTTGGAGATACTAGGGATCAAACCTAGGGCTTCACATGTTAGGCAAGTGCTCCACCAGTGAGCTACATTACCAGCCCATCTCTCCTTTTGCCTGCTTATGAAACCAGGTGATATGCAGAAGCTACTGGAAAACTAAGGGAGAGAGAGAGAGAAAGTGGCAGGGAGAGGGAATTATGCCAAAATTGAAAAACCCAGTACCATTTTTTGAAGTGGAGTAAATGGACAGGATGGAGGGCGTGGGAAGCAGGATGGATTACGGACAGGACAGTAAAATGAATCTAACCTAATTTTCCCATCTCTATACATGACTATACCACACTGAATCTTATTGATGTGTAAATACAGGACCCTGAGAGGAGGAAAGAAAAACTAAATATAAATAGCAGAAAGATCAGCAGAGTAGAAGTAAATAGAAAGAGGTAGGGAGGAGGGAAGGGAAAGAAGAATAACAGCAAATTATATTCCATGCCTTTATAGCTATGCAAAAAAATGAATCCTGGTGTTATATAATTGGAGAGAAAAAAAGTGAAAAAAATTCTATAACTCAGTGATGTGCTGATTGTCTTTTGGGTACAAACCAAGCAGTAAGATAACAGGGTCAAATGGTGTTTCTATTCCAAGATATCCAAGGAAACTTCCATACTGCTTTCCACAGTAGTTGTAACAATTTGCAGTCCCATCAGCAGGTATAAGTAAAACTCTTTCCCCACATCCTCACTAACATTTGTAGTTGCTTGTATTCTTGATAAGTGCCTTTCTGACTGGGGTGAGATGGAATCTCAGTGTAGTTTCGATTTGTACTTCTCTAATTGCTAGAGATGTTGAAAAGTTTTTTATATGTTTTGTTGCCATTCATATATCTTCTTTTGTGAAGTGCTTGTTCAGTTCCTTTGACCATTTATTTATTTTGTGTGTGTGTTTGTTTTTGTTGGGGAGTATTACATTGTTAAATTTCTTTGTATATTCTGGAGATTAATATTCTGTCTGAGGTGCTGGTGGTAAAGATTTTCTCTTATTCTGTAGACTCTCTGTTCATGTTTTTGATTGTTTCCTTTGCTTTCAGTTTGATACCATTCCATATATGGATTCTTAATTTTATTTCTTGCACTTAAGAGTCTTATTGAGGCTGTAGGTTCTAAGCCAACATGGTAGAAAATTAGGCCTACTTTTTCTTCTAGTAGGTACAGAGTCTCTGTTTTCAGGCCTAAGTCCTTAATTCCACTTTAAGTTGAATTTCATGCAGAGTGAGAGATAGAAGCTCAATTTTATTTTATTCATTTTTTTACTACATATAGATTTCCAGTTTTCCCAGTACTATTTTTTGAAGAAGCTATATTTTCTACTATGTATGTTTATGGCCCCCTTGTCAAGTATTGGATAATTTATGAGATATTTGTATTTATGTGGGTTTGAATCTGTGTCTTCTACTATGTCTCATTAGTCTTCATATCTGCTTTTGTGCTAATATCATGCCACTTTTGTTACTATAGCTCTATAATATAATTTAAGGTCTGGTATTGTGATGTCTTTTCCTTACTTTTCTCACTAAGTATTGCTCTGGCTATTTTGGTCCTCTTATTTTTTTAAATTAATTTTGTGTCTACATTTGTTATTTCTATGAAGAACCATTGGAATTTTAATAGGAATTTCATTAAATCTGTAAAATTCTTTTGGTAGTATGGCTGCTTTGATCATATTAATTCTGCCTATCCAAGAACATGGGGGATCTTTTCATATTCTAAGGTATTCTTCAATTACTTTCTTTATTGTTCTGTAGTTTTTATTATAGAGGTGTTTCACATCTTTTCTTAGATTGATTCCCCATTTATTTTTCTTTTAGGCCATTGAATGTGGAATAGTTTTCTTGATTTCTCTTTAAGCTGAGTTATTATTAGTTACTTAATTATGGATATTACTTTAATATCCTGTACTTTGATGAATTCATTTTTGAGTTCTATAATCTTTCTGGTGGAGTTTTTTTTTGGGGGGTCTTTTAAACATAAAATCCGCAAATAGGGACAGTTTGAACTCTTCTCTTCCTATTTGTATCCCTTTAATTTTTTCTTTTGTCTAATTGCTCTGGCTAGGTTTTCTAGGAGTATTTTGAATAGTAGTGATGAAAGAGGGAATTCCTATATTGTTCTAATTTCTAGAAAAAGTGTTTTCAAATTTTATTCCTTTAGAATGATGTTGACCTTGGGTTTAGCATATATAGCTTTTACAATGTTGATGTATGTTAATACTATTCCTAGCTTTTCTAGTGTTTCGAACATGCATGGATGCTGAATTTTCTCAAGTATTTTTTATGCATCTATTGAGATAATCGTGTCTTGCTTGTCCTTAAGTCTAATTCAAATTACAAACCAGAAATAAATCAAAATGTCAGGGAATAAAAATCATTTCAATAATAATATTGAATGTCAGTGGCCTAAACTCATCAATCAAAATACATAGACTGGCAGATTGAATTAAAAATTAAAGCCCCCAAATATCCTGTCTTCAAGATATTCACCTCATACTCAAGCTGCCATATATACCTAAATAATAAATAAACTAATTTTAAAAAGATGGAAATAAACTTATTCAAATGGATCCTGTAAATAAGCAGGGGTTTCTACCCTCTTATCAGATAAAGTGGACTTCAAGAAAAAGCTAATCAGAAGAGACTATGAAGGCCATTTCATGCTGCTTAAGGGAACAATATATCAACAAGTCATAACAGTCTTAAATATTTATGCCCCAAATAATGTAGCATCTACATACATCAAACAAATCCTTCAAAATTTCAAGAATCAAATAGACCACAACACAGTAATACTGGGTGACTTTTACATGGCTTTCTCACCACTTGATAGATCTTCCAAAAAAATCTAAATAATCATCCATTTAAATGATTTAAAAATAAATAATATATTTTATGTTTTTATATTTAGCATTTTTAACTATTTTTCTTTTTATAAATTTGTTCTAATTAGTTATACAAGATAGTACAATGCATTGTGATACATTTAACACAAATGGAGCACAACTTCTTATTTTTATGGCTGTACATGTTACAGAGTCACACTGGTAGTATAATCATACATGTATTAGAGTAATAATGTCTGGCTTATTCCACTACCCTTCCCATCCACACATCCTCCTCTCCCCTTACTCCCCTCTGCTCAATTCAAAGTTCCTTCATTCTTCCCTACCCCCACCCCACCCCCATTATGCATCAGCATCCACCTATCAGAGAAAATGTTTGACCTTTGGTTTTGGGGGGATGGCTTAATTCACTAAGCATGATATTCTCCAGCTCCATCCATTTACCTGCAAATGTCATAATTTTATTCTTCTTAAAGGCTGAGTGATATTCCATTGTGTATATGACTACATTTTCTTTATCCATTCATCTGTTGAAGGACATCTTGGTTGCTTCCATAGTTTAGCTGTTATGAATTGAGCTGCTATAAACATTGACGTGGCTGTGACACTACAGTACACTGATTTTAAGTTCTTTGGGGTATAAATGGTGTTTCCATTGGAAGATTTCTGAGGAATCTCTACACTGCTCTCCATAATTATTGTGCCAATTTGCAATCTCATCAGCCATGTATAAGTGTACGCTTTTCCCTCACATCCTCGCCAACACATTTTATTGCTTATTTTCTTGATAATAGCCATTCTGACTAGAGTGAGATGAAATCTTAGAGTAATTTTTATTTGCATGTATCTAAAAACTGGAAATGAGTAACAATTTTTCGTATGTTTGTTGATTGATTGTATTTCTTCTTCTGTTAAGTGTCCAGTTCCTCAGTTCATTTATTGATTGGGTTATTTGTTTTTGGTGGTGTGTTATGGTTTGGTTTTGAGATGTCTCCAAAAGCTCAAATGTGAGACAATACAAGATGGTTCAGAAGAAAAATGATCGGGCTGTGAGAGTCTTAACCCAATCAGTAAATTAATCCCCTGATAGGGATTAACTGAGTGGTAATTAAAGTGGTGGGGTGTGGGTGAAGGAAGTACAAATTAGGGCATAATTTTGGTGTATATATTTGCATCTGGAGAGTGGAGTCTCTCTCTCTCTGCTTCCTGTTCAACATGTGAGCTGTTTCCTCTCTGCCACATTCTTCTCCCATAATGTCCTGCCTCAACTTGAGCTCCAAGGAATCACACTGGCCTTCTGTGGAGTAAGATCTCTGAAACTGTGAGCCCTCAAATAAACTTTTCCTCCTTTAAACTTTTATCTGGTCAGATCCTTTAGTCATATCAGCGAAAAAACTGACTAAAACAGTTGTGCATGTGGTATAGATTTTTTCCCATTCTGTATTCTCTATCTTCACAATATTGATTATTTCCTTTTCTGAGAAGAAGGTTTGTAGTTTAAATCCCTCCCACTTATTTACTTTTTATTTTACTCATTGTGCTTTAATAGTTTGGCTAAGGAATTCAGTTTTTAAGTAGATATGGTAGAGATTTGGTTACATGTTTTCTTCTATTAAACCCAGGGTCTCTGTTGTAGTGCCTAAGTCTTTCATCCACTTTGAGATGATTTTTATGCAAGATGAAAGAGAGGTTTAAATTTATTTCACTACATATGGATTTCCAGTTTTTCCAGAATCATTTGTTGAAGACTCTATCTTTTCTCCAATGTATGTTTTGGTGCCTTTGTCTAGTACAATATGACTGTATTTATGTGGTTTTGTCTATACATCTTCTATTCTGTACCATTATTCTGCATGTCTATTTTGATGCCAATTCCATGCTTTTTTTATTACTATTGCTCTACAGTGTAGTTTAAGTTCTAGTATAGTGATCCTATGTCACTCTTCTTGCCTAAGATTGCTTTGACTATTCTGGGTCTCTCATTTTTCTTTTCCCAAATGAATTTAATGATTGCTTTTTTTAGTTCCATGAAGATGTCTTTGGGAATATAATATACATTTTATCAAAGCTGTATAGTGGTTTTGTTAGTATGGCCATTTTAACAATATTAATTCTGCCTATCCAAGAGCATGGGAGATTTTTCCATATTCTAAGGTATTCTTTAATTTCTATCTTTAGTTTTTTGTATTTTTTATCATAGAAGTTTTTTACTTCTTTGTTAGATTGATTCCCCTTCTTTTTTTTTCTTGAGGCTACAGTAAATGGAGTGGTTTTTCTAATTTTTTTTTTGCAGTGCATTCATCACTGATAGATAGAAATGCATTTCAGTTATTAGTTCTGGAAGTTTTCTGGTGGAATTTTTTGGACCTTCTAAATACAGAATCATGTAATCTGCAAATAGTGATAGTGTGAGTTCTTTCCCTATTAATATCCCTTTAATTTCTTTCATTGTCTGATTGTTCTGGCTAGGGTTTTAAGAACTATGTTGAACAGAAGTGGAAGAGGGCACCCTGTCTTGTTCCTGTTTGTAGAGGGAATGATTTCAATTTTTCTCCATTTAGAATGATGTTGGCCTTGGGCTTAGCATAGATAGCTTTTAAAATGTTGAAACATATTCCTACTCTTTCTATTTTCACTTTCTTATGTTGATGATTAACATTCAATATGAAAGTCAAACCACAATTTGTGGTTTTACATGCTTTACTCACATCTTTGTGATCTCTTTAAATTTCATGGTTTCAAAATATATTTATACCCTTCCAACCAAAAACTACTACCATCAATCCATGATTATTGCTCTAACTAAATATTTTACAATTTCATTTGAGCATCTAATATTGATATATTAGATTACCTTATTGATTTATATATGTTGAACCAGGCTTGCATCCTGGCATCCACTTGATCATGGTGCACTGTCTTTTTAATGTTTTTGTATGTTATTTGCCAGGATTTTAATTGAGAATTTTTGCATCTCTGTTCATCAGGGATATTGGCCTGAAGTTTTTTGTTTTTTTTTTTCCCTTGATGTGCCTTTGTCTGATTTTGGTATCATGTTATATCTTCTTTATTAATCCTTTACATTTTATTTCAAACTAGACTACCTCCAGAATTCTCATTTAACCCTATCAAATTCTCTTTACTTATAATTATCTATATTTTGGCATATTTTAGCTTGAATAAATAAATATTTTACCATTATTTTTAACCAAAGAATAAAATAGACACTCTTATATAAACGTGCCACTCTAGGTATATGTTTTTTTATCTATATTAAAATTATTTCATTCATCTAAATTCTAAATTTTCATTTTAAAAAGAAATACTAGAAGAAAAAACATTCCATTAGTAATTATAAAGCACTCAACACTTTCTAAAATATACTATTTCATATGATCTTTTTACAAAAATCTTGAATTTTACAAGAAAGTAGTGTAATTTTTAATCACAAATAATTCAAACTAAAACAAAGATAAATGAAAGCAATTGTTAAGGTAAGTAAGAGAAGTCCTGGTCCCCCTTTCAGAAATATCTAAAAACTGCACAAATATAGACACACTCATGATCAGAAAACTATATACATTATATTTTAGAGGCTTTGGCTTGACCTGAAACACTCTTAAGGAAATTATATTTTCTTCAAAATTCCTACGAACTATTATAACAAATTAGATGATTTTAATCTTTCTATTGCAAACAAAAGCATCTATTTATACATATTCATGATGATATTATCAAAATAGTCAATCTAATACAAACAAAATTAACCATTTATATTTTAATATGTTTACCTTAAATCATAGACTAAAAATTATCTGAAAATCATATAGAAAATGTTCTGTTTCAATCACTGCTATGCTTGAATAAGGAGTAGCAAACTGATCTTCCCAACATGAAAAATAAAATGAAATTAATTGGGTTAAGTATTTTTAGGCTTAAATCACCATGATCCTTGAGAATATGGGTCATGAATTAATTAATTCAATTTTACAGAATACCCAGATATGGCCTGTAAATTGCTTTCTCAATGGAAGTATAGGAATATCTACCAGCTGTGTGTGTTAAGACAGAGATGAGGCTGGCAAGGTGATGCTTACACCTCAAGAACTAGACATCAAATCAAGAAGTGAAGCGAAATTTTTCACAATGTATTAGGGTCAATTAATTAAAAAAACTTACATGCTGTAAGAGAGTAATTTGCAGTAGAAAGGGACATGGCTTTTATAAAAAATATATATATGAGTGCATACGTATAGTTGGATAATGTAATATCCCTTTAACTAATAAGAAAACTAGAAAAATAAATAGCTAAGGATATTAGAGTATCAGCTCATGTGCCCTATTTGGCCTCATTTACATTTGTATAATAATACACTCAAATTTCTGAAAACACACGTTTGCAAAAAAGCACATGACATATCTACAAAGATAGATTGAGTACAAGATCCTAGATAAGTATCTAAAATTTTCAGATATCAAAATTTTATGGTTCATATCATCTGGGTAAAAGGGAAAGTTGTTAAAAATAAAAAAGTAAAATATCAAAAAATTCCCAAATTTTGTTAATTTAAACAGTACCCTTGTAAATCCTATATATATCTAAGAATGCATTGCCCCAAAAATTAAAAATTTATGTATCATACTAAATAATTAAAATAACATTTATTAAAATGTCTGCAGTTGATGTGACAAAGAGTACATAGGAAAATATATTTACATGATTTTCTAATGAGAAAAAATGTATTAAAATCACATATCTTGTTTTTCAACTTTAGAAGCTGAGAAAATTCAATAGGAAGCATATAAAATGTACTAAATGACAGAGAAGAGAGCATAAGTCAATGAAATGTATTACAGCCACAGTAAAGAAAAAAATTACTAACTCAAATGTCATTTCTTCAAAAAAATTTAAAAAATGATAAACCAGTAAAACATCAAGGAAAAAGAAGATAAACAAAAAAAATGGGGAAATGATCCAAAAGGTCTTTACAAGTATATTTATTCTATTTTTCAATAAGCAAATGGAGTATACTCAAAATTGACAGGCAACCACAGGAAAATGCAAACTAAATAACAATGAAATTAAGTTCAATCTTTCGAGAGTGGATAAAATTATATTGTTAGGTATCTGAAGATGTGGAAGTTCTGAAAATTTCACACAATAGTGGTTGGATTGCAAAAAATGTTCAAAGTCCAGTTGATATTTTTAATATATTTAAAATATATTTACTATGTGATCCAGTAATGATATAGTTAGTCAAGAGAAAAATAATGTTGGCCCATGAAAGTCTTGTACAATAATACCGACAAAAGCCTTTTTCAAGATAGCTTAAATTTGTAAATAATACACAAAAATCTATACAATGTTTATTAAATATAACATAATTATAAAATACTTTTAGTATATGCAGTAACATAAACAACACCAAAACAATATTTTAAGTGAAAGATCCTATTTACATTTATGTTAATAATAGTCGGACTGGGGTTATGGCTTAGCAGTAGAGTGCTTCCCTATCAAGTGGGAGGCCTTGGGTTTGATCCTCAGTGCCACATATAAATACATAAATAAAATAAAGGTATTGTGTCCAACTACATGAAATATATAATATATATGTATATATATATATATATATATATATATATATATATATATATATAAAATAAAGAAACAGTAGTCATAATTAATTTAGAGACAGAAAAAACTCATGAGGAATGAACAGGCTCATAAAGACATTTTCTGTGATATTGTATTGTGGATTAGTTTATATATTTTGATTGAGATGTATAATTTGTCAAAACTCCTCATATCTATTAATAGCTGTCTGAAATTTCTGATATTCCAACAAAATCTAAAATAATCAACTTTTAAGAAGAAAAAATTTATTTTAAGTTACATTTTTTGAAGTTTCAGTCCAAGGTTACTTGGTCCTATTTGATTTTGACCTGTAGTGACACAGAACCTCATGGCCAGAGTATGTTGTGAAAGAGGTTTGCTCCCCTTACAGCAGCTGAGGAGTAAAAGAGAAATAGGGAGAAAGAGAGAGACAGACAAGGAGAAGGAGAGAGAAAGCCTTCAATTTCAGGCTCCAAGTAACCCAACTTTTTTTTCCACCAGACCCTGTTTCCTAAAGGTCCCACCACCTCCCAACAGCACCACAGGCTACAACCAAGCCTCTTAGATGTTAGGTCTTGGAATACACTTCTAAACCATAGTGAAGTTCACTAAGAAAAAAAATGAGTGAGGAATAAATACATCTGTATTAGGATCTCCAGGGAAACAACATATAAATGATAAAGTATTGATTCATGACATAGGGAGACTGAGGACTTCCCTAAGATCTTCCATCTGCAAGCTGGAGACCCAGAAAGCTAGATCTGAAAGTAAGAGTGTGGTGGATTCCGCCTTTGGAAGGCCTTAAAACTGGAAATACACAGGGCAGGAAACTGATCTTCAGCTCACTGCTTAGACAGTCAGTGAATTCAGTGTTCCTCCTTTTGTTCTATTTGAACCCTCAGCAGATCAGATAGGCCTTCCTACATTAAGAATGCAAAATTAATTAATTAATTAAGATACAAGAAATGACATTTGTAATTTGACTTATCGTAATTCTGTGGAATGTTATAGTTATCCACTTTTTCACAGATGAATACAGATAAATTCACTTTGACTTGATATTTGAAAGCCCAAGAAATGTCAAACTGTTCATAGTACATATGCTCTTACATTTTATTATCACTAAGTGTTTGATAATAGTTTGTTTCTGGGGAATATTGCAGGTATAGATTTTGAATAGTGGTGGGTACTATTTTATTTCCATTCAGGAATTTTCCAGCTCCTATAGGTCTTAAAAAAAAAAAAAAATCTCCTGTCTAGCAGTTCAGGAACTTGGGCAGCAAAGCCCAGTTTCTCCACCTTGGACTTACAAGGGAGCACCCATGGGCATATCAGCAGATTGCATTACATAAGTGAAAGAGAGTGAGACCATGGTGGGCCCAGAATACTTCCCAATTTAAGGGGAAGGGTACAGACTGGAGAAGGAAAAACTGGGTTGTAGCCTGAAGCTCAGAATGGAAGACACTCCATCAAATATGCAGTAACTCTCAGATTCCACAACTTCTCATACTCAGTGATATCTTTGCCTTCTAAGAATTTCAACTACTCATAACCTTGAAGTTACTTTAAATCTAATCCTGTATAGCTAATATAATATCATTTAAGTGCACTTTTAAATTTCATATAAAAAGAAGTGTTTTGAGAATAAATAAGTATAAATAAATATTGTGTGAATAATTTAAAAGTGTTCTTTTATTTTTTTGTTTTATTTTTTACCAAGTCAGAACTAATTAAATAATAAAAAGAGTTACTGTTATTAAAAATAGACAAAAATTCTTAATGATATATAAGACAAAGTCACAGTTCAAAAGGAAATGCTTTCAAGAATGTGCTAAAAATAAAAAGCATAACATATGAAATAATTCTTTGTATTATATACACACTGATATTAATATTTGAGGCAACAACAAAATATTCCTTCTTTCAATTTTTAGAATAATGAGTATAAAGTACTCTTAATGATACTGAATGTATTCTTTAAATTAAACCATTACATAGTTTTGATATGCCCTTTATTCATTGCCCTGATATTTCTTCTTATATAAAATAATAGTATAAATAAGACTAGGCTGTTACAATTAGGCTACATTTTTCAAAAACTGATATTGCTCTTTAGGTGTAAATTAGGCACTCTATTTAAAGGGTTTATTTTCACATAATTTGCAAGTATTTCATAAATAAAACATTTTCTAAAATATTATAAAAATCTAAAATCACCCATTCCATGATTTGTAAAATAGTATTATAAAAAATCCACCTTCACAATCACTAATATAAATATCTTATTAGAAATTTTAAGAATATATATTTTATATTAAGCAGGTATTTGTTTCAAAGTATTTATTGCTTCAGTAAAATTACTTAAATTTTACTTATTGAAACCGAGTTGAATAATCCAATTTTTAAAAAATGATTAACATGAATGTATCAATAACTCTGTTCAAAATACTTTCATTGATTGTGGCAGAGAAAAATATACCTATTTTAAAACATTGATTGACCTAATTATTTCATTCTTCTGACTATCTAATTTTTCATAAGTGTTTTTTTGTCTTAATGTCTTTACTGGATTTAAGAAATGGAGTTGTGGAGGTCATTTTCTGTGACAGGATCTCTGAACATCCATTATCAGTAGACACTGAAAAGATTAAAACTGTCATATCTAGAAGTGTACATTGACAGAAAACTGCTACTTTGGTGTCTAATTTTGTTTTGAGAAAGTATTTAATATTATACTGTCCATCATGCTAGTATTGAAGATCTAAATATGGTAGATAATTTGAAAGCACTCAGTGTCAATGTTATGTCACCTACCAATTACTACATATTGAAAGATAAATGAATGACATAAACTTTTTCTGAAATATATTCAACATAGACATTCATTTTTGGTGGTAACTTTATTCACTATGCACTTTTCTTTTCTTTCAGTTAATAGAATGACAGAAAGAAATTGTGATTCATGCAATAGGCGATACAAATTATGTCCCAAAGTTCTCACTAAATAGCTGAAACATATTTGAGTAGTTTAAATGTTTTTCATCCTCCTGAATGTATCTTTGTCTTTCTTATGATTTTATACTCCATTAGTATTATGAGTATTGAAAATAGTTTATTAGAAGAATGACTGTATAAATACTACTCTAGTGATTTGATTCATCTTTTACCTAATTCTTAATTTAATATAATGGTGTAATTTTCAGTTGCATGTTTATTTTACCTTTCTAGAACATTAAATATAATCTGAAACAAAAAATAATTATTGTAAGTCTAATTATCAAATGAGTAAATAATTTTTTTTAAAAAGCTCAAATTTGAAACTTAGGATTCACTGTGATATCTCTGAGTGTGTATTTTATTATGCTTAAAGGGTTTCAAAGGTTTTTGAGATTACCATTTTTATCTTTAATAATTTTGAAACTTTCTTATTTATATTATTTTACTCATATAAAATTTTTGCCTATCCTCTTTTTCTTACTCTTATACTCAATTTTCAATAGTATGAATACTTCCCATTTATAATTCTTTTATTATTTAAATGAAAAATTGTCTGTTATTTCCTTGTTGCATTTTGTTTTGTATAATTTTTATGGACTTATCTTGTAGTTTACTTTTTATATTCATTGCTATGAACAACCTGCTATTAAGTCTAAAAATATTACTCTGTTTTTTATCATGTGTTTTTCTAGCATTTGGCATCTAAAATAATTTTATTCTCTTGTTGAAATTACCCACATATACATACATATTGCCTACAAGTCTCCTGAGCATTTTGACAATAGTTACTTTAAAATCCTTATGGAATAATTCTAAGTCCTGAGTCATTTCTGAATTTGATTTTGTCTTCATCTCTTGATAATGCTTCGTTTTTGTTTTCTTTTTTTTTTTTGTATTTTGAACACACAGGCACACGCAGATACACATACATGCATGTTACATATAGACATATTGAATAATAGAACTTTGAGGAATAGAAAGAAGGTACATCCAGAAACCACACTTGAAATATTTCTGGTGCTTTCAGAAGACTCAAGAATGCTAGTATATATGAAACTGGGTGATTGAAGGAGAGAGAACAATATAACCAGAGACACAATGGAAGCCATGTTACTTGGGTCATTCCCAGAATCTTGAATTGTACAATCTAAGAATTTTTGAATAATATAATCCAGACTTCACAGAGTTTTGAGTTTGAGCTGATTATCTGAAATACAGATTTAGAGGCAAGGAAGTCAGTTGGACATATGGCTGAGAAGACTGGCATGATAATGTTTATTGAGGAAAAAGTGGTCCTTAGATACTATCTCAAACTTCGAAATTTGGAGGGCCACAATTTATTTCTTGTATGATTATTTATCATGAGGGTTCTCACACCAGGAAATGGATTCAATATCCTGTCATGTGGAAGAAGTTGCAAGGCATGTTTAAGATATTAGTCATCCCTTATTTAGAGATGACAACAGCCTCTAGCCAGGCCCCAGCTTCAGCTGCAGCCTCCAGTCATTTATGATTACTAAAAACCATTGCTAGTTCCATATAACCCAGTCAGTTGCATTTAGCCTTAGAAATCTATTCAATAGGACTTTTGATATGCAGGCCAAACAAAGAAGGCACATTGCCAATAAGTCATATAAGTGGAGGCATGCTCACAACAATAAAAATTATGACCTTGAGTACATATGCTGAATCAGAGTATTTCTGATCTTGAATGCACACCACCTATAACACAGCCAATTAATGGCCTTGGTCACATACTAAAAACATAACATAGCCTGCCACGGTTGTTCTTTTAGGGCCTGTCCCTATACTATTCAACTCACTTTATGAAAGCATGTAGTTTCAACAGTTAAAGGTGCATTCTCACCTGGGATTTCTGACTCTTTTGAAACCCTATTTAAGGTTTCTAGGATACCAGAAAGTTCTGATGATGTTGTCAGTAAATATACTTACGTCATTTATGATAAATATACTTAACGTTATTTACAATAAATATACTATGATAGGATCTGTGAAGCCTTTTCCTGATTCCAAATTCCAAAGGATAGCCAAGTAAGGAATTGTTGGGGGGCATATAGACAAAGCTTATGGTCCATTGTGTGAGGTTTTTCCTGCATGGGAAGGAGCTTGTGGTGGGGAGATGTGGTGTGTCATAATCTCAGGGGTCACATTCCAAATTTGTGTATTTTTATTATAACCATTCTAAAAATTTCGAACTATAATTAGGCCATCCATATTTTTCAGAGGTAAATGTATGTAAGTGTGTGACTATATAATTGTAATTTATAAGTTTCCTGTCTTAAGCTGGAAAAAAAAGTTTATTATCTTAATAAACTTTATAATATTATAGCATATTGGGTAAATAAAATTCAAGCTTCCATGTGTATTTTATAGCATATTTTGGGAATCTTTAACAAATTTGGTAGCTCAATATATTTGGAAAAAAATGACACATTAAACCTCTCTGGGCCTGGATTTCTTTTATGTATATTGAATGAGAATTTTCTATTTTTTTCTTATGTGAGCTTTGTAAAATAGTATTTTTCAAAGAATTTTTAACTACTTAATTTAGATGTTTGAATTTGTTCATGTATTACAAGTATGTTTATCTTTTTTCATGTGATACTTTTCTGTTATTCAATATTACTTAGGTTTATAAAAGTAAATAACCTTTTCAAAAACTCCCTGCTTTTATTTATTGAAATTCACTATGGTAAAGAAGATGATTCCTATTTCATTAATTTCAACTGTAATGTAAACTCTAACATAAACCTGATTATTATGATTCAATCTGACATTTAAGTGCATGCATATAAATTTTTAGTTAAAAAGAGTTTTGTGTGGGCGTCACAATGCCCCTTAAACCTGCATTGTTGTCCTGATCCCCATGTTGTATTTATGGTATTTCTGCTCATCTTCTCCCTGCACTGACAAGCAACTGAGCAAGCATGTAGCTAGCCTCTCTTATTCATTTCCCACCAAAATCACCTCCTGTGACTGAGATGCTGCAGGATATAGAGTTTTTGAGATCCAATCTAAATCAAGGGAACTCCTTCAAGCAGCAAAAATGGTTTTCCCATCTTTCCCAGTCCTGATAGAACTACTGTTGCCCATTGAGCTTTTGTTAGGGCTAAGGGGCAGACCCAGACTATAAATTCACCAACTCCCACTGTTTTTATCTGAGGTTTGATTGTTTCTTGTGAATAAATTCTTTTCAGTTCAATGAATTCTTTGCTTTATTTTAGAGCTCAGAAGTGGCTATTAAAAAACAACAACAAAAAAGAATCAGCTATAATTACTTATAGAGAAAGGATTTGAGAAACTCCCCTTCTACCATGGTGGGATTTCTGCCTCCCAATATTCACGTTTAAAAATGCAAGGTATTGGGGCTGGGGTTGTGGCTCAGTGGTAGAGCACTTGCCTAGCATGTGTGAGGCACTGGGTTTGATTCTCAGCACCACATATAAATAAATAAATAAATAAATAAATGTCCATCAATAACTAATAAAACATTTTTAATATACAGGGTATATGTTCAGCAAGTAAGATGGGTTAGTGAGGGAGCAGACACTCAAAAATTGCAGACACCCATTAACCTGAATTATGTGATAGATATATTTTCCCAAGGCATATGGATTTGGATTCAAATTTTTTTCTTTTTTTTCTTTTTTCTTTTTCTTTTTTTTTTTTTTTGTGTGTGTATGTGTTTGTTTTGGTACAAGAGATTGAACTCAGGAGCACTTGACTGCTGAGCCACATATCCAGCCCTATTTTGCATTTTATTTAGAGACTGGGTTTTACTGAATTTATTAGCACCTAGATTTTGCTGAGGCTGGCTTTGAATTTGCAATCTCCCTGTCTCAGCTTCCCATGCTTCTGGGATAACAAAGCCTGCACCGCTGCACCCTGTGATTCAAATATTTTATTCAGGTATTTAGATAAGGATAATTCCAGAGGGCTAGAAATTTTTGACATGTTTAGTATATACAAATGTGAAAATTTAAGCAAATTAGGTAACTTACTCAGTGGCTCCAAAGAGAATCATAGTGTGCAAGTGATCCTAGAATCCTTTATCATAACCTCAAAAGTTCAAAATCAAATAAATGCAGTAGTGTTATTTTTCTTACAGTTTCACATCTACTTCAAGAGACACTCAATATCTCCTTATATCTTCTTGGTACAGTAGTTATTCTGTATTTGCATATATTTGAGATTTTTAAAGACTCTGTTAAACTTCTATTCATGCCCCATATTATCTGTTTATATTAATTTACATTTTAGAGCAAGTTAAAATGGATTATTCATGTAAATAATTACACTACTAGAATAAATCATCATCTCTTCTATCCTTGGACATAATGACACATAATTTTATTGGAAAATCATTCTAAACACTTTTTTTTTAACTTTAGCTTAATAGCTTTGATTTCAAACATCAATTTATTTTAGTATATGAATATGCATTTTTCTTTGTACCTATTATACCTTAAATTGTAGGTTGGCAAAATCTATGCAAACACTCACATACATACACACAACTATGAATGTACCTTACACAAAACTTCGTTCACCCTAAATTCCGTCAGACAATTCCATCAGACACCAAAGTAAATTGTAAACTTCAGTGAGGTTAAAAAAAAAAAAGAATTTTGGGAGGTAAGCTGAACTTGGTGAGCTGCATTTCCAAGGTGACAACTAATAGTTCCTGAGGGAAATTGCTCACTGTAAAGTTCTGAGGTTCCCTTTGTTGGCAACCCTTTGCCATAGGGCAAGAACAAAGTCAAAGGGACAGATGAAAGTGATTGAAAGGGAGTGTAAATAGAATGACATGAAGTTCCCAGGTTCCAACTGAAGGAGCAGAATAATCTTAAACACAAGGTAGGGATCTGAAACAACTCTTTGAATCAAAAGAAGACTCTATTAAGCATATCTAAGAACTATTTAGAAATATACCATGTATGCTATAGTTTACATTCCATTTGAAATTAACTCTAGAGACCTCAAGTCATCTAGAAGTTATGTATTGTTTACTTTGTTATGTTGTCCCTAAAGTACCTCTCTGTGGGAGAAAGATAAAATAATAATGTTGTAGGTTATTTTTATATTGCTCACCAAATAAGATTTGCACAATCTCTTGTATGGCGTATGTTTTGTGATTGTTGCTTTAATGCTTCTTTGGTATTTGTCTTTCCTTTTGCTTCTCCCTTTTCCCCCACTCAATTAAAATTAAATGTGTTTTGATTGATTTTTTTCATTCACAATCCATTTTCAACCATGATTCAATTATCCATCATTATTGTGAGAAATAAATATAAAACTCTACTTTAAGGGCACAAAATGAGTTAAATCAAGGTCTTTTTATAAAGAAAACCCAAGCAACATGCCAAATATATTGGGCAGCAGATCAGAGCTTGAATAAAAAAGGACCCAAGGGATTACAATAGTGTTTATTCTTTTTCAAGTGAAATAATCAGTTTAATGTATATTTGGAGATGATCAAAAGAAAGAAGGATGTTGTTTCCAGTAAAATGTTTACTATCTGAACTCTGCAGTTGATTCCATATTCAAATGGATCATATGAGATGAATAGAGCATGAGACACAGCTTCTCAGTAATCCATAGAAAATCCTTTATAGTTGCAGTTAAATGTTTTGGTAAAATGTTTGCACATGCTTCTATTTTTAAAACCTATTTTTATTGGTTTAAAATAAAGTATGATAACCTACTTTTAATCCAAAGGATTATTCTATTTTTATTTCATCATTTATTTATTTGTATTTTAAAAACATGAAAATTTATAAATTTTATGTTTTTAATTTGATAAGCTCAGGTAATAGGAAATCTGATTCCTAAGAAAGGAATTAAATACACACCACTAGTTCTGAAGAAAAAAAAACATAAATAAGTGGTATTAAGGAAATAGTAGTATGTTTATATTTTATTTTAAAATGTTGATGATAATGTCAAAATGCAGTATTCTTTTACTTGAGGTTTCTAACTTACAGTTATCATAGTAATTTTACTTGGTTAGCTTATACTAGAGTATAGAATACTGCTTTTGCCAATATTTTGCTTAGAAGAAGTTCAGATAAAGAGGAATACGTTTCCCAAACTGTTTTAAATTCTAGTAGGCAAAAAGATGGACTATCATAACCCTCCTTCTAGCAAGGAAGTTTGCTCTTTTACAGGGAATTCCAATAGAAGATAGAAGAAAATATGAAGTGAACTTAGCCAATCCCCAAAAGTCAAATGCTGAATGTCTTCTCTGTTATAAGGAGGTGGATTCATAGTGGGGTAGGGAGGGGGAGCATGGGAGGAATAGACAAACTCTAGATAGAGCAGAGGGGTGAGGGGGAAGGGAGGGGCATGGGGATAGAAATGATGGTGGGATGTGATGGACATCATTTCCCAAAGTACATGTATGAAGACACAAATTGGTGTAAATATACTTTGTATACAACAGAGATATGAAAAATTTGTGCTCTATATGTGTAATATGAATTGTAATGCATTCCACTGTCATATATAAATAAAAAATAATAAAAAGTTGGAATCAGGAGAAAAAAGAAGATAGCCTCTGTCAGTTCCTTTGTGGATTGTTTTAGGTGTCTCGGCTCATACCATTTCAGAAAATCCCCAGTGCTATTCTGGGCAGAGTGTGGAGGGGAAAGCTTCACGTTTTGTTGGGTCATCATCTCCAGCTACCTAATCTTGCTTTTTTCTTTTACTTCTTTAAACTATTTCTCTAATAAGTATCTTGCAACCCAAACTCCATTTCACAGATTATCTGGAAAAAACTAACCTTAAATGAATCTAATATGGATGCAAGGGCCATGTTTTGTGGAGTAAAAACCACTTTTCAGGTTTATGTCTGTTCTCTGTGGCAAAATAATCTTTAATCTTCATGCTCTCTATTGGGAACTCTGTAATATATCAGTGAAGTACATACATGCTCACGCTCAAGGAAGTATACATACATATATACACATACATACATATATACATATACATACTACCTCACTTCTAAAAATTGAGCATGTACATAGCACATAATTTCCTTAGGCTTATTGCAAAAGTACTTCAGAGAAATGATCTCTCTTTTCAGTAGGGTATCTTCCTAAGTTTTTCAAACACCTTCATATATTACCCTATAAGTAAACAGTTACACAAGCAACAATTTTCACTGGAATTCGAAAATATGTCTTCACTTGTCTATAAAATATTTAACTTTGCTATTTTGCCATATGATCTTGTTTTATTTACCTTACCAATCCAAGTATATTACCATTTCCCTAATATGTTAACATTAATGAGAATAAAAATAATCTTAAATTTTCTTTTTGTATTTTTGGCAATGTAAGATATCTAATTACTTAAAACAGAATAGAATAGCTAGAGGTTTTTCCTTTAATGTAGGAGATTCAAATATTGAACTTCTATGTAAGAGAAAAAACTATAAAAATCATGCATTATAAAAACATAAATGTGATTACTAGGTCAAGTTAAATAATTGTCTATTCTTAAACTTCATGATAAATTCTTTTAAGTCTATGTTCAATGTACATAACATATATCAATTTATGTTTTCTGCTATTCATTGTAAAATATTTTCAAATATGTCTTTTGGAATTTTTGCAAATATTTAACAATACAAAAACAAGTAAAAAGAAAGTCATTTAGGAGAAGAATAAAATTTCAAGCTATAAACATGTATTTAACATTTACTGGAGAAAAAAATCGAATTTGTTCTAATGAAGGGTAGATTCTATTATAATGAATATTATGTGGAATTAAAACACTTGTTGTGAAGAACATACTTTGTAAATTGGCATATTCCTCCATATATAAGATATTCCAGTTACTACTGCCTTTCAAGGAAACAGATGCCTCCTTGCTTGTACATCTGAAAATCAGATAATTCCAAGCATTTTCCAACCAGATCTGGTGAAAGACAAAAAGAGATCCACCCTGGCTGAGTAGGAAGAACTATCTGATACACACTAACAGAAATTAGTAGAAGACATCTAACAGTAGATTTGAGGAAGATTTATCCAGTAGGGCATTAGAAATGTGCTGGTGAATGGGTCCCCCACATCACTGAGGAGTTCATTGGTAGCTCTTCTCCTAGGTCAGCAATTCTGAAGTCAGTATTGGTGATACAGTTAAGACTATTAATAACCCTGGAGATGGTGAAGCGCCAAAGTAACAGAAGCCAGGTGGTATCACTTACCTCATAGAAGTAAGAACAAAGTGACAGAATCCATTGTAGAACGACAGAGGGCCAACAAAAATAGTTTTACCCACATAAATTGGTTGTTAGCAGATTGTGCTATCAGTGATACCTAAATTAACAGAATCATTGTTAATATGCAACAATCAGAAGAAAGGCAGCTCCTGTCATCACTCTATTTAAACTGTATGATCCTTGCAGAAGCCAAATAGAGAATTACTATGTACTGCTACAATCTTAAGCAATTTGCCACCAATATTGGCATGCAATATATGTTATCACTGGTAGAGGGCAAATCTTAGGTACAAGTTATGCAGCAGTGGATTTGATTACTTAGTTGTTTCTTATCTTGTCAGAAAAAAAATAGTACTCAGATACAAATTGTGTTCACTTCAACTGTCAAGATTACTACTTTATATATTGTTCCAGGTTTAATTATGTAAACTTTTTCAGAATATAGTTATAAGGACTCTAGACTAATGTTTTGTCCCACAGATCATAATATTGACCAATTATATTGATATCATCTCATCCAGCAGAATGAGCAAGGTGTAGCTAGTATTTTTTCATACTGGCAAGACTTAATGGGAAATACAAATTCTAAAATATCGCTTGCAATAATACTACAATGTGAAAATGTAGTTATAAATCTATCATGCAACTTTATTTATAGTAGAAGAGTAATTTTAACTATGACCCACTATTTTAGCCCAAATTTATATTCTGAAACAGAAAACATCTCAAGCATGACAAAATTGGCCATGTCAAAATGACATAAAACAATAAATTAGGAAAAAAGCAACAAACTAATATACCCAACAATCTTATCATTTCCAGAAAGTAGCTTTCCGCCATCTACCAAGTTAAAATAAGTACATTATTTTTATTGTTATGGGTTCTAAGCTCTGAAATCTAGTCTGATGCATCTGTAATACTATTCTAACTTTCTCATGATTATGTAGAACTTTGAGATTATTTTGAACAGTTGAAGTAAACTTGTTGATTAGATAATTAGATACCACCACAAAATGGCAATGACAGAAGAGTGAAGTAAAAGTTTAATGTCTGTGTTTTGTGCAGAGGGTGTGGTTGAACTTAAGATGAGGCAGAAGTTTAAACATGTTCAATATAAAAATACAATTATGATGGCTCTACTGTTTTTCTTGTTACTAGTTGACCTATTGTGATTAAAGAAAATTCAAGGTTTAAAATTCGTTTGGGGAAGACTGGGAAAAGCAAAATTCTCATGGTAGGATTATAGAAGGCACAAGAAATGTTTCATAATCTAACATATTTTAGATGAGAAAGTAGCATGCCATTTCCTGACAGACCAATACTGACAACTCAAAAGAAACTCTAAAATGTACTTTTTATTAATGATTTACTAAGTGTGAATACAGGACAAATCTTAAAGTTGACATATCTTTACGATGGTAGTGGTTATTTTTTCACACTTTGGTGCACCTGAAATCAGACAATATCTTATAATTGGTGAAATTCTAGATGTAGTAAAAAAAATCAGGCTGTTGTATTTTATTCTATCATATACAAAATATACAATTTTATGTATATCTATGTTTGTGTGGAAAAGATGTAGAAAGGTTTCAGTATTGTAGATTTTCAAATTCAGTTCACCTCATAGTGATTTCATTACAGTGAAAAGTGGTTTTGATATATCATCACTTTAAAGTAAAATTGGTTCAGGGAGTCGAGTAAAGGTTGCATT
Source organism: Urocitellus parryii (assembly GCF_045843805.1). Taxonomy (NCBI): domain Eukaryota; kingdom Metazoa; phylum Chordata; class Mammalia; order Rodentia; family Sciuridae; genus Urocitellus; species Urocitellus parryii. The sequence continues at coordinate 50,353,898 of NC_135532.1, forward strand.
TTACAGGTTACTGAAGGAAGGGTAGTTTTCTTAAAGACATTTTATTAAGATGTAATGAGCGCTACCCTGATGCTTTCTTTTCCACTTTACTATGTACCTATCTTCCTTATTTGACTTGATGTGAATTCACAATGTCTAAAACCTTCTAGCAAAGTTAGAATGAGCTTGCTATAGCGGCTAAACAGATATTGCAAAAGTAAAAGAAAAAAAAAAACCTCACAAAGTGAATTCTTGTTTTTTTTTTTCATTCACAAATGGGTTTGTGGAATAAATAGCATTGGAATATTAGTTTATTAAACTGTAAATGTGAAGTTCTGTAAGACATGATTCTCATCTGTCTTAAAATTTTACATTGTCCCAACATAAGGGAAAGAAATGATCTTTTAGACAAATTAAAAATGTACCTACCAAAAAGTAACATATGCCTCTGGAAGTAGAGCTTTAGAATAAAACCATATAATAACCATAGTGGGGACTGTAGACTATTATATTCCTTGGAAATGGAAGAATGGACACCAATGTAATAGAATTACTTGTACATTACTACACCTCTTAAAAGTATTGATAGGCAATTCTATCCATTGAAATAAGCAGGATCTTGAAAAGAAATTCAGATTTTTGTATTTTGGAATCATTAAGGAACATAGTGACATGTTTCACTAAGTCATCATATCTGAAGTGATACTTTACTGTGTTAATGGATGGATATAATAAATTATTTTGTTAAATAAGTTTATGAAACAAAAGATTGACATTATTCATATGTTTATTGTACATTGCTGAGAGGAAAGTATAAGTTTTCCAAGTAAATTTGCTGATGAATACTTCTTTCTGAAGCTAGATTTTCAAATAACAAGTTGGCAGACTGCTTTTGAGCAAAAAATCCATATTAATAATCACAGGATATCTAAAGTCAGTGGAGTTAAAAATGAGCATTTCTTTTAGCTCAACTACTTAGTGAACTAACAGGAAAACAATATTTTCTAAGAGAAAATATGGTTTGTAGATATAATGAAAATATTTAAGGTCATTATTGACTTTATTTTCTTTCATTGGGCTAAATAGAATTTTATTCTCAGTATAAGATAAACTTTTAAAATGGTCATCTCTGTCACTAGATTATGAGGACTATGTTATCTTCCCTGCATTGTGTTGAGTGACATGTGGTAAGCATATACATTTTTTAAATAACTGAATGGATAAATTGTATGCTAAAAAGGAAGTAGATAAAAGTTATAATTATAAAATAGCACCATATATTATATACTAGGAAATTAATATATTGTTCTGAATCTAACACAGGATTTTTCTTGGGACATGTAACAAACAAGAAAATTTAAGCTTCTAGGATTTATTTCAAGATAAATAGACTCTAAGGCTAAATACAATATGAAACCTAGTTAGAACTACTGATTTTGTACTCAGCTTTTTTTGTGGGGGGGCAGGGGGGTGCCAGGAGATTGAACTTGACACCTGAGTCATACCACCAGCCCAATTTTGTATTTTATTTAGAGACAGGATTACTCTTGTTGCTTAGCACCTGGCTGTTGCTGAGGCTGGCTTTGAACTTGCAATCCTCTTGCTCATCCTCCACAGCCTCTGGGATTACAGGTGTGCACCACTGTACCTGGACCAACCCAATTTTTAAAGACCTTTTTTTTTTCAATTCCATTCTGTTGTCACTGAAGGTAAAGAGAAGGAAAATGAAAGAATTGAGACTGTTTTCAATAAGATCCTTACTTACAGTGAGAGTTACATCCTCATCATGGTACTCAACCTAAAAGTTATAATCAAATACACATGAAGCAATCAAAGACCTTGAGTTTTGAGGAATGAAAGAGCATTTAAACAGTACCAAAACTTGGGATTTTTTTTTTTGTAATGAATATTCTGAGAATTAGGATTCCGCAGTAGAAGAATTAGAGCATGTTGTTAAAAAATGTTACACAATAAGAATAGAACTAAAATCATTAATAAATGCAATAATAATAAATGCAAGGAACTTGCCCTTAAGTCAAATTTATCCCCTTTAAATAAATGAATTTGATATTTTCAACAATAGACCTTCTCAATAAATAGTCTTCTTTGTCTAATTATCATCTACTCATACAAAAGTTTCAACAATATATTCTCATTTCTTCAGCCTGATTCAAATCAATTCCAATCATCAAAGAACTTAACCAAGAGTTTCATTAATTGTCTATAAATTTTTCTAGGCTTATTTGTGATATTAACCTCTTTGATCCTACAGAAACCATTTCCTCAAACAATTGATTATCTAGCAGAATTTATTACAGGGTAGAAACGAAACCAGAGAAAGCAAGTGAGTAAACAGTAATAAACCTCAGAAATCTTTCAATGTCCTGAGTGTTTGTTACAAACCTTCCAAGTCGGAAGGATAAATGCTATAATGATCATCAATTATGAAACTGTTCTTCTCTATTCAATCCTTCAGTCCTAACTAGACTGAAAACCACATGAGGTCATACATAAAAGCTCTGTTGGTTCCTTTCTCACCCATTGAAGATAGTAAATATGTAATATTCATCCCTTAAGTAAACCTTTACTTTTTCACTTGTCTTGATTTCTAGGAATAACACAGAGGGAAAAAAGCAATTTAAAAAATTAATATTACTGATTTCCTATGGGCAATTTCTGAAAAATTGGAATCAACTACCATTTTCAACTTAACTAAAATAATATATACATATATGTTTTATATATGTATTAGCAAACACATATATAGGTTCATAATACATATATATGTATATACCCTTAGAACAGTTAGATATAAATCAAACATGATAAAATACTCTTTTGTATTCAAGTGCTTATTAATTGTTAACAGGAATAAAACAAAATATGAAGCCAGAAATGTACCAGTTGAAGTTGGATCATTTTTTGACACAATGGTGATAAATGTACCTTGACCTCCTTTATAAAATCTATTCATTAAACTATAATACTGAATATTATTGGAATAATGTCCAGTATGAAAGTAATATTATTTGTTTCTTCTAGCAATAGATTATTATGATGAAGATATCAATGAATATACTAAATGAATCATTTTAGCTAATATGTTCTCTGTGAACTAGTTAATCTTAAACATTGCTATTGAGAAATTCAGTTTCTGTTTTGTGTTCTCAATTGCATTTCTATGTTAGTAAAGTTATTTTAAATAGCAACTTATTTTTTGGAAACAGTCCTTGATTTGGGCCAGTTACATAACCCTAAAAATCTCCAGCAGGAGGAAAACATTTTCAGCTCTATTTAGTACTGTATGTCTTAAGAAAAAGAAAAATAAACAAAGTACTATTACTTCAGCTTCAGATATCCCAAGATCCATTAGGTCAGTTTCTTTCTCTACATTTGTACTTCCATAAATCTAATTCTTTTATTAAAGTCTGTTGATGGTTTGATGTATTTTTTAAAAAAATGTATTTAATAGTATAGTAGCTACATATATGAGCATGAACATCACAAACTGATCACTGAAAATGTTCTTTTATAAGTGTCTTCATTCTCACACTGTCGGTATTTAATTTAATTATGCTACCACATTGAGGTAAAATTTTCCAACTGATACCTAATGTGTCTTCCCTGTTATGTGAAAATCCTCATGCATCCCAGTATTTTTTATGTTGATCACAAAATATGACAAAGTTCTTTTTCACAAGCAATAACAAGAATGAAAATTTGTACATATCATTTAACCAAACAATGATGTTGCTAATGATGTTTCATTTTTGAAATGATTTATCAGTGAGCTTTATAGAGTATGAAAAGTGCTCTGAGAAAGGATTTCCTAGCATATCACAACTAAGACGATCCACTTGATGCCTGTGATTTACTGAGTGAGCAATGATTTCCCCACTAGCAACATTGCATCAATCATCATGAACATTTTTATAACTTGGTAAGACAAGTTACATTCATTAGATTGTCTCTTGATTGGTTTACAAAATTTTAGAATATTAGTAAGCTGAACACAGAAACATAAATCTGTAGTGCAAACTGGTTCTGACAGATCTACATATAAATTTGACGCTAATTGGTTTGTCAATAAGTGATTGGCATCCAATTTAGGCATATTCATATATAAACTTTATAAACAAAGCAAAACTTCATATCATACAAGCAATAAAAAATATAATATATTCATGGCCAAATCCAAAAGAATCTATTTTGAAACATTTTTTATTATGAATATATTCTAATAAGAATTACTCTTTTCTTTTCTTTTCTTTTAAAAGAAAGAATGGTAGGGAGAGAACACTGCAGTGATATGAAAAGAATGGATACCTTAAAACATACTATAGTATTTGAATATACTTTTAACTGACTATATTTTCTTTTAGCTGACTATAAATAATAGGCAGATTTTCAGGAAAAGTTATTTCCTGGAGTGAAAATTATGACACCTTGAAAACATCTTCTAAAATGCAAATATCCTGATGAGTTAAGAGTCTAGGTATTTCTTAAAAGTGTGTCATTTTAGCCCACAGAAATGTGTGACAGACATAGGCAATAACTATGCAGGGTAGATTTCAAGCTTTCTCATAACTCTATTAAAATAGTAATCCTGTGTATTAGATATTGATTCGAGATGTTCACAAAATTTAGGGTATCATGTGAGCTATAAATTCTGTTTAGATAAAATAGGGCATGAAATTCTGTTGAAGCGCCTGGTTATAAAGTAAGGGGCAGATGAGAAGCACAACAGAGGAGTGCTGCAGAATAGCTATGGTATGTCATGGAATACAAAAAGGGAAGAACTCAAAATTATCACTCAACCTTTCCTTCCAATGAAATCAATCTCTCTCTCTCTCTCTCTCTCTCTCTCTCTCTCTCTCTCTCTCTCTCTCTCTCTCTCTCTTTCGCTGGTTCCCCCATCCCCCTTAATATATATGTATATGTATATGTGTGTGTGTGTGTGTGTGTGTATATAATTTTTATTGACTGGCACCAGATAACATATGAGAAAGATATTATCTATTCAGGAAACTTTAAGAATACCTGAATGAGTCTGCGAAAATGGAATTAGATCTTTAATCATTGATCTTCATGTGTTCCAGGAAAAGAACTTGAGAAGTAAAATGCCCAAGAATAGCATCTGAAGCTCCTATGGCTTGAGTAACTCTGCCATAAATATTCAATCAGTGATGAAAACAAAGTCCCAGCAACTGTGACCATACTCTACACCTGTAGTTCAGTGTAAATCAGATTCATGTTAGACCGTCCCAACTAAGTAAAGCTGCGTGGCTAATTATTTCAATTTTGACACTGCAACAAATAATGCTACCTAATAAACATCTTGCATTTGGAAATTACTAAAACTTTATATATAAATGTGTAAATGAAAGAATGATGTTTAGACATAAAAGTGTTTGCCTTTTAAGGTTAAGAGTGTGTAAATTTTAATCCCATTATATAAATATGCCACCCTATCCACTTGAAAGTGTGTAACATGCTTTTTCTTCCATTTCCTCCTATAGTGTAACAAATAGCTTCCTCTTTTTGGACAAGAAAATTAGCCCCTCTATAGGCAATTTCCTTGATTATAGAATAGAATGAAAATATAGAAATTCAGAGGTTGAAATGGGAATAGTTCACAAATTTAACAGGCCTCAATTAATGCCTCTGACACAGGGAGGTACAATAGATAATAATAGCTGACATTATTATTTTTTTTCTCTTAAATCATAATGAGAAGGAAAAGGGAAAAAAAGGAAAATTCTTGTTTTTCCTTCATATGTGATCTTGAAGTTTTACACTGACCTTGTGCTGACCTAATAACCATTCATTACTGAACTGAAAATTTAAATCTAATTTGTAGCTCCATGATATTTCCTTATATTTTTCAGCTTTGTTTTTAAGAATTCTCTCTATATTAAATATATCTGTCACAGATACTGTGTTGCTGAGTATAATAGCCTCTTTATTTTAAAAATGAATCACACTATATTATTTGCTCATATCTCTAACACATCTCATTTCCTTTCTGTGTCTCTCCATTTTTAGTGATATTCAGGGCTGACAATTTAGGATAATAAGTTATTTTAGTTAAAAGTCTGTTTACTATCTTTTTCTGAATCAATGTGATTGAGGATCTCATAGATGACTTTTTCAATATGAAACAAATTCAATACTAGTGATAAAGAGCTGAGGCTGATGTCATGCTGAAATTCTGTCATAGCGTCCTCAGTGCTGTTCTTTATGATCACTGATTCCTTTGTTCTGTTTCCTGGATATTGCTAATGCTTATGGAACTGCACTAGATGACAGTAAATTGATTTGGACTGATATTATTTTTATACTTTTATTTGTTTCTGAAAATGATTCTTATTCTTCAAGGCATGACTGTGTTACCATTACCTCTTTATTCTCCCAGTATTCTATTCATGATAACATTTTTTTCATTTTGAAAATATTGTTATTGACAATAGCAACAATTGTTGAACAAAATAATGAGTATTATACATTAATCACATGACTCACATCAGGATGTAAGCAAGAGTTTTTTTGTATGTGCACACACATAAAAATAATCAATGCATAGGTATAAAAATATCTGTAAAATTAGTAAGTTTTTCATTTTGTTCTTTTAGAGGCTGATATACCACTAATTTATGATCTCTGGTAACTATCAATGTGTTCTCCCCTTTTATAATTTCCACCTTTAAAAATGTTTTATACACACACACACACGCACACACACACACACTCTCTCTCACATATTTCTGTTCTTCAAACAATACTCACTTTATTTCAGGTGAAAATCTTGGAGTTTAGAAGAATTAACTGCCATCACCACTTATAATCTACAATGTGGATTAATTCTATGGTTCTATGACTAATAACTCTAAGCTCAATAAATGAAACATTTTGGGATTATGAAATTAAAAAATGAATGCAATAAGTAATGTAATAATATTCTTATATTGACCCTTCTGAAAAGGATTAAAACCCATATTCTTTACTGCTTCTTTTGATGTCTTATTTTGCTTACTGCACAATTTTGCATGTTCACAACAGTCTTACAGTTGTGAACACTACACTGTAGCAACTACACTCATGGCCATTTCAGCCTACACTTGTGTGATATGATCTGAGTTAAGTCTTGTATTGAAATGATCTAATTTTTTTTGCAAATGCTCATATAGAAATATATTTTAAAATATCTGTTGAAAAGAATTTTATTTTCTGTAATATTATCAGTATTACCATTAAATAATTTCTAAAAAGTTTTTGATTCTGAGATAATTTTAGATTCACAAGAAATTGTAGAAAATAATACAAAGCTGTCATATACTTTTCCCTAATGTTAATATATTGTAAATCTAGAGCACAATATCAACAAATTATTGATAATGACCCATCAAAACACAACACCATACTCAAAAGATGCCTCACATTTTCTCTTCAAATAGCTACACATATTTCTTACTCTTAACCCCAGAATTCACTTATCATTTCCCCATATCTTTAGTTTTACCATTTCAAAAAAGCCATATAAGTAAACTCACACAGTATGTGATCTTCTTGGTTTTTTTTTTCCCTTCACAAAACAAGTCGTTCTCTGTATCAGGATGAGAAGGAGAAGGCAAACATATTATGTTTACCTATATTTTCACTAAAATTTTCGCCTTTTGATCTTCCTTCCTGATGTCTCAAAATTCTTTCTCAGATCACATTCTTTTTGTTTAGATAATTTTCTTTAGTCATTCACAAATTATTTTAGATTCTTTTCATAAGAAAATGTCTGGATTACCACATATTTCTAGATGGTATTTTTACTGAATATAAAATTCTTTTTGAGGATCTCTTTCTTTTGACTCTTGAAAAATATTATGCCATTACCTTTTGGTCCTCAGTGTTTTTGATGAGAAATCCAATATCATCCAAATCAGTTTTTCCTTACAGGTAAAGCATGGTTTCTCTCTTACAGATACTAAGTTATATATCTTTTCATCACTGTGACCAAAATACCTGGCAAAACCTACTTAGGGTAGGTAAAATTTATTTAGGGCTAACAGTGTTAAAGGTTACAGTCCATAGACAGTCAAATTCATTGCTTTGGACACAAAGTAAGGCAGCATATCATGGCAGAAGATCATGGTGGAGGAAGGCTGCTCCTCCATTCATGGTATCCAGAGAAAGAGAGAGAGAGAGAGAGAGAGAGAGAGAGAGAGAGAGAGAGAGAGAGAGAGGTGCAAAGGACCACAAGGAAAATAAACCCTTCCAGGGCACTGATTATAGTGGCCCACCTTACCTAGCAACATACTACCTACCTAATAGTTACCATCCTCTCCTTCCAATCTAGGAGCAACTCTCATAGTCCAATCATTTACCTCTGATTATTCCTACATCAAATGGAGCTTTTAGGGGACACCTCATTCTAAACCATAATAAGTCATTTTCTTCCTCTTTTGTTTTTGTAAACTTGACTATTAAAGGATTACCTTGCTTGAAATGCATTCTGCTTCTTGAATCTATACATCACTGCCCTTTGTATAAGAAGTCTTCTTGTTATTTCCTTCAAAAATTTTGAGCTTTACCCTGATCATTTTCTCCTTCTGTAACTCAGATTTTATGATTAGTAGATCTTTGATTATGGCTCGCAAGTCTTCAAGGACCTTTTTCTATATTTCTTTTTGTAGTTATTTTTTTCTCTATTGTTCAGACTAAGCAAATCTATTGCTCTATCCTTAAGTTCAGCGATTATTTTTCCCACAGTCCACTTAAATCTATTGTGACATCCATCCATTGAGGTTTTGAACATTCCTATTATTTATTATTCCATTATTTATATTTGGTTATTTAGTTCCTTAAATCTCGTGTTTATTTTCTGGGATGTTCTAATTTGTTTCAAGATTTGTCATGGCTACTTTAAACATTTTTTTTCTTTTATTCAAGATTGAATCCAGGCAAGCTCTATGATTGAGCTGCATTTCCAGCCCTTTTTATATATCATTTTGAGACAGGATCTCACTGGGTTATCCAGGCTTGCCTAAACCTGTGATCTTCTAGCCCCAGTTTCCTGAATAGCTGGTATTATAGATGTGTGCTACCACACTCAGCTACTTTTAAATGATTATCAGTTTCAATATCTCAGCCATCTTCATATTGATATCCATTGATCTTCTTTCTCCATAAAACTTGTGTTTCTCTGGTTCTAGGTATGATCAATAAATTTCAGTTGAAGTATGGATGTTATATTATGAGATTTTGTATCTTATTAAAACTTGTGTTTTAGCAAGATTGCACTGACATAGCTCCAGCATAGAATGGGTAGGGTTGTATAGTTACTGCCACAAGGAGGATATATTCCTGTGTTCCCCACTTGGTCTCTATTGACATCTAATGTTAGATGCCTTTTATTGATGGATGATAGGGAGACTTCTTGTTATTTTCCATGTTGATCTCTCTCTTTCCACATATACACACACCCACCAGCACATTGTCAAGAGTTTTCAGTTGTGCTTAGAGAGAAAGGTGTATGAATTTCATGTTCTTTGAAGAAAAAAGTCTCATTAACTACATTCTATCTCTTTTCGTTATTTCCAGAATTAAGATACACAGATTTCGAAGTTACACCAAATCTTTCATGAACAGTAAACTTATTATCAACCAATAAAATAGCTCATGTAGTTTTGTGGCCATTTAATCATAAACATGTGATTTAGTAGATACAGTATACTTTTTCATAAATGCTTACCTATATACAGATGATATTTTGCCCACAATATTATTAACAGCAATAAATTTCTTACTATTTTATGTAGATTTCATAATGCACAAATTTTACTACATAAATAAACTGTTGAAATTTCCAAAGTTGTACTATTGTGAAATATTTAAAATGGGGCTTGTATGTTTTTGAGACAACTCAAAATGATTAACAAATTTTAAATTAGGCCAATTGATCAAGATTTAGAGAATGTGTCAATCTGTAGTTATTTTAATCATCCCTATGTTCAGAAAGAGTTTATAAAACATGATACTGTGTAAGAAAATTTTAATGTTTGAATTTTAAATTACACAAAGCTAAAATTATACAAAATCTGATGCATTTAGCAGCATCTACCTTTTTCTTGGTTTGGGGATTTGTCAGGGTTTTTAGCCCCCACCCCACCCCAACCCCCAACCAGCGGGAGAAGCGGGAAAAAGCACGCCTGGACCAGGACAAGCCAAGAAAAGTAAAGGTCGACTGTCCGCCCACCCCAGCCCTCCTCCCCCTCCCAGGAGGACAAACAGACAGGACAATCAGACATGCCAGGGAGAACAGTCAAAGCAGGATCTGTTTAATAAGGAAGTACACACAGCTTATATACTGCACAGGAGCCAATCAGAATAAAGGTCAGAGGGGTGGAGCAAGTTCACGGTGTACACCCATCCCATGGTCTGTAAGGGAAGGCTCCAGCTGTCCACGAGGGCGGAAGAGTCCTGGACCTATCCTGAGGTGGTTGGCCTCCTCCGACACCACCCACAGCACAGCCTCCTGGCTGATAGCCAGGAGCCTTCCCAGCCACATTTGCCCCAAGAGCAGGAAGCAGGCAGCCACGCCCTTCAGGGATTGAACCCACGGGGTGTTTAACATTGAGCTACATCCTCAGCTCTTTTTTTTATATTGTATTTTGAGACAGGGTCTCCCTAAGTTGCTTAGAGCCTCACTAAGTTGCTGAGGCTGGGTTTGAACTCAAAATCCTCCTGCCTCAGTCCCCGAGCCACTGGGATTATAGGCATGCACTATCATACCCAGCTGAGAATTTTCCTTTTAAGAAAGTCTTTATTTCTTTATTGAGTACTGTACTTGTCCATCACTGTTCATTCAAGCTTTCTTTGATGACTTTTTCTTCAGTCCTTTAAGATTCTATTCTCAATCACAATGTTTCTTGCACTCTGCATATTCCTTCTCTCCCATTTTTTTAACTCCATTTTCTTTCTGAAACCGTGCTTTCACAAATTGTCTAACATGTTTAATTACTTCCCAGTTCACATTTTCCAACTGACTTCATAAAAGACCTGAGTTCTATCTCATGTATCTCCAAAACAAAATGCATCTAATGCCAAGTGCAATCTTTGTGTTATGTTCCTTGTTGAAGATACGATTATTACTATCTGTCTTTCTCTTAGGTATATGCAATAATTTAGCAGTTTCTGAGCTTAACAGGCAGGAGGAGATGAACTAAATCTTAATTATTGGACTGTATCCTTCTCCCACTATTATAAACTTAAATATTTCCAGTATATTTTTACAATAAATTTGCATGTAAATATTTACTATAATTTATTAAAACGTTTTCATTACTACAGATGAAGATCATATAAAGTTTCTTTTTTTCAAGTTTATTTCCATGAATTCACAGTAATCCAATGTCATCTAGTATCTTTATTTTGTTTTCTCACATTTATAATGTTGCACAGATTTAAAAGTATTAACATAATATTTTTATTTGTTAACATTTATGTTTTTAAAGTATTTAGAGTAAGTTCATTTAAAGCTTTAACAAATTGTAAAATAAATTGTTTCTTCCATTTTCTAATTGCACTTAAAAATTTTGGTTTGAGGCATGTCAATCCAAAGTGAATATAGCAAGAAAGTTCTATTGCTCATGATCAGATGGCAGAGTGGATGATTCTGTCGAATGAAAAAGCATCAAGACATGAGAAAGGTTGATGGTGTCATGGAGTTGTCATAAGAGATGCTCAACTAGAGGCTATAATCTGCCTCTGGCTTGTGTGGATGAGTATGTTTCTGTGCCTCTCAAGTTTCTGACAGAGATTCTGATATTCACAAATTTTATAACTCAATAAAGGCAATGTTCACTTTTCTCAACTGTCATCACCCTGGAATTATCAGACATATAGTCCAGTTTTAGCAGCTCTCCAAGAAATATGTCAATCTAAATCATTTTCTAGGACACTTGGGCATAAGCAATTTGTGATTGTTGTCTACTAATTTTCTATCAGCATTTTATCTTTACCATGTATGTGTGTGTGTGTGTGTGTGTGTGTGTGTGAATACTTCTACCTATGACCACTGCTCCTGAAAATAAAATTCAGAATATGTTATGAAATAATCCCAGACCCAGCATTCATAGAATTCATGTATAATTATTCATATATCACTTATTTATGATAGAAACCTTTACAGGTACATGCTTCATTTGGCCTTAACACAAGAAAATAGAACAGTCCCACAGCTACTATGTAACGTTTACCCTCCTCAGGAATACATTATGTTAAAAGTATGAAGGACAAAAAACACAGGATCATGTATGTAGATGCAGAAAAAAGCATTGACATAATATAAAATTGCATGATAAAAATAATCAACAGAATGAGAGAAAAGTGAACTTCCTAAACCCAATAAAAGCCAACTGTGAAAAACCCACAGCTGACATCATATTTAAATAGTGAACAATTAAATGTTTTTCATTGTCTTAAATTGGAAAAGATACACTATGATGTTTGTTCTTATCAATTGTATTCAACATCTTACTGAAGGTGCCATAAAGCTTTGTTAAATAATCTAATTTTAATAAAGCCAACTTCTAAACAATTGTATTAATTAATGGAAGCTCAATTTTAAAAAGTAGAAATGAAAGATGACCTAAAACATTGAAGAAGACAATTCATCTCTCACTCTCTCTCTCTCTTTCACAATTGTGTCACAAATATATATATATATATATATATATATATATATATAGTCATAAATATATATATATATTTAAAATGTGATGTATATAATGTATATATAATATTAAATACATATATATAATGTGATGTATAAATGTATTATACATCACATACACTATATACATCACTATATATATATGTATATATATATATATGTATTTAATTCTAATATATTTCTAGTCCTGTATGTTATAATTCTTTGAATTATAATTGATGAAGAGGCTTTATTGACCAGTAATTTAAAAATATTCTATGAAAACTATTATTATAAAAAATTTACCTGATAATTGATCTAACAAATGAGAATTCCAATACTAGAATAAATAAGGTCCCAAGTATTTCTGTTACTTCAATCCCCAGTGGGACTACTCATATGCCTTGTAAATCTGAGCTGTATTTGACCTTTGGTCAAATAAATCAAAGGAAATGAGTGAGCTATGGTAGTTGGCTTCAAGAAATTTTGCAGCTTCCATTTTCAACTCTTGGAAAGATGCCTTGAAACTACAATATAAACAGGTAGATATTGTCTAATAATGATAGTAACATAGTAACATAGAGGGAATTGACACTGCTAATAGCCTAGAATCAGGCTATAAAATATATCCTTATTGTATAAAATTATGACCTTTACAGTAGTTAAAATGGTGTAGCAATAGTTAATTTGATAATTATTTTTTTGTCAAATGTAGAAAATAAAGCACAATATGGAATATTATACTTTACTGATGTTAGATGGTTTACTTACTACCTAATTCTGAGTAGAATCCAAGTAAAATTATCTTTTTTTACATTTTCTGTTCTTAGATATATCAAAGATTGTTAATTATGATTTGCTTCTGTACTACCTGTGGATATCTGACACTATTTGATTTTACTAAATTTATATTTTTAAAAACTGCCCTACAAGAATGAATCTGGATTGCTGAATGTTTTTGTGACCCATAAATTTTGTGCCTGAGGTGAGTACTACATTAACTTCATCATAATCTTAGCCCGTTATAGATTGTTATAAATTTGGTCTTTTGGTTTTTGTTTTGTTTATGTAATGTGTGTGTTTGTTTGTGTGTGTTCCATTTATATAAATGCCTCTTAACTTTTTAAATTTCAAATCAGGGAAAATTTTAACTGTGTGCATTATACTCATGTAAATTTTGTGTGTGTTCCACATGTTCTATCTGTAACTCTTGAAGTTAATGTCATTTAAGTGCTTGTAGTCACCAGGAAATAATTTGAAAAGTAGACTAATACATTATTTTAGTCTGATAAAAACACCTATATTATCCAAAGTTAATAATAAATACATTTTGATATGTCAATACAAAAATAATAATTTCCATGTAAACACAGTTTAATTGCTGAAGTATTTACAAATGATTAGGTCATATACTTTATTAGGATGTGTTATTTTCAGTGCATTCTTGGAATAATATTAAAGGGTGGGGAAGAAAGTGAGAAAGAAAAATGGTTATTCTATGCATTAAATTGTCACCTGAATATTTCTTTTCTTTAATTGTTTCTGTTTGATCATAATGTTGTAGAAAAAAAAACCTATTGAATTTTACATGATAAGATTACATCTGACATAAATATTGAATTTTTATGAATTTCAATATTTTATAATCACTGACCATAGCATATAATCATCTAAGACAAATTATATCTCCTTATCTTTATATATTTTTTCTTTTAACTGTATAATGTACTTTCCAGGATCCCTAAAGTTATGTTAATCAGTTTTTACAACATTTATATATTTTAATTATACAAAATCAGAAAATAGACTATACCAGTTTACACACAATAGAAAAGAAGGCAATAAGTGGATAGTTAACTGAAATGTTTATACATGATTAAGTTATATATTTATCAGGATATGTTATTTTCAATTAATTCTTGGAATAACACTAAGGGGTTGGGGTGAGAGTGAGAGAGAAAAATGGCTACATGTGAATAAGGTTACCATTAGCTTCCTAAAATATGTTGTATACTTTTCTTAATTTCTACTTTTTGAAATAATGTAGTTAAGGGAATTTTTTTAAAAATTTATAAAATTGAACTATAATATAGAATAGCATTTGATATGTTATTGTATGGAGACCATTCCAAATCCAATATGTCCAATAATCAAAATAAAAATAATAGTAAATGTATATGATATATATTCGGTGCCCCTGCTCCAAATATATTATATTTATTAATTAATTTTTGAATTATAACTTAAGGATGTATCTGTCATATTATGTTGTACAAGGTTAGTAAACTGAGTTATAAGTAGCTTGCTCAGGAAATTGCTAAATGCAGAAGAAAGAACTGAGCCTAGATCATTAAACAAAGAGCCTATCCTCTCCACTGGCAATGTATATGACTCTATGGATGGTTCTTGCCTTAAACCCGATAAAATTTAAAACATTTAAAGCTTCAAAAGGATTGTTTTTTAAATATTTTACAATAAAATTTCAATCAATACCTTTAAAAAAGAGTGTATTACTAATGTTGAAGTAGATGCAATATTGACAGATTTTCTTCCAAATTTTCTGTTACGTGGTCCCTCCTCCTGGCACATTTTGTGACTCTGTTTTTGATTCCTTCCTGGAAAAATTCATTGATAGAACATGGAAATGCTGAGCTATTTCCAAGGTATCCTATATGCTCCCATAATCCTTACTTAAGACTGTCTTTTTGAAAGTTCCTTAAACAGTGATTTATTATGAATTTATTTTTGAAAAATCATGGGAAATCATGGCTATGAATCTTCTAAATAGCCAAAATTTGCCATTTGTTCTTCTGTTTTAAAATTCTGGGAGTGTTGCATTCATCTGACATTTTCTAAGAAGCCACATTAATTTTAATGGCTAAAATAACAAAAATGTCTTTATTATTATTACTGAATTGGCAATTTGGAAAAGGCTCTATGATAATAGGTCATCTTTTTGCCCCATTTGGCATAAATTAGGTTGGCTCAAAAACTAATCATGTTATGGCTTAAATCTGAAATGTCCCTAAAAGTTCATGTGTTAGAATCATTTTTCCCAATGCAGCAGGTTCAGAAGTGGGGGTTTTGTGATTATAATTAGATAAAAATTGAAATAGAATACTGTGTTTATCTGTAGGCAGGCGAGGTATGGCTGGAGGATGTGGGTCATTGGGAGCAGATCCTTTAGGATTCTGTCTTTTCAAAGTCTTCTTTCTTGCTCTCTGACTGCTGTAAGCTAGGAAGTTTTTATCCACTATACTTTTCTGCCATGATGTTCTGCCTCACCTCAGGCCCAGAGATATGAAATTGTGGTTTATAAATTCTCAATTTCTCATTAAATATGATGTAGAATCCCACTGGTTGTATAGTTATATGTGTACATAGGGTAATCTTTTCCTACTATTACAGCAGGTGCTAAAGCAGGTTCTGTTGTTGTAGTTGTTTGCTTTTTTGGTTTGTTTTTCTGGGTCCCATCATATATCCCCTCTGATCTTTTTTTTTCCTCTTCTGGTCTAGGAGAGGTAATTTTTCAGCTTGCCCTGGGATGTTCCACAACCATTCCTTGTTAATTCTGCCTAATTCTTCCCAAACATTTTTTATCAATCCCTGTACAAAACTCACTTATGCAATTAAGTGAAATTTTACCATCTGTTTTCAAAAGGTGTCCTTACTGATTGAGCAAAATATACACCTTAGGTACTTCTGGGTTGAATATTGACTTATTCAATAATGAGCAACACAAATAGGTAAATTGCTTAATCATTTTAAAATTTCATTTTGTCATGCATGAAACGAAAATTATAGTATATTTTACCTCTAGGACTTTCAGAGTTTTAAAACAGAAGGCATATAAAGTGCTTAATATGGTGTCTGGCATGTCTTAAGACTGTCATTGCTATATAGCATAATTTCTTCATAGAATATAAATTCTAACTAGATATACCTAAATAAAATGTCATTATCATTTTCAAGAATGCTCATTTTTAGCTTTGTGAGTGGTTTCACACAATGAGGGAATTAGGATAGACATTTTCTTCTTAATAATTACAGTTATGGATGTCTACAAGCACACTTCTGATCTTGTGTTCTTTTGCTTAGTGAATGTGCCATTGATTTGCCAAGTCTCAGGAGCTGTAAATTTGAAAATCATCCCTAATGACAAATCTAAATTGATGAACCTTATAAATCCCATTTATATAACCTTAAAAACTCCTTTATATTCCCACTTGTTTGTACTTTGCTGAAATCTTCATGAGATCTTTACCTGCACTGCTGAATTGTGCTATAGCTGCACTTCTTTCTTTAAGTACTATCAGAGAATCATATACCACATTGAAAGGAAAGGAACTTTTTGCACTGTGTAACAAGATATCCTTGATAAAGAAAAGGTGTGAGGGTTTCCATTTGTTTTCACTATAATGTATAAAATTTTAATATGTATGGTTTACAGATCTCTCTGTCATTCAGATATTTTTTTCAGAAAGTAAATATGTGATTACTAGAAAATTCTGAGCCTCACAGCTCTTCCTCCCCAGCATCTGAATATATTCATTTAGCAAATGTTTATTAAATAGCTTCTTATCTTAATACCCAGTTTAAGGACCAGATCTTCAATTAATTAGTTTTTATCTTAACTCCCGATACACTCACAATTTTGCATAAAAATCATGTGCTATTTTATCATTTTCTTCTATCAGGAAATCTTAAGAAATGTTTCATTAACTAAATTTTGACTTATTCATTCCTTTCTATCATATTTATAGGATGATATTCCTAGGTGAAATTTATTCAGAAGAATGTTAACAATATCATTTATAATCTGAATAAAATGGAGTATGAATGTCAGTTTTCTCTTGACCAATGTGGGCTCAGTGCTAGAATGAAGATGAACAGAAGTGTACAAGTAGAATTAGCAGTACCTGATGATGGATTATATTTAGGATGTGAAGAAAAGGGAAGCATTAAGAGTAAATCCTGGATTTGTGGTGTGATTATCTAAGAAGATGGTATTTATATTTCCTGAAAGACAGAAAAATGGGGTATGGATGTCTTATAAATCATATAAATCCAGCATTCTTTTTTGGCTTATCTTTCATTTGGCTTGTGTTTGTGGTACAACTCCTTTTTTCTTCTTCAAGACTCTAAAACATTTCTGCTCTCCTATTTCTCATTCTCATAAACATGTGTTTTATGTAGAGGACCTGCTATTTATTGTTTACCTTTAAATTCTCTTCTTCTTAAACTTTAATATACATATAAACCACTCCAGATACTGTTAAAATGCAGATTTTCATTCAATAATCTGAGGCAGACCTGAACCTATAATTTACTCTGGGTGAGACTGATTCTACTAGTTCATGTGAGACCAATGTACTCATATAACATATATCAACTAAAAATGCATAATCCAAAGTGTTATTTACAAAGAACATAATTCTTCAATATTTTTGCATTGAATTTGGTTGTAGAAATTTTTATTACTGACAAAAATAATTTTGGTCAGATAACTTGCAGCCTAGACACCCAAGGAAATAGAAACATGCTGAGCCAATTAGTTGTGCCTCTTGGAGACAAACTGACATGACAACTCTGTATCCCAGGTAGACAGAATCTTGGTTGAGCAACTTTTTTGGACTGGCTCTCCATTCTCCCCACCACCTCTGAATCTGAGCTGGTGATGTCCTCTGCATCTCCTGAGAGTAAATTCAATGCTGTGTTGCTTCCAGCCTCCAGGTTCTGAATCAGAGGTAAACTTTACTACTCTTGGGTTCTTGTTGCCACTTTATGTAGCCTCACAGAGCCTGGAACTCTCCTTTGCCCTACTATCCCAGGGTTCAGCATCACCTCTGCCTAATGCCTCAATTCTCAGGGTCTTAAAAACCATACCTGGTGTCTTAGCTCCAGTACCATAAATTACAGCTCTTTCCTGCTTTCTTGGTCCAGAAGCTCTAAAGCATTCCCTCTTCCCAGAGCAATGACAGTCCGGAGGCAGAGTCACAGATCTATCTTTGCCCACTAGGCCTACCTTACTGGAGTGTGACTCAGAGTAATAGACTGTGGTTGTGACTTCCAGTGGAAGAAAAGTGCACTTATAATTAGCAATATAGAAAGTTTAAAACTTATTGGGTACTACTTAGTCAAATTCAGAAACTGTAATATTTCAGTAGTGGTATGTAAACTATTTATATCTGCAATATGAAGCTTAAAAGACAAAACAGAACAAGTATAGCTACAATAATTTAAGACATACACAATATAAAAATATAAAAACTATAACTTTAAAAATATAAATTGTGGGGAAAGGACAAGCACCTATAGTTATACAGGCAGCTGAAGTTAAATTGAATCACCTTAAAATGAAATTTTAAATTATATGAAGTTTTATGTAAGCCTATGATAACCATAAAGCAAAAGGTATAATATATACAAAAAGTAATGAAGAATTTAAAACAGTAGTATAAAAAAATAAAGCTATTTATAAATGTATACAAAAGAGATGGGAATTTGATAAAGGCAAAAATCAGAAAACAATAACAAAATACTAGCAGAAAAGACCTTAAATACAAATGTGTTAAGTTTTCCAAGTAAGATATATAGATTGGCTAAATGGATTAAAAAATATCAGACCCAGGTAATGTATATGACAACCAGAAGACACTTTATTTTAATGACACAAATAGACTGGAAATAAAGAGATAGAGCAAATGACTTCATGCAAATGACAGCCAAAAGATAGCAAGGGAGGCTACACATTTAGCAGGAAAAAAATATTTCAAGTTAAAAACTGAAATAGGAGACAAAGAAGGTAATGAATGATAAGTAATCAATCTGTCAAGAATACATAACAATTACAAATACATATATGAACTCAACTACAGAGTACTTAATTATATAAAGCAATATTAATGGATACAAGGGAAAAATAGGTGTCAATATAGTAATAATAGGAAACT
Organism: Urocitellus parryii; assembly: GCF_045843805.1. Taxonomy (NCBI): domain Eukaryota; kingdom Metazoa; phylum Chordata; class Mammalia; order Rodentia; family Sciuridae; genus Urocitellus; species Urocitellus parryii. The sequence goes on from NC_135532.1 coordinate 50,373,533, forward strand.
GCAATGAGCCAAATTCAGCAATCATAGACTAACCATACAGAAAATTAACAAGAAAATACTTGACTTGAAATGTCCTTTATAACAAATGGACCTATCATACACTTATAGAACTTTTTTCCCATTGAACAGTAGCAGAATATATATTATTTTTTAGTGCACATGGATTATTCTCCAGAATACTCTATATAGTAGGTCACAATAAGTTTTAACAAATTTAAAAATACTACAATCATATTAAGTATTTTTTATGGCCATAGTAGTATGCAACTAGAAATAAAAAACTGGATGAATTTTTGAAAATTTACAATTATGAATAAATGAAGCAATATGCTCTTGAACAACCAATGGATTAAAGAAGAAAGTAAAAGTAAAAAAAAAGATCTTGAGACAAATTACAGTGGAAACACAACATACCAAAATGTGTAGATTCAACAAATAGCTCTAGGAGGGAAGTTTATAGCTATAAATGCTTACATTTAAAAATATGCAGTGACTCATTCCTCAATCCCAGCAACTTGGGAGGCTGAGATAGGAGGATTGTGAGTTCATAGCCTGCTGAAAGGTCCTGTATCAAAATAAAAAATGAACATTGATGTAAACTGAATTCACCAACAAAGCACAATATTTATACTTCATGATCAAATGAGATTTATCCATGACAATAAAGACATTTAGTGGATGCAAATCAATCAACACATCACATTAAGAGAATGAAAGAAAACACAGGCTTAACTTAATTGATACAGAAGGACCACTTGAAAATATTCAACATCCATTTTTGATAAAACTTCTCAGTACTCTAGGAAAAAAAGAAAAAATTCCCAATACAATAAATAATACTATGTAAAACTCTCAACATTTTAATTATTGAGATAAAGCCTACTGTTGCTTTTCCCATTCAATATAATACTGGGATTGCAAACAAAAATAATCAGACAAGAAAAATAAATTAAAGGAAATAAAGTAGTAAAGTTATTCCTACTTGCAGATGACATGATTTATTTAAAAAAAAACCTTTATTTTATTTGTTTATTCTTTATTTTTATATGGTGCTTAGGACTGAACCCAGGACCTCACATGTGCTGGGCAAGCACTGTACCACTGAACCACCCTAAGATACCATCTCACTCCAGTAAAATTGGCAGCCATTATGAAGTCAAACAACAATAAATGTTGGCGACGATGTGGGGAAAAGGGTACACTTGTACACTGCTGGTGGGACTGAACATTGGTAAGGCCAATTTAGAAAGCAGTATGGAGATACCTGGGAAAGCTGGGAATGGATCCACCATTTGACCCAGCTATCGACCTCCTCGGAGTATTCCCTGAGGATCTTAAAAGAGCTTACTATAGGGATACTGCCACATCAATGATCATAGTGGCACAATTCACAATAGCTAGACTGTGGAACCAACCTAGATGCCCTTCAATAGATGAATGGATAAAAAAAAATGTGGCATCTATACACAATGGAGTACTACGCAGCACTAAAAAATGAGAAAATCATAGAATTTTCAGGGAAATGGATGGCATTAGAGCAGATTATGCTAACCAAAGCTAGCCAATCCTTAAAAAAACAAATGCCAAATGTCTTCTTTGATATAAAGAGAGCAACTAAGAACAGAACAGGGAGGAAGAGCATGAGGAAAAAATTAACATTAAACAAAGTGGGGGGGAGAGAAAGGGAGAGAGAAGGGAAAGCATATGGAAATGGTAGGAGACCCTCAATGTTACACAAAATTACATAGAAGAGGTTGTGAGGGGAAAGGGGGGGGAAACAAGGGAAAGAATTGAACAACAGCAGATGAGGTAGAGAGGGATGATGGGAGGGGAGAGGAGGGCCGATAGTAGGGGATAGGAAAGGTAGCAGAATAAAACAGTCACTAATATGCCATTATGTAAAAATGTGAGTGTGTAACCGATGTGATTCTGCAATTTGTATTTGGGGTAAAAATGGGAGTGCATAACCCAATTGAGTCAAATGTATGACAGATGATATATCATGAGCTTTTCAATGTTTTGAACAACCAATAAAAAAAATTTAAAAAAATTCAAATAGAACACAAAACACCTGGGTGACTTTAACAATTTCTTTCACCACTGGATCTTCCAAATAAAAGGTGAACAAAGAAACTATAGAACTCAATAATACAATCAATAAATTAGATTTAATATATATATATATATAATATTTTATCATTCGATGAGAAAATACATTTTCTTCTCAGCAACCCATTGATCTTTCTCTAAAATATAGCATATATTATGCAACAAAGCAATTCTTAGCCAATACAAAAAAGTAGAGATACTACCCAGTATTTTATCAGGTCATAATGAAATGAAATTAGAAATCAATGATAAAATAAAAAATAAAAGGGACTCCAACACTTTGAGACTAAATAGTATGCTACTGAATGAACAAGGGGTTGCAAAGAAAATAAAGGAGGAGATAAAAAAAATTCTTAGAGGTATATGAGAACACTGATACTACATACTAAAATTTCTGGGACACTATGAAGGCAGTACTAAGAATAAAGTTCATTGCATGAAGTTCATTACTTAAAAGAAGAACAAGTCAAAAAACAAATGACCAAACATTACAGCTCAAACCCCTAAAAAAAAGAAGAACTTATCAACACCAAAAGCAGTAGAAAACAGGAAATAATTAAAATCTGCGCTGAAATAAATGAAATTGAAACAAAAGAAACAATTGAAAAAATTGACAGAACAAGAAGTTTTTTTTAATAAATAAAATTGACAAACCCTTAACCATCCTAATGAAGAGAAGGAGAAAGAAAACTCAAATTACAAAAATACGTGATAAAAAGGAAATATCATAACAGACACTATAGAAATACAGAAGATAATTAAAAATTATTTTGAAAACTTGTACTCCAATAAAATAGAAAATATCAAAGGCATCAACAAATTTCTGGAGTCATATGATTTGCCGAGATTGAATCAACAAGACATACACAATTGTTTAAATTTTGTATTAAATTTATCTGTTTAATATAAATTTTAAGCATTGAAATAGAAGACACCATCAGAAGCCTACCAAGTAAGAAAAGCCCAAGACCAGATGGATACACAGCTGAGTTCTAAAAGACCTTTAAAGAAGAACTAATACCAATACTCTTCAAATTATTTTATGAGATAGAAAAAGAGGGAGCATTTCCATTCTCATTCTATGAGGCCAATATCATCCTGATTCCAAAAACAGACAAAGACACATCAAAGAAAGAGAACTTCTGACCTATATCTCTAATGAACACAGATGCAAAAATTCTCAACAAAATTCTGGCAAATTGAATATAAGAACATTTCAGAAAGACAGTGCCCCACGATCAAGTGCGGTATATCCCAGGAATGCAAGGTTGTTTCAACATACTGATATCAACAAATATAATTCACTACATCAAAAAACTTAAAAATGTCTTTTCCTCAACTCACACAGACAAGATGACTGAGTTTAAAAGAACTGGCTACAACATTAAGTGAAGAAAAAGGTGAAAATCCTCCAAACAGACAAAGATTTTCAAATCTCCAGACTGGTACGGCTCTTCAATATTAATGGTTCGTTTCTATGCTGGAAAGAGAGTGCAGGAAAGAGAGAGTGTGTACCTGGAACACCTTTATTTATAGGGAACTTAACAAAGGAGTTTTGATAGGATGTTCATCACCAAATAAGGCAGGGGTGGACTGGCCTAGCCCCAGTGGGTAACACCCAGTTCCTGAGCTATGAGAAAGCAGATTTCTTTCTTCTGAGTGAATGTGGAGACCACCTGCATCACACAGTCCAGACACTGTGCAATGCCAGCCCAATAGCCCCTTGGCTTAAGGCTAAGAGAGGATACTTAATATAGCTCATGGGTACCAGCCTCCCACAGATAAGAATCATATGATTATCTCAATAGAGGCAGAAATACTAGAAAAACTAGGGATAACAGGAACATATCTCAACATTATAAAAGCTATCTATGCCTAAGCCCCAGGCCAACATCATTCTAAATGGAGAATGATTGAAGACATTCCCTCTAAAACAGAAAAAAAAAAAAACAAAGGTATGCCCTCTTTCACCATTTCTATTCAACATAGTTCTTGAAACACTAGCCAGAGCAATTCGATAGACAAAAGAAATTAAAGGGATATGGTAGGAATGGAAAAACTCAAATTAGCACTATATGCTGATGATATGATTCTATACCTAGAAGACCCAAAGAAATTTCACCAGAAAATTTCTAGGGCTAATAAATGAATTCAGCAATGTAGCAGGATTTAAAATCAACACCAGTAAATCAAAGGCATTTCCATATATCTGAGTCATATCTTCTGAAAGGGAAACAAAGAAAACTACCTCATTTAAAATAGCCTCAAAAAAAAATAAAATACTTGGATTCAACTTAATGAAAGAGTTGAAAGACCTCTACAATGAAAACTACAGAACACTGAAGAAATAATTAAACAAGATCTTAGAAGATAGAAAGATCTCCCTTGTTCTTGGTTAGGCAGAATTAATATTATTAAAATGACCATATTACCAAAAGTACTATAGAGATTTAATGCAATTCCAATCAAAATCCCAATGACCTTCCTCATAAAAATAGAAAAAGCAGTCTTTAAATTCGTCTGGAAAACTAAGAGACTCAGAATAGCTAAAATAATCCTTAGCAAGAAGAGTGAAGCAAGTGGCATCACTGTATTAAAACTTAAACTATACTACAGAGCAATAGTAATAAAAACAGCATGGAATTGGCACCAAAGTAGAATTGTAGACCAATAGTACAGAATAGAGGACACAGAGACTAACCCACATAATTACAGTTATCTTATGTTAGACAGAGTCACCAAAAATAGACATTGGAGAAAAAATACCCTCATCAACAAATGGTGCTGGGAAAACTGGAAATCCATATGAAAAAAAAAATGAAATTAAACCTCTATCCTTCACCATGCACAAAACTCAATGTGGATAAAGGACCTAGAAATTAAATAGAGACTCTGTACCTTATAGAAGAAAAATTAGGTCTAAATCTCCATCATGTGGGATTAGGTCTCTACTTCCTTAATAAGACTCTTATAGCTCAAGAATTAAAATCAAGAATCAAAAATGGAATGGATTCACATTAAAACCCTTCTTTTCAGCAAAAGAAACAATCAGTGTGGTGAATAGAGAACCTACAGAATTTTTATCACACACACATCAGATAGAGGAGCACTAATCTCTAGGATATATAAAGAACTCAAAAAACTTAACACCACAAAAACAAATAATGTAGGCAACAAGTGGGCCAAGGAACTGAACTGACACTTCTCAGAAGATGATATATAATCAATCAACAAATATATGAAAAAAGGTTCCACACTGCTAGAAACTAGAGTAATGCAAATCAAAACTACTCTAAGATATCGTCTCACTCTAGTCAGAATGGCAACTATTAATAATATATACAAATATAAGTGTTTCCAAAATGTGGGGCAAAAGGCACACTCCTACATTGTTGGTTGGACTGCAAATTGGTATCTTTTTTGTCTTATTCTGTCAATATGTTACCTAATAACAATACATAAAGTAAAATGTGAATTGGCAATTGAAAAACCAGGTGTTCCCATACATGGATGCTAATATACATTTTTTTAAAAAAAATCCATACCTTCTTCTGAACTCATTACATTTGGAACTGTATTGTCTTATTGTCTTCCTTAGATAAACATTGAAGACTTGCATTAATTATTCTCATAAAATGTTTTAAGATATACTAATAACAAATGCATATTTTGATTCTCTTGTTTCAGAACAGAGGTTCAGAGAAATCAGTGATATGATTATTATTTAATTTAAAGCACTAGAAATCTACAAATAAATATTTGCATTTTCATGTTTATAACTCATTCCATATATTGCTAAATTGGTTGTGAATACCTTGAATCCTCATTATAAAAATGGAAAAAAAAAACAACAATAAAATGTTGTTAAATGTAGTCTACTCCCTAGTCCTTTTGCTTCAGGTCTTGTTAATGGTCAAATGACTTCAAGGACATATATTGTATTTTTTCATTCTGCTATATTTTGTATTTGCTTACACAGAATTGTTGGTTAAAAAGAAAGAAACTGTGAAAATAATAGTTATTGGATTCTTACTGATCAAGAAAATCTAAATAATTTAATAGACTATCTGTAAAACTAAAATAGTAAAATTTATATGATTTTGGCAGATTTTTTATGAAATGTGTTGTATTCTCCAATATCTCTCTAACCATTAAATTCAAGATATAAAAGAATAATATCAAAATAGGTATTTTGATAATTAAAACTAGTTATATATACTTAAATATTATACATACACATATATGTACATGTGTATTATAAAAGAGTAGATTCACAGATGTATTAACATATTATTTATTTTATATCCTTCCCCTATGATTTCTTCATACATGTTATTCATTTATACATTCTTTATACATTCTTTCTCTCTGTGTTCTATCCATTGGTAATTAGTCTCCTCCTTTTGCCTTTCATCCTAAAATTGTTTACACTAGGACACAAATACACTATAATATCAACTAGATATTTTATAGTTAATGCTTTCCAAGATAACTTTTTGTTTGTTTTTACTTATTTTGAAACAATTTCCTTGGAGATTCTATATTAGTAATAAGAACTGCAGACACAGATATAAAAGCTATGCAAGATATCTCCAACCATCAGGGGAAAATATTTTACTAAAATATCTTCATATCTTCAGTCATAATACTGATAGACTGAAAAACATATAGAAGAAAAAGAATAAAAAATAATGATCATGTAAAGAAAGCAAGTTAAGCTGTGTTCTAAGCACATCTTCCAATTTATAGTTTTCTTTCATATAAAATAGAATGTAAAACCAATTTATTAAATCTACAATTTATTCTTTTGTACTGGAATGTTTGTCTTAAGGACGTATCTGTTCATTCAGTGAGTTATTTCTTCACTTCTAAAATAATACTTGAATTTCTCTTATATGTTAGTAATTGTGTGAGGAAAATGTACTTTAGGTAAAATCAGGCACCTATAAGGGATAAACAGATAAACAGGTAAAATAGTCATTTGTAAAATAACCTCATATATGCACACAAATATAAATGCAAAGTTACATCTATGAAATCTGTGCAAAGGAGAACAACTGTTGATACTCTGGAAGCCTATTGAGAAAGTCTTAACATTTTCTAAGAATCACAGATCTGAGCCTTCGAGTGATTAATCTGACATGTAATATCTGAAACACAATTTTATCTAATGGCAAGTCATGTGTAGTAGGATGGAAAGGGTCTTTCCAAAGTAAGGATTCTCTCAGTGTCTGTGTAGAGGAAATATGGGAACACTGTTAAAGAGACTGAAATCAGGTTACCAAAGTTGAATTAGAAAGAATTCAAAGAGTTAAAGAGTGAATTGCAGTTTTATGTATATCTCTAATGTACCAATTGAAAAATTACAATAAGTCAGTAGAAGAAAGATTAGTAAATTAGAGGTAAGGAAATGGGCAAGGGAGAGTGGGAGGGAAAGAAGAGTACTGAGGACTAAAATGGAGCAAACTAAATTTCATGAATGTAAGATTATGTCAAAATAAACCTCACTATTATGTTTAACTATCATGCACTAATAAAATATTTAAAAAGAAATAGATAAATAATATTGATAACAAGTAAATTAGTTGAAGAAATAGGCAGGGATCTGTCTGCATGGAGCTTTCTGATTATTCTGAGGATTCAGAATGACAAGGATCCACTCAAGAGCTTTAAGCTCTTAGTATGGATGGAATATTAGATAACAAATGATCAATATTATTTTTAGAAAACAATTAAGTTGGCTGCAGAATAGAAAATTGGCCACAGGAAGGGAGATATTGAGATGCCCAGGTATGTTAGGAGGTTGGTTATAATAGGCAATTTGTTGATGAAAACTCTTGATCTTAGGGATTAAAATGGATAATTCATTTATGGAATCACTAAAACCAAAAGGTCATGTTTTTACATATGATAGTTAGACATAAGGAAGTCCATGGAAATGAGTCCTTTATGGGAGTTACATTGTATTAGAGGAAACTGATAATCAACTAGTAAATGACTAATATTATAGCATAATTAAAATTAGTAATTACAATTACAAAAAAATGAATAAAGTAAAAATAGAAAAGGTGTTAATGAAGGGAAAGATACTTATGTTAGTATATATAGTTTAATTATATAGGGTATAATACATATGGCATTCAGGGGAGCCCTCTCCTATGAGCTTATATTTGTATAGGAATATGCATAAATTCAGCATGTGTCATAAAGCACAGTCAGGAAAAAGTCTCTAGAATAAACAACTGTGTGTGTCTGAAATGGTATAGTGAGAAATGTCTAAAGATATATACGGACCTAATAAAGAAGTATGATATAGGTGGTAGTAAGGAATGTGAAAGAATTATTTAAAGATGCATATATTGGCCCACAGAGCCATTGATTAGCAAATTTACTTTAGTAGACACAAAAAAATCTATTTTAACTACATCAGAGATGACAGTTGCATAGAAATTGCATGATGGCTGCAACATAATCTATAAAAGTAGTCAAAAGAAAAAGCTCAAAAATCAAATGCACTGAGAGATAAGAGAGGATGATTATAACAGAGAAATTATATTGTCTGTGCAGACAGTTGTTAATTGGACATGTTTAACAAATTACCTAAACTCTCAGTTTTAATTTTGTTAAGATAGATCAACGAAAATTGTAACAATTACTTTATAGGATTGAGTTGATTAACAACATAATCTTGTAAAATTCAAACTCTACCAATCTTACCATCCTCATATGAATATGACAAACAGGCAGCTAAATTTTGTCTCAAACCTTTAAGGTTACATATATTTTAGAATTCAATTTTATTTTGCTTTGTTCCCTATTTATCTGTATCTATGATAAAATAGCCAAAAAAGTCTGTAGAAACAATTATTTTTTAGATCTCTTAGTTAAAAGTGTTGAATTTTTAAACGTGTATAAATTGACTCATGTTGATTTAGGTTACTTTTAAATTTAGATTTTTTTTAAATATCAGAATTGTGTTCAAAAGGTTACGGTTAAAGACACATGATCTTTCTTTGAAGGATATAAAACAAATAATAAATATGATAAAATATAAGCAAACAGACAAATCTTTAAGAGGCAACTAAATTCCAATTAATTATTGGATGAATTGGTCTTTTTGTTAAATCTGCCACAAGGAAACTCTATGATAATTATAAATAGCTTTAAATAATTTTCCCATGAACAACAGTCTTCATTCATAAATGCAAGTTAATGCCAAATTCTGTCCTTTGCAACATATATACCCCCAAAGAGGGTAAGAATCCCTACTGCAATTTTAAGGTGTGATTCTGTTTGTCCACACACATTACAATCATGCATTTCCTCTATATTGAATAAAAATGTTATAACATTATACAATGCACTTAGACTGTGTTTTACATCTTTATGAACAATGATAATAAGTAGTGTGTGATCCTTTTACTTTGGTGTATTGCATGTGTTATTTTGCTTCTTTAGATTTTTTTAACTTAGTGTTATAATACAGGAAGACAGTCATGTTTGGCACAATATATCACAGCTTCCTCTTCACTCATTCAGTTTATTGTATTTTCATGCCCCACATACTCAAACCTGTAAATGACTATTTCAATCCTTAGGCTCCAAAAAAAATTTTTGAATGATAGATGTTTTCTCCTTGTTATAAAGTCCTGTGCCACATAAACATTTTACAAGGCTCTTGGAAATGACTTCTACTAGAATTTTTAACTGTAGGGTTGAAAAATCTTTATTTTCCATGTAGTATGTGCTTATTCTCACCTTCCACCATCCTTTTTTTTTTTCATCCCACAGCAACCTTTGACCTACAGTATACTGACCTTTATAATGGGCTTATAGTGAATCAATTAGGCTGGGGTAAAACTGAAATACAAAATAGTACTTGTTATATTATATTGACCAAACCCAGGAGGCATGACAAGAAAAATACAGCTGATTGATTTTCTGACCTTTAAAATATTTTGTATGTAAGTATACAGATCCTTAAAAAACTCAAGGGTTTAATACTAAAACTGAATTTCAATGTTAAATAATATTGGTCATTGACTACAGGTCTTGATTTTAGTAAGATTACAAATTTTCTTCTTTATATAGATGGATTGATCTCCTTATCTCATCTATGTCCTTAAACAGAGAAGAAAACTTTTTTAAAAAATTTCTTTTCTTCCTTTGAGTTTTTTCACTCTTAGAACTAACAAATATGCTTCATGACAAGCTCCTATAAGAGAGAGGAATGTGCCGAGTGTGATAGCACACGCCTATAATCCCAGTGGCTTGGGAGGCTGAGGCATGAGGATAGAAAAGCCAACCTCAGCAAAAGCAAGGGGCTAAGCAACTCAGTGAGACCTTCCCACAAGATAGCATTGAATGATGATGATGAGCTGAGAAATTATTTCAAAGCTTTTTCATGCTGTTTATCATTAATAATTATTAGTAGCTTTAAAGAAGAGTAAAATTATGGTATTTACCAGTGAATGGTTGGAGTTGGAGAATATCATGCTAAGTAAAATAAGCCAATCCCACCAAAGGCCTGATGTTTTCTCTAATATGCAGATGCTAATTCACAATAAGGAGTGGGGTTCTAGGGAAGAATAGTGTTACTTTAGATTAGGATAGGGAACTGATGGAAGGGAAGGGCAGGGAATGTGGGGATAGGAAATATAGTACAATGAAATAGATATTATTACTGAGGTATATATGTGACTACATGATCAACATAATTCTACAACATGTACACTCAGAAAAATGAGAAATTATATCCCATATATGTATGACATATCAAAGTGCATAAATTCATTCTACTGTTATATATAACTAATTAAAACAAATAAAAAATTTAAAAATTAATAATTATTATTAATAGGGTATCATGGATATCCTTTCAATACTGATAATCCTGTAAGTAATTCTTTACAGTGAAGCAAGAGTTATGCTTTCATAACTGTTCTGTCTTAAAAAATCAAATCAGAAAATATACATGTTGCATTTTGAAATTCTGTGAATGAGCAAACTGTATCTCTTAATTATATTTAAGAGAAAAATTAATTGCCAAAATGCTGATAATTTTTACCCATTCTTGCTAAATTCATGTATTATAATTATTAATTTCTATTATATACAGTATAATCCTTCTAATATCTTTTTGATTATACAAAATGTCAGTAGCTATGCAAGTTGCATACATCACTCTTTGTCTTTGCAAAGGTAGCCATTTAAATTTGTATTCTTAAAGTTACAGTTTACTATATTCAGTAATTACTCTTTCCATCCTCATATCCTCACAGAAACAAAATTTGAGGCACTGTTTGTCAAATTGCATACTCTGGAAAATTCATATTTTGGAATTCTAACTTCCAATAACCCAGAATGTGGCTACATCAGACAGGATTGATATACTATCTAAATTAAAATGTGCCTATTAGGGTTGGCCTTAATCCAATATGATCAGTGTTCTTAAACAAAGAGGCAATTTTGTTGTGGTTTAGATTTGAAGTGTTTCCCTCAGGTATGAGACATTGCAAGAATGTTCAGAGGTAAAATGATTAGATTCTGAGAGTTATAACCTAATCCTCCACTGATATGGATTAACCAGGTGGTAACTCTAGGCAGGTAGGAAGTAACTGGAGGATGTAGGTCACTGGTGGCATACCTTTGGGTTGATATTTTGTCAATTCTGAAGGGATCTCTCTCAACGTCCTGACTAACATGTCCTGAGCTGCTTCCCTCAGCCACACCCTTCCACCACCATGTTCTACCTTACCTCAGGCCCAGAGTTACAGTCAGCTGACCCTGGACTGAATTTCTGAAACCAAAAGCCAAAATAACTTATTCTCCTTTAAGTTGTCCTCATCAGGTATTTAGTTCACAGCAACAAAAAAAAATTTGACTAAAACATATTCGTGCACAGATATGGACAAAGAGAAGACAATGGAGAATTCAAGGAGAAGACAGCTATCTAAAAACCAGAGGAGACATCTGAATCAGATGCTGACACATTGATATTGGACTTGTAGCCTTTAGACTGTGAGAGAATAAATTTCTGTTATTTAAGCTACCCAGTTTATGGCACTTTGCTATTGCAACCCTAGAAAACTTATATGGCCATTAAATTTTCTCAAGTCCTGGAAGCATTGCAGAAGATAAGGCTGGCAAAAGGCGGTCAATTAAAGCCAACAATTTCCAGAAATAACAAAGAAGATTAATATCTTAGGTAATACCATAGTTGAAGAAAGAAAATGACCAGAAGTGGGAACCATTTGTACCCCTTTAGGCAGTCAGGAAGTATTGCTTTTTAATTTTTTTCTGTTACATGTTTAATGAATATGTATTATTATTGAGTGTTTAAAATTGGAGAGGCAGCATGATTTAGTGGATGGTCTGAACACCTAACTTTCCCAACTGCATTTACTACTGACTCACTACAGTGACCTAGTGCAAGTCACTTTATCATCATTATCATTATATTATTATCATTATATTTTTATGACTCATATGAATCTGGTTTGAACTCATTATAATAGTGTGCTCCTCGGTGGCCCAACACATTGCAGTAATCTATTATTGGAATAAGAATCTCCTGAGGATATTGCATGCATTTAAAAATGCTGATACAAAATTGAACAATATTATAAATTTTCAGTTTCTTTGAGATAGGCAGCAATGTGCTTAGAACTATCAGTGTTTGCCTTTATTCCTCTTTTCAAAAGGGATTATTGATATAAAATTTAATTATGTTTGTTATAATATTAGTTTGGTAGACATTGTATTTTGCTGTATATATCTTTTAACTATATGAATAATTATAAAAATAATTCATATCTATTATTTTAAATATTATAATACTAATTTTTTACTTATAATTTTACATCAGCTTATTTATAAGCAATTATATTAAAATATCCTGATATGAATGACCATATAAATGTTTCCATTTATTCAAACAAAGTTAAGAGATGTTTGCAATTATTAATTATCTGTGATACATAGTTTTCACATGAAAATGTTATTTTTTTAACTGTTTATTTGGAGATAATATTTACTTTTAAGCAATAATGTAGAGAGATCCAATTAGTGTTTACATAGGTTCCAGCAATGATAACATATTTTCAACTGTAGTACAATACATCAACCAGAACATGGACATTAGTACCGTTAGAATACTTAACATTTTCCTCTCCATGAGGTTTCATCACATTATCTTTTTATAGCTATGTCCATTAAGTTTCACGCCCCCCCCTTCTCTAAAACCTACACCTTTTCATTTTATAAGTATCTGGGTCTTATTGAAATCCATTTTAACTGACATTTTCTGACATAATTTGGAAAATGGAAAACAATGTTATTCTCAATACCTGGAGATACTAGAAGCTTGTCGTCCTCACTGGGCCTCCACTGCCACACATTCTGGTGGAGGTTCCTCATTACTTTTGGGGAAAAGGGAGTTCTGCATCCTCTTACTGTCTCTATAAGCACTGTGTTGGCAGTATCCTTTTTCCTGCCTTTGACTTCTTTGGATATCACCTCATGGGAGAGTAGATTGGGTGTTCAATACCTCAGAGTGGGCTTGAAAGTCCAGGCTATTATCATCATCATCTTTGCTAACACTGATTGGTGGCAAAGGTGACTCATGATGGCTGGGCAGGGATCAATGCTGTCCTCTGCTTGACCTCCTCTGGTACCACACTGGTGGTGGTGTTGAACATATCCTCCATCCTCACAATCTCTCCTGTCAGCAAGTCCAAGACTCCTTCCAGACTTTGCTGGCTGAGGTGGGTTTGGGGTTTTTTACTGCAATGTTTGCTGGTATTATCTAAAAGATATCTGCCTCATGAAATTTTTCCTTTCTTGGTCTTTATCAAAGAGAGTAGACTTTGGTTAAAAGCTTTTTATTTTTTTTCTCTGATTCTTGCAGAGGTTTTTATTTACTTGGAAGTTTATTTAAGCCACAAATAAGCTACAATAACTATATTGTTTTTCTTAGGTCCTTAGGTCCTGTAATATGTGGGCTTTTTATTTTCCCATGAATTAGTTCAGTGTATAATGAAAGATTAAAAAGTCAACTCTATCCTAATTGCATTGCTTTTACCAATTATCTACTGATAATGAATCCAATTTTACGTATGTAATTCTGAGAAATAATGATTTGTTTTAATCTTACACTATTTTATTCTTTTTAAAAAATCTTTATTTGTTCTTTTTAGGTATACAAGACAGCAGGGTGTATTTCAACATATAATGTGTGCATAGAGTATAATTTAGGTTCCCATTCTTGTGGTTGTACATGATGTGGAGTTGCACTGGGTATGTATTCATATATAAACATAGGAAAGGAATGTTTGATTCATTCTACTATCTTTCCTATTTCTATCCCTCCTCCCTTGCCCTCCCTCATTACCCTTTGTCTAATCCAATGGATTTCTCTTCTACACCCTCCCTCCCCTGCTCTTCTTATTGTGTATCAGCATCCACATGTAAGAGAGAACGTTTGGACTTGGATTTCTTGGGATGAGCTTAGCATGATAGTCTCTAGTCCGATCCATTTACTGTAAATACAATAATTTCATTCTTTAGTTAAAGCTTATATTTGATGGCAATTATTAGTATTTTGGAGACTTTCAGTTTTTTCGGCTGAAGTGTGTGATGCGTGAGATAAAAGGATACTTAAAGAAATTCATCACTGTTCTTGGGATGCACGGTTGTAGCTTCTCTATTTTCTTCTTAATCTTTAAGGATCTTCTAAATATTTGTATGCAATTTGCAGCATTTTTATTTGAGGCTACTAGGGGGTGTAGAAAATATATACACTGCCGCAGTCTGGCTGGGCACAATTCAGGAGCCACTTATCAAAAGAAACTAACTTTATTTTTAGAACTACAAACGCCAAGCAAAACAGCTCCTCAGGAAAATACCCTCAGAGCCCAACTGCCACCACCGGCTTCCACAAGCCTCTCACCCACACAAACCTCTCCACCTCCCACAATCCTCCTGCTCTTGAGGCCGATTGGCTGGGTTTCGTGGGCGGAGCCAAAGAAGTCCCCCAATGAGCAGCTCCGTGGAGGAGCCAATCAGCTAGATGTTGCTGGGGCCGCTGTGAGCCAATCATCAGCTGGCTGTCTGAAGGGCAGGGAAACAGCACAATGAACATTACCGCAGAGGAGCCAATCAGCTAGATGTTGCTGGGGCCACTGTGAGCCAATCATCAGCTGGCAGCTGGAAGTTTGCTGGGGCCCCTTTGGCTGTGGCTCTCAACAATACACATACTTCATCCCTTTGGAAGTAAAAATTTGGTTTCTTTTTTGTAACAATTTTGGAAAGCCATTATTTTCCACATCATATTTCTAAGTAAATTTATGAATTTTAATATAAAATGAAAAATTTTTATAAATCAGTTATATTGTGATTCAAAAAAAATAATGGCATCAGTGTGATTTGTAACTCTGGGCAGGGATATAATGATATATCCACAGTACACTGTATTAGGTATTTGCCTTGAAACTCTAGTACATATTAAAACATTTGGAGAAAAAATTAGCCCACAATTTAAATGACATCTTTTGAATAATCAACTAATTTAGAAAATTATTGGCAGTCACTTAGTAAATATTTCAAAAATTTTAATGTTTGGAGATAAAAACAATGTAGAAAAAAGATCAAGCTAGAGAGTTGATTTAGATTATTTTAAGTATTCCTTTTATTTTTTACTCAAACATATGAAAAATTAATGGACATTTGCGATTTTGAGCAAGTATGCAAAACTGCAAGTGAAATATGGTGATTATAAAATGAGTAATATATTTTGTTTATTGAGCTCTTAAATTAATATTATGATAGAATATTGATGTTCAGGAATAATTAACATTATGAAGATCTTCATTTGCTTTTCCTCTTTTACAATTCCTCAACTGAAAAATATAATAGAAAATAAAAATAAAAATAAGTGAAAATTAAAAAGTAAAAATGATAATTAGCCAAAGTAAAAGAAAAAGTCACATATTACATTTTTAAATCACATTTTTAATTTACAAATAATTATAGATTCATGTGTAATTTTAACAAATGACATTGTAAAATCACATATACCACTTATTTTTCCTAAGTATATATCTTTCAAACTATATGACAGTATCATAAATGGGATTATGACATTGATAGTGAGGATATAGAATGTTTTCTCAAAAGCTCTTCCTTTTTCTCATTCCTACTGGTAACTACTAGAGTGTTATCTATTTTTTTATTTTCGTCATTTAACAATATTATATGAATGTTATCACACTGTAAGTAAGCTTTTGTGGCTTTTTTTTGTTTGTTTGTTTTACTCAACATAATTTTTAAGAGTTTCAGACAGGTTTCTGTCTGTTCAATCAGTTGGTTTCGACTTATTGCTGAACATTTTTTCATAACATCATTGTACTTGAGTTTTTAACTAAACTATGCTAAAATATCTATTGTTTTTAATCTTTAAACATTGTGGATGTAGTTTTTGCATTCATCTGAAGATTTTGTGTGAGTATAAATTTTCACTTCTCTGGAACAAATTTCTAAGAGTGCAACTGTCAGGATGCATGGCACTTGTAAGTTTTCAGACCATCACTCACCTATCAAAAGGGCTGAAAGTTTTTTTAAAATATACTGACAGTGTCAAGTCTAGGGAGAATATGAAGAAAGTGGTCATTCATACATTACTCACATTATGATGCAACTACTCCGGAAAATAGCTTTGCAGTTCTTTCTAAGCTTGGGATAAATTTTAAGTAACAGTTTGGGGCTCACCATAAACTCCAGTTTTCTAGAATAGTGGAACAAAGACTCAATTATTTAGAATAATAGTTTCTGAATTTTTGTTGTGATTGTTATTTATCCCTACCAGTAATATTTTAAGTATACCTCAATACACAAATATGTATATGTAATTTTTTACATGGCACGGACATGAAAATACATATTATAAAATATAAACCAATTATATATATATATATACATATATATATATATAATTTAAAAATACCACTTAGCTAAAAACAAATATATATATATGTATATATACATATATATTTGTCAATTAACTATTTATGTGTTCTGACTATAGCCCGGAGGCTCACCTCAATATAACTTCTGAAGCCAGTGTCAGCCTCAGAGATAGCCAACATAAAATCACTTAGAAAAGAAGCTCAAGTAGTAGAAGGAAGCTTAAGTAGAAGAAAGCCTACACATACTAGCATTGGGGGACAAGAGCTGTATGGCTAGGTATTCTTCATTGACCTCTAATACAGTTGGTTTCTCTGATGATATTAGAGATTGGACATTGAAATTATCTAATTTTTTTTCACAGAGTTTGTAGGAAACATAGGTATTCTGTAAAAGTTTGAGTTTGCAGCAGCAGCAATAGTCACACACACATAAGATTTATAGACTTGTTTCCTGTCATTTTGCCATATGATATGAGTTGAAACTTATCATCGGTCCAAGAGACCTAAATAAATATTTGAACTATGTTAAGGTTCATTCTCTGCCATAAATTTTTTGATGTATTGCTTCTACAGAAAATTATTCACACCTGATTAAGTCTATAGAAGTCAGAGACTATTCAATTTAGTATATATTGATCTTATTATTAAGATTTACATTTTATGAATGAGAGTGGATGAGTTTGGAATACTGTTTCATACCAGGAAAAGATGCTAAGGCACTATTTTAGAGTGGGGGAGGAAATATTCCTAGTGAACGAGAAGACAACATGGAAATGAAGAGAAAGTAAATAGACAATTATGTCGCCAAAACAGATTTTATCAGTTCCTGGTGTCTTGTGTCAGTAATAAAGAAAATATCAGATTCAATGAAGCATGCAAGTACAGAATTATTGTAAATTATTTTTCATAAAAAATCAGTGCTCAATCCATCATTTTGAGTTAGGGAAATTAGGTAACCACAGATCAACCAAAAGAATTGTGAACTACTGCCAGTGTATCTGATCTGTTTATCACAATGGTCCTTCACTAAAATAGGACAGTCCTAAAAGTTTTAATCATCAAAGCCAGGGTCACTTAAAAGCTCTCTAAAAGGAGCAAATTCCTTTATTATGGAGGTATAAAATTCCTTTACTAATTATCAGATCTGATATTTTCATTAGATCACAATAAAAACAAATTCTCAAGTGACTACAGGGGTTTTTATGAAAACTTCCAAGAACTGTATAGGTATGCTAGATAGCTCTTCTTTGCTGTGAATAAAATATCTAACACAAGCAGGAAGAAAAACTTATTTGGGAATTATGGTTTCAGAAGACTCAGTACTTAATTGGCTGAATACATTGCTCTAGGTCTATGGTAAGGGAGAATGTCAGGAGCTATCCATGGGTTGTGTGTGTAAACTATTTTGCATAGTACCAAAATTAGGGGATATGCCTGGCATTGAGGGCTCCCTCTCAGGGAGTGATCACATGATGCAGGTGTGCCTCCCCCTCTAGCTCTGCCTAAGATACCACACAGCACCTGACATGGGTGTGACTTCCCAAGTTGTCAGTCAATCTGCTGACCAGGAGACATCATGAAGCAAGACTCCACCCTTGAAACCTATCCCTCTCTGATGTCTCTGCTATAAAATAAAGTGATTCCAGGCTCATTCTCTCTTTTCCAGCACTCTTTCCAGTGTGGAAGCTGACTCATAAGGCCACAGAGCCACTCTGCCCTCAATCTGAAAAATTTATATCTGTGTTGCATGATTTTTCACTGCTTTATTAGGGTAATGCTGCAGTCAGCTCTTTTAAACCCGTTTTTGTCTCCTCTTTGCAAGTTGTGTGTGAGAGCACAACATCATTGTGGAAGGGTAGAGTAGAAAAAAGTTGCACAGCACCTGGAAAAACCAGAAAGAAAAAGAAGAAAAAAGAGAAGAATTTGGAGACAGGTATAATCCCTAAGGATGTTACCACAGTCTTCTACATGCTACAGCTAAGTCCTGAACTGCTAACAGTTAGCATCAGTAGTCAATTAATTATCCAATAATTCATTAGTAATCCATGAATTAATCTACTGATGACATCATAATTCTGATCAATCCATCTTTTCCTAAAAGCCCTACCTCTGACCCATGCTTTGAAAACATGAGCTCTTGGGAGGACATCCCGGATCCAAACCATAACAAAAGGAATGAGTCTATTATTTCTTTACAATATTACTGTACATATATATGTGTGTGTGTGTGTGTGTGTGTGTGTATATGTGTGTGTGTGTGTGTGTGTGTGTGTGTGTGTGTGTGTATAATCAGTAATAGAGATTCTTGCTATCATTAGAAAATCTTGAATCAAATTGCCCCTGAGGTCATCTCTGGAAAATTGAGAAAAGAGAAGTTGTGTCTTGGTGTTTCTCCTGAATCCACAGTCTGTATCCAGTTTATTGAATTTCTCACATCTTTATGGCATTGTTAGAAATATGAAATATTTGCAATACTTCTATAATTCTCCAGAGTTCTCAAAAATGACATAGGCTTAGATAAATGTACATGATTAAAAGACACTTATTTTTTAAAAAATATATTTATATTTTTTAAATATATTTATTTATTTATAAAAATATATTTATTTATTCTAATTTGTGACAATTTTTAGGACAAATAAACAGATTATTATTAGTATAGACATTGAGTTGGTTAATATTAAATTAAAAAAACATTTTCAAGGTAATTATTGTTTATGGAATGATTCATTGCTAAGACTGCTTTTTTTCTGAAAATGGTTATATTAAGATTTACTTTATTTGTTACATAATTAACCCATTTAAAATATGCAAACCAATAATTCTTAATATGTTCATGATGTTCTGTGACTATTATATTCGTTATCATTATTATCAAATAAAAATAGAAACTCCAAAAATATTAGGAGTCAGTCCCCATTTCTCTCTGTTCTTTTACTTTTTTTGTTTCCCCAGATCCCAGTCATCACTTATTAGATTTCTGTCTCTATATATTCTCCTATTATATACACTTTTTAAAATATTTCTGCTATTGCATAACTCTTTATGTTCTCTCACACCATAACAATTTCTTGGGAGGAAATCTAATCTCGATCAAAAGGCAGAATACATACCAGCTACAATGGAAAGTCAGTTGAACATGCAGCTCAAATATCTAGAAATAAAAATGTCTTATTTCCATGAAAATTGAAGCAGAAGGAAAATGGAACTATAACCACAGTTTGGTCAGCCCAAGTATATGTCTACTGTAAAATTTCATGGACCAATATTCTTATCTGACTGATTAGGAAACAAAACTAAACTGGAAAAATGACAATTATTGATCAAATACATCCTAAATTTACTGACATTATTAGATGTTGCTAATAATCACTTTTGGGAGAAAAATTCTAAAAGAAACTTCCAATTTATTTTAGTGATTATAAGTACTGAGATCTTAATATTTATTCTAAACAGAAATCCCCAGAAGAAATTGCCCTCACATTGAAAAGCCCAATATGGCTTTATCGTCTTTATTAATGTCCTGGGTTTTCACATCATGCCATTACAATCTTGGTGTTTCAAACTAACAGAGAAAATATATTCCCTTACAGTTTCAGGAACCCGAAGTCACAAATTAGGCTTACTAGAGCAAAATGAAGGTGTCAATAGGGGCACACTTCCACCAAAGCCTCCAGAAGAAAGTCATTTTGTCCCTTTCAGCTTTTGGAGGAGGATAAAATTCTTCAGTTGTTTCATATTAACTTCTGCTTCAATAGTCTTATTCCCTTCTCTCCTATTATGAATCTCCCTGTCTGTACCTATTAAAAGAATATGTGTGGTTGTATTTATGGTCCAACTGGATAATCTGAGAATATATTCATTTCTAGAGACTTAATCACATCTTTTTTCATATAATATAAATTGTACCTTTTTCCATATAAGGCAATATTCATGGTTTCTGGGAATTCAGACATGGATACTTGTTGGTGCTATTATTTCCTACCACACCTTTTATCCATTTCTTTCATAATTTCATCATTCTAATCAGTTAAATTATAATTTGATTTTAAAGAAATTATTTATCCTCTAGTCTAAGTGAATTTTCATTTGTGGACAACACTGGAGAATGAGCACCATTACAATGTTTCTCCATTTTTTATGGATTTAATTCATACTCACATATCAAATTAGATTGAGGCATAAATAGTAAAAAGCAGGTTTTTAGAATAAAAAATAAGTATGGACTTATACGATATGAATGGTAACTTTATTTACCAAGTTGATTGGGCAAAAGCCCCAACTATGTGATCAAGCATATTATGGAGATCTCTTTGAGAGTGTTTTTGGAAAGGATTAAAATTTAAGTCAGTTTAATTTGAGTAAAGCTGATTTCCCTCCATACTCTGGATGAGTCTTATCACTCATAGGACTGAATAGAACAAAAATGTGACTGTTCAAGCAAGAGAGAATTCTGAGAGTAGATGACTTTCAGACTTTAATTGGAACATTGGATCTTCTTCAATCCCCAAACTTTGGCACACTCTACACATTTTTTATATGCCAGCCTCCAATTCACATGAACTAATTCCTTAACATAAATCTCTACACCAAAGCATGCATACTTACATGCACATATATGCTTATACTTGCTCTCCACATTAGTTCATAAAAAAAAACAATGAGTTCTTTCTGTTTCAATGAAAAACCATGACTAGTATACACAGATTACAAATAATCACCATCTTCCTGACTGCATAAAATATAAAGAGAGTGCACTGTTTAGCTGGACTCTTTAGAATTATGTAAAATTTAGTTCTGGAAAGAATAATGCAAAAGGATTCTATAAGAAAATAGACAAAAATTATAAAAAGTAATCCTGTGGACTAGATGGTTTCAATATATGAGACCAAATAAAAACAATGTCAGCTATAAAATCATTGTGAATGTTAAATCTAAAAATTATATTTTAGACAAAGTAGCAAGCAAATCAAAAGACAGAATATTATACTTATGGCTTTAACTTACAAACCTCTGTATATTTCTCAAAAACCATGGAGATTTACAATTATTTAGTTTAAGGATAATGAATTGTCTAAAATAATTAAGGTTGTGACCTCTTGTCAGTTTAGGTGGTTGTCAAAAAAAAAAAAAGAATGAAGAAAAAAGAAAAAAAATCATGCCTACCTACCAATGTAACAGTAGTAATTTAAGTCCGACAACCAAAGTACTTCATTTTGAGTGATGTCTACATATAATTCTACCTATGGCCATAAATGCTTGTTGACTATTGTAGTCTTCCAGCAAATGTAACTCCTGAATTTTAAGAGGAAAAAAGTTACTAGAGGAGCCAGTGGTGTTGAGCCTAAGATGTGGTAGAATACACGATTAAGAAATAAGAAGTCATTCTTTCAGTTGAAAGGCAGTTGAATTAAATTCTTTAATAAATCACATTCTCTATATGCTTTACAAGAAGAGTCTTAGCACAGTGGATCAAAATAGCATATCTTCAATGGCCATAACTTTCCTTTTCTCTTAGAATCACAGTACAGATTTACTGAGTGTAAGCATATATGAGTCTCAGCCAAAGAAAACTTATTCAAATATCTTAATGTATATATGGGAAAATAGCATAGTATTGAATTATTGGCATTATTTGGAGGGATATATTGTGGGAAGCTTTTAAAAATTGCTCTAAAACAGGGAAATTGTGGCAATGTGCATGTGAGAGCCTGAACCAGTTTTTCTAGTAGGGATTCATTTAGGATAGGAAATTAGCAAGGATAACAGAGCAAAAGCTTAAAAGGTATACTACCATTAACACTAACCTTAGAACATGCATTTATGACTATACTCACAATGAGATAAGTTAGATCAAGGAGGAAATTTTTAAATGTTTAGTTGGTAATCTTAGGACACACAAGAGGAAAACTAATGTAGTTTTTTTTAGTAAGTCAAATATAAACCGCAACTACATACACATATGCAATAAACAAAAAACCTGAGTGATTTTTGTATGTGAACAAATAGAGTCTCAGCTTTAGGCATTTAGGGAGAACAACTGGGAAATGAAAATGAAAGAGATGCCAGATGGTATTTGAGAGACATAGTAGTTAATATCAGAGAAAAACACAATATTTATAGTCTTTTGAAGGGAAATAACAGATCTCTTAAGAATGATCTGAATGAGATGTTAGAGAACTCAGGACTAATCAGCTAATCTTTGCATGCTAGTTAGTTTGATTAATATATTCTAACCTGGGCTGGGGTTGTGGCTCAGTGGTAGAGTGCTTGTCTTTCATGTGTGAGGCACTGAGTTAGATCCTCAGCACCACATAAAAAGAATAAATAAAATAAAGGTATTGTGTCCATCTGCAATTGAAGAAGTATTTAAAAAAATATTCTAAAGTATCCAATACATGGTGACCCAGAGCATTACATTTCCTAAGTATTCAGTTAGGAATATTGCATATAGTGTTATTAGAGTCTCTACATCTAGTCAAATTAAAAACCCAATTTTAGAAAGAAAATTCAGAACCAATTCATAAATCTCATCCTTTTTTTTTCCTCTAGAACATCTCTTGGTACCAAAATTTCAATCAGTTAGTATTTTCCAAAATGTACAGCACAATACATGTGCACACACAGAATTACACTATTGGTACAAATAACATGTGTTTGTATCAGAGTGTGGGAAATAAATCTGACAAAAATTTAGGGACCTTCTACCTCAGTGAAATTTCTAGAACAGTTATAGTATATACTTTAGTCCATATGTATTGTTTATGCAAGAAATATGAGCTGACAGGCATATCAGTAGATGTCTGAATAGAACCTGTATTTATTTAAAAATAAATCAAGAAGCTGAATGAAAGACTCATTAAGAAGCTGATGTTTTGGCGCTTTTGAAGAACAGATAATAAACAATTCATAACTTAAACACAATAAAAGAGATGAATGTATTATAACTATGGCATATGAAAATAAAAAAATTTAAAAAAATAAAATAAATATTCATGAAAATTTCACATGGAAACTAAGAGATGAACAATAAAGAATATGGAAGATGGTATGATTACTCACTGTTTACCAATAAGAAGCAAAATAACAAGTTTGAAATATCAGATTGAAAAATTCTCTCAAAGGAATGAAGAAAGGATAAACCAACAAAGGGCATGGAATAAAGATAAAGAGAAATGAAAGAAAAATTAGAATTTCATGAAGTAGTTCAGTAATTATATTAGGTAAAATTATTCAGATTTTATAAATATTGGGAGGATAGAATTCAATAGAACTGTCATTAACACAAGAAGTTATATTATGAGTATTCTCAGGTGTGCAAAGGTCATAGAATACCAGACATATGTGAACAAATATTTAAAAAGAAAATTTTATACAATATATAAGAATAGAAAGAAATTCTGAAGATGTTGCAAGACTTATGTGAAATATAAATTAAATAATTTTGCAACATTTACTATTGTCTTAGACATTCTTGAGATCATATAAAAGACTAAATATCTATAAAAATCTACCGTGGAACTACCGTGGAATTCTAATAAATATCAACCTATTTCAGTGGCAAAGAAAGAAAATAATTTCATGACTGATGTGGAAAGATAGAGGTATGAATTTTTAAAACATATAAAAACAATTGTTATTACCTGATAAAATTAAAATCGCACATACTTTCATGTAACAGTTCCTTATCTAGGTTCATATTCCACATAAATTTGTGCATTCTCACAAAGAAGCATGTAAAAAAATTTTTATTGATATTGTTCCCAATAAGAAAATATAGTAAACATACTAGACAGTAGATTATATAAATATATTTCATTTCTTTTAGACAATGTAAATTATGAAGTTGTGAAAATAAATGCAAAATAAACACTATATTCAGAAATGTAGATAAAATTAATAACATAAAGAGAAAGGAAAACAAGCTGAGAAAGTAAGTTTAATAAAATTTTATTTTAAAAACATGCTAAAGCAAATAGCATATTGTTTATAGACATAATCATAATGTAATGGATAAGACAAAAAAATCGAAGGATAGTAAACAAGATTATAATGTAAAATTGCCACTTTAAACTGGAGACTATAGATGAGTTTGCTTCTCCAAAATGAGAGAACTTTTGATGTTAGATATTTCTTTTCTTTCTTTCTTTCTTTTTATGAACAAGTGATGTTTTTTAAATTGAGTCATTCAACTATATATCATATGTTAAATCAATTTAACAAAGTCTAGAGGGATAGTCCTTAGAGATGCAATCAAATAGAGAAGAGAACTAATAACAAAAACATTTTTTAAAGAACATTTTTTTGAAGTTAGACCCAGTAAAGAATAATTAATTTGCTTTCAATTAGAAAATATAGGCTATGTCCAGTTAATTCAGTTAATTGACTGAATCAGTGTGAATGAAGATAGCAAAGAAAGTGTTTCTCTTTCACTCCATTCTGAGAAGTCTAGAGTTCAGCATGGTAGAAGCACAACTTTAAACACATTCAAAAATTGTCAAATTTTTCATTGAATTACCATTGGTAGTTCATTAATCTAAGATATAAACTATACCTTAGGAATTTTTCCATGCCAAATTGTTGGACAATGTTAATATACTTCCTGTTTATATTTATTATTGTTCATTCCATTAATAATTGTTTTAGTAAAACTTTTTTTTTTATATTTCCTTTGGATAAAAATAAAAAGAGCAGGATCAACCCTTCCGACCAGCAAACTACCCCAGGAGCCAAGATTCAGCCCAGACCTCCCACACCAGCCCTAACAGGACCCATGCTCTCAATAGGCCCAATTCACCACCCCCCAACAGTGGGGTAGATACCCACCAGAGCCTAGCCTCTGTCATAGGACCACCCCTTCTGGCCAGCAGACTACCTCGGAAGGTCAAGTCCCTGGCCCAGATCCACCCGCACCTGCCTATGTGGGTCCCAGGCACACAGCAGGCAAGGTCCAACCCTTCTCTTGTGGGGCAGACACCTGCCAAAGACTAGCCTCTGGTGCAGGACTACGCCTTCAGACCAGCAGACTATCCCTGGGAGAAGAGATTCATCCCAGACTACCCACACCAACCCTCACAGAAACCACAGGCTCTCAACCACCTAGGCAGGTAGTCTACCTGCCCAGATTCACCCACACAAACTTGCATAGGACCCAGATCCAGGATGTAGTAGCATTCACTGAGGGACACCAGCAGGGTCTGGAAGCCCAACACCAAGGTGAGGTACAGACTGTCTACATGGGTACTACAAGAATATAGGGAAGAAACTGTAATATCTCAGATTCACAATGCAAAAAAGGAAGACATATAGACACCATGAACAAACAAGAGAGAAAAGTGCCCCAAACAAACCAGGACACTATAATAACAGAAACCATGGACAGTGAAGTTGATGAAATGTAAGAGAAGGAGTTCAGAAGGTTCATAATTAAAATAATCTGGGAATTAAAGAATGACCTAAATGAGCAAATACAGGCAAAATTGATCACTCCAACAATGAGATAAGAGAGCAAATACAGGTAGCAAAAGATTACATCAAGAGAGAGATAGATACTAAAAACAAAACAAAACAAAACAAAAAAACAGCCAGAAATCCTTGAAATAAAGGATATAATAAATCCAATTAAAAAACTCAGTAGAAATCATAACCAACAAAATAGATCACTTGGAAGAAAGAATGTCAGATAATGAAGAGAAAGTATACAACCTGGAAAATAAAGTTGATCATACAGTGAAGATAGATAAAACCCAAGAAATATGGGACAGCATCAAAAGATCAAATCTAAGAGTTATTGGGATAGAAGAAGGCACAGAGATTTAAACCAAAGGAATGCACAATCTCTCCAATGAGATAATATCAGAAAATTTCCCAAGCATGAATAACAAATTGGAAAACAAAATACAAGAGGATTACAGGATATCAAATGTACAAAATTACAACAGATCTACATCAAAGCACATTATAATGAAAATACCTAACATACAGAATATGGATAGAATCTAAAAAGCTGCAAGAGAGAGGAATCAGATCACATATCTGAGGAGACCAATTCATATGTCAGCAGAGTTTTCAACCAAGACCCTCAAAGCTAGGAGATCATGGAACAACAAATATCAAGCTCTGAAAGAAAATGGATGCCAACCAAGAATCTTATATGCAGCAAAACTAAATTTTAGATTTGATGATGAAATAAAAACCTTCCATGATTAACAAAAGTTAAGAGAATTTACAACTAGAACGCCTGCATTACAGAACATCCTCAGCAAAATGTTCCACTAAGAGGAAATTAAAAAAAAAATGATGAAAATCAGCAGAAGTAGATATTATATTAAAGGAAAATGTAATCAGAGGAGAAACCAAGTCATGTTAAATACCAAAAATAGACAAAAGTGGCTGGGAATACAAATCATGTCTCAATAATAACCTTGAATATTAATGGCCTAAACTCACCAATCAAAAGACATAGAACATCAGATTAGATTTTTTAAAAAGACCCAATAATATGCTGCCTCCAAGAGACTCATATTATACAAAAAGACATCCACAGACTGAATGTGAAGGGTTGGAAAAAAATCATTCCACTCACATTGACTGCAGAAGCAAGCAGACTTCAAACTAAAGTCAATTAAAAAGGATAAAGAAGGGCACTACATACTGCTCAAGGGAACCATACACCAGCAAGATTTAACAATTATAAATATATATGCCCTAAACAATGGAGCATCTACATTTATCAAACAAACTCTTCTCAAGTTCAAGAGTCAAATAGACCACAACACAATAATTTTGGGTGACTTTAACACACCTATTTCATCACTAGATAGATCTTCCAAACAAAAGCTGAACAAGAAACCATAGAACTCAATAATACAATCAGTAACTTAGACTTAACTGACATATATAGAATATTCCATCCTTCATTAAGAGAATACACTTTCTTCTCAGCAGCACATGGATTTTTCTCTAAAATAGACCATATAATATGCCACAAATCAACTCTTAACATATATAAAAAAGTAGAGATACTACCCTGCATTCTATCAGATCATAATGGAATGAAATTAGGAATCAATGATAAAATAAGAAATAAAATCCACTCCTACAGCTGGAGACTAAATAATATGCTACTGAATGAACAATGGGTTACAGAAGACATCAAGTGGGAGATTAAAAAGGTTTTAAAGGTGAATAAGAACACAGATAAAACATATCAAAATTTCAAGGACACTATGAAAGCAGTTCTAAGAGAAAAGTTCATTGCATGGAGTTCATTTCTTAAAAGAAGAAAATGTCAACAAATAAATGACTTAACTTTACATCTTAAAACCCTAGATAAAGAAGAACAAATCAACACCAAAATCATCAGAAGACAGGAAATAATTAAAATAAGAGGTGAAATCAATGAAATTGAAACAAAAGAAACAATTGAAAAAAATGACAGAAAAAAGTTGGTTCTTTGAAAAAATAAATAAAATTGACAAACCCTTAGCCATGCTAATGAAGAGAAGGGGAGAGAAAATTCAAATTACTAGCACATGTGATGTAACAAGTAATATCACAACAAACATTATAGAAATACAGAGGGTAATTAAAAATTATTTTGAAAACTTATACTCCAATAAAATAGAAGACATTAAAGGCACCAACAAATTTCTTAAGTCATATAATTTTTTTTAAAGTTCTTCAAGACCTTTAAAAAAGAACAAATGCCAATACTCTTCAATTTATTTCAGGAAGTAGAAAAAAAGGGGGGAAGCAGCACTTCCAAACTCATTCTGAGGTCAATATCACTCTGATTCCAAAACCAGGCAAAGATACATCAAAGAAAGAAAACTTCAGACCAATATCTCTAACAAACATAGATGCAAAAATTCTCAACAAAATTCTGACAAAACGAATACAAAAACACATCAAAAAGATCATGCACCATTGTGACTGGGGCACACCATGATCAAGTGGAATTCAGCCCAGGAATGCAAGGTTGGTTCAACATATGGAAATCAATAAATATAATTCATCACATCAATAGACTCAAAGATAAGAATCATATGATTACATGAATTGATGGAGAGAAAGCATTTGGCAAAATACAGCACCACTTCATGTTCAATATACTAGAAAAACTAGGGATAACAGGAACATATCTCAACACCATAAGATCTATCTATGCAAAGCCCCATGCCAACATCACTCCAAATGGAGAAAAATTGAAGGCATTCCCTCTAAAAACTGGAACAATACAGGGAAGCCCTCTTTCACCACTTCTATTTAACACAGTTCTTGAAACACTGGCCAGAACAATTAGACAGATACAAGAAATTAAAGGGATACACATAGAAAAAGAAGGACTCAAAATTGACACTATTTGCTGACATGATTTTCTACCTAGAAGATCCTAAAAATTCCACCATAAACCTTCTAGACCTAGTAAATGAATTCAGAAAAGTAGCAGAATATAAAATCAGCACGCATAAATAGAAGGCATTTCTGTATATAAATGACAAATCCTCAGAAAGGGAAAGGAGGAAATCTACCCCATTTTCAGTAGCCTCAAAAAATATACATAAAATATTTTGAAATCAACTTAACAAAAGAGGTGAAATATCTATATAATGAAAATTACAGAACGCTAAAGAAAGAAATCAAAGAAGACCTTAGAAGATGGAAGGTCTACCTTGCTCTTGGATAGCCAGAATTAATATCAAAATGACCATACTTCCAAAAGCAATATACAGATTTAATGCAATTCCGATCAGATTTCCAATGACATTCCTCATAGAAGTAGAAAAAGTAATATGAAATTCATCTGGAAAAATAAGAGACCCAGAATAGCTAAAGCAATCCTTAGCAGGAAGAGTGAAGCAGGTGTCATCCCTACACCGGATCTTAACCTATACTACAGAGCAGTAGCAACAAAAACAGCATGTTATTGGCATCAAAACAGACTGGTAGACCAATAGTACAGAACAGAGGACACAGAGAAGAACCCACAAAATTACAATTATGTTAATATTAGACAAAGTTGCTAAAGATATGCATTGGAGAAAAGATAGCCTCTTCAACAAATGGTGCTGGGAAAACTGGAAATCCATATGCAAGAAAATGAAATAAACCCCTATCTCTCACCATGCACAAAACTCAACTCAAAATGGATCAAGGACTTAGAAATAAAACCAGAGACCCTACATCTAATAGAAGAATAAATATGCCCAAATCTCCATCATGTGAGGTTAGATCCTAACTTCCTTAATAAGACCCTTATAGCACAAGAATTAAAATCAAAAATCAATAAATGGGGTGGGTTCAATCTAAAAAGTTTCTTCTCAGCAAAAGAAACAATCTGTGAGGTGAATAGTGAGCCTATATCTTGGCAGCAAATCTTTACCCCTCACACATCAGATAGATATGTGATTAATCTCTCTTTCTCAAAGTAATATATATATATATATATATATATATATATATATATATATATATTTTTAAAACAACCCTAGAAATTTATCATAAGGTAAGCAATAACTAAGAAATAGTATATATATATATATATATATATATATATATATATATATATATATATATATTTAAAATAAGTTTAAAGAAATGCCTAATGAAAATACTTTGTAGATAATAGTCAATCGTGCAGGCTTTGAATGAAATTTTTTTCTGTCTCAGTTATTTATTCTGCTTATCTTTTCAAAGTAATTCTATAATATAGAATCATAATACACACATTAAAAGACCAAAACTAAGACATATTATTCATCAGTATGATAGAATTTTATGTACAATTTTATATTCACTAATTATTAATCTCTGTTTCTAAAAGTAATATATATCTTTCAAAATAATAATGACAAAGTTACCACAGGGACACTTCTGTGCCTTCTGCTTTATTTTTAAATCAGTAAATAATTCACATTTTTCATTTCCTATTAAGCAAAAGATTTAATATTGGACATTTATATAACATGTAAATTTAACACAAATCATTATCTGTGATTCTCTTATTGTCACATGCTGTAAATCAGGATATAAAATATAAGGTAAAAGATAAATCTCTCAACTTAAACCTAGAAAGTTTTATTTTGTTGTTTCCTTCTTCTCTTGCCACCCTTTCCTTTCTTTTTGTAGCATTAGTGCTTAGTGCATATCTCCCATCCCCATTTTGGTGGATCCTTGTACAGTGATGAATCAAAACTCTGTCCTTATACTCTTCCTTTTTTTTTTTTTTAACTCGGAAGTGAATATAGGAGCACTTAACACTTAGCCAAATATCTATCAATTTTTTTGTCTTTTTTATGTAAAGACGGGGTCTCACTGAGTTACTTAGGGCTTTGCTAAGGTGCTAAGGCTGGCTTTGAACTCATGATTCTCTTGCCGCAGGCTCCTGAGCTGCTGGGATTATAGGCATAGCACCACCATGCCCAACTATACTACTTCTTTTGTACTTATTCAGTAGGACAAATAAATGAGTTTTAATACCTGATTATCTGAGTCTCTTCCAAATGACAATAGGAGTCAGATTTAAAGAGAAAAATATTTCTATTTGGTTCTGGATTTTATATTCAACATCTTCCCTAAAACAACTTGCACTGTTGCTCAGAGCTATGTCTTGAAAAAGACACATTTGTTTTTTAATTAAAATTTTTATGTCTTTAGTAATAAGAGCTCTAGATTAAATGTATCTTCAGTGACAAAGGTTTGCACACTGTGTCCATGTATGACTAAGATCAAATTTGCTGTATCTCTAGAGTTGCTCTTCTCTAGACCATAATAACTCTGAGATACTGTCAACATCCCTACTTCTTTCTTTAGACATATTTTACTAAACAACAGTCCTGACCTGTCTAGTCATACATACTTTTTTATGTTCTTACCTCTGGGTCCCAAATGTAATATAAATTCCCTGAACACTGATTAATGAATGAGTGGTTTGCTTGGGACATAAAGCAGTAACTTTAATAGGCAAACACTGACACATTAGCTTTCAATGCTATCTTCAGAGCAGGAGAAACCTAATAAACAAAGAAGTAAGCAGAAAGGAGATAAAAGAAAGACAGCATGCATTGAAACAATGCTTTTTAAATCATTTGCAGATTTTTCTAATTCTTGCTGTCTTTCCTATAGTCAAGGAACTTCTGTCACTCAGTGCAAAGGAATAAAACTTACATTGGCACTGAGTTGTTTCACATTTCATTTGCCTACAGCAAGGTTTTGAAAACTACTAAAACTCTTTTATGGAACATAAGAAAGTAGGATTTTTTGTTGTTGTTTCTAATAAATGGCATTCTTACAGCCTCATTAATCAAACCTCCTCTTCTCAGAAACAAATTAGAATTTATCCTACTGAATTTTCTTCCACATTTTTCTGGTGTTAGACCACACTTGCAAAATATGTTTTAAATATAATGATTTCATCAGATCCATTTTTATTAAATTCAGTCAGTTTGACATTTCAAATTTTCTCATTTTAATTATACCTCTCTTTTTAAGGATCTCAGAAACTTATTAAATCTTGTAAACCTCTTTCCTGATTAAATCTTGTACCTCTTTCTTGATTCTGCTTTTCTACCTCAATTGAGTTGTTGTTCACAGATGGATTGTAACTTGTTAAAAATGGGGGCTTTCCCTCCAGATACAGTATTTGTGATAGAGTTCCTCTGATAATTTTATTAACATTATAATTGCCAAATGATAAATGTGATAAAATTCCAAAAGGTAACTGTGCTTGTATTTGAATGATGAATGGGATAGTTTCTTCAAAGCAACCACAGTAGCCTCATTCTGTTTTCAAGATTTTTTTGTTGTTGTTGTTGTTTGAAAAAATAAAAACAACTCTTTATTCTGTAAACCCATGGCCACTTAATTATGTACTGGTAAAGCAAATGGATGAAGGAAGAGGAGGTAAATAATAGTGAAGGGTGGAGCATGCATCAAGAAGAATATGTTCTTTACCAACAGAAGGCTCACCCCAATTGCTGTCTTCTAGAGACAGTGTGGTAGCAGTGTTCTTTGAGCTTGCAGAGAATCTACAAATCCAGTCAGCTTTTCTTTTCCTAAGAATTTAATTTTTTAATGTAACTAATGCAAAAATATTTTAATTTTAGAAATAATGTAATGTCTAAGCCAAGCACACATAAAGACCATATTTAACACGTACTTCTTGTTTGCTACTTCCCCTCTAAAATAACCAAGTTCTATTTTATCAAACATTGGCAATCCAATATAATAGGACATATAAATTCTCCTAGAATATTCTATAAAATGTGGCAAATTCATTTTAGCTAATAACTTAACATTCATCAATGACAACACAGTGCTAAAGGGTTAAATTCTAATATGCTCTTTGAAAGGGTCAATATATTTGGAATTCTCATTTTTACCCTAACAAATGGATTCTGTTGAATATCATATCTTTATTCTAACCCACAAATAACACTTAAAATTACTACATTCATAAAATTAACATTTCAGGAACATGAGCTACACTTACCCTTTGTTTTAGATAATAGACAAAAATATCTTGAATAACACCAGAACACAATAATTTGCCCATTTTACAGCAATACTACTTATGGTTCAGAACCCAGAACTCTGAAGAGAATTAATGTGCCAAGAATAAAGCAGTGAATGAGTCTCAGCTGCAACCAGAAGACAGGAGTAAATTTTAATAATTGGTCCACCCTTTATATGTGGAATTTCTGTACCGAATGTTTAATCACACAAAATTCATTTGTTTCCACAAAGCTCATATCTTTCAAGCAACTTAAAAGCAAAATCTTTGGTCTAAGCTTTCCCTTGGTTTTAGTATCCAATTATTTTAAGAATCTAAAAAAATTATGGATGACTGTGTATAAAAAATTTCAATTGATTTTCCCAATGTGTCTTTAAAAATTAGAGTAAAAATAATGTCTCTCATTCCTAAGAATTTCAATTGAACTTATTTTGGTGAATCCTTATTGTTTAAAGTTAATCACATGAATAAATGTAGTGCTATGAAAACAGGTTCATGTATTTATTGATTTCAGTTCATTCAATCAAAATTAGTAATTTTGATTGTATAGTAATGATATATTTGTCTAGTCAATAATTCTTTCTCATCAGATTTTCCATTCATAAAGATTTTACCAAGTACAGTCAATTTTCCTCCTATCAAAAATATAATTATTGCCTGGGTACCCTCATTTTTCACATTTGTTATTACCATTTCCAATTTATTTATCCCTCTTTTTTTCTTTTGTTTGTATTTGAGAAATGGAGCATTACATTTCTGTGAAGCTTCCAGTATTGTTCTTTTGAAGAATATATGAAGTGATTGGTT
Source organism: Urocitellus parryii (assembly GCF_045843805.1). NCBI lineage: Eukaryota > Metazoa > Chordata > Mammalia > Rodentia > Sciuridae > Urocitellus > Urocitellus parryii. The sequence continues at coordinate 50,407,925 of NC_135532.1, forward strand.
GTTTACTTCAAAGCCAACCAAAATTGAACAAAATAAACTCAAAGGACATGTAATGCTAATGAGCTTCCTGAAATCACTGTTTCATCAATGGATGTGAGGATATAAAATCCTTTGGGAAGGAGTTTCAGGACAATCCAACAACTGAGAAGATGTCAGCTGGGAAATATACATGCTAATTTAATGCATATGTTTTTATTAAATGTTAAATCAATACTTCACAGAATGTGATTCAGACTATGAAGTTTCTAATATTTTTAAGCTCATATTATTTCGATTTATTGTGTTGGAATTCAGTAATAGTTGTGTAATTCCATTGCTGGGCAAGATTTTTAACAATGTTGGAACCTCATAGATTCATCACTTATTTCTTTCAACTATTCTCATTCTGAAAATATACAAGAGTTTGAGATTGTTTTTAAACAAAAGATTAAATTCTAACTATTTGGAATTCTTTGTTTGAAGTGATCATTTGACAAATTTTATTTATTATTCAGCGTAATTTTCTTGTTATTTCAGCAACTAAAAATTAAGATAACTCATTTGTATGAACCAGTTCTAAGTGATAGTTATTAATAAAAATAAATTTTAATAGTATATTTTTGGAGTGAAATATAGTTGAAAATTCATTTTATAATGAACAATCATGTGTATTCTCAATTTAGCCACTGTTTTTAAAATAACTATATGTGTCAAAAATTGAATAAATATACTATTTACTTTAGAATGGATACTTTGAGGAAGAATATATTATAGGAAAACACTAGTAGCATTCTAGAATAAAATAAAACTAAATAAAGTTAAATATAATAAAATACTGTCTTCACATAATGTTTTACAAATATATCTATTATCTGTGGGAATCATATCAGAATCAAAATAAAGTGTATAAAATATCAGTATAATTAAAGTCAGACATATACCTTTATGAGAATAGAAAAAGTATTATTTTCTACAAAAAAATTAGCTGAGAACAAATACTACCCACATAGAATATAATATGAAATAAATTAAATACAATTCAGTTATACTGAATATAACTGAATGAGACATTTAAACCCTTATTGCAAAACTCATCTCTTATATGGTAGATTCTATTTTAAACCATGTATTATTTATCTTCTTTAATATGATGAGAAACTAAAGCTTATATATGTTTTGTAATTTCCCCAAGCTATATCGTTATATAGGATTAAAATCAGAGCAAATCAAATACATTCAGTTTGGTCCTGAACAATGTTAGTCTAATTTTTTTTTCTGTTAGAGGGACTATAAAATGAAGAGTATGAATATAAATCTTATTTTAAAACTAAAAACACCCTCAAGCATCACCAATAGTGGAATTTATCCTAATGTAGTACAATGAATTATAGTAGGCTCTTTAATGAAATCATTGCATATGTTCATATAAAGATTTTACCATGTTAATAACTTTAATAGGTAGCCTAATATTGTGCTATTGACCATAATTTTTAATAATTATGTTGCATAATAATTATGCAACATATTTCTTAATAAAGTATTAATGAAAAGTACAAAAAATATACCTACCTATAAAACTTTGCTTGTGCGTGCCAAAATATTTGGAGAGTGGGTAGGGGAAGAAAACTAAAATGGTACATCAATTTATCAGTTTAAATTGAAACCATCTTGGTATATCTGCATACCTATATAGATATGTATTAATAAACATTTGTGTGTGTGTATATATATATGTATATGTATATATGCACATATGTATAAATACATAAAAAAATCACAAAACATCTTACAACTTAAAATCATAATATTTTCAGTTGTGTAGTCCTATATTATAATTTTCTCAGTTCTCTTGTTTTAGTCAGTTTTTCTCACTGCTGTGACTAAAGGACCTGACCAGAACAATTGTAAACTAGGAAAAATTTATTCGAGGACTCAGTTTCAGAGGTCTTATTCCATAGAAGGCTGGCTCCATTCCTTGGTGCTCAAGGCAAGGCTGAACATCAGGCCAGAGAGTGTGGTGGAGGGAAGTAGCTTACTTCATGATCAGGAATCAGAGAAAGAGTTCCTACTCTCCAGATACAAAATATGTACCCTAAAACCAAAAGCCCATTTCCCATCTCTTCCAGCCACACCCTACCACTTCAGTTATCAATCCCTTTCAGGGGATTAATTCACTGATTGCTTAAGACTCTTTTAACCCAATCATTTACCCTCTCAAACTTCTTGCATTGTCTCACATGTGAGCTTTTGGGGGACACCTCAAAGTCAAACTATAACATTTCCTCAATCTACAAGTAACTAGTTCTAAATATTCAATTTCATTATCAATTAACAAGTAAAGATAAATCGGAGCTATTTTAAACTAATATAATTATATTACAAATAAAAAGCTAATAATTTGACTGTATTTTCCTAATAATCAGTATGTGGTTATTTTATATTTTGAATATAATATACTTTTATATTATACTTTAATTTCCCACAGTTGACTTTTTGGAGGGTATCATCAACTACAGTAAAAAATTCTGTGGACTGAATAGTTCTGTTCTCCACAAAGTCATATTTTAAAGCCCTAATCCACTACCATGACTGAATTTGGAGAAAGAGCCTTTATGGAATCAATTATGGTAAATGATCCTATAGAATTAAGCCTTTATAAAAAGAGACACCAAATAACTTGTTTGCTTTCTCTGAATGCCAATGAAGAGGTCATGTGAGTGTACACTGAGATAGCTTCTACTTACAAACCAAGAGAAAAGGTCTCAAAATGAAACAAACGAAACTCTTGCAAAAAATGACAGAGTAGCTCTGTGTTAAAAGGAGGAATATAAAGAAGCCAATTCTTGCTTGTGGTGGGCAGCTCTATGTTCCTTTGATGATTTACATCCTAACTGGGACAGGCAGAATTTGTTGTGAGCATACATCAGGAGAAGAGAGTTTTAGCTTTTCTATAAATGTAACAATCTCCATTCTGTCACTTTATTGGTCAAAGGCCTAAATTATAAGCCCATGCTAACTCAAATCAAAGATTCTATAAGAAATGGCTCACAGACTTTCAAAAATGCTATCAAAGTTGGTGGTGTGATTCCAGGTGCCGGTGCAGTAGAAGTTGCAATGGCAGAAGCCCTGATAAAATTCAGTTCAGTATAAAGGACAGGACCCAAGTTGGATTTCAAGCATTCTTGGATGTATTGCTCCAGGTTTCTTGCTCTAAACTCTAGTTTTGACTTTCAGGAAACATTAGTTAAAAATATGGCAGAACATTCAGAATCAGATTGACTTCTAGATCTGGACCTGGACACAGGTGAAATGATGGTAGTAGCAGAAGCAGGTACTTGGGATAATTACAATTTGAAGAAATGGCTTCTTAACCTGGGCATTGTGATTGCCACCAAAATTCTCCTAGTTGATGAGATCATGAGAACTGCAATGTCCTCTTTCAAAGGTGGAATTTAAGACTCCCTTGTGTCCTCTGAACCTTGAAGATGACAAAATAATCCTGAGGTATATAATTGTAGGATTTTTGTTCAAGCTTCAGATGATTTTCAAAGAAATTTTCTTTTCCCATATGAGATACAGAGAACACTTGCACCTATTATGAATTATGAAGTGAAATTACAATTGCAGTACTTTTTAATTGTACTGACTGCATACATATAAAGGAGGCCATTTTTATCCAGTAAGCAGGATGTTTTGTTTTAGCTGCATTGACATAAAATTACTTGTTAGCTAACCATATGTTTTCTACCTCATTAAGTATTCCTTTAAAAAAAGAAAAGAAAAGAAAACTGTGTTCTGTATACCAGACTAGGTGCACAGCCAGTACATTTTGTTCTCTGATCTCAAAGAATCAGGTCTCTCTGGCCAACTGTGTTCTTTGCACCCTGCATTCCTGGACCTAATACCGCCATCCAGAGGCAGCCTTGACTGGAGTTATTGGCAGAGGCTTCTCTCAGATACCTCCATCAAGATCTTTCAGGAGGTGGAAGGAGGACTCTGAAACACTTTTGTCCACTCTAACTCAGAACTCAGGATTTTTTTACTACTTGCCTATTTGCTTTTTTTCTCTGGACCCCAGGTCCATAAACATGGCAAGAAATTCTTGTTGGGGACACATCCTCCTCACCATACCATGGTCTGTTGTGATGAAACTGACCCTCACCTGGTGATTCTACATTGATGGACCTGGTGCTTTCTCCTGTTGCTTATACTATTGCAGTAAGGGATTCCAAGTTTGACTGTTACTATTATTTCGGCTTGTTGTCTAAATCAGCCACTCCAGTGCCTGGTGGCTCAGCTCTCTCCAGCTCAATTCAGTTCTCAATAATTTATTTATTTAATATTCTCCAATCTTTAAAATTATTTTGTTAACACTGTAATCTATCTTTACACAGCAGTTTGATCACAATTCTGTGGACTAAGCATGATACATTTTCAACCACATCATTTTAGAATAGAAAATTTAATTCTCACTTTTACATTAAAGTTTCTCTGAGGAAATGATAAAATTATATACATCCAATTCTATTCAAAGTTCAGAAAACATCTGTTCGGTAAATAGATCAAATACAGAGATTGATGGAAGCACAATTGTTAGATATTACCAATAGTGCAAATTTTTCTCTCTTTTTATTAACTTCTGTTCTTAAGGTTTCTTTCCTCTCACTGGAAGGAAATGTGAGTGTGATGGCCTATGGCTGAGTCTGAGGGACTTTATTGGAGGATGCACATGATGATGTCACAATAGGCATAGAGGTGGTGAGAGGAGTCATATTCTCTGAACTTTCCTTGAAACCTCCATATCACCACTGGACAACATACAGCCCATTGTAGATTTCTTAAATCATGAAATGAAGCACAGTTTAAAATTATTTTTATTAATATTCTTAGTCAACTATTAATCTAATATTCTTTCTTTCTCTCATTCATTCTTTCTACCAGGCACATATGTACACTGAAAGATATGATAATTGTATGTATACTCCACACAAAGTTACTGCATTCTACTTTGGAATCTTCTCTTTCTGTTTAAGTTATTAAGAAATTATCTAGCATCATATCTAAAGAAGAGGTCTAGACAGATGAGTAACTGTCATTTGAGTCTTCAAATACAACTTTCATATTAATAAATGGATAGGAAAATGAGCAAAAATTATTTTTTGTTTTATAACAAAAATTTTACTAAATTGTTATTAAGAAATTAATAATAGTTAAAAGTAAAAGTGGTTAACTTTTATGTTACTAAAATAAGAAAATTATGGTAATAAAATTTGTATAATTACTACTAAAGTAAAATATATTATACTCAAGATTATTCACTTTGTTTTAGGAAAACAACACAAATACACATGAGATTTTAAAATTCATAAGTGATAACCAGAAAATTTTTTTTCATTAAAAAGTTCATAAATCAACTATTTGGTAGTTGTAATGCAGTCCCTATATTTTCATAATTTGGGAAATCTTAATAATGATCCTGGTAGGAAGATTTAATGAAGTGTTTATGCAGATGTGCAAATTCTAACAATGGGATAAAATTATGATTTCAGAAAACAAAACAATTATTTAGTAAACACTTTTTATCATATTCATATTGTTTAATCATTTGAATTGTAAATTGTTTATCTGTCTAGATTACATCATTACAACCAGTAAAAAGTAAATGTATTTAATAACTATGATGTAAGTGAACTAGCAGTTTTGAGTCTCATTTAAAAAAAATTATGATCAATGATATTTTGGAATATATTACTTTTAAAGATGATTATACTAATTTATGTTTTCCATGTCAGAGCAATGCAGCATATACAATTTTAATGAATGCAGAGTATTATACTTACTTTCAGAATGGTTATTGCATTCTACATATACAAAATATATGTTAGATTTATTTGTTAGTCTTTTGGACTAAATTTATTCTTTGAAATATAAAGAAGTTAAATTATTAATTTTAAGATTGTAATTATTTTATAAAGCAATGCCTCAAATATCATGTTTGCTGAAGGAATACTTTAAAATATAGATCATTGAGGAATTTTTTATGAATCATAATGGAGTGAGAAACATAGAAGCTGGAAAGAGAGAAATTAATAGTTGGAGTAGTTTACTACACAGTTTGTATACAAAAATAAGTGCAATTTTATTTGACTACCCAGAGAAAAATCACAGTATAAGAAATGCATAGAAAGATTTATTTCAAAAATTATACTATTTGTTTTTCATAACTGGTTGCTTTGATTTAAAGATAATTTTTTGTGGGGGACAGGTACCAGGCATTGAACACAGTGGCACTCAACCACTAAGCCACATCCCCAGACCTATTTTGTATTTTATTTTGAGACAGGGTCTCACTCATTTGCTTAGTGCCTCACTGTTGTTGAGGGTGGTTTTGAACCCAGGATCCTCCTGCCTCAGCCTCCTGAGTCTCTGGACTACAGGCATGCAACACCATATCTCTCACAGAAAGGATTTTAAGGTGAACGTTTGCATAGGTAATAGATAATATGACTGGTCAAAAATTCTGAAAAAAATAAACACTAATAAGCAAATTTTTCTTATAGCATGCAAATGATGTTAGGTATAATGATATTTCACTTTTCTCTATAATATATAAAAGCAAAATTAATCAAGTGCTGGGAGGATTAGCGTATGCCATTTTCACCAGGTCAGGCGAACCACCAGAGATGTGAGGAGTTGGGACTAGCAAGCATGCCCTGCCTAAAAAGGAAATTATTCATCCTACAAATTCCTGTCATCAAAGGATATCAGACCAGTGTTGCCAGATATCTTGATTTTTTAAAAAGAAGCTGGAAATCTGGATTCTTATGAGACATAACTAATATTTAAGATTAGCAATTTTCACTTAACCTTTAAATAGTTTTTTTGCTCACTATCTACTAGTCACACAAATGTTTACTAGGATATTCACGCATACTCATGGCAAATTTAGGAGCTCTCTTTACATCTTACAATGTATGTTAACATATATATTTGAGAAAAATAAACCTTCACTGTAAATGTTTGAGTTGGTCACTGCAAATATACCCATCAGGTTTATGATCTGAGGTGAAATGAAAACTAAGAAATAGTTTGTAAGTTACCTAAGATTACAAAGCATGGAAATGAGAAGAACCAGGATTGAATGAAGTCAATGTTTCTGATTTCACTCTATGTTTTTCCATTCAGATGTTCAGTTTCAGTCAAAGTATAGTTGACTATGTACACTTATTTCTTTAAAGGACAAGTAAAAAAAAATATGACTATTGTTTCTGCTCCTAGCAATGTTCTCTAACAAGGATTTTAACAAATTCATCATTACAGTTCCAAATTACACATGCTATTTTAATGAAGCAAATCACAGAAATATTCTTAACACATACTTCATTTGTACAACCACTAATACAGTTAGAGCAACAAAAATTATCACAAATACAAAACTAAGATTCCAATTACATAAATAAGCAATTGCTAAACTCAAAAATATTTAGATAGATAAATGTCATGAGAAATTAACTAAGAAATTAAGAAATTAACTAATTCAGTGATATTTAGACTATTATACAGTAATCTCTTGAACTGTCTTGAATTCCTATTTAATATTTTGATACATCTGTAATTGTACATGATCACAATTGAAAGTAGACAGAAGAAGAGGAGAAAACATGAGGATTTGCCGCAGTCTGGCTGGGCACAAATCACGAGCCACTGAAGCAGGAACAAACTTTATTTTTTTACTGCAAGATAAAACCTCACACACGCTCCTGGGGAATCCTCCCGAAAGCCACGGGGCTCCTGCAGGAACCCCCCACCCGGAAATAGCTCCCCAGGGAAATCCCTCCTCCTGCACTTCGCCAACCAATGGGAACTCCCAGGGAATCCCCTTGAGAACTCAAAATAGCGCAAGAAGTCCAAAATAGCTCGAGAACGCAAAAGTAGCTGCAGAGGCGGATATTAATGCCTCGCCTGTCAATCAATACTGTTGGCAAAATGCCCAGGAGCCATACAGACTCGGCTGTGGCTCTCAGCATCTCCCCACTTCTGTTTAATTAAACAACAAGTAAAGTGGCTTAGGGACCCTGCATGTTAGGTAGTCCAATTCAACATATGGTCCTTACCCATCATCGGATGAACTGACCTCTAGGCGTCAGCCTCCTGTCTTAGGTTGGTACCACTGCAATCGGATCATACCCGTCACTGACTACCGGTCCAGCATACAGCCATACTTGTGGATAGGCCTTTGCACCAGTGGGGAGTTGAGGTTCTTTGCCTCACCTCTGTTGGCCCCCAAATTTTAGACCATCACTAGTAGAAGGCAGGAGGATGAAAAATGCCATGACACCAAGCCAATTGAGGGCTCCTTTGAAAAATTGTACCACCGGTGACACCATCAGCAAAGATGCCAACATTACCACAATTCGCTGCACGAACAGATAGTTCACAATGCATACAAGTGATACATAGTCCAGGCAAGTTCTGCAAGCAGTTCAAAGTAGAGGAATCTGTCAATATTTCCATTTCCTCCCAAAGTAAATCGACTCCTTGATTGAGCATTACTTGTTGAGTTATTATTCACTGATGCATCAGTTTATACAGTTTGTTGTGATAGCTACCGAAGAAGCTGTAGTTTGGTTTTATCTTTGTCTTCACAGGCACTGGGATGAAGATAGGAATTCTGGCAATGATGCTAGGAAAAAAATTATGTAACATTCCAACAGGCATTAAGAAAACAATTTTTTGAACAATTTACATTATCCTGAACAGAATTATTAAATATAATGAGAAGGAAAGGTGAAAGCAAACAAACAGATCTCTTAACCTCCTTATTTGTTCACATTTTAAAACAATTTTCAACAGCTTTTTACCCAATCTAAATTAAACCATTAAAATCACGTGAATAAAAAAAATTGGGATCCATTTATTCATGAGCTCTCCTCATATAAGATATATGGACACACACACATACAGACATACAACACAAAACAGAAGTGTGCGCACATAACATACAACACGTAAGACAATAGTAAAGGCCTTGTAGCTTTACCTAGGTGAAATCGCCATTGCAATGTTTAAAAACTCCACAGTCAAAAAATAAAACTGATCAGAAAAACATTAACCTAGGTCTGTATGAGCTCAAAAATAAAATAGAACTTTATGATGTGGGAAAAGGCAATAATAAAATAAATATTGAAAAAAGCATCCTGGTTAATCACTGCAGTAGATGTAAGAATAGCCAAACTGGAGCTCTGGATATCAGCTGTTATGGATTTGAGTCAAATCACCTTTTTTTGTTTTCGTTTTTGTTTTGGTCCATAGAATTCACTTTGGTTAGTTTCTCTGGAATCCAAATCGGCTGTTGTTCTCCCTGTAGAAACACACAAACAGAACCCCGACTCCAGACAATCACTGGGTCAGGACCTTAGTTAATCTCTCTGGAATCCAAATCGGCTGCTGTTCTCCCTGTGGAAATACACAAACAGACCCCCTTTTCCAGACAATCACTGGGTCAGGACCTTTCCATTGTCCTGTTAGAATATCCTTCCAAAGTACCTTAGTCTTATGTACATTTTTTGGACACATATGCCTTCCCGCAGCACTAAGCCCTGATGAATCCAAATTTTAAAAGTTTAGAGTAAAAATGGTTATTTTAAGTTTATCTTTGGGGGATATGTACCCCTTTCCAATTCCCTCTTTTTGCTTTAATAAGTACATTTTAATAGTTTGATGAGCTCTTTCAACTATGCCTTGTCCCTGAGGTTTGTATGGGATTCCTGTTATATGAGTAATGCCAAATGATGAGCAAAATTGTTTAAAAGAGGTAGAAGTATAACCAGGACCATTATCTGTTTTTAACTGTTTTGGAACGCCCATAGTGGCAAAATTTTGTAAGCAATGAGCTATAACATCTTTAGTTTTTTCTCTGGCATGAAGGGAGCCCATCAAGAATCCGGAAGAAGTATCAACTGTAACATGTAAATATTTTAATTTTCCAAATTCTGGCAAGTGTATGACGTCCATCTGCCAAATGTGGTTAGGTATAAGTCCTCTAGGATTGACTCCAAGATTAACTTGTGGTAAAAAGGTCACACAATTTTGACATTGTTTTATTATTTGTCTAGCTTGTTCCTTAGTTATTTTAAAACGCTTTTGCAAAGTATTAGCATTGACATGGAACCTTTTATGAAAATGTGTAGCTTCTTCTAGTGTAGAGAAAATATGTATGTCATGTGTAGTTTTATCTGCTAAATCATTGCCCAAACTAAGGGCTCCAGGCAATCCTGTATGTGCTCTGATATGTCCTATAAAGAATGAATCTTTTCTGTCCCAGATTAGACTTTGTATAGCAGAAAACAAAGAGAAAACAGTAGAGGAAGGGGAAATCCTACCAGCATCTTCAAGGGATACCATAGCATTAACTATATACTGACTATCAGAAAATAAATTAAATACAGAATATTTAAACATCACAAAAACTTGTAAAACTGCATTAAGCTCTACCTTTTGAGCTGATTGTTTGGGTATTAAAAATGTAAAAGTTTGATCAGGGGTAACTACTGCTGCTGTACCATTATTTGACCCATCAGTGAATATATTTGGAGCATTCATGATAGGGGTTTTTCTTGTCACTTTTGGAAAAAACTACAGGATGCTTAGACCAAAAAGACAACAAAGGATTAGATGGTAAGTGATTATCAAATGAAACATTAGATTTACACATGATTATTTACACATGATTATTGCCCAAGTATTTAACTCATTAGCTAACTCATCAATTTGATCCATAGTATATGGAGTAATAATTTTATTGGGAGAAATTCCAAACACTCCCTTTGCTGCTTTTATTCCTTTGAGTATTAATTGTCCTACAGCCTCAGGATGCCTAGTAAGAATAGTGTTAGGAGAATAAGATAAATGTATCCACAATAACGGACCATCTTGCCAAAATACTCCTGTAGGAATATTTTTTGTTGGTATCACAATAAATAATAAAGGCAAACTTATATCAATTCTATCCAAATGCATATTTTCCATATATGTTTCAATAATTTTTAATGCCTTTCTTGCTTCCGGAGTTAATATGTGGGGTGAATTTGGATCTGATGGACCTTTTAGGATATCAAATAAAGGTCCCAACTCTCCTGTTGGTATGCCTAGATAAGGCCTTATCCAATTTATGTCTCCTAATAACTTTTGAAAGTCATTAAGTGATCTGAGTTGATCTACTCGTATTTGAATTTTTGGTGGACGGACCATGGTTGAGGATAATAGAACTCCTAAATAATTAATTGGAAAATTTAATTGTACTTTATCTATTGCTATCTCTAGATTATAATTTTTTTTAATAAATTTGTAAGTGTGGCATAACATTCCAGCAATGTGTTTTTATCTTTGTGTGCTAACAATACATCATCCATATAGTGAAATATTTGTAGTTCAGGATTTTGATTTCTAAGTGGCTGGATTGCTTTATTAACATAAATTTGACACATAGTTGGGCTGTTAGCCATCCCTTGAGGGAGCACTTTCCATTCATATCTCTGATCAGGACCTTCATGATTCAGTGCAGGGATAGTAAATGCAAAATGTGGACTATCCTCAGGATGAATTGGAATTGAAAAGAAACAATCTTTAATATCTACAGCTAAAACATACCAGGTTTTTGGTAAAGCAGACAATTGGGGAATCCCTGATTGAGCAGGTCCCATAATAACCATCTCATTATTAATGGCTCTTAAATCTTGTAATAATCTCCATTTACCAGATTTCTTTTTAATGACAAAAATGGGAGTATTATAGGGAGATACAGAAGGTTGTATATGTCCCTCCGCTAATTGTTGTTTGACCAGGTCATGGGCTGCTTGTATCTTTTTTTTAGTCAGGGGCCACTGAGAAACCCATACTGGTCTATCTGATTTCCAAGTGATTTTTATTGCCTCAGTGACCCCTTTTGAAAACCCAGTCCATGTATATTTATTCTTTGATTTATTTGTATTGGTGCTGCTATATCTTGTTCTTGTTTTTCTAATCTTTTTCCTTTCCTAAAACCTTGTCTAGCCATAATAGTGGGTGCATTTTGATTGATATTATTTGTTAATGTCAAACCTAATTGATCTAAGACATCTCGTCCCCATAAATTTACGGGAAGATGATCCAATACATATGGCTGTATAGTTCCTTCACATCCTTCAGGATCCTTCCAATCTAAGACCATTGCACTTCTATGGGGATTAGTTGCCACTCCTAGGCCTCGAAGCGTTTGAGTGGCTTGTTGTAATGGCCAATGTTTTGGCCATTCTTGACGAGATATGATGCTAAGATCTGCACCTGTATCCAGTAGCCCATTAAATTCATGTCCTTGAATATTTAGTTTTAGCATTGGGCGAGAATCTAAATTCAAAGACAGCATAGCCCAATCTACACCTGTGGAGCCTAAATCCCTGGAACCTCTTTCCATAGTACTACTGGAAAATTTATCATGTAGGCTAGATATTATTAATAACTGTGCTATTCTATCTCCTGGTGAAATTACTGATATACCCTTTGGAGAACTAGCTGTAATTTTTATTTCACCTTCATAATCGGGATCAATTACCCCGGGACTTATCATAAGTCCTTTTAGCGTAGAAGAACTGCGTCCTAACAATAAGCCTACTGTTCCTTGGGGAAGAGGTCCTTTTACTCCTGTGGGAATGATTTGAACTCCCATCTCTGGAGTTAGTACTGCTCTGGCGGAGGCCCAGATGTTCAACCCTGCGCTCCCTCTGGTTCGTCTGATGAGAGATCTGATGGATAATGGGTCCTGGGCACTACCCTGATGGTGTTGCTGGGTTCCTCCATGGTGTTTCTGGGTTCCTCCAGTGCCCCGTACATTTGTGGTCATGGGCCCCGGAGCATTGGGCCCCCCTGTCCGTTTTTTGGCAATGGAGCCTGATGCCTTTCTCCACGATATCATGGGTAACCACCTGGTCCTTGTCCGTTTTTTGATAATGGAGTACCCTCTATGGTGGTTTGAGAACGGCATTCATTAGCCCAATGTCTCCCTCTACGGCATCGTGGGCAAATATCCGGTGTTCTATTCCTTTGATACCTAACTTTGTTAAACCTTCCTCCTATGGGGCAACTCCTTTTGAAATGTCCTGTTTGTTCACAATTGTCGCATGTTTTTGGCCTGGCATCTAAAGCCTGTTGTACTGCTGCCAAGACTTGTCCTTGTTCATTAATGTTTCTACATAATTTAATATATGTGTTTAAATCTTCATGTCTCCATGGTCTAATGACCTCTCTGCAGCAACGATTTGCTTGGTCATAAGCCAGTTGTTTTATAAATGGCATTGCTTGTTCTGTATCCCCAAAAATTCTGGAAGCTGCTTGAATAAGCCTATCTACAAATTCAGCGTAAGGTTCATTAGTTCCTTGTATTACCTTAGATAATTGACCTTGTAAATCTCCATGCCCCTGTAAAGTTTTCCATGCCCTAACCGCATCTACAGCAATTTGTGCATATACGCCAGGATCATATTCAATTTGTTGCCGTTGACCCTCATAAGGTCCTTTTCCTAACAACATGTCTAGATTTCTTTGAGGGTAATGGGCTGCTGCATTTCACCTAGCTGTCTCCCTGCAAAATTCCTCATTGGCAACCTTCCATAACAAATATTGTCCTCCATTTAGCACAGATTTACACATGCTAGCCCAATCTGCTGGAGTCATGTCCAAGTTAGTAATGGATTTGACCATGCTTACAGTGAAGGGTGCTTGAGGACCATAGGTTGTTACAGCCTCCTTTAACTGCTTCACTGTTTTGAACTCTAACGCACGGTGAATTCGCTGCCCTCCTGCGTGCTCAAGTACAGGGCATGCAAATCTTTGAGGTCCTGTCTCATGATCCCATCTATCAACTACAGGGGTTGAGGGGGTTGAGGGCCACTCAGCTATATCCATAGGTGGAGCTGTTGGCTGAATTACGCCCTCTGGTGATAGATCGGTGTTAGTAGCAGCCTCCTGTTGTTGCTTCCCCCCTGATAGCTGTTTCTCCTCTAAGCTTTCTTCCTTTAAATTTTCTTCCTCTGTCTGACTAGCTTGAGAGACCTTCTCTTTTGCTTGATCTAAAATGTCTTTCTCCATGGTTTGAACCTCTAATAATTTATTTAACACTCTTTCAGTTTGTTTTTTACTAATTTCCAATCTGTTATAAAGATAACGCAATCCAATAAGATAACACAAAACAAAACCGAAACAGAATGAAACAAAAATGGAACAAAAAATCGTTGTATCAATTTTCCTATTTTCTGGACATGTGCATTTGTGGTCTATTTCTATCTCTTCCTCAGGGGCAAACAACTTCAAACCTTGAGCCAACCATTTTTCCCAGTCTGCCTGAGAAAATTCTAGGGATAGGCAGCTTGAAACAAAAACAAAACAAATAAAACAAGAACATATTATTTTTTAAAATGGTCACCCATTCTCTTGCCTTCCCTTAGGGGCAAGCAATTTCACTTACCCTGAAGCTTCAGACGTTCCCCGTGCGGGCCGCCAAATGCCGCAGTCTGGCTGGGCACAAATCACGAGCCCCTGAAGCAGGAACAAACTTTATTTTTTTACTGCAAGATAAAACCTCACACACACTCCTGGGGAATCCTCCCGAAAGCCACGGGGCTCCTGCAGGAACCCCCACCCGGAAATAGCTCCCCCGAGAAATCCCTCCTCCTGCACTTCGCCAACCAATGGGAACTCCCGGGGAATCCCCTTGAGAACTCAAAATAGCGCAAGAAGTCCAAAATAGCTCGAGAACGCAAAAGTAGCTGCAGAGGCGGATATTAATGCCTCGCCTGTCAATCAATACTGTTGGCAAAATGCCCAGGAGCCATACAGACTCGGCTGTGGCTCTCAGCAAGGATTAAAGTGCTGTAATGTTTTTATAGTTGTCGCCCATCTAGTAACACTATGATTCTTTTTGATTCTGATAACAAATAAAGTCTGCTATACTATATTTAATCAGTTTTACACATTCACTTATTATTTTTGTGCCAAATTTTCATGGCATGTACTAAAATTGCAATATGTTCCTCATTTACAGTGTGTGTCCCTATTTTCCCAAATTTGCATATTCTTCAAAAGGACTCTTTTAAAGATTTAATGACACTTTTTAAATTAATTAATTTATTTTTTTATTCCAATTCGTTATATATGACAGTAGAATGCATTACAATTCATATTATACATATAAAGCACAAATTTTCATATCTCTGATTGTATACAAAGTATAGTCACACCATTCGGGTCTTCATACATGCACTTAAGGTAATAATGTCCATCTCATTCCACCATCTTTTATAACTCCATCCTCTGACTGTCCCCTCCCACCCCTTTGTCCTATCTAGAGTTCATCTAATCCTCGCATGCTCCATGTCCCAATCCCACTATGAATCAGCCTCCTTATTTCAGAGAAAACATTCCAGCATTTGGTTTTTGGGGAATGGATTAGCATTATATTCTCCAACTCCATCCATTTACCTGCAAATACCATGATTTTATTCTCTTTTATTGATGAGTAATATCCATTTGTGTATATGTATCACAGTCTCTTTATCCATTCATCCACTGAAGGGCATCTTTTACTTTAATAAACATCATGCATTTGGGTCTGTAATTCTCAGTCTTAATATTAATAAAATATTAATGTGTAATGTAGTTTAAACAACTGTTTCCAAGGGTCTTAGGAGAAAACTTTGTGAAGGGATTCTTTAGTGACTAGTATAAAACACAACTTACAAGTTCTTCTCTCTTATATTGATAGTCATTTAGTCTTTGTTCCACAAATGCTGCAGTAATTTTTAATTATGCCCTAGATATTCTATAGTAATTAATTCATTGTTACCAGAGTAATCTTAGGCAAGCTTTGCTCTGGCATATATTCAAAATGTGAGCCCTATTTTTGTGTTATCCATTTTTAATACCCTTTGTTTTAAAAGTACTCTCAAAACATGCAACCATTGGAAACCCCTCTCAGTGATTTAGACACCTAAATTGTAGGTATTCTGCTTGAATTCATTCATAATCTACATTCTTTCTGTTAGTATTATCAAGTATTTACAAGATGTATAAAAATTTTTTTGTCTTTTAATATCTGGAACAAAGGCCAATTCCTTTAGAAGAGTTTTATTATCTTGATATAATAAATCATTTACTGTGTCCCTAAAGAATGTTGATTATAATTTACTTAATCCTCAATGCATCTTTTAATAATCTTTGTTTTTACAAGTTATTCTCCCCTTTGTATTTTATCTAACTGAAAAAAAGAAATTATTATTCTGTTGGGCATCATCTGAGTTATACCTAACAGACTTTCTGCAAATGCTTCCTTAATTTAATTTGCACTTTTCCTTTTACTTCTATGGGAAGACTCACAGAGTTTATAATTGTTATTTTGTTATAAAAATTATACTAGTAATATTTTTTCCTCTAAATTTGGACATCATCTTTTAGAAAATAATAATGAACTATTGTAATAATTTTAATTAGAAAATAGGTATAGTCACTTGATTATCTTCTGATAGCAAAAATCAATGATAAAATATCTATAGTTTCATTACAAAACCATGAGTCTGTATGTTCCACTGTATCTATAATTAATGAAATAATTTTCTGCAATAAAAATTCTTTTCTGGAAGAAAACATTATTTTCATGTGTGTAAAACTCCTATGCCTTTTATAGTAAAGTTACATAAATCAGAAATTCTGAAGAATATGTGATTTCAGGTTCACAGAAATAAAAGCTTCATACATTTTTTTTAAAAAAACTTACAATTCATTAAGAAATTACAATTATAGTCTTTCATCCATAATAACAAAATATCGTTTCCTCTTGAGAAGGGAAATATTTATTATACGTAGAGGACCTCTTGTCCTTGTTGTTTATAAAACAAAGGTATAAAATATCTGCACAAACTCTTAAGAATTAGACACAATAAAGCCACCATGATTCTCATGCTCTTATAATCTGGAAAAGAACATTGAAGACAAAATTTCTGACATAATTTGTATTTTTTTTGGTAAAGGTTACTAATTTCTAACATTAAAAGTTGCAAGGTCCAAAACTGCAATTGTTTTTATGTAAAATTGGACTCTAAGTAAAATAGGTATTTACTATACATATCAATTTTATTATAAGAGAAATAAAGAAAGCTGAGGACGTCAAATTCAATCTGTGAGATATGAAAATATTTGAATTATTAAAATAAGAAAATGTATTTTTATTTGTCAAATAACCAGTAATTTAATAGAGGGACCTTTTCACATATATAATTCAGAATGGACATGATTACATTGCAATTTCCTGAATTAAATAGAAGATGCAAGAAAATATTAAATGATCAAGTCATTATCTCCAAATATATGGTTGCAAATCAAAATTAACTTGACATGGTGTCACATTATTTAATTTGTGAAAATAAATGTGGGATAAGGATAACATGTAGCACATTCTGGAATCAGTCTTCATCTATACTATTGTACCTCTAAAGAACATAGAGTTATCCATACCTTATTTACACAATTACAATGGATAAACCACAGATAAGTTACAATGTCAGCTCTTGAGAGTAAAGGAGGGATGGTCATTGAAAATGTTTCTCAATAGAAACTTTTCAAACACAAGACACAATATTAAAGCATGTAAAACAAGAAGAAGAGAATATAGTATTTCTAATTATTTGTGCTTCAAGTACATGACATTCTGACATTACTTGTTTTCATATAACCATTGACTTCACAAAAAAATTGTTCATGTTATAAATAAGTATTGATTATGTCATTGAAATGAGAAACTCTCAGTTATGCTTCTTAACAATGAATATTTTGACTGTTTATCAAATTTTATTTAGGTATATTATTTATGACTTTAGCCCCCATATCGAATATATTTCTATTGATTTGACATCATAATATGAATGCATGTTTTTATAATTAGAATTAATTAAATCCTTCACACTAATAGAATGAAGTATGCTATTTTAAAATTTTAGAATGTTGCTGTTAATATTTAAAATTCACCTCCATTTTTGTATTGAAAATGCTGTTTTCTACTAGTGCTAAGAATACACACAGACACACACACACACACACATACACACACACACACGACACTCTTTACTCTCTTTAAGAGATCATCCAAATACCCATTACTAAAATGGCTGCTGATTTAAAATTCATACTTTTACTGCCCAGGAAAGAAAAACCATATGAGGAACTATTAAATTTTATTTATTCTATTTGTTTTAGTTCTTTTTGAAAAATTCTTCAAGTAAACCCACCATGGACATTTATTATTGAGGCTATATTCTAATTAAATAGTATTAGTATTTCTACCCTTATGTAGCTCTATATTCCAGACAAATAAAATATATTTCAGTAAATTTACTCTGAAAGTAATAATCACCCAGCAAATTGGTCCTCTAATATTTGAATCCCATTTTCTCGACATTATATAAAGCATGATACTAAATTTCAAAACAACAGATAATGATCTTGCTGAAAAATGTGTTTGTATCTCATTGAATAAGATGAGATATATTATTAAATCAACCATATATGCATATATAGAAAATGATTCAGACAGAAGTAATATTTTCCAGATAACAGAAAGTTTGTTTGCTTTAATTCACTCTGACATTTTCCAACTTT
Source organism: Urocitellus parryii (assembly GCF_045843805.1). NCBI lineage: Eukaryota > Metazoa > Chordata > Mammalia > Rodentia > Sciuridae > Urocitellus > Urocitellus parryii. The sequence goes on from NC_135532.1 coordinate 50,426,582, forward strand.
GGAATCTCTTCAGCTTTAACTTTGTCTATTGTTAAAATTTGCAAAATATTTTTAAAATTGTGGAATTTTTAATGAAAATGAATTGTTTAAAACATATATAAGAAGGAACAATGTTGATTAAAAAAATGAAAGGGCAATATCTCTCATTTGGAATTTAGAATAATATTTTAAGTGCTTCATTCATATAGCAATAAAGAGTTGTAAGGATTATTTCAAGAGATAAAATTTATTCCCGGAGGAGCCTAAATTTTACTATGGCCCTAATGTAAACTTGAGAAAGAAAGTAGTCCAAGTAGACAATGTATGAGCTGTGGATTTCATTTTTATCAAAGTTTTATCTTTTACTCGGAATGAAATGGCCTGAGAGTTCAGATATTGGAACATTAATGGAGAAGAGTGAGTATCATCCAGATACTCTGTATCTTCTTACCTGGTATCTGGTTTGGATGTTAACTATCACCCAAAGGCCCATATATTAAGAGTTTGATCCTTGGGGTGGTGCTATTGGGAGCTAGGAACCTCTATTTAGGAGGTAGAATGTACTGGAAGACTTTTTTTTTTTTATTGTTGAGGGTATGCTCTCAAAGGATGCTCTGAGGCCTCAGACCTCCTCCTCTCTTTTGCTTTCTGGCAATGCTTTGTGAAGTTTTGCTCCTCTGCATGCTCCTCCATGATGTGCTGCTTTACCATAAACACAAAGCAATGTGTCTAGTCATTCATACACTGGAATATACAAAACTGTGAGCCAAAATAAACTCTTTCTCTTTACAAATTGATTATATTGAATATTTCTTATATGTTACAGAAAGCTGACTATCATTTGGGAGTACATTTAGTATGTTTTTTTATTATATTCCAGGGGGTTACTTTTCACAAATAGAAGTATAACTTTGTTACTGTCTGTATTTGGAGATTAGTACTGTTTTAAGGTGATGTGCATTTGTGTGCCAAATTGAGGAAGGATGAACTGGGATAACAGAGTGGTATGTTAACTTGACTAGACTAAAGTGAGTTGGATTCAACTAATAGATTACAAACACAATCTCCCAGTTATTCAAACACACACTAGTGTGTGTGCTCTATGAACATATATTTTGGGTTAAATGAAGTCTCCAATCTGTTAAATTTAAGTTAGAGAGGTTACTTTGGGTATACCTGAAGTAATTTGTTGGAAATTCTTGAAAGTATGGTTAGGCCTGTTGCAAAATATTTAGCCCTGCTCCATGTGGTTCAGCTTGGTCAGACTTTGGATTTACTGAAGGAGAAAGTCTAATGCACTTCTATTTCCTAAGCCAGCATCCATAGAGCTTTAAAAGTTAGTAAGTGAATGTATGTATATGTGAGAGTGTGTGCATTAGTTTCTACTATTTGTATTATTGAACACTGGCTAATGAGAATTTTGATATTCAAAATTATCGCTAATGTGCCTTATTTCAAATTGTATTATTTTCTGGAATTGGTTTTCTTATCTGATTAGATTTCAAGGCACTAACGACTTTGTTTCCAGTGACAAAATAACATGCATAGTCCATAGTGTGAATATGATAAAAAGTTATTCAAATTATTGACTTTGGATTCTTGTCACTGACCCCTATAGAGAATGAGTCTCAGTGGAGTCTTTTTAAGAGGGTCTAGAGGTCTGAGACAGGGGAAAATCAAACACATTTGAAGCATCAAAGAGATAGGTGAAATTTAAAGAAGGAAAATACCATGTTTTGTTTAGGGGCATGTAGGAGGAATTAATAGGCAACCTGTTAGATTAGAGGTCCTCAGAACCAAACCACAAAAACTAAGCCTCTGTTAGCAATCTGTGAGGTTTGAATACAATTCCAATTATTAGCTGAGGTTGTTACAGGGCTGGAGATTTTTAGGGAATGTAGGCACCTTAAACAATCCCTGTCAAACCCCAATTCTTGCAATCAAGTCAGAAAAATTTCGAACGTGTTGTTCAGAGTAAAAGACATGAGTTTATTAAAGGGATGGGAAAAGAGAAATGCAGCAATCTCAAGGGAGTCCCTCAGAGAGGAGAGGTATAGCATGCCTCTCCTGCACTCCAGTTTTATTGAGGGTTCCAGAGAAGTTTCCATAGAGTTCCACCCTGGTACACATCTTGACTTTTGACAACCGGATGACATCAGATGTTCAAGACTCTACTACAATGACGACTGTATCCCATGGTGACTGGTTCTAACTGAATTTTTAGCCATAAATTTTTATAAATTTTATGGTTAGTAAGAATTATACTTGTCCTCTGAGTTTCAGGATCTGATCTATGAAAAGAGTCACAAAAGTTAAGATTAAGACCATTACTCTATTAATCTCATATTCACATCACTCAAATTGCTCTGTCCTCTATTATTTTGACCCAAGGTATTATAAAATAATGAATTTCTATTGCTCTTGTTTTAAACACCGATATTTATACTGTTATGAAACAAACAAAAAATTAATACAAATTTTAATATGTATGTTTTATATTCAGATATTATATACAGAATTATAGTGAACATATTATGCAAATCAATATACCATTTAATATATATGATGATAAAGATTAAATATATACCATGTACATTTTATTCTGAACATACAAGAAACTTGCATTCTTCAGTCCTTTGTTGCTATGCCAGGGTTATGCAACTGGGTCTTGTTCAATGAAATCATAGCAGACAGCATATATATTTCTTATATATATATGGTTACTAGGGAAAACCTAATATATATATAAGGATATATATATATATATATATATATATATATATATATATATATATCAAGCCCTGTACATAAAACATTGTTGGATATATATAACAAGCTGTCTCTTGTCTTGGAAGAATTAAAAAAAAAAAAAAAAAGAGTATAAACAGTGAGCAGAGTCAGCAAGTGTGAGAGACCTCACTTTAGTGCATTCTGAGCTACAAAGGACTGGGGTTTGGACAAAGTAAACATTTTTAATACAGCAGGAATGTATCATATTAACTCACTAAAAATTGAAATTTCACTACAGTAGTGAATACTAGTTCAACTAATGTTTTATAATTTGTGTATATAAATTATATGAAAGGCAATATATATGCTTCTTACAATGAATTTATGTATACCTAAATCTATTATAAGTTGATAATATTTAAAGTTCAAAATGCATTTATTATATTTAGTTCATGAAACATCATATTTTGATCCTCTCTTAAAAGAGCTCAGAACACTTACATTAGGTTACAGTTGGGAAAAAATGTAAGTTATTAAATATTGTACTTAAAGTGAAAAAAGAATGGTTACATGGGTATGATTTCATACCATTGTAAATTTGAAAAAATATTATGTCCAACTGTCATAAATCCAGGGCTGGTTTATCAGGATATTGTATAAAACATGAGTTTTAATTTTAATACCCTGGATAAAATACATCTAGCCCATTTACTAGATGGTGTCTTTGAACAATGGATCATCAGTAACAAAAATGTGCATGCCACAACATTTGACATTGTCTCACACCTATTCAGTGTCTTCTTCCCTTTCTCTTCCTCCTTCACCATAATGAAATTGAATTTCAAAGAAGTTTTTTTGTTATTGTTGTTTGTTTTGTTTTGTTTTTTGTTTTCTTTTTTCATTTTGGATAAGATTTCAAACTCATAGAGAGCAAAGTAAAACTAGGCCCATGGAGTTACATCAAACTAGAAAGCTCCTGCACAACAAAGGAAGCAATCAACAGAGTGAAGAGACAGCCTAGAGAATGGGAGATAGTATTTGCAAAATTTGCATTTGACAAAGGGCTAAAATCCAGAATTCATAAGGGACTAAAAATGCTAAGAATACTCAATAATCTATTTTTTTAATATGCAAAGGTCTGAATAAATATTTTTGAAAAGCACTTGCTCAGCACATGTGAGTCCCTAGATCTGATTCCTAGACAGATGGACAGAAGGAAGGAAGGAAAAAAAAAAAGGAAAGAGAAAGAAAATAATAGTTCAGGCTGACAATGTAAAGATAGGGAAACAATCTAATTTACACTTATAAATTAGAATAGCCATTGTAGTTTCTTTAAAAAGAGTAAAACTATATAATCCCCATATCCCACTAATGGCTATATATCCAAAGAATAAAACCAGTATGTTAAAGCAGTATCTGCATTCCTGTTTATTGCAGCACTATTTTCAATAGGCAAGATAGGGAATCAACCTGTGTTCAGAAAAAAATAATGGATAAAATTTGGTATATATACACAATGGAATACTCCTCAGTTACAAAAGAGGAATAAAGTCATTTTATTTTTTAAAAAATGAATAAAATTGGAGAATGCTATGTTAAGTGAAATAAGTCAGGTACAAAAATGTAAGTGTTCTCACTTATTGGTGGAATCTAAAGAAACTGATCTCATAGAAGGAGAGAGTAATAGAATAGTTGCCAGAGGCTGGGGAGGAGGCAGGAGAAAGAAATAGGGACAAATTAGTCAATAGGTACAAGTTACAGTGAGGAAGAATACTTCTGGTATTACACCACACATTAGGGTGACCCTGTTTAACAATCATATTGAATACATCAAAACAGTTTGAATCTCACTGTAAGAAATGCTGAGTGCATGAGATGATAGATATGCTAAATACCATCATTTAATAATTGAACATACACATGGATGGTATTCACATGTATCAAAACATGTATACATATATCAAAACACCATATCCCCAATCTTTGCAATCATTATTTTTATTAAAAATAAGAACAAATTATATTATTTGAAATTATTGCTTTTCTTCCCTAATTGCTTAGCTAGAATCTTCAGTATAATGTTGAAAAAATGTGCAGTAGTTGACAATTCTCTCTTCTTCCTGACACACTTTTGTCCAAACTTCTGTTTTTTCAGGAAATTTATCTTAGACCTATTTGTGGCAGATGTTGTGCATATATTATCTTCTTAGGAGCCACTCTAGTATTTAAGGAATATAATATTGGTAGCTGTATTAGAATTATAGTTCATAGATTACTATGCATGTATATGAGAGAATAAAATCTATTTTTCCTGATGTCAAATATGTATTTTGTTCTTCCCTATTAAAATTTTTCTCTGTCATGTAGTTTCTTTATATTCCATAAATTGTATGTCTCCTGGGATAACACAGTAAAAAATATTAAATTCCAGAAGTATTTTCAACTACATTTTACTATTTCTTCTCACATTACAGAACATCTGCAGTTTTCCAAATGAGGCAATGAAAATAAGAAGCAATCAGTAGACAGATGTGTTTTTAAATGGCACCTTTATTATTTCTTTTTTTATTTTTGCAAAAGGGATGTTCTGAAGGCTTACATTTGAAATAAGGTAAAATCTTAAGATGATCAGAGACTTAGGAGAGCTTAGCTAGAGTATACAGTTCAGAAAAAATGTTGGCTCAGAAGCAATGAAACACATCTTGAGTTTTAATTTTGGATTAGGATTTAGACTTACATCAGACTGCTATTGCAAAAAATCACCCACTGAGCGAATACTACTCTGTGTGCTCCACAATCACCACCATCCCACAAAGTGCGGAAGGCACTACTTTTTTTTAGATTATTGAACTTTCATTTTTTCACACCTCCTTCACATGCAGCTGGAGTGGCTTAAAGTCTCAGTAATAGGTTTGATTCATTGCTTCTGCTCTGAAGCCTTGGTTTTCATATTTTTAGGTTTTCACTAAGAGGGACAAAACATATTAAGAGCTCAAATATTTCAGAAAATAAATTTAAAAAAACATTCCTATCTGATTAAGCAATAAACACAGAACATAATATTTGATTAATGTCTTAATGGTAACAAATTAATATTACTACTCAGAAATAATGATGCCCTATGATGAATGTACAAATCATAATCAGTATGCAGTAGTATGCATTATAGTATATATATTATTTATATGTGCTTATAAATAGACACAAAAATGGATGTGTTTATATGTGTATACCTGTATAAATATAATGCATTTATGTGTATATATGTATACATATGCTGCATAAGTATAGTAAAACTGTAATAATAAACATATACATGAACACACATGTGAATATATCAATGCCCTATATATTTAGATATTTGTGTATATAAATGTGTTCATATTTTAATATGTGTTCATATTTTAATCTCCCATGGCATAGAATTAACTTGAATTTAAACATAATAGTAACTAAATATTAATCCATTATTCCAATTCCTACCTGAGTCAGCTATGAGTCTTCATCTACACATGCAGAGACAAACATACAATTAACTCAGTAAACAAAGAATAATGTTTCTTTTTGTACTCATGACTTATTAACCTGGTGACCTATAAATATTTTTCAATGCTTCAATCGAATAGGAATATCAAGATACAGAAGTAAGTGATTGCTATTTTCAGCCTCTTTAAATGTATTTATTCTTAAGAAGATTTTATGTCTTCAGGAAGCATACATTATTTATCTCTCATAAATCGTTACAAATTCAGACTTTTTCAGCTAACAATTCCTTTAAACATTAAAATGCATCCCTGTTTAATACCTTTATATCAATATATAAAATAACACTGTACTAGGACTCTGATGCTTATAACTATTTCATCAAGGAGATATTAACTTAATGTTATATTGAAATGAAACAGATATTTTTTAAATATACCAGTATTTATGATCCTGATTACATTTGAATGTTTTCTTCAATGTGTAACTTCTATTGAATATTGTATGAATTATATTGTACAGATATCTTGTATGATGTGTATCATGATCACACTTCAAAGGTGGAAAGAATCCCTGCTACCCAAAATTTGGTTGTAATATCAGAACTTACAATGTCTACATGCACAAAGAAATTACTAGAGGTTATTCACATATAAGACTTTTGAGGAGGGAAAGACACTTCTCATGCAGGACTGAAATGACTTAAAAGAGCAGGAGAGGTGCTGGCTTTCCTTTCAATTTGGTTACTGGACACAGCTAACCTGAGGATTCCCATGTAGGTCAGTACTTAAGTCATTTAACTTCCTAGTTTAACTTCCAACTTCTATCAAAGCATTGGATACTGGTCTCTCTTATCACCTTTTTAAGATGTGGAACAGAGGGGCTGGGGATGTGGCTCAAGCGGTAGCGCGCTCGCCTGGCATGCATGTGGCCCAGGTTTGATCCTCAGCACCACATACAAACAAAGATGTTGTGTCCGCCAAAAACTAAAAAATAAATATTAAAAAAATTCTCTCTCTCTCTCTCTCTCTTTAAAAAAAAATGTAAAAAAAAAAGATGTGGGACAGAGAGAAAGGCTGGATGTTGGTGTTTGCAGTCTGTCCTCAGTCACACATGAAAAATGGAATCAGACTCTATTACAAAGAGAAAGAAATAAACTATTTGCAAAGCAAGTATTGTTTTTTAAAGAGAGAAAGATAATTTTCATGTAAGTATGCAATAGTATTTTTTAAACAACTTTTTTTTCAAAATATGCAACTGTACTCTTTTTAAAGAGTAATATAGCATAATTTATGGAAGCCATGTATCATATTTTTAGTTGAAGAACTCTGTCTGTCACTGTATGACTCTGTTTTTAACATAGACAATATGTCTGTCTTGTTTGCTGCCAGTCTGCCTGGCATTTTTCAATTTTTTTAAGCATCTCTGAGTTTTGTCTTTAGGAAATAAAATTTCATTATTCTACTTTCTTACAGGATATCACCATCAAATGGATTTTCACTCTTATCTATTTGGTTTTCTTTCAAAGCAGATGGTAACAGCATGTACATTTTTTCCTCAACATAAAATTATTTTTCCTGTCTTTTCATGTCTTTGATAGACCTCCTAATAGGATAAAAATTGTTTCACCTGATGGATTTTCAATGATGTTTCTGCTTCTTCAAGATATGCCAAGCATATCTTCTGGGCATTGCAAAAATAGGAAACAAAAAACAAATGTTATTCTGGGTATCTGAGTTGCTTTTCTTTATTCATGACTTTAATTTTCAAAATACATTATATGCAAGGTAGCTTCATAAGAATTCTCCTCTTAATTAAGCTGTACAAAAATAGGTCATACACCTGACATTGTTATCAAACCATGAAAAAATATACAATAATTATGAACTTTATGAATCTGAACAAATATTTTATAGTAACATTGTTAAATAACTTAAATATATCAAAACACATTATAAACTTTAGTTGTGCTATTCTCGTTTTTTATTAGGTTGATATTCTTAGACATACTTCCTCTGAAAGTTATATATCCAGATAAAGTGTCAGCATGATGCTATCCTTTGGGAATCTGTATTATTAATAATAATTATTTTTTTAACCAACTCTTTACTTGGATTGTCTTTTATTAGCATGAGGGATCTAATACCAGAAATTTTTTTGAAGTGGGAACAAGTGTCCTTGAGTGATTCTTTTTCCTTTCCTCAGGGTGAGAAATAGACGTCTAGAAAATGGAAGAGATTAAAATGAGACAGTGAATGCCATAAAGACAGGAGTTCTAGGACAAAACTCTGCTTGAATGTCTGGGGAAGAATGTTAGAAGAGTCTTAATGTCAATGTAGAGTGTGCTCCTTCAGTAGGTGTAATGCCTACCTGGCAATGCATTAAGGGAACAACATCGGTCCAGATTTTTAAGTGGCAAGCTTAAGAGGTGGGGAGGTTGGCAATCAATGTGTTATTATGGCCAGCCTACTGCAGGCCGATCATCAAAACCATAGCAGGACAATTCTCAGCTTCATCTACGAATTGCAAGTTTCACATTCATCCCTCCTTATTTTTATTTAATTCCCCTAAAAAGGAGGGCCTTTAACAGGTAGTTTGTGTGTGAAATGGGTCTGATGTTGAAACAAACCTACATATTACTCTAATTTGGTAGTTTTCATTATTATCATGAGGGAAGGTAATTTTAAAATAATAATAATTTGGTAAAAGAAATAGATGCTAAATGTTTTCCTTTTATTGCTCTCTTTTCATTTTTGTTAACAGACTGACACTTTAAATGGAAATATTTAAGGAAATTGAATTTTTAAACTTTAAGATTTTTTTCAATTTTTTTTTATTTTAGATGGACACAATATCTTTATTTTATTTATTTTTATGTGGTTCTGAGTATCAAACCCAGTGCCTCATGCATGTGAGGCAAGAACTTTACCACTAAGCTACAACCCTAGGTCCTTCCCCTCTTTTTTTTAAACTGGGATAATATTGAGGGATTCTGAAGAAATCTCATGAATTCTTCAATACTGAAGAAAATGTTCAGCACACTTTTATACAATTTTTTTTCCCTCTCTAATTCGTCCATGTCATCTATGTATTTCCTAGGGGGCTTTTGTCTAAACCTATGATAGCTATCCTGTGGCTTATCATTGATTGACATCATGACAGGTGGAACATTCTCTATTTTGTTTTTACCAGGATTTTTGTAATAAGAGCTTACAATATCTTTTTTAGAATCATTGGAGGTATAACATTTGGGAGTTGTTCAAACAATTTTTCTGATATGATCTGATATGAAAAATACAATGAACAATGAACGCAAACAGGGATATGTTCAAAAGTATATGAATAATATGATGATTATCAAAACAGAAGTAAGTGTGAAGAACAGAAGAAAATACAAAGATACAACCTGAGAGTTCAGGAGGAAATTTGAAAACACAGTATTTTAGCTTAATCTTAAAATATGTATGTGTTTTTGCTGAAAGGACAACAAAAAACAGAATACAAGTCAGAGAGAAAACCATTTGCCAATGTAGGAAAATCTAATAAAATGGCTTTTAGCATTGCTGGAGTAGAAAATATGATCAAAGTGACAGGAATTGAAGCCAGACAAAGCAACAGCTGTATGTTCATCAGCTTTTCATTAGTACGACTAATACTTGACAACTGTAACAGCTTATGCTATTGAAATCTTGGTTCATTGAGATGTGATGCCAGGCAATTCTATGTAGTAGAGAAATCACTTATATATTACATAAGTTTATCAATATTCCAGACTTCAGTCCACTAACTAACAGTAGCAATCCCTTTCCAGTTGTGACAATCCAAAATGTCATCAGATTGTCCATCGTGTTCTTTAGTGAGGGTAGGAGGGAAAATCTTCCACTTTTAAAACCCCTGAGCTAGAGTAACATCATAATTACTCATTGTGGCTAATTGCCATGTAGCAACTATAACACAAGAACAGAAAAAAGCAAAAATTTCAGCTCTGAAAAGGATCATATTAAATGGTGAACAGAGGTAAAACAGTTTAAAAGAGCAATGGACAACACGAGAAGTTTCAAGATGAAGTGATAACAGAAGCTAAAGGTGAAGAGTCTCTGTCCAAGATCAAAAAAAGATTATGTATGTGTTAAGGTAGAGGAAAGACTCTTCAAAAAGACCTCTCGACGCAAGGGTAATTTAAAAGCAACTCATTCATTCTTTAAACAGTGTTCAGGAATATATATTATAATTGGGACCCAGAGGTATAAACGTAAAAGTGTGTATGACTAGACAGGTCACCGCTGTGTGAAATATGTCTAAAAAAAGAAGTGGGGATGTTGACAGTATCCAAGATTTATTGTGATCTAGAAAAGACCAACTCTGGAGATACAGCAAATTTGATCTTAATCATTCATGGACACAGTCTGCAAACCTTTGTCACTGAAGATACATTTGATCTAGAGCTCTTATTACTAAAGATATAAAATTTTTAATAAAAAAGAAACAAATGTGTGTTTTTCAAGAATCTTAATGTCATTTTTATAGCAATAAGATACTTAATTTATAATATTTTGCTATTCTTGGTGACATTATTAAATCCTAAAATATGGCTTCCTTATAAAAAGAGTAATGCCAGTTAGGTTAATAATATACTGACAGATGCATGGCATGAAATCATACACATTTTCAATCACATTTAGTTTCTATATAAAAATAAGTGGACTTTTATTTTTATATAGAAACTAAATGTGATTGAAGATGTGTATGATATCATGGACTTTTATTTTTATATTTTATTTTATTATGTAAAATAAATGGATTTTTATTTTTATATTTTATTTCATATATTTTTGTATTTTGTTTTATTTTATAAAATAAATGGATTTTAATTTTTCTTAAATTAACTTTTAAAGAAGATAAAAATAATATAATTAAATATTACTAGCACATAATATTTTAGGTTTTCTTTTTACATTAAAAAGGCAGAACTTTTAATGTTTATATTTCATTTAATGAAATCAATACAAGCAGCTCTCAGAAATATTTCAGTATAACAAACACATTAAATTACATTTTTAATTTTTTATTCTAATTTGTTATATATGAAAGTAGAATGCATTACAATTCATATTACACACAAAAACACAATTTTTCATATATCTGGTTGTATACAATAAGTGACATTTAAATACACATTTTTATTCTAGATGATAATGAGTCCTAATGTTATAAAAGAATGATAGAAAAGTTTTGGCTGAATGAATTCCTGGAAGGTGATTGTTTATCTATCATGAGCACCTCTATTTTAGTGGACTGTGAAGCAATAAGAATGTGAGAACTTGCATAAAGCAATTTTCTCTGATTTTGAAAAATAATGGTAACAATGAAGGACTTAAAATCTGTCTTTATACACCAAGCAGTGCATGAATAATGTATCTTTCTTCATCCCTTTTAATCTCACTCAGATCCTTGTCTATTAGATATTAAAGTATTATTTTCTGTGCAAATGCTCTGGCTCTCTTCGACATATTTGGTTTGACTCTATTTTTAATATAAGAAGTAATAGTGTAAAATGTGTTGTGTATAACAGAACATCTTCTGCAAATAGAATATGTGACTACAAGATTTGAAAATGCATTTGATCATTTAAATTTGTTATAAGTAATGCACCATTCTAATTATACCTATATTTTGAAAAGAAAAAGCTCTACTCAGAATTTTACTTTAAAATTTTATTTAATGTTAACTATGCTTTCAACAGTACTTAAATTTTGTGTAGAATAAGAAGCAAAAAAAAAAAGAAGAAGAAGAAGAATAAGTGGGTCACATTAGATTGGGTAGAGAAAAGTGATGAGAGGGGAGGGGTAGGAGGGAATGGAAGTACAGCAGAATAAAATAGACATTATTATTGCTGTGGGTATATATGTGACTGCATGATCAATGTAATTCTGCAACCTGTACACTCAGAAAAATGAGAAATTATATCCCATCTGATTCAAATATATGATATGTCAAGATCATTGTACTGTCATGTGTAACTAATTAAAACAAACAAAAAAATACAAAAGAAGTGCAATGTTACTCTCTGTACTGAATGTCTTTCATAATTTCTTAGACATTTAATCCCTTCAAATAAGAGTTTATATTTTCTTATAGTCATCTTTCCTATTCTAAAATAATGCAGATTACTTTTTCTTAATTACCAGGGTAATTTCTAGAATTGCATTGACTCATTATATCATGTCAGTGTAGAAAGAATGAGCATGGGAAGGCCCAAAGAAGCCAAGATAAAAATTTTACCTAGTATGAATAAATTAAAGAAAAGAAATATGATTTCCTAAAAAGATGTAATGAAGGAAAGGGATTCCAATGCATGAGAATGACTGTTTCATCCCAGTATGAAAAAGCTTAAATATACAAATAATTATAGAAATAGATTTAATTCCATTTAATTTTTGTTATTTTTGTTATTCATATTGCAGATCAGTTTTGCATGCTAATTAAACATTTCACGGATTATCTGATCATATTCTATTTGTATTATTTTTGGAGATGTTTTTTCCATTATAATTTTTTGAAAGTAGACAAGTTTGATAAACAAATCAGGTCAAAATGTAATTTTCAAGTGAAAATATTCAACATAAGCAAAGCAGCAGCATGAAGGATGGTCATTTTGTATTAACTGGACAGTGATGAGATTAGTCTTACTAGAATGGAAAATGTACATGCATTGATAGGGAAGGAAACTGGTTGGATCAGGACAGCAAGATATAGAGTATTTAAAATAGGGGGAATTTTCCAAATATTAACCACTAGATATTAGAGGTATAATAAATTTAAAGACAATTGACCTAAAGAAGGTAAATATTGCAAATAAAGTGATTTGGAAAAGGAGAAATTGTAGACATCCAATATAGTCAAAGGAACATGACTGTGCAAGTTCAAGTTCAATGACTAGAAGTTCAAGAATTTCAAGTTCAAGATCTAGAGTAGTATAGAACACAGAATAATGGCCACCAAAATATATTTCTATGCATATCTGGAATCTGTGTATGATAATTTATATGAACTATAAATATAAAATACAGTAATACAGATGTTAATATTTTTGAGATTGGCAGAATATCATAGATTTTCTGGGTGAGCCCCAAACACAACTCACATATCACAGAGGTAAACAGACTTGGCATTCAGAAGGTAATATGAACAGAGAGGCAAAGTTGAATGTGATTGAAAACCAAAAACTGCTAACAGAGTAAAATTTACAAGAGGCAAATATGATTCCCCCTTTAAATTCTGAAGAAACCATGGCCCTGTTAATGTCTTGATTCTAGCTCAGTGAAGTTTATTTTTGTCTTTTGACATCCACAAATGTGAGAATAAATCTCTGAGATTTAAACAAGTATGTGTGTGAAAATTTATTAGTCATGGTAGAAAACAAATACAAATAGAATGTTATTTGATTGCTTAGTCAAAAACAATATTCACAATATGTTTTGGTATTTATGGCAGTAAATTACTATGAAAGCTTGTAAGACTGTTTATAAATAAATTAATTATTTTAAAATTTCTACACACAACCTATCATTGAAACTTGGGACAGGTTACTAAATTTTTTGAATATTGGTTTCCTCTCCAAAAACATCGAAATTCTGATCCTTAGCTCATATATTTATCATGAAAAATAAATAAGAAAGCATACATATAATACTTGGTATAGCCTAAATAATCCCCAAATTACAATATAAATATTGCATTTTAACCTATTTTCACTTCCTAAATCATACTTTCACATAGATAAAACTTTGCTATATTTACCTCTTTATCCCTGTGTTTACCTCAAAGCTTCTGTTCAGTAGATTTGTTTTTGAATAAGCAGATGGCTGGATGGATGGATGAATAGGAAGAATGAATAATGAGAATCATTCTTTTCCAGAATTTGGTAACTAACCAATACCAAGTGAAAATGAAATATTTATAGAAAAATGAGAAATTGAATCCTTGGTATTTACTTAGTTTTGTGAATAATGAAAGAGGTTAGTAATACAAAAATAAGGAGCCCAATGCCAGATTTATATAGACTATCAGTCATATATGAAATGTAAGACAGAATAGGAAATATATAACTAAATAATATTGTCTTTACCACCACTTCAGATGATATTTTGGTATGTTTACAATGATTTGTTTCATGTCTGGACTATTACCAGATGCTCATAACATTAAGGTCAGTTCAATGTTTATTCTGTGTTGAAGAGGCCATGCATCAATTCCAATTTTCTGTATTTCTTATTTAGGCTGTTACTTACACTTGATAAAATTTCCATCTACTGTTATATTTCTAATTAGGAAATGTTTTGCCAACAGCATATATATTATGTCTTCACTGTAAAATTTCCTGTTGTCTCTCTTAAATACATTCTCAATATATATAGTCTCTATGCATATTCTCTTATCCCACACACATTAATTTAGATTTTAAAATAGTCTTAGGAAGCATGGCAATGTCTTTTTATATTACCTGTCCACATAGCAGAATACAGTAAGGGTTATTTTGTGATCTTGTAAAATGTTAAGATAGAATGCAAGTTTCAAACTGTGTTGTAAGCTACAGCCAATATCAACACCTGAAGTAGGTGGAGAAGGTGACAAAGTAACACTCCTTTTTGAACAATTTGGTCATTTGATAAATACCTTCATCATAACTATTTTTCTTTGCTTTATTCCCATGTCCAATTTTTACATGTGTTAGGACATGTGTCTCTACTTTGAAGGGTCTAATATGAACATTGATAAAAATGAATATCACAAATTAATTTTTTAAAAATAGTCACAATATTTTACTCTAAGCAACCACATAGTAGAGTTATTTTTTTAAATTACACTCGCTGAATAAGGATGATAATACAGTCTTTTAACAGATGCAAATCTATACAAAATATTGAAGTTCATTTGTAAATTTAATTCTAAATTCTGAATTATGTAAATCTATAAGCAATAGTATTTGTAATAAAAAGTTACTGTAGCCTTACTAAAAGTTAGTGAATTCTCAAGAAATAAATTTCAGCCAGGCATGACTACTGCGTGATTATCAGAAGAAAATATTTCAGAAACTTTATCACCAGTTATAAACTATTTAATTCATAAAACATGTATTGAATTATATTATTTAGAGTGCTTATAATGCATTTCTATTAGAAAAATTTTGTACTAAACTGCTTTCAGCCAGTAAAAATAGGCACTTTCATTATATTAAGGTAAATTTCTTGGTGTAGCTTCAACCTCATTTTTAAATCCACTTGAGTCATTTTTTGGAATTGAAATGAAGTCATTTCAAAAGAAGGTTTGCAGAAGATCAATATTTTTGAAACTTTGCTTTGAACTGATCATTTTGGTAGAATCAGAACCCATTATTTGGTAATAGAACTCTAGATCTGCTGACATTAATGTTCAGTTTTAAGCATTTCCATAATATTTTCTGTTGTTTCTCATAAAATATTGTACTAATAGATTGAACTTGTGAAAAATTATATATTTTCATTGAATTATTTATAGAAATTTCATCATCAATATTATTTTCCTATGAAATTTCATGCCATTGCATGCATTAATGTCTACAAGTCACAAGAGACTGATTAATATAAAAAAAAGTCTGGTCATTATTAGAGTTAATAATGTGAATGGAGACAGAAAAGGTGGGACAATTGAGTGCATGATATCACTGCCTGTATAGCAAGGTAAAGAATCTGATGTGAGTAAACTAAACAATACCCAAAACTACTTTGAAAATCAGTTTTATTTATTTATTTATTTACTTACTTATTTATTTTTAAATTATTCTATTAAAGAACTTTGACCTACTTGAAAATGTTCAATGGATTTCCAGTGGTGTGTGTCTGGATATCTGTGTTACCTCACAGCCTTATAATCCTCAACCTAACTGCTTCCACATCAAAATAACATTGTTTTACGTTCTTGATATTCAGCCTTTGAAGAAAATGTGGTCCCCTTAGATCTCAGTTTTTTCTGTAACCAGGATTTTCCTTCATCTCTTTTATCATACAATTCATCTCATTCTTAGAATTAGAAGTCTGTTTTCTTAATTATACCCTCTTTTCCTCTGCATCATCTGAAACTTTCATTCTATTATAAACAAACATCCCATTCTCATCTGCTTCATAGAAGACTCTCCCCTTCATAATTTAAAAGTTGACTCTTTCCTATCAATATTTACCTGTAGACTTGTCAATGAGAAGCCATGCTCTCTCCCATACGCTACTTATTAAAGAGCTCAAAGGTAGAATTAGTTTGCAATTATTTCCAGATGACTGCTTCTCAACTTATATTGGAACAACAAAAATAATAAACAAGTTTTTTACTTTTTGTTATCCTTGATATCAAATCTCTTATCTGTGGTTGCACTTTCCACAGTTTTGTTTATCCATGGTAAATTCTGATCATAAATATTAAATAGAAAATTCCAGAAAAAAAATTCCTAAGTTTTAGATTTTATCATGATGAAATATCATGCCTTTCTACTATATCCTGCCTGGGATCTGGATCCAGCTTGGTCTGGAACACAACACTGTATTACACTACCCTGCCCTCAAATTTCTTAGTTGCATTCCTGGTTATCAGATTGACTGTTACAATATCAGAATGCTTGTGTTCAAATAACACTTATATACTTAATAATGGTCTCAAAATACAAGAGTACTTATGCTAGTAATTGGAATATTCCAGAAAGAAACTATACTGTGCTTTATTTAAATGTTAAAGGTGAGAAGACTCAGCTTATGAGGAAAAAAAAATCTATCCTGTGATTGCTAAGATCTGTGGTGAATTTTTGATATTAATCTCTTGTGTGACTGATTTATAAAATAAGCTTTATCAAAGATATGTGAGGGGAATGGGAAAATAAACAAGGAGAGAAATGAATTACAGTAGATGGGGTAGAGAGAGAAGATGGGAGGGGAGGGGAGGGGGGATAGTAGGGGATAAGAAAGGTAGCAGAATACAACAATTACTAATTGGGCATTATGTAAAATTGTGGATGTGTAACTGACGTGATTCTGCAATCTGCATTTGGGGTAAAATTGGGAGTTCATAACCCACTTCAATCTAATGTATGAAATATGATATGTCAAGAGCTTTGTAATGTTGTGAACAACCAATAAAAAAAAAGAAAAAAAAAGATATGTGTGCATAGAAAATAAGCATAGTATGTACAGGATTTGATATTATACATAGTTTCATGCCTATTTGGGGGGTCTTGGCTCAACTACCCATGGATAAGTGGGTGAGCTGTGTGCACTGATTAGTAGGTATAAAAGACAGTGATTTTATTTCCTACCAATAAGCATGTGATTACCCAAGACTATTTTAAAATCCCGTTGGAATATTAATTAATATATGAAGAGAAAAGTTCCTAGGCTTCATTAAATTTAGTGGTTTTAATTGTGCCCTGTGGCAATGATTTTACTCTATAACTATTTACCATAAACAATCATACCACACGGAATGTTCTAAAATCTATAAGCCAAAAGTTTAGCATAATGTATTTCTATTCTGATGGTTTTCTTTCTTCACTCCTGAAAACAAATATTCTTTGAATTTATTGAGGCTGCTGTAATTTTACTATGTGATATCAGAATCTTCTGTGCTTACATAAAGTCAAATTATGAATTCAATATTTAAATCCAATCATTAAGTTTAGCTTAGACAGTTTCATCATCATATACTACTTACATTTTTACTCTACTAAACTGAATATATATCAATTCTACATCTTATTTAAAATTCAATATTTCAACATCTCTTTGAAACATTGGGTAATCAATACCAGCTGGATAAAATACACATTGAAATTGACACCATAAAATTTGAAATGGTGGCACATGCTTAGTTGTGGGGGCAAATCCCTGTAATGCCAACATCTTGGGAGTTTGAAGCAGGCGAATGACAAATTTGAGCAGGCCTGGACAATAGAGTGAGATCTCATTTCCCAAAGCAACAAAAGCAAAAACAAAAACTTTACCACCATAATAATATAAAATAATGAATTATAGTTGGATCATTAAATTTTTTTATCTCTTTGATATATTAATTCAACACATTTTGTCATTTCTTATAATAGACTAAGAGTTCTTACTCACTGGGCATAGTGGTACATGCCTGTAATACTCATGGCTCAGGAGGCCAAGGCTGGAGGATCCCAAGTTCAAAGCCAACCTCAGCAATTTATCAAGGCCCAAGAAACTTAGGGATACCCTGTCTCAGAAAAATATAGAAATAAAATAAAATAGGCATGGGGACATGGCTCAGTTATTAGATGGTCCTAGTTCAGTCCCTGAATGAATGCTTTTTTTCTAAGTGGCCAAATGAAATAGTTTTTATCAATAAATGACTCCTAAAACCTCTAAAGATGATATTTACTACTGTTCAATTTCGACTTTGTTATCTTTTAAATATTTTCTTAATCAGAGAATGGAGGGTATCTCCACCCCACTGCATTCTAGGCTATTCTTTACCATAAATTCTCACAACTATTCAATCTGAATGAGTTTTAGAGCTTTCTTCACTGATTACCTTTCCTTCCTTGTATTGTTAAGAACTTATTCTCAGTTTTAAAATACATATACTCCTGAATTTTTTATGGGATTATCTCTCAATCAACTAATCTTAATTTGAAAATATAAAAAGTTAAAAATGCATTTAATATATTTAAAGTATTAGATGGCTTAGAAACACAGCACACTCTAGATCTTTTTTTTTTTTTTTTTTTATCTTTAGGATCATGATGCTCAGAATAGCTTACTTCCACTGCCCATCATCAAGTGAGAGTTCTTATCATTAGTCCAGGAAAAAAATACAAATTCAAGTTTTAATGTATGGTTTCCACTGAATTACCTTTGTATCATCCTAAAGTTGAAAAATCATATTGGAAGTTGGAGGCCACCTGTATGTGCAAAATCTTGTTAAAACACCATTTCTCAATTTGATTTTCAAGCAAAGTTACCACTTCTTCAATGTGTACATGATTTGAAATTAAGACTCAAATATCCTTAGTAAGGTTAAGTGAAACTGCTAACTAAAGTTTCCCTGTCTTTATTAGTTTCCAAGAGGAGAAAACATTGTAAACAACAGAAAGGACCAATTTCTAGTCATGCTTCATGATGGTACTTAACTAATCCAACTGCCATCCTCACATTGATTTGCAAGAATCTCTATGTTTAGATTGGCTCTGCAGAAATACAGAGCAAAATGAGAAATTGACTTAGAGATACTTGACATCCAGCGTGCCTGCTTCATCTCTCCATTGCAGATGAATATAGTGTTTTAAAAAGCATGTTCTGTGTTGCTTTATTGAATATTAAGTTATCTTTGCAAATAGTCTAATAAATTTGCTTATAATAATTTAATCAAACTTATTTTTCTTGTAATAAAATGTTGACATCACATATTTTCAGAAAAGATTTCTATCTACTAAAAAATTATTGTTTTGTGGTCTATGGGAAATAATTAGGAAGGTGTTGATTTTATTGTATAGCACAAAAATGTCTGTGTAGATAATTAGATGTAGGTCTAAAACTCTTTAATTTTATATGTTTTAAAAGTAAATATACTAGCAGTAACAGGTGTCTTAACAGAAGAAATTTTATCCACTAAATTACACAAATGGTACATACAAATTCAACTTTACCCTTGAAGATTAAAAATTCTCAGCAAATGTCATTCATTAAAATAACACTAAATTTTAAGAACTGTAGTAGGATTTAAACAAACACACACACACACATACACATTTATAATTATCATGCTTCAATGCGTTCTGGAAGAAGTGTAGAATCCTCATAGATGGCAAGATTTAAAAGATGCCACACAAGATGCCACACCAGGTTACTCATCTTACTTTCAGCCATAATTATTATCAAAAATTATGTATGTTTCAATATATTCTCCTGGAATTAACTTGAAGTTTTAAACTGCATTTGTATTTCCATATTCTCTTTACTTTATACTGTTTGTGTATTGATCTTGGGAGAACATCATACAATGAGGATTCTCATATTTTGGGACATGGGACATCAGGAACATATTACCTGCTGTGGTTCTGGTCAATTAGTTGCTGGGCTACCTTGTCCGTGGGAGTTAGAGACAAGGAATCAACACACAGACTCTGGGAGCTGGTGAGAGAACTGGCTGGACACCCATCTCAGGTCGTCTTCCAGTAGCTCAGTTTATTTTTGGAATGCATACAATTGTTATAGGGTTGGAGGGGGCGTGCCCATCAACCATACACAAGCAAACTAGTATCCATAAGCCAATCATCTTATGCTTAATGTAAGCACACTATGAGGATGCTCTAAATATTGCTATCATCAGGAAGGGTCTTTGTCCCTAGGGGAGGAGGTTTCTATGTTAGGAGTTCCATGTGGAAGTTCTTGGTTATCAGTTTCCTGGCCTGGCAGTTTGGCAACACTAACCACAAGTGCTTAGGGTGTAGTTTCACTAAGGGCTCTCTAGAGCAGAGCATCCCATCCTGCAGGTGTTCCTATCAGGCCTAAACGAGTGTAGATTCTTCAAGCATTACAAGCTTCTCATAGCTGCTAGCCGCTAGCTGTAAACTGAAAGTTATTCCAATAAATACCAGCCACCCTTTACTCATCACATGAATGCAGGAACAAAATATAATTTGAGGAAATTCATAGTTATACAATTGGTGATTAAAATAATACAAAATATGAAAGAGAAATAAATATTGCATTTTGTGATTATAAATGATATAAATTATATTTTACCTTAATAAACAGTGACTATTAATAAATAGCCTCATAGAGCATAGGGTTAATATTACAATGTGTATATACAAAGGATAGTTTAAGTAGTAGTACATACTGGAGAATAATTTTACCTGTCAAATATTTAAGGCTAGTAATTCTAGTACCATAAACATTTCAATTAATATATATTTATAAATAAATTTATTAGTTGTTATGTCCACTTTCAGTCATATGTTTCTTGTGATCTATGACAATCTTATTATTCTAAGTTTACTGAATAATGGAATATATTTTTAAAAATTGACAGGTTGTTATTTACCAGAAAAAGAAATGTATTCTCAAATATGAAGGCTATGTTTTCTATTTTGATCTCTTTTAAACAGAGAAATCCTACTGATTTTATGATGAGCTTTAAGGGACAAAAAGCAAGAAGAAACAAGCCTATTGCTACTGAAACCTACCAGCCTGCAAGCATGGTTTGATATATCCACAGTGACCTCTTATAAAAGAATAAAATACATAGTGTATGGGGAATTAATATGATGAATTTCCCTTTAATTATGTTCACAGTAATGCATTTCATGAGGATTCATGAGAGAATACTTGTTCCTGAAATAAAATCCATGATGGCTTGAATTTTTCTTCCCTTACTTTCTGTAGTACTGTTGATTGTACCCAGGGACTTGTATATCCTAGGCAAGTGCCCTACCACTGAGACACATCCCCAGCTCCCAAATTTTTTATTGAAACTACTCTTTGAACTAATATACAGAAGGAAACGCAATAAGGGTTATATCTCTAGATTAAATAATTCATTGAACTATTTATGATAATATCCTTTTTGGCCTAGAAGTGAATTTTTATTCATTTGCTGAAAAATCTATTCATTTAACAAAGTGTTTTGTAAAATATTGTAGTCTATCTATATTGTACTACACATTGAAGATTTTAACTAATTTAAAATAAATACTCATTGCAATATATTGGAGTAAATGTTTCATTTTTATTGTCAAAACAACTAATTTTTGAATCTTTACTTCTTTGAACATAACACATTTTAAGAAGGTGGGGACACATATGAGAATAAGATATAGAAAAAATCTATCTGAAGGGAATTTGTACCTACAAAGGTGAAACAGAAAATAAATATATACTATAACTTGTGGTGATAACCACTGTGAACAAAATGGATACAGCAAGGTAAGGTAATAAAAACAGTTTTTGAGTTACGCTCTACATGTGAGGCAAGAAACAATTCTCTAATAAGTTGACTTATGAGTTCAGATTTCAACACAATGAGAAGAGGGAGCCAGCTTAATATTTGAAGAAAAATCTTTAAAGGCAGATAGAATCATAACCGGTGCAAGAGATTCTGTGGCAGACACATTCTAAGCAGGGGCCCCTGATCTTCAATTCCTGGTATTCATGCCTTCATGAAACCTTCTGTGTGTGTAGAAACAGACTGGCTCAATGACTAAAACAAAGCAAAGGTGATTGCTTGTCACACCAGTTACATTGCAAAGTTTTTGTATCTATTTTGCTAGAAAATCTCCCTTGCTGGCTTTGATGAAACAAAACAACAGTTTTGGGGAGGCCCATAAGCAAGAAACTGCCAGGGTTGCTTCTAGCAACGACCAGCTAGAACTTAAGGGCAGCCTCTGGCTGACAGCAAGAAGCATGGGCCCTCTAGCCAACAAGCTGCCAGATTCTTATTTCTGCCAATATTCACATGAATTTCAAAAGGGGTTCTCCCAAAAATCAAGCCTCAGAAGAGACTGTCATCCCATCTGACATGTTGTTGTCAGCCTTTTAAGGCCCTGAAAGAGGACCCAGTTAGGTCATACTTGGACTCCTGATCCATGGAGACTTATATTTTAAATGAATGTTGTTTTAAACTGCTGTCTGTAGTGACTTTGCCATGCTGCAAAAGATAACTAATGAAGACCTTAATGAGCATGTTTGGTATGTGCTAAAGCCAAATGGTACTGAATGGGATCAAAGAGGCAGGGGAAAATAATTTAGAACCTGATATTGGTAAATATTATTAAACAATTATATGGAAGAATATGTGGGAAAAAACTATAGGGCCCAGTAGTAAGAAGAACTCTTGGGTGAATATTGGAATAAACTATCATTGATATGCAACCACAAGTATAGGACAGTATTAGAATAAATTATACTCCATGTATGTGTAATATACCAAAATACACAAAATACACTCTACTGCAATGTATATCTACAAAGGACAGATTAAAAATAAAAAGAAAGAAAGAATGAAGATACCCTGGACCACAGTGTTAGCAGTGAAAGTCCTGGGAAATGGTAGAACTCTAAAGGTTTATAATCTGGCACAAAGGAGTTTCTATTACTAATGTCTTGGGATGTGAGTGATGAAGGAAAAAAAAACTTTCAAACTTTCAGCTTTATATAACTACTTTCATTGAACACATCTATAATTTTATAATATAATTATCTAAAAATATGGACTATTTTTATCCTGTTGAGCAAATATTTAGTTGCCTACTATATTTCAGAGTAAGGTAAATGGCTTACTATATATAAAAATGAAGACAAATTGTTCAGGCCTACTAATATTTATCATCAACATGTGTATTTGTTTTGCTTTTATTGTTTTAATGAGGGTCACTAATATAAACTCAGTGTAGTTAAGCTACAAGTGAAAGGAAGTTTAATATATCATAAAGTTTTTTTTTTCACTGAGGACAAAAATAAATTCAACAAAATCATTAGATTCTTATTTCCTTAATGTATTACAATTTTCCAGATAAGTAACAAAATTTATTCTATTCTCTGTTAAACTGCCTAAAATCTATTTTAACTTTACATTTAAAAACATGAAATAAGTCAAAAATTAAATGACAATGGCTTTGTGTTTCACTTTTTATAAAAATATTATGTAAATATATGTATATTTACTTACATAGAAGTACTTTTAAGGCCCATAACTAACAAAACATAATGGATTACTATGTTGGACTTTACCATTTGATCTCATGTTAATTTGTTCATCTTTATATTTTTCTCTAAATGCAGACTAAAGTCCAAACTTTTAGTAATAAAAAATTAAATAGAATAAAATTTAAAAGATTAAAAAGTAGTACTGGCAAAATATAAGATCACATTCTCTTAAATGAACATGTTTGAAACTCATCTTTTAATTTTCCAATACTCATTTTAGCTCCATCACTTCTAAATCAAAATTAATATAAAAAAAGAAAAATGGTGAGATTTAAAATGATTACATGAAAATAAAAGACTAGTCTTTTCATCATGGAAGTCATTTCTTTTATTAATTTCTTCATAGATTATTTTGAGTTGATATTTTTCTTCTCAAAGCATCCTCAGCAAAATGTTAGAGACCACATTACAATAACATCTATGACATACATATAATTATATACATGGGATGATTTTTATGTATTCTTAAATGAACATGGAACCATTTTTTATCACAGATATATGTATCCAAATAATCTTTAGCCACTCACGCACAATTGTTGCAACATGGTTTTTATTAGCATTGTTTAGGCACCTTGGAAACTAAGCATAAATTGCTTATACTAAAGACTTTTGAAGATTAGTAACTCTTACATTAGCTCATATATTGAGAATATCAGAATAACTTCAATCCGTAGTATTCTGAAATAAGCCCATTAGTTCTACCATGATGGGAGATCCTATACCACCTTGCTGCGAGTATAAACATGTTGCTTTTTATTCTGGGACTTGCTGCAAGTATAAACATGTTGCTTTTTATTCTGGGACTTTACACTTTATTAGTATTATGGGTTGTATGAGGCTGGAATGAGAGGAAATAAATAGGCAAAATGAGAAATTTACAGGTAACCTATTTGGAAAAATAACAACAATAATAATAACATACTA
The DNA here is from genome assembly GCF_045843805.1 of Urocitellus parryii. Taxonomy (NCBI): domain Eukaryota; kingdom Metazoa; phylum Chordata; class Mammalia; order Rodentia; family Sciuridae; genus Urocitellus; species Urocitellus parryii. The sequence continues at coordinate 50,451,445 of NC_135532.1, forward strand.
AGTTACTGTAAAATATATTTCTTGGTTACATAAAGTATTTTTAAAAGTATTATGACTTGTTAGAAATGCAGACTCAGAGCACCTACTTAATTATCAAGTCTGGGCTTAAGGTTGGGCATCTGCATTTTAAACAAAAAAATGCTCTTATTATGAACAATAATACATTAGGAATATAAATATTCATAAATTAGATTTTATAGTTTCCTAACATTACCTACCTAGATCTTGGTTTGTACTTATTATTTTATGATTAACTTGAAATATGGAGTCTCATACATGGAAAATGAGGGAGTTAATAGGGGTTTTTAAAAAAGAACAAGCATCTACCAAACCTCAAGAATCTGTAAAAATATGAAATACATAAAATCTCAAGAATCTAAAATACATAAAATACTAATTTTGTTTTGTTGCAAAATATTATCCAATTAGGGATAACATGCAAACGCTTATAATCTTACTCTGTTAAAATCAAAACAACAAGAAAAATGAATCATTTAAATTACCTTACTTTCTTAAAAGAAATGGTTGTCTCTGACAATCTTTGTAATAAAATAAGATTTGTCTTCATCAAGGAAAAAATAAATAAAATAAAAAGAGCCTGGCATGGTGACTTATGCCTGTAATCCCAGGAGGTAGGGAGGCTGAGCCAGGAGGATCAAAAACTCAATACTGGCCTGGACAATTTAATGAGACCTAATACAATTACTGAAGATCAGAATAAATTTAAAATGCTGAGGAGGTGGCTCCGTGGAAAAGCCCTTCCCTGGCTCTGGGTTTTAATCCTCAGCACAAAAACAAACAAACAAACAAACAAATAAATAAAATAATATTGAAGTGCTTTCTTGAATAAAAAGGATATCAGGTGTTTATTTAAAAGCTAGAATCTTTTAAGTAAGTTCTTATTAAGTGGGGGAAAAAAAGAGTCTAGCATGTAATAGAGAAGAAACAAGAGTAGCTATGCCCCCTCCTTTTTTTGTAGTCTTCCCTAAAAAGTTTTTTGGAATATTCCATGCCCTTACCAAAACACAGTGTGAAAACTACCAATCTATCTACACAAAGATGCTCACATCCCTTCAGTATACTCATAGTTAATGGAAGCTTGTTCGTTTAATCATCTTTTCAAGACAGTATCAAATAACTGAGATAATCAATTTACAAAGAAAAAAGGCTTATTTTGGTTCATAGTTTTAGAGATTTTAGCCCATTGTTGGTAAGCCCTATTGCTTTGGGGCTGTGAAAAGGCAGTACATCATGGAAGAATAAATAACTCACCTCATGGGGGCCAGGAAAAAAAGAAAGGACAGGCTGAATACCTACTATCCCTTTCTAGGACATATCTCCAATGACTTAAGACAGTCCACAATGATCATCTTCTATCAGCTTCTAATTGCATCAAGTTAGGAACCCACCATTCACAGGTGGGCCTTTGGGAGACAATCTATATCTGAAATATAGCACATGTTACATGGGAAAATTTTAAGATGATCCTGCAATGAAACATGAAATGTCCATAAATTGCCTTTAAATACCATACCAAAACCAAAAATGCTGTCCATCTGGGGACGACTTATGGCTTTTGCTTTCAACTTCTGTCTACAGTTTAAGGGATGCAGGGTGTGTAAAATTTAACCATTAGTAAGATTCTCACTATGTTTAATCTGAAACTTAATTTTTCTTTTTTGGAATAGTATAAGCTGTTGATATTGTTTATTCTTCACAGTCATTTATAAGTGATTCCATTTACCTTCAATTCTGTAGGAAATTTGTCTTCTAGATTGAAAGTGAATTATAAAAATCAGCTAATCATGTAATTTTAAAATATTGTAACTCTCCATGATGTTACCATTGTTTAGCAACTACACTGACAGTTTTCCATTTGCACAAAGAATCCCTTAGCTATGTTGGCGACTCCTGAAGGAAAGTTGAGATACCAATAACATTTTGATATATTTGCTTGGATATTCTTTTAGAAAAACATATATTCTCACACACTCTAAGTAATATTAGAGTCTTCTTTAAGGAAAACTGTGCTGGAATGCACAGTTTAAGAAGAAAGTAATAATGCAGACCCCTTTTTCTAAATATATGTTAAAAGGCAGTAATAGATATTCAGACACAGCTTGATTGTGTTCCTCTCACATTGAGGTATTTTGGAAGTCCAAATTATAATCATCAAAATTCAAATATCCACATTACTAAGAAAGTATAATAATTTTAATGTTTATTTAACATTCTTTTTAAACAAAGTTATAATCTAAATTGGAGGTAGATATGCATGATAATTTTGTATATTTAGGAAAGGTATCAAAATTGATTTTTTAAAAATGTATGTGACTATATGTTTGCAGATTTGTAATTTTTTAAGAAAAGTAAAAATATAATATAAATAGAAAATGTTTTGATGTATTATCTAAGAGCAAGTAATTACTACTGGGTGCTACATCCTTCAAAGACAGAAGTATCCTTAATAGCCACAATTGTACCTTATCCAATAGCAAAAATGAGACGGGAATTATTTGCTCAGCAAGAAGCCAGAACAGGGTACATATTTGTCACTCTGTATTATAATGGACTCACATTTTACTCACAATAGCCAACAAAAGAAAAAAGCATATGATTGCCACCTATAACTCTAATTCTAAAAAATAAAGACCCCATGATTAACAGCTACCAATGATCACCTCAAAGAGGGATGCTTAAGAGAATCATGGCTCACAGGATAACAATAGACCTGACCTATTTGTAATGTCTGTGATGGCCAGATATTAAAAATATATAAAGAAATAACTACAACTACAAAACATTTCTGTCTTTTCTGTCACTTTATGGCAATTTTCAGTGTTTTTGAAAAGTGCCTTCTCTACTGAGTCGAACCAGGGCAGTCATTTTCTAAGCCCATGTAATAGGGACCTGGTCACAACCTTCTTCCCTAAATGTCATTACAAGGACCACTCTAAGGTAGGAAAAAAACCCCAAAATTAATATTATCACTTCTCTTCTCTGATTGTTTAAGACCATTTTCAAACCCCAAACTGGAGATAAAAAACAAGTCTTACCTGGTCATTTCACCTACAGTTACAGAGAGAGTAGGGCATAAATCAGGATTTGGTCACCATCACAAAAAGCAGCAGGGTTTCTCCACCATGGAGTTACAAAAGCCAAGGGCCACATTTTAATACAAAAACTGGACAATCTTTTTAGCACTAAGTGAAATGAATCTAGGATGGCAGAGTGTGGAATAGTAAAATTTGCAATTATATTCACAAAGAAAAGATGATTTTATCATTGTGTGTTGAAAAATAAGTTATTATAACTTGCTCAACTAGTCATAGAGAATCTCTTTGGATAATAGTGTGCTTCTGTTGGTACAAAAAATGATGGAAAAAGAAATCATTATACAAAAATTATGTTCTCTGTACAGGAAGATGTACTTCAGACTTAAATTTTCAAGATGCCTGAGTATTTCATGCTTTATGGTTAACTCATTTTTAATAAACTTGTTTCAGGAAATAAGACTGAAATAGGTGATTGTGTGGGCTGTCTGTGGTCCAGTGAGGAGGTCCATGGTACAGGGTAAAGGAAAGTGTGGCTTCAAAGTCACTAATCAAGACCTCTGAAGAACAAGCAGAGAACAGATATGATTTTATTGAGAAGTTACTATATATATATATATATATATATATATATATATATATATATATATTATACACACACACACACACACACACACACGTATATTTTTTTTCAGGCAGTAGCTAAGCAGATTACAGGTAACCACCAATATAATTTCTGGCCAACTGTCCTTGCAGTAACCAATTGAGGAGCAGGCCATGGAGCAAGCACAGGGACTACAACACAGGGCCTTACACCCAGGGCTGTGCCTACAGGGTAAGCAGTTTGCCGCTCATGTGCCTAGCACTGGGGAGTGGTTTGCCACTCAGACACCCTTAATGTATGCCATGTATGCAGTACTCTATGCACTTGTCCCCACAAGTGATTTTTTCACCCACCTTGGAGAAATACTTAATGATCAAAAATTAGGTGACTACAATATATAATATTTGTATGATTACACAGTAGAAGTATGAAGATTATTATATCCTGGTTTTTGCATAGGAAAAAACAAGGGACTGGGGATGTGGCTCAAGTGGTAGTGCTCGCCTGGCATGCTCAGGGTGCTGGGTTCAATCCTCAATACTACATAAAAATAAAATAAACATATTTAAAAAATGGAAAAAACAACACTTATATAATTTGATGAAAGAGATACATTTTTAAAGTATTGCTTTTACTTATTCAATTTTGATCTATGCAATGACATTAACCATATTTATTCTCTGTCAATTTGACTTCATTTCATTTCACTTAAAGAGTAAATTAATACCTTTTAAAATCCAGGTTATTTTTTTTAAGTATTCTGCATGATTTGGCTCTATATAACATGTTTAACTAGTTACTTTGAACGACTACATTGTATCAAATCTACTGACAGGCCAGGAATGATAAACACTGAATTTCAGGAGACTTCATTGCTGTCTGCATGTGTGCTTGTTCTTTACTCTGTACAGTCACTTAATTTTGGAAAAGCAGATCAGACCAATTCAGTGCCCTTGCCCCAGAAATCTGGGCTTCTGTCATTAGTATGCCCATGACTCCCTTGTGTAATATCTCATAATAGATGTCTATAGACATGCCAAAGTGACACAGCACTCCTTTTCAACACCCTGACCTCTTTACATAAAGGCAATTGTTCCAGTCTCTGATACTTTCTATCTCCCTTAATCATTCTGAGTTCTTTATTGTAAAACTTATTATCAACTCCCATTTAACACATATATTTGTTTATATTCTTGTGGTTTGTTGAGCTTTATTAAAACAAATTTTAAGGGAGAAGTTGTTTTAGTCATTCATTGTTGCATCTTCAAGCTCTAAAATAGCCCTTAATATGCAGTAGACACTCATTAAATATATGTTCCCTTCATGAATTAATTTATTCACCTAAAATATGAAGTTTAGAATTCTATACATGGTGAATGAAGTTAAAATTACGCACTTGTTACATACATGATGGATGCTCATAACAAGGGAATAATTTGATTCTTTGAATTACTTTAATTTATATTTTAAGGATAATGTTTATCAAATGTGTATCTATAGCAATATTTATTACTATTACAAATTTGGTAGCATAAGAATGGGCAATGGTAAGTTATAGAGAAATCTTGTTTGAAAAATTAGCTGCTACAGTTGAGTACCTCTTGGTTCAGTTTCCTCCCGATTTATCTGAGCAATGACCATGGAGAGATTTTACTCATTGTTTAATCTTTAATTTTACTAGGAGGACCAAAAACCATTTGAAAAAGCTTTCCTGAGTTTCATTTGTCGTTTTAGGTATTATTTGTTTTTAATGATTAACTCTTAAAAAATTTCCTATACCCATTAAAGACTGGTGATTGATGAAGTACATTATATGTACTATAGTGGGGAGTATACAAACAGTATTGCTCAAATCCCAGGCTAAACTCCATTGTTGTTGGCAGTGTTGGTGGTTTAGTTGTTTTTTTGCAAATTAATTTGGTACACATTTATTTTCAATTCACCCATAATTGTACATTTTATGGGGTAGAGTGTGATGTTTTAATACATGTATACAATGTGTAAGGATCAGATCACAGTAATTTTATATCTTGCATCTAGACATTTATCATTTCTTCGTGTAGTAAACATTAAAAATCCTGACTTGTACCTATTCTAAAATACTAGCTAATTGTTGTGTACTATGATTATCCAACTGTAAAGTTATTCCTCCTATCCAGCTGTATCTCTAGAGCCATTAACTATTCTTTCTCTACTCCACTCCCACAAGTTTCCCAGCCTCTGCTATTTTATTTTATTTTTAATTATGTTTTTTATTAGCACCTTATAATAAGACATATACATATATGCAAATAACAAAGTTTCCTCATTTTATTTCCTTTTACTTTCAATTTTTCTCCCCTCCTCCCTCTCCTTGATCCCTTTTCACTACTCTACTGGTATTCCTTCTATTTGTTTTAATTGGTATATTAAAATTGTTCATAAAGGTAGGATATATTGTGTTATATTCATACATGCACACAGCATAGTTGGGTCAATTTCTTTCCCAGTTCCTCCAGTTTATTCTTTTCCCTCCTTCTTGATCCTCTTCCTCTACTATTCTTCTACTTTCATGAGATTCCCCCTTTTCAAATTCCTTTTTTTCTCTCTAGCATTTGTATATGAGAGAAAACATTTGACCCTTCATTTTCTGAGTCCATCTTATTTCATTTTATAGGATGGGTGTCAAGTTTCATGCATTGATAAAATTATTTTGAACATATGCTAGCAACTAAATAGGCAAATTTGTCATTTTGAATATCTATTTAATGCAGTCTCTTCTTTTTTATAATGATATATGCCCAGTCTTTTAAATATTTTGTCCTTATGAGTAGTTTTAAATTTAAAATGTGAAAAGTTCGCATTTAAAGTTGCCCTTTAAAAGTTTTTTTATTGAGTTTATGTATTTTTTAATATTAAAGACATATTTCTGGGGTAGAAAGGATAATCAATCGAATTTTTATTAACACTGAAAAATTTATATTTAAATTATGTTTATATCTGCTAATAATTTTTATGTTAAGAGTAGTATAAGTGCTGGGCATGTTGGTTTATGACTATAATCCCAGCAACTCAGGAGGCTGAGGCAGAGGATCCCAAGGCCAGTCTTACCATTTGAGCAAGCTCCTAAGCACCTTAGTGAGGTCTTGTTTCAAAAATGAGAAATAATTTTTAAAAAATGGGGATGCAGCTAAGTGGTAAATGACCCTTGGTTTAATCATCAGAACAAAAAAGAAAAGAAAAAAAAGAGTAGCATAAGTAGTTGGCATATATAATAACTAATATTCTGATATCTTAATCATTTAAACTGTTATTTAATTACTTATTCCTGTGTTGAAAGTGAAAGGTGAATATATTAGCAGACCATTATTTTTGATGACCCAACTAAAGCAGTGTCTGACAGAAAATATTTAATACATGTTTATTTAATTGAATCAGATGCTAATTTTCTCTCTTTTTCTTCTCTTCTGCACTTTAAAACACTCTGATTGTATGTCTAAGAAAATACTGATCATAACCTCTCATATTTAGGCATCCTTCCTTAATTGATTAGGTGTGTACCTGTTGTGTGAACCTACACATAATTAGCAAGTTAGAATGCTAAACTGAAAAAATATTGCTTCAAATTTAAATATTTTATACTCTTGTTTGGAAATAAGAAATTTAATTAATTATTATATAAATAATGACCTTCAAAAACTTGAAAAATGCTATATTTGTATGAAGATATAGAGATTATAATTTTTAATGAAAGTTAAAGAGTAAAGTTGTTGATTTTTAGGGTATATTTTTGATTGATGCATCATAGTTATACATATTTATGGGATACAATGTGATGTTTTAATTCACATACACATGAGAGAATGATAAAGTATGGTTAATTTCCATTTCCATCACACTAAACTTTTGGTGAGTACATTTGAAATCCTCTCTTCCAGCTATTTTGTGACATACTATATCATTATTAACTTTTTTCACCCTACTGTAACATAAAATACTAGAACTTATCCCTCCATCAAGCTGTAATATTTTATCTATTGAGCAATTTCTGCCCATTCTTCACTCCTTTGAATCTTCCCCACCTATGGTAACTAATATCATATCTTTAATTTTCATGATATACATTTTTTAAGATTACAAATAAGATCATGTGGTGTGTGTCTTTCTATGCTTGGCTAATTTTCTCTTCCTAGAATGGAGTGGCATTCATGGTTAGCAATAGATTTGATTGTTAAAGGAATCCAAAACTAATAACAGATAAAAATTTGGGGAGAGGAACATTATATGAAAAGGAAGTTGCAGAGGAACCATTATGTGCATAAATAAATATAAGTAAATATTTTGATGGACTTAGCATAAGCATATTTTAATCTTGTGATAGCATATAATAAAATAGCTATTATTCACATTAGTAGCAATTATGTGCAGTGTTCCTAAATTACTTGATTCATACCCATCCCCACTGGATTGCCAACTATTTGTTTAAAGTAATTTTCCTAAGAAATTGTAACTATATTTATTATTATTTTAGTTAAGTATTTCCATTAATCTTAGGAATAAAGGTCATATTTGTTACTTTATCCCTCAATAGAAAAATAAAATTCACATTAATACTGAAGATAATGTTAATATTCACCACCAAGTATTTGAGAACACAGTAAAATTATATAAGTATGTCATGGTAACCTTTTTAATATTTAGATTTATAAACAGAATTACTAATGTCAATGTAAGTAAATCATGATTGTCTTACTTGTGCTTAAAAAGAGAAAGGAAGAGAAAGAAAGAATTCATGCAGTTAATCTGATGGAAAAAAAAAAATTTAACCTGGCAGCTCTTTTTTGGAAGCCTCTGGGCAACTGGGTGAAGTAGGTCCATGTGCTTGGTGTGTTCACATCCAGATTCTATTACAAGAGAAGTCCTCTATTAAAGCATAACCTGGTAAATACACCCATTCAGGAGATATTTCTGAACACTGAAAATGTGCCTGACACACTTTTTTTTGTGTGTGTGTGCACAGTGGTTAATAAAACAGACTGCATCTGGGTTTTAAATAAAAAGGAACACTTTTAAGATTTTTGATTCTTAAAAGCCATCTCTAATGGGGATTTTTCAGGTTCTGAGAGAAGAGAGGGGAAACTATTTTCACATGGTTCTTTTTCCTTTTCTCTTCCAACAATGTCATGGAAGGTATAGGCAGTTCCCACTACTTATTAGACATGATTAATTTTCAGTGTAATTAAGTACCAGTGTTGCTAACACAGGTGAGATAGTTCTTGTTTTCAGATATTTACACTTATTTTATCAACATATCTATATGTATAATATAAAAATAATTTTATAAGTTTTACCTGCTGAAGAAAAATGAAAATAGTATAATTCATAAAAATGTTTGAACTGGTAAATGAAGTAGTAAAACTAGTTAAATGACAATAATTTATTTATCTCAATGAATAAATGCACCTATGTTTATCATGAAAATGTAATAATCATAATAATTAAAATGTTGATTCTTAATTAATTGAAAGCCTATGAAAAATTAAAATACTCTATGCTATGTACTATTGATTATTGTAAGGTCATTATATTTCACACACAAGTGCCTTCTCTGATTCTGATTTGACAAGTAATTATGCCTCCTCTAATTTTATAGGTAGTCAGATATCTTGAATTTCAGGTTTAATATTTCAAAATTATGAAAATATCTTATTTGAAAATAAATTTAGACACATTTCTCAGGTTATTGTTGAGTCCTCTGACATATTATCTGGTAAGTACTTAATAACTTCAGAAAAAATCCCAGTTTTTCTGTGTATTACAATGTACAGAAGCAGCACTTGTCCAATCATCCTCTGAAGAACATGGAGTATGTTTGGCACTTATCTGTTTATACTTTAAGATTAGTTTCCTAATCACCAACCAACTCTCATATATAAAGTCCAATTCTTTTAAGCCCAAAATGGAGTCTCTTTCTGTAGACACCTCTTAAAAGATGAAGCTCCTCTTAAAAGATGAAGCTTTCCTAAAAACTGTTCTTTTTGGAGAACTATTTAATTTCTTTTCTTAAGCCTATAGTAAATCTCACTCTATGTAGTTTGGGGTTACATGTTTTAAGTCTCACCTCAAATATGAGCTTCCTTCAGGACACTGTCCATAATGCTCTTAGATATGAGATATGCTTTCCTCCCTTGCATTTTATTTACTTCATTCATAACAACTCCATATGTAACAACTCACTATTTATATGTCCTATTTCTTTATACATGTCCCAGTATGCTTTTCATATCATTGATGGTCAATGCATCTTAATTAGAAAAATGAATAAATAAAATTAATTTGAGTTGTTCCAATTTATTTAAGAATTTTCAGCTTAAGGATAAGTAAAGTATTATAATTTGGGCTGGGGATGTGGCTCAGCGGTAGCGCGCTCGCCTGGCATGCGTGCGGCCCCGGTTCGATCCTCAGCACCACATACCAACAAAGATGTTGTGTCCGCCTAGAACTAAAAAATAAATATTAAAAAATTCTCTCTCTCTCTCCTCTCTCACCCTCTCTTTAAAAAAAAAAGTATTATAATTTTCAGCTCATATTTTTTTCTAATTTACTCGTACATACAGGGGATGAGAAATCAAAAGTATACAACCTTTAGGCATCACTAGTACATAATACCTTTGATACCTTCCTTGCCATAACCTATTATTATGCCAGGTTTTATTTAGCTAATGACAGCCAGAAGTTAGGATAATACATCTATTGAATGTGACATCTTGCTGTGGCTCACCACATTGTAACTTTATTCATGGTGTTTCAATATTTTAAATTTGTTATAAGAAATTTCCAAAGTCTTCTGGAAAGATAAGGTTTGTGTGGGATGGTATTTTTAAACTCATTACGTATGCAAAAAAACCTACAAGTTACCAAAAATTTCCCCTCATAATTTTCCTGTTTTTGGATTTGTTCTGGTGGTTTTAACAATACACCGACTTTTATTTGGTAAGATTTTCTATGAACTTATCCATGTATTTTCCACTCTTTGAATTCCTTCATTAAGTGAACCTTGCCATCTATCATTAGTATCTTAATCTAAAAGAGGTTTACTTACTCTCACATTATCAGTCAGTATACAGAGTTGTTGAAAATAAACTCCATAAATTAATTCAAGAATTTGAAATTTCTGTAAATATATAAAACTATTAGGTGTTCTTGAAACTATTTTTGAAAAGGTTGGCAGCAGAATTGAACTTAAAAGGAATCTACTCTTTCCTAGAAAAACTCTTTGGATTCTTTGTGTGTATTTGCAGAATTCTGTCAACAAATACTTATTTTGCATTTCTTTCCTCAAAAAGCCCCACTTTGAAGCCAAAAGAGACATGAAGTTTATGTTTGTAATACAGTTGGAAGACAGATTTGCAGATTGTCCTAGACATAAGGTTATCCCAAAAGGAGTACTCACTTGACTTGGTTTATCTTAGATTTCTAATAGAAGTTAAGGGTAGCTTCAAAGAGAAGGAAATGGGTGATAAGCACATATCCTAAAAATGTTAATTGTCTTAGAGTAAAATGGAAATTCTTTAGGAAGATAAAATAGACTTAAAACAGTACACTTAAAACAGACTTAAAATCATTGTAGTATTGTCTATTCCCTTGTGTATTTCTAAAGTATTTCTGAGCTCTTGAGGGAAAATGAAAAAACAAAACAAAACAAAAAATTCAGATAATCAGATACTGCCCATCTTGTGGCACTGTTTTATTTTCTAAAAAAAAAAATGAAGCAACAAGATTTGTAGACAATCCTTGGATTTCTCATGCCTAACATTTCAAAACACTGTGACTTCACACACAGAATTTCATAGTTTCTGGCATTTTCAGTATCCTCCAATATGTATTCTTTCATCTCTACTCTTCACATATATGATTAGGAGATTAATTTCTTTCATTGGACAAGAGTTTTGTTGTTTTTTTGTATGATCTCTTCATATCTCTCCACATAGGTACACTAACATTGAAGCAGCACATATATAATTACCCTTTTCTCCACCCATTGATTTAAAAGACACAGATAGTTAGAAAATCAGAGTAAATAAAATCTAGAAAAATGCAAAAATCAAAAAATCTCATCCTTTGTTGGGATTATAGGAAGCAAATAAACACTCATGAATTTGTTGTCTGTATGTAAAAATTAAACCTGAAAATTACACAAGTAAGGGCTGCAGAAAAACTAAGACCAGAAAAACTAGAGAAAGGATTTTCATGTTAGAACTCAAGTTGTTCAGGTTACCAGAAAAAAAGCAAATATGAACTGAAAGTTAAGAAAAGAGAAGTTCTACCTGTCTGAAGTCATTTTAAAACAGATTAATAAATGAGATGTATAAAATTTGGCAAATTAGCAGAAGTTTCTTTAGACTTAACCAAGGGAAAGAAAATTATAAAAGAGAAGAGTGAGTGAATCTTTTATAATGGTGTTAACTTAAAACTTGATTAATTGTTGTAAATAATAGAACAATATAAAATTCAGATTCATATTACTCTTGTTTTTTAAATATTTTGTAATTTGGCAAATTTTTCAATAAATTTATTCCCTAGTTTCTTTAATTTCTTTCTTAATAAAGCCTAAGTAATTGCAATGGCCTATTGTGAGTATTAAAAAGTCTAGTGCATGAAACTATAACATAATAAGGAATCCAGCTCTTGATTAAAACCCTCTGTCTGACATTTCAGGACTAGCCACAGGAAACTATGAAGGCTTCTCGCAGAGACTTCACAGGGGACTGTACCCTCCTACACCAGTGTTTATGCACAGTCAGTGCCCAGCAGTCTCCTCAGGGAGCTGCAGTTCAAGTAGTCATATCTCTATGGCCAGACCTGCAAATATCCACATTTGTTTTTCTCTCCCAGATCAACACAGCTTTCTTCACAAGAATTTTTCTCTGAGGCATTGGGCCTATAATCTCTTTTGGCGGCACCTTTGCAGAGGCTTTTTGCAGGGGGATACAAGGCAACTTCCCTACTCTTCCCTGATACACAATATTTTACCACTCCTAGCTGTCCCCTATTACCATCTCCCCACAACTCTGACACACAGAAAACTACTGAAGGCTTTGTCCTGGCCTTCTTTAACAGTGAGGTGACCTTCAGGTCAACATTATTCCACCTGGTCCTTTATCTGTGCATCCTTACATGGGGGAAACATAAAACCAGAGAATTCACCTTTTGCTCAGATTTTAGCTTTTGCTTCTGACATCTCAGTAAGAGATAGATTAAAGGCTCCTACTCTTTCATTTTTGGCATGTTGATTTAATGGGCAATTCTGACATTTGGAAGCTGAGCTCTTTCTCCTCCAGCTTAACTGAGCTCTGATACATAATGCTTGACCCGTAGTAAATATTCCTCAAGGATTAAATTTAAACCTGGAAAAAAATACAGAGTGAGACTCATATCAATAAATTAAAGTAAGAAATATTGGCATTACCTGACCATTATATCTACTGTAGGTATATGTTAAAAACATTGTCTACAAAAGACTAGAAACTCAGTAGATTCATTAAAGCAGATGAATATAAAATTTATTTAGTAAGGTTAAGCACTCTTTCATTGGTACTGTTGGAGAGTCCATGTATTATGTTTATTGTCCACTGTCCTGTTTGCAGAGATTTAATTTCCAGGGCCTGTTCCATGTAATCTAGCATTCAATCAAAAGTCAGTGTATGCTGCTTTAAGTCAATGGTTAATACTAAAGTGGATATTGGATGTTACATTACTAATAGAATTCACATACTTCACAGGTTAATTAGAATTTTATGTGCTTCTCCTGGGGATACATGTATCCAGAATTAGATGTCTATGATTAAATGTTTTGTTCTTTTTGATCCAAGCAACATCTCCCCACAACAAAGTTATTCAAAATAGTAGTCTTTCTGAGTCTCACAATCATTTATGCATACAAACACAGAAGACAATTAAAAAGCAAAACAGTGTTTGAATATATTATACTGTATATATTTTATGTTAACATAAACACAAATGCATCTGTGCATATGAATATGTATGCAATTAAATATGTAAAGATATATTCTCATATATTTATCTCTATTCTTTGATAATACAAAGTAGTTTAAATTTTAAAATATGTCTTTTTATTGTATATTTATCATTACATTCCTCTGTATTTCTGTAGTAACCCAACAGTACTGTGGACTTGAAGGTTACAAATATATTACATTAATACATAATAAGTTGAGCACACAATACAGTTTAGAATTTCATATTCAAGTTCAGAAGAGAAAGCTGTTATTGGAGCATTTTAATTTAAATATTTAGTTAAATAATAACAATTTGAGGAAAGAAATGTTTTTGCAGTATAGATGTAAACACGAATATACATGCATACATACATATATTTGTGTGTGTGTGTGTATTTCAGAAGAGAATATATTTCCTTAAACTAGTGAATGGTAAACATTTTTTAATATACCATAATCATCCCCATATATCTCTTTTAAACCACAAAACATTGTATATAGTGCTCTATCACAGAATCTTACACTAATATAATGTATTCAGAAAGAATTCACAATTTTTGTCACTTGTAAATGCCATTACCATAAGAAATACGTTCAATTATGTAAATCAGTTGAAGAAAGTGACCTACTCTCTGGAACTCAATAAGCTGCTTATTTACAATCACAGGCATTCGTATCAATCAGAGCCTTTCATGCACAGGAGAAAAAAAAAGAAGAGATGAAATTTTCAGGTTACATTGCAGACCAAAAAAATGTGATCATATGATATTGTTCATGATGACCTAAAGTGCTATTACAGACAGACAAAGTGTCTCTCATCTCAGGCTGAGTAAAAAACTTGAAAAGGAGGAAAAATAGTGAACTCAACAAAGAAAGTTCAAACATTAAGAACAAGTATTCAACAGTCAGCCAAAAATTCAATAAACCAGTATTTTCTTCCATTACAACAACTATGGATATCATTCTAATGCCATGATAAAAATTAAAAGCATAACATATTACTATTTTTCACAAAACTTATGTAGAGTTATTCTCAAAAATGAACCTAATTCTCCTAAGGATTTTATGGATTACTAAAGTCTCTGAAATAAACAAAGTTGCCCTTTACATCAACCCATTGACAATGCCTTAAAGCAAGCAAGGACACTAAAGAGAATTGCAATTGTAAAAATTATTCTCCAGGGCATTATATCATAAGACTGAAGCCAAGCATTCTTTAAAGGAACTTACAAAAATCACATAGTAATTTAGTCACTTATGTGCTGCACTGGAAATGAAAGGATAACACTATAGTAAAAAAAAAAAGACTGCAGTTTCAGAATATGTACATTTAAATAATCAAACCTAATTTGACATTGTGTACAGGCTAACCAGAGATTCATAAACTTTAAAATCTGTAAATTGTCTTCTAGCATGAAGATCAAAAAGATTAAAACTTCTCTAGAAGTCTGAAACAATTTCTCTCTAAATAAATTAATACACACACATATATAATACATGATATATTTCATATATATGTCTATAAATGTGTGTGTGTGGTATATACACATACATTCATGTTTGGAGATATAGCAATGTTCAGAACTGAAATGATCAGATGATAAAGGCTGTCACCTCATCAGTGGATAGATCCCTTTGAAGGATTAATAATGTGAATGGAATACACAATGGGTGGTAATTGTAGACAGGTGGGGCATTACTGGAGGAAGTAGGTCACTGGGGGTGTGATCTTGTACTATATCTGTCCTTGGCACCTTCCTATCATTGGATTTTTATTTGCTGCTTGCCATGAGCTGTTCAGCTTTCCTCTCCATGCCTTTCCACAGTGGTATTATGCCTCACTTGGGAACAGAGCAATGCGGTTGGCCAGCCATGAACTAAGTATTCAACAATCAACAAAAATTCAAATAAACCAGCATCTTTCTGAGTTCAAAATAAACTTTCCCTCCTCTCAGCTTTTCTTATCAGGTATTTGGTTACAGCAATGAAAAAATGAATGATACAGCACATATACATTTATATGAAAGTGTTCAATCTTTCAAGAAAAAACTCTTTTTAAAATTTTTATGTCATAAAGTAATATGGTATTTTTATTTATCTCTGTTTATATCTAACATTTGAAATTTAAAGAAAATCTCATCATTCCTAAATAAGAAACAAAGTATAATATATGGGCAAACAATTAATAGGAGTTCATGAGTACCTTTTGTCCATTTTTTAAGTTTCTATATTAATTACTGCAAGTGATAACAAAAGTAAAACCTTATTTATCTTTTTAGAAATTTTAAACTATATAAACATGAAAAAAATCATAATGTATGCTAACTTTTTCAGATATAATCCTTATATAATTTTTTTAAATATAGAAGAATTTATGAGAGCTTACTTCCAAATTTTTTTTATTCAAGGAACTGTGGAAATATTGATATGTCATTACTTATATATTAAATGCTATATCGAATAGCATTTAATGAAAAACTATATATCATGAAACACTACATACAAACAAAGGAAAGTGAAAGTATAGAAAGATAAGAAGAAAAAGAGATCAGTGTGATTCTGCAAACTGTATACTCAGAAAAATGAGATATTGTATCCCATGTGATCCAAATGTATGAAATGTCAAAGTCATTGTACTGTCATGTGTAACTAATTAAAACAAATAAAAAATGTACATGATAAGATTACATGATGAGGACAAATAGAAGAATAAAATTGATCAATGACGTTAAAGGAAAAAACATGAAATAAAGATATTGTATCCACCAAATAAATAAATAAATAACACAGATTACTTCAAGAAGGCCAACATTTTTCTTTAATTAAAACAGCGATTGACATCATTCTAACTTCCCTAATTAAAACACAACCATAGCATAATACTTTTTACACAAAACCTATATAGATCACTACTCAAGAATATTCAACAAAGAATTAATGAATTTACAAAGAATATACAATTATAAAAATGATATTTGGATAAAATCTAGCTAAAACATTCAGGAGGTAAAAATTAGTATTATATAATTCTGAAATATGTGGAGAGCCATTTCACTGATCATCTGTGGCAGAGAATGACAAAAAAAATCAACTCTGAATTTAGAAAATGGTAGCCAGACTCACATTTATAATAATTTTTCCACTAGATAAATGCAAAAATCAAATGGGAAATCTCTATTAATATACATCACCATTTTATTATAGGACAATTAAATAAACATTAAGAGATCATTATTTTGTTTTAATTTAAAAAAAAAAACATTTCCACCTAGTTTACAGTGGCATTCTAGGTCAGGGGAAAAATGTTATAATATGGTATAATGAATAAAATTATTTGTACTGATGTCAGAAAACTATTCCACTTGGTATTTCCTTTAATGACTTCTTAAATTAAAAATCTAATAGTAAAAATTGTTCTAGTTTTCATCTCCAAGAGTATTTATAATGATATATACTTCCTAAGTTTGCTTTGTAGATTAATAATTCATGTAAAGCTTTTGGAATTTAGAACATGAGACATATATAACATGTAGACAAGGCTTAATAAATGTGAATCTAAATTATTTTATTCAAAATCCTTATTTACACCATCTCCTCTCCCAATTGCCTTAATTTTTATTTGATTTTTAACATGGTCTTTAAACTATGATCTCATTCACTCGCCTCCTTTTTATAGTAGTCTTTTCTCCTCATTCCTGTCAATAATTTTGAAAAAAAAATTACACTTGTAGATGAAGATAGAGGAATTAGTACCTATGAAAACTGGGACAAATTTTAGGATAAAAGTCAGCATCAGCCTATATTACATGTCAAGGATGAATTCATATATCTTGAATATACTTTAGAATGTGAATAAAAATTTGGGGGGGGGGATTATATGCACAGACACAAACATTACTTACAATATATTATTAAGGGAAGCCATTAAAATGTCCATGTAAAAGAAAAGGAAATTATATTTTAAATTATGATACATTATTCTCAGTTAAAAAGTTATATACCCCTTAGGAATGGTAATTAGAAAAAAAATATAGAACTTTTGAGAAAAATAAAAATTATATGTAAAGGAAAAAACACTATACCCTATAATATAAATGGACATTAGGACAATAATTTAATCAAATTGTATATGCATAAGTGGGATGCACAGAAAATAAAATATTAGCTATTATTCAGAAGGAAATAATTTCCCCATTTTGTAACATTGTTCAATGTCCAAATATTTTAAAATTAAAATTATAGCTAGTTCATGTGTATGTTTTTTCTATTATGTAAAATTTATCATTATTTCCCTAAATGTCATACATAGAACATCTTGTTGCAGATGGTGATTAATGGATTAATGTAGTTATTATAGAGTTATAATAATGATGTGGCTTCCATGTTGAGATTTTCAATGTAACATTATTTAATATATCTGCCTCATTTTCCTGGGAGGTGGAAGAGGGATGATAAATTATGTGTAACAAATAATAATTGTTTGTAAGATTTAAAGAGTTAAAATGAAATACTTAGAACTGACCCTTAATTCTGTCTATACAAGAATGTAGGAGTTCTTTCCATTTTCTAAGGCTTCATTAATTTCTTCCTTTAGTGTTCCGTAGTTTTCATTGTTAGGTCTTTCACCTATTTTGTTATACTGATTTCCAAGCATTTTATTTTATATTTGATGTTATTGTGAAAGGGATAGATGTTTTTATTTCTCTTTCAGTTGATTCATCATTGATGACTAGAAATACAATTGATTTGTTGGTATTTATTTTATAGCCTCCTATTTTGCTGAATTCATTTATTAGTTGAATAAGTTTTCTGGTGGAGTTTTTTTTTTGGGGGGGGGGTTCTCAATATAAAATCCTGAAGTAGATAAATAGGGATAGTTTGAGCTCTTCTTTTCTTATTCATATCCCTTTAATTTCTTTCTTTTGCCTAATTTCTCTGGGTAGAGTTTCAAGGACTATGTTCAATAGAAGTGGTAAAAGGGAGCATCCTTGTGTTATTGCATTTTTTAGAGGGAATGCATTCAATTTTTCCCCATTAGAATGATGTTGGTGTTGGTTTAACATATATAACATTTATGATGTTGAGGTATGTGCCTACTATCCCTAGTTTGTCTAGTGTTTTGAAGATGAATGTATGCTGCAATTTGTCAAATGCTTTTTCCTGAATCTATTGAGATAATCATGTGATTCTTATCTTGAAGTCTATTGATG
This sequence comes from Urocitellus parryii, assembly GCF_045843805.1. Classification (NCBI taxonomy): domain Eukaryota; kingdom Metazoa; phylum Chordata; class Mammalia; order Rodentia; family Sciuridae; genus Urocitellus; species Urocitellus parryii. The sequence goes on from NC_135532.1 coordinate 50,470,310, forward strand.
TGATGAATTATGCTTATTGATTTCCATATGTTGAAACAACCTTGCATCCCTAGGATGAACCCCATTTGATCATGGTGCACTTTCTTTTTAATATATTTTTATATTTGATTTGCCAGGATTTTATTAGGAATTTTTGCATCTATGTTCACCAGGGATATTGGTCTGAAGTTTGCTTTCCTTGATGTGTCTGTCAGATTTTGGAATCAGGCTAGCTTCTTAGAATGGATTTGGGAGGGTTTCCTCCTTTTCTATTTCATGGAATAATTTGAGGAGTATTGGTGTAAGTTCTCATTTAAAGGTCTGGTAGAACTCAGCTGAGAAGCCATCTGTTCCTGGGCTTTTCTTTGTTGGTATGCTTTTGATGGCATCTTCAATTTTCATTCAAAATTACTCTTGTAATGTCCTTTGTGGGTGAGATAAATTATTACCCTCTGGAGGAATGGGCCAGCTGAAAAATAAAAGCCAAGAAAATAGTGTTATGAAATAATTACAAGATAAAGAAATATAATTTCAGAACTGGGGAAACAATGGGCCAAGCTGATGAGAGGGGTACAACTTCTAACAAAGCTGTAGCCCTAGCTTGCTTTATTTATAGTGGTACAGTTCAAAGGGGATAGGTAGGTGCAAGGTTTCAGTGTGGAAGGAGCCTTGTCTCAGTGCTTACTACTTCATGAAAAACAGGATAGAGGTGAGAATAGGCAGGCTGTTTGGCTCTTAATGGGTCACACCCATCCCTGGTGTTGCACAAGACCTTTGGCAGAGCTCGGTGGGAATTCACATGTATCAGGCCATCTCACCAGCAGGAATGCTGCTGTGAGTTCCAGATACCAGAGGTTCCCACTCAGTGACTTTATTGCCAATCTGGTTCACACACATTTCATAGGTGGCTTGCCACAAAGTACCATATGAATTTGTTTTTATAAAAATAGTAACTAAACTCATTGAACAGTTACCATATTGAAAGCTTTCTTTATTTTCCCTTTTTTTCTATTTAAGAAAGTCCAATATGATTTTTTGTAAACCTTCTAAACTCCCACGATACAGGTACAATTTTATTTCTCATTTATATAGAAAAAGTAAAGTGAAAAGTAAGTTGAATAATTTACATTTTGAGGAAAAGCTAGGAATTACATGAAAAAAAAAGATCTTTGACCTAATACTAGAAGCACATGTTATTTTTGTTGTTATTAAATTAGGAATTAGGGAAAATCATAGCTATGTTTTCTATTTCTAGTTTAATCATTTTATAATATGTTATTTGATAGTCTTGATCAAAATGTTACTATAATATATTTAACAATGGTGTCATGCTGAAGGAGATGTATAATATATTAATGTTATTTCATTTTCTTCTAAATAAAATTATAACTAATTACTCCTTTCATATGTCTTTTTAGGTAGGCAATTTCACTATATAATGCATAAATTTCTGTTCCATAAAAAGTAAAATTTTTTTAGAAAGATATGAAAAAAGGAATTGTCATCTTAACTATTTTAAGTGTAAAGATAAATAGTATTAAGTGCACTCATAATTGAGCAGCTGCCAATACCACCCATCTCCAAAATGTTTTATCTTTCAAAATTAAAACTCTGCACTAACGAAACAATAACTCCTCATTCTCCACCTCCCTATAACACTTGACAATCACCCTTTTAATATTTTTGTCATTAAGATTTGAACCACTCTAGACATCATGTATAAGTGAAATTATATAGTATCTATCATTTTGTGGCTGATCTATTTTACTTAATATATTCTTGAAGTTCATCCACATTGTATTATATGTTTCATTTTAAAAACTGTATAATAATTCACTGTGTTATATATTGCTTATCCATTCATCTGCCAATGGATGCTTGGGATGCTTCCACCCTAGGCTATGGTGAATAATGTTATCATAAATGGGGGTATACAAATATCACGTTAAGAACTTCTCTTTTCATGTATAATTAATTAGAACAAATAAATAATTTAATTAAAAAAGAACTTGCCTTTAATTTGTTTGGATATATACACAGAATTAGAAATATTGTATCATATAATAATTATATTGTTAGTTTATTATGCTCTTTTTTCCATGTTGGCTGCATTATTTTACATTTACAGTGCATAAGCATTCTGATTTTCTTTAATCTTTCCTGACAGTAATATTTTGAGGATACCATTCAAATGTGTGTGATTTGATATGTAATTGTGTTCTTGATTGGCATTTCACTGACGAGGACTTATGTGGAACATGTTTGCATTTACTTATTGGCTATTCGTAAAGAAACATTTATTCAAAGTCATATCTATTTAAAAATTGGTATCAGACATTGTGGTAGTGGTACAAACATAAAATTTCAGCAGCTTAGGAGGCTGAGGCAGGATGATCACAAGTCTGAGGTCAGACACTATATATATATATATATATATATATATATATATATATATATATATATATGAATGATAGAGACAGAACTAAGTGGTAGAGTGCCCCCAGTTTGAGGTCAGATGCAATATATATATATGAATGATAGAGACAGAACTAAGTGGTAGAGTGTCTCTTTAAATATATATATATATATATATATATATATATATATATATATATATATATATATATATGAATGAATGATAGAGACAGAACTAAGTGGTAGAGTACCCCCAGGTTTCAACCTCAGTAGTGGGGAAAAAATGGACTGTTTTCCTTTTGAGTTTTACTTGTTCTGTATGGAAACACCCCTCTTCAGACATAATCTGCCAGAATATTTTCCTATTTTGTAGATTGATTTTTACTCTGTCTGTCTTATTTTTACTATTTTCACTCTATCATAGTCTTGTGATATACAAAGTTTTAATTGTCATAGGGTCAAATTTGTCTATATTTCTCTTTTGTTGCCTGTGTCTTTAGTGTCATATCCAGTACATTTACATCTTTTCACTTTTAACCTATTTATAGCTTTGGATCTAAACAGTGTCCAACTAACAGGATGTAGTTGGATCACACATTTTTATCCATTGCTCCTAGTTGCATTCCTTACATATAAAATATAAATTTACATAAACTGCCTGCTGACCCTAATATTTGCTATTTTTTGTAAGCAAGGGAGAACAAATTTGCAGGTGTAAAGATTTTTTTTTAGATAGTTCCTTGTAAACCACAATTAACAGTTTTAGTTACCTGAGAACATTCAAGGGAAACCTCTATGCTGAAACATTTCTGAGGTTGGACTCAAAGTTTTCAAGAGTCTTCTCCACTTTGGAAAAACTAAATCTCTACATTATTTAATTTACTAAGGGAAATGTTTACAAAATTTCATGTTCTAAAAATACATTTAATACCTGATGCATATGTTCAAATAAAAATATTCTATACAATGAACCATTAAATCAGATCCTCACAGATATCAAGGATTGCTCATCAGGTTTATTGGTTAAGCTAAAAAAAAGTACACATAAACTATAAATAAAATTTAAAAAGTTAATTTTTCCAGTGGTAGGTACAGACTTCTAAGCAGATCCAGGATGATGTTCAGTCTGATCAGACTTAATTGCATTTGTTAATAGACTACGTGGAAACCCAGATCCTGATGAGATTTTTTGGTGAAGACAGGGTTTAAAAATTTCTGTTAGTAATGTAATTCAAATTTATAATTTCAGGCTCTGACAACTTGATGCACACATTTCCACCACAGGGTTATACTTGGCAGGAAAAGCACATTATGGCATCAATCTGGAAAGGCATTCTCTCACCTCCACAGGGTTTGGATAAATAAAATTCTTCTAATTTAATATTTCTGCATAGACTCTGTCCTTGAACATTACATTAATTTATAATTTCATTTGCACTATGTTCCTGATTTAGTTGACAGATTTGTGTTCTTAAAGGACAGTTTTTAATATACCTTACACACAAAAAATAGGATCTTAAATTCTCCAACTTCTGTGAGTATTTTTAGACTCTGATAGGATGTAATGATTTGTTTCATTTATCCTGACTGCATTTTTATAACATATTTTTAAAACAATCTGCACTCTCAGATGCTGTTGTGTAATACACATGGCATTTCTCTCACATGAGAAGACAGTAGATGTATTGATCACCACTCACTTTAAATAAGTGTTTAAAATGTAACTTTTCCCTTGTCTGATAATATGCAGTGTGGGTTCTGCAAAAGTGGGGCAAAAGAGCAGTAGTTCAATTTATAGAAGAATTATTTTTTTACTTGTAGGACACAATACCTTTATTTTATTTATTTATAATGTGCTGAGTATTGAACTCAGTGCCCCACATACGCAAGGCAAGCATGCTACCACTGAGCCACAACCCAATCCCTGGAAGGATTCTTAAAGAAATATACAAGGAAGAGTTAATTTTGAGACCACAGGAACAATCATATCTTGGAAGCTAGAATACTTGAAGTTTTGAGAATACATTGCCTTTATAGTGCTAGAGAATATCTTATTCAGGTCACTCATCCTAAAAGGATGAATCCAATACAGTACTTTCAATTGAAGATTTATTTACACTGGCATCATGTTCTAAAATGGGGGATTACTAATGTCTGAAGAAAGAGAAAAACCAGAAAGCTTTCACAGACCTGCTCCTCATGTTGGCTTTATTTAAATAGTTTAACATTAATAGACATATTACAACAAAGGGTGTATGTGAGGTTAATGTCTGCTAAAAAGTTATTTCAATATCATCTGCTCATACCTACTCTCTACAATTATTTTTAATGATTCTAATAAGGAAAACCTGCAAAATTTATGGCTAATCAAAAATATTGAGAAGTGATAGTTCAAGTCTAAATTATTCACATCTAGAGAGAAGAAGCCAAGTTATCTGGCAGGCTACTCGGCCATTAGAATAATTGCAAGATAGATAGATAATAGACAGACAAACACATGCTTGCAGATAAGCATACTTATATAAATCACCCCTAAGATTCATTTCCAAGCGGATAGTGACTTGGTTACATAGCATGTTTTTTTGGGACCCTATGTTAATGATTTTATTATTCTGCTTTTTTCTTAAAACAATTCATACTTATGAAGTGATAGCAAGTTTGAAAGTTTGTTGTTGTCAACATTGTTTATGGACGGTTGTAGCACTATGAACTGTTGCAGTTTGGGTTTCAACTGAAAACCATAGTAACTAAAATCAATACAAAAATAATGAATATTTCTATATGAAAATATAACAAGCAAGTTTACTGATAAATTTAGAAACTAATAAAGGTGTATTCTATTCAGAAAATAGCATTCTCTCACAGAATTTGCTAATACCTAATCTTATTTGATCATAGGATACTTCATCATTTTTCACAATAATGCATAAGGTTTTGTTATGCAGAAAATTTGTGTTTACACTATTTTACTTATTTGTGTTTACACTATTTTACTTATTTTCTTTCATAGAAATTGATATATATATATATATATATATATATATATATATATATATATATATATGGAAAGAATGGTCGGGAAATCCTACATCAATCCTCAATAATTCATTATCTATGCTTCAAGTACTATGATATTGTTATTCTATAATAATTAAGCACTACAACCAGAATAAACATTGTGACTAGCCTTTCTGTGCTAAATTTCTAGATTCTTTTGATTGACTTCCAATGATGACAGAAACTTTAAATATATTGTTTTTTTTATATTCTTTCTTTTTTCTTATACTGGGAATGAAGCGAGAAGTGCTTAACAACTGAGTAACATTTCAGTTCTTATTTTATTTTATTGTGAGACAGGGTCACCCTAAGTTGCTTAGTACCTCATTAAGGTACTGATGCTGGCTTCACATTTATGTTCCTCCTGCTTCAACATCCCAAGCTGCTGGGATTCCAGGCATGTGCCACCATGCTTGGTTCACTTTTCATACTGTTTATATCATCTTTACAAACTTGATATCATTGTTTTCACTTTACACCTCAAGAAATTGAGACTCACTTTATTTTTTAAAAATCATAATGTATGATAAATAGAATCAGGAATCAAAAAAAAACATGACTGATTAAAAATATATTTTTCATATACTGCTTTCTGGTTAGTTAGCAGAAATTATATAACATTGAACATACTGTAAGTGTCAACCGCAAAAAAGTCCACATAATAAACAACTATATTCTTTTTGATGACACATAGCATATGTCTCGCAAAGACATATGCATTTCCTATCTCTTACAGATGGTGTGTTTCTGTACTCTCTATAATCCTCAAGACTTTATGTCCCCGAGTGTCAAGAATACTAGGCCAAGAGACATATAGTGCACTTATTAAGAACTTATTTCTTGTCATAATGCAGGAATAGTCACTAGTTCTCAAAGTCAAAGATTTTTTTGCCTGTCCCAGTGGAGGTAGAGATACTAGGTGCATCTAGTGGGTGGAGATCAAGGATGGTTCCAAAAATCCTGCATGTCACATGTCAGCGCCCCCCAAAGCAAACCAGTATCTAGGGTAACATATAGAAGTCCTGAGGCTAAGAAATTATGGTGAACACCAATATGGAGTCTGCTTCTCCCAAATTAGTTCACTGGGCTGCTTCGAATCTTCTTTGAGTCTTGGTTTTATAATATTTAAAAATGGATATACTACTGTGTGATCAGTAGTCAGAGAGAAAGTTTATGTGGGGTATCATGTGCTCTACACTTAAAACCATCATGAAAACAAAATCAAATAAATCACTACTATTGATTTGGGCCACTCCCACCTGACAGAATTGATGTGTGGTCTTTATCCAATGTATTTCAATATCTCAGTATAGTTGTGGGTAAATCAAATATTTTAAAAATTAGTTATATCATAATTAGCTTCATGTATAATTGCTTTATATGGAAGTATGGATCTAATTCCTTATAGTTTATCACAAATAATAACCAATTGATTAAAATGTTTTCCTTTTTAAAAATATTAAAGTAACAGACTTTTTTGTTGTTCATATTGGAAAAAAATTTAGAATATATAGAAGCTCCATTTTATTATATGTTTTTTTTTTGTTTGTTTTTTTTTTTTTGTAGAATAGGAAAAGTTTATCTCACAGTTTCAGTGGTCTCAGTTTATGAGACTGCTTGCTTCATTCCCCAGGGCTTGAGGTGAGGCAGAACATCATGGCAGAATAGTGTTGTCAAGAGAAGAAACTCACATAATGATCAGAAATCAGAAAGCAACTATGTTCAGCTAACAAAATATATATTGGTGCCCCCGATGATCTACCTCCTCCAGTAACAACCTACTCACCTTTAGTTATGACACAGTTGATACCATCAGGGTATAAATTCACTGATTGTATTAAGCCTTTCATGGCCTGCTTATTTCTTCTGTAAACCTTTTGCATTGTCTCACACATGAGTTTTTGCAGGATACCTCATATCCATACCATAACATTCCACCACTGGCTCACAAAAGCTCATGACCATCTCACAATACAAAGTACATTTTATCTGTTTTCAAGAGTCTCCACCCAGTCTCAACAGTTCAAAGATTGCCCAAAAGTTCAAGTCCAAATTATCCTCTGACACTCTGGGCAAACCTGCATTGTGAGTTCCTGTAAAAATCAAAAGCTATTCATAAGTATCCAATATATAAAGGCACAGAAAAAAATCTCCATTCACAAAAGCAGAGGCATAAAAAGAAGAAATAGGGCCAAAGCAAGACTGAATTCCAGCTGGGCAAAACAGTCCTGTGGCTCCACAACCAACATCTGGGGCACATGGCATGGTGATGTTCTGTTCAAATGGTTTATGTAGCTCCATGCCCATAACCTTGTTGGTTACAGCGCAAGTGGCCTTTCTATTGACTTTTCTCTGTTAAATTCCTGCACCTTTCCTGGGATGAGGTCCCAAGTTACTGGTATTTCTTAATCTTGGGGGTCTCCACTGTAGCTTTGGCTTCCTCCTCACATCTCTGTGTGCCCTCTCAGGGACTACCCACAGGGATTCCAACCCTGCTGCACTCTGTCTGTTCTCCCAAGTCTTCCTTTGAAATCTTGGTGGAAGCTTCCTTGACCCCCTAACTCCAGCATCCTGCAATCCTGCAGAACCAGCACCACATAGATCAAGGTCTGCCACCATCTCAAGCAATATCCAAGCCTCCAGGGACCTTGGCTGCAGTAGTCTCTGAGAGTCTGGATAGCTGAATGTGTTGAAAATAACTTTCTTAGGTCCCCTCATTCAAGAAGGGTACCCAACTAGTCTCTTCTTAAAATAATTTTTACTTTTACTTTCTTGAATTTGAGGTGAATATGATCTTGCCAGTTCCTGAGATGCCTTCAAATCATCTTCCTGATCATCTCTAGGCAAAATTTTCAGCATGTCTTTAGTGATGGTAATGTCTTTAACAACTGCAACTTCCTTAGCCACAGTTTTACTCCCACATTTCAAGTCCAAGTTTTTCACATCTTTCTGCTCTGCTTTCGCCTTTGATTTTCAAAATAAATTTGGCTAAAAGCTGCCAGCAATATCCATGCCACCGCCAGATTGCTATGCTGTCTAGAAATTTCTTCCACCAGATAAAGAAGTCCATTGCCTTTAAAATCAGCCTCTTAGAAAGTCTCAGCACAGGGGCAAAATGCAGACAACTTCTCAGCCAGAACATAATAGGAATGTCCTCTAGTCCAATAACCAGTAGTATCCCCCTTTTCCTTTAAAACCTCAAGAGCCTAGTTATTACTGTGCACAGTCCTATTGGCATTCTGGTCTTCTGAGCTTCTACCAGAATCACTTGTTGAGATCTGCTTACAACAATCAAAAGTATTTTCTGCTTGTTAAGCATCTCAAAATTACTCCCACCAATTTGAAAAATCTCCAAGTCTTCTGAACCACATGGTTGGGTTAGTGACAGTGTTGCACTTCACTTCTCAGTGTCATTTTCTGTATTAGTCAGATTTTTTTTCACTGTTGTAACTAAAAGACCAGAAAAGGACAATTGTGAATTATTTGGAATTATTTGGAAGCTCCGGGTTTCAAAGCTTTCTGACACTAGAAAAATGATTCCATTACTCAGAGCTCCAGAAAAGGCAAAACACCATGGAGGAAGAATGTGGCAGAGTGAAGCAGCTCATGTGATGAAATAAAGAAGGGAGCTATATCAGCTACTTCATCATTAATTACATATAACACTTATGTCTAAAAATTTCTTTTTAAATTAATTAATTAATTTTATTTAGGTATATATGACAGCAAAATGCATTTTGATTCATTATACACCATTGCTGCACAACTTTTCATTTCTCTGGTTGTAGAAGAGGTAGTGTCTCACCATATGTGTAGACATACATATACCAAGGATAATGATGTCCATCTCATTCCACCATCTATCTGACCCCATGCCTCTCCCCATTCCTCAATCAACTTTGCTCAAAGTGCCTCCATATCTCCCATACCCCACTGATTATGAATCAGCATCCATTATCATAGAGAACATTCACCTTTTGGTTTTGGGGAACTGGCTTACTTCACTTAGCATGATATTCTTTACCTCCATCTATTTACCTATAAATTCCATAATTTTATTGTGTTTTAATGCTTAGTAATATTCCACTGTGTATGTATACCTCAGTTTTCTTTTTATTTCATTTATTCAAGGGCATCTACTTTGCTTCCACCGTTCAGCTATTTTGACTTGAGCTGCTATAAATATTGATGTGGCTGCATTAGTATAGTATGCTGAATTTAAGTCTTTTAAGTATAGACCAAGGAGTAGGATAGCTGGGTCAAATGGTGGTTTCATTCCAAGTTTTCCAAGAAATCTCCTTTCTGCTTTCCAGAGTGATGGCACCAAATTGCAGTCCCACCAGCATTGTATGAGTGTGCCTTTCCCCTACATCCTCACCAACACTTTGTTGTTTGTAATCTTGATAACTGCCATTCTGACTGATGTGAGATGAGATCTTAAAGTAGTTTTGATTTGTATTTCTCCAATTACTAGAGATGTTGAACATTTATTCATATATTTGTTGATCAATTATATATCTTCTTCTGAGAAGTGTTTGTTCAGCTCCCTAGCTTATTTATTGATTGTGTTGTTGTTTGCTTTTTTTTTTTGGTGTTAAGTTTTTTGAGTTCTTTATATATCCTGGAGATTAGTACTGTATCTGACATGTTTGTGACAATAATTGGCTCCAAAATGTAGGTTGTCTCTTCACCTTATTGATTGTTTCTTTTGATGATAAGAAGCTTTTTAGTTTGAATCCATCTCATTTATTGATTCTTGATTTTTATTTCTTGTGCTTTAGGAGTCTTATTAATGAAGTTGAGTCCTAATCTGATGTGATGAAATTATGTGCCTGCCTTTTCCTCAATTAGGCTCACGGTCTCTGGTCTAATTTCTATGACCCTTATCCATGTGGAGCTGAGTGCATGTGCATGGTGAGAGACAGGGGTCTAGTTTTATTTTGCTGCATATGGATGTCCAGTTTTTTCAGCACCATTTGTTGAAGAGGCTATCTTTTCTCCAATGTGTGTTCTTGGATACTTTGTCTAGTATGAGATAACTGTGTTTATATGGGTTTTCCTCTGTGTCTTCTATATTTTACCTCTAGTGTACATGCCTATTTTGGTACCAATATCATGCCTTTTTGTTACTATAGCTTTGTAGTATAGATTAAGGTCTGGTATCATGATGTCTCCTGCTTCACTCTTCTTACAAAAGAATTCTTTAGCTATCCTAGTTCTCTTATTTTACCAAATGAATTTCATGATTGCTTTTTCTCTTTCATAAGGGATGATGTTGGGATATTAATTGGAATCACATTGAATCTGTATAGCGCTTTGGGTGGTATGGCCACTTTAACAATATTAATTTTGCTTATCTAAGAGCATGGGAGATTTTTACATCTTAAGTTCCTCTTCAATTTCTTTATTTAGTGTTCTGTAGCTTTCATCATGGAGGTCTTTCACCTCTTTTGTTGATTGATTCCCAAGTATTTTATTTTGTTTTGAGGCTATTGATAATAGGGTAATATTTCTAATTTCTCTTTCAGAGGTTCATCACTAATGTATAGAAATGCATTTGATTTATGGGTATTGATTTTATATCCTGCTACTTTGCTGAATTCATTTATGGATTCTAGAAGTTTTCTGATGAAGTTTTCTTTTGATCTTCTAAGTATAGAATCATGTTCTCAGCAAATAATGATAGTTTGACTTCTTATTTTTCTATTTATATCCCTTTCATTTCTTCCATCTGTCTAATTGCTGGGGCTAGAATTTCAAGGACTATATTGAATAGAAGTGGTGAAAGAGGGTATACCTGTATTGCTCCAGTTTTTAGAGGGGATACTTCCAATTTTCTCCATTTAGAATGATGTTGGCCTTGTGTTTAGCATAGATACCTTTAATAATGTTGAGGTATGTTCCTATTATCCCTAGTTTTTCTAGTTTTTTGAACATGAAAGGTGCTGTATTTTGTCAAATTCTTTTTCTGCATCATTTGATATAAACATGTGATTCTTCTCTTAATGGCTATTGATGCAATTAATTATATTTATTGACTTCTGTATGTTGAGCCAACTTTGCATCACTGGAATGAATCCCATTTGAACATGGTGCACTATTTTTTTAAAATATGTTTTTTAAAAAATTTGCCATAATGTTGGTTGAGAACTTTGCTTTAATGTTCATCAGGTATATTGTTTTGGAATTTTCTTTACTTGACGTGTCTCTGCCTGGTTTTGTTATCAGGATAATACTAGTTTCTTAGAATGAATTTGGTAGGGTTCCTTTATTTTCTATTTCATTAAATGATTTGAGGAGTGTTGCTGTTAATTCTCCTTTGTAGATCTTGTAGAACTCAGCTATAAATATGTCTGATCCTGGTCTTTTCTTGGTTGATAGGCTTTTGATGGTTTCTTGTATTTCCCTACTTGAAATTGATCTGTTTTAATTGTGTATGTCCTCTTGACTCAGTTTGGGTTGATTGTATGCCTCTAGAAATTTGCCAGGGTCTTCAAGAATTTCTATTTTACTGGAGTATATATTTTCAAAATAGTTTCTATTTTGTCTAATTGTTTTCCATATTTCAATAGTGACTGTCATCATATTAACTTTTTCATCATGAATTTTAGGAATTTGAGTGTTCTCTTTCTTTCTTTCTTTTCTTTAGGGTAGCTAAGGGCTTGTCAATTTTATTTATTTTTTCAAAGAACCAAATTTTTGTTTTGTTAATTTTCTGAATTTTTCTTTTGATTCAATTTCATTGATTTCAGCCCTAATTTTAATTATCTTCTTTCTTCTACTACTTCTGGTGTTGATTTCTTCATATTTTTCTAGGGCTTTGAAATATAATGTCAGGATGTTTACTTTTTTTAATGAATGAGCTTAATGCAATGAACTTTTCTCTTAGCATTGACTTCATAGTGTCCTATAGATTTTGATAAGTTGTATCAGAGTTCTCATTTACCTCTATTTTTTTAATCTCCTTTCTGATGTATTCTGTATTCCATGTGTCATTCAATAGCATATCATTTAGTCCCCAAGTGTTCGAGTAGCTTCTTTTTAAATTTTATCATTGATTTCTAATTTTTTTCCATTATGGTCAGATAAGAAGAGTAGTGTCTGTCTCTCTCTCTCTCTCTCTCTCTCTCTCTTTGTATTTGCTAAGAATGCTTTGTGACATAATATATGGTCTATTTTGGAGAAGGATCCATGTGGTGCTGAGAAAAAAACTGTATGTTCTCATTGATGGATGGAATATTCTGTATATGTCTGTTAAGTCCAAATTATTGATTGTATTATTGAGTTCCATAGTTTCTTTGTTTAGAAGACCTATCCAATAGTGATACAGGTGTATTAAAGCCAACCACTATTATGGTGCTGGGGTCTGATTGCTTTTTTTGGGGGGTGGGGGGGAGTTGACAAAGGCTTGTTTGATATATATACATGCCCCTTGGTTTGGGGCATAGATATTGATAATTGTTATGCTTGTTGATTTATGAATCCTGTAAAAAGTATGAAATGTACTTCTTCATTAGTTTTCATTAGCTTTGGTTTGAAGTGCACTTTATCTGAGATGAGGATGGAACCCTATGCGTATTTACTTCGTAAATGTTAGTGGTACATTTTTTCCTACACTTTACCCTTTGGTCTGTGAATGTCTTTTCCTTTTTGAGTCTCATGAAGGCAAAACATTGTTGGGTCTTTTTGAAATCAAATCTATCAGTCTATGTCTTTTAATTGATGATTATAGGCTATTCACATTCAGAGTTATTATTGTAATATGATTTATATTACCAGATATTTCAGTTTATTTTTGGTTTTAAACTTGACTTGTTTTCTACTTTGATTGGCCTTTCCTTTAGTACAGTTTTTCCCTTTGCTGATCTTTATTGTTCTTTTTAATTTTCTCTTTCTGGAATATTTTGCTGAGGATGCTCTGTAGTCTTGGCTTTCTCAGTGTAAATTATTTTAACTTTTGTTTATCATGAAAGGTTTTTATTTTGTCATCAAATCTGAAACTTAATTTTGCTTGATATAAGATTTTTGGCATCCATTTTCTTTCATAGCTTGATTTATGTTGTTCCAGGATATCCTGGCTTTGAGGGTCTGTGTTGAAAAATCTGCTGAGATAAAAATTGGTCTCTCCCTATATATGATCTGATTCCTCTCTATTGTAGCCTTAAGATTCTTTCCTTACTCTGTATGCTATGCACTTTCATTATAATGTGATTTGATGTAGATCTGTTGTAATTTTGTACATTTGGTGACCTGTATGCCTCCTGTATTTGATTTTCCAATTTATTCTTCATGTGTAGGAAATTTTCTGATATTATTGCATTGGGGAGATTAAAATTGTGCATTCTTTTTTTTAATAACTGTGCCTTCCTCTATCCCAATGCATCTTAGATTTGGTCTTTTGATCCTATCCCATAATTCTTGGATGTTCTTTTCATGGTGTTTTTTACCACTATGTGGTAACCTTTATTTTCAAGACTGTGTACTTTGTCTTCATTATCTAATATTCTGACTTCCAATTGATCTATTCTGTTTTGATACACTTTCTATTGAGGATTTTTTATTGTTTTCTTTATTTCAAGGATTTTTGATTTTGTATTTCTAAATGTCTATCTCTTTCTTGAAGTAATCTTTTGGTACCTTATTTGCTCTTTTATCTCTTTATTGGAGTGATCAATTTTTGCCTGTATTTGCTCACTTAGATCATTCTTTAATTCACAGATCATTTTAGTATGTACATTCTTAACTCCTATTCTGACATTTCATCAACTGTGCTGTCCATTGATTCTATTATTGTAGTATCTCTGTTTGGGGCACTTCTTTCTTGCTTTTTCATGTTGTCTATGTGTCTTAATTTCTTGCAGTGTGGTTCTGAGGTATTATAGTTTCTACCCTATAATCTTGTAATGACTATGCAGATTACCTGTTCCTCAGATTGGTGTTCCTCACCAGTATCCACCAGTGTCCCACAATGGATGCTACTGCAACTAAAGGTGGTGATGGCTATAGCAGAAGTAACTCAAGATAGGAGTGGGGGTGTCCCAAGGTGGATGCAACCACTTTCAGAGATGGGGCAGAAAGGTTGGGCCTTACAATGGCTTTGGGCTGCCTGTTCAGAGATGCAGCTGCCTCTAGGCCATTGTCTGTTGTTACAATGTGGAGGCTGCCATGTAGGGAAGGCTATGAATGGCTGAAGTGTCCCAAAATGGAGCTGGGCTAGGCCTCAGCTCCCAGGTTGGCCTTCAGAGCGGTACTGAGCCTGACATGGGCCAGGACTCCATCATGGGTCTCATGTTTACAAATATCCACTCCTGTTAATGATTTTTATGTGAATTAATATATAATAAAGTGTATGTCAATATCAATCTCTCTATCTGAAAGAGGCAATTAAGAATATGTATTCCATACTTCCTATACTATTTTCAAAATATTTGGATACTTTTCTTCAAAGGGGAAATAAATTGATATCGTAAGTTGAAAAGTTGTGCTCTTTTCACATGTGTGACTGTGTATGTTTTCACACATAAATTCATATGTGAAAAACATACACATATACATATATATACATATGTGTGTTTTTAAGAAAATGTGTGTATATATATCTGAGAATACTTCAATACTGAAACAAAAGTAAATGAGCATATATACTGTGTGCTTGAATTTTAAATATCTAAGAGGCCTAATATCAGAAATATGTTTTAACCTTACATATACTTAATGCATGGAAGTATACTTCCAGTTTGCCTTTCTCCCTTCTTTCCCACTTTCCTATAAGCAGTTCCATAAATGTATATTGATTGCCTAAAAATGAGTTAAAAATCCAATGGCACAATTACCCAGAATTTAGAAATCTGTAGGCTCCATTAAAGTATGTAATTTAACATATATTCTCAAAATGATGCAAATATAACACATAAACTCATATGATTGGAGGTATGATAAATGATTTATACACTCTACAAGAGACCCAAAATATAATTGGCTCTTTATATAGGGAATGATTCTAGGAGATTGAAATGTGAAGAATCAAGTCTAGACATGTTAAATTCTCATTTCACAGGTCTTCAAACTTACTAATATGCTAAAAACACACAGACAAAAAAAAAACTTGTATTTTTTTCTAAAATACCTGACTTCCATGGAAATATATTTTGGTTTTTTAATAAAATATCTGAATGTTACCAATAGAGCAGATTATACACACACCTCAAAAACTGAATATTTGTCAAATATAATAGACTCTTCTGACAGTAAGAACAAAAACCATCACAACAAAAATAAACAGAATACCTCCACTGGAAAAGTATCACGATTACTGAGAGTTCACTGATTCTTCCTTTAGATCTGCTGTTCAATAATTGAAACTGCTGGCAACAGAAAATATGACGGTGAACACATTCATATTCAGGAAAATAAGAATGCAGTTAGAGGCAAGTACACTCTTCCAGCAAGCATTATATTGTAGTTTCCACCTGTGGAAACCAAAGAGAGGTGAGTGGCTTTGGTCACTGAGAGGCTCCCTATGGCAGATCTGAGCAGATTGACCAGACTCACATGTATATACTTCACAAAGAAAAAAAAAGTAAAAGAAAAAATAAAAATGTCAGGAAACACTCTATTGTCAAAACATCTATATATATATATATATATAATGAGAAGTCTATATATAGAGAGACACTTCTTTTCTCATTTGCAATAGGTCCTGGATCTTAAAGTTTCTAAACTATGCCTTTTGCCACTGCATCACTTTCCAATGAAATCATCTAATTTAATTTCCTCTCAGGGTATTCTGACAAGACTGGGTCTATTATGGAAGACATAAAGTAGAAATATTTGTTATGTGGCTAGTTCCCTTTTCCTGTTAAAGCTGCAATAATTGGCTAACTGAAACTAATGCCTGTACAAGCAACCCCTGGGCACAACTGCACCCTTGCTTTCTTCAATCCCACTGTTTCTCTTGTCAGCTTCATGCATTTCTTGGTCTGAGTTCTCGTTTCCTTTTCCTATAAGTTACTCATTTTTTATGACTATTTTCCTTCCTTTTCTCTCTACTTTTTCTATTTTCTTCTTGTTTTTCCATTTACATATATTTTTCCTTCAATTACATTTTTTAAAAAATGTTTAATTTATGTTTTTATTCATCCTTTTCTCTTGTGCATTCTAATCTATTATGTTCTTCATTTTTCATTTTATATAACACAGCTATTCTGGCAAATTTCAAATATCACATACACTGCTAAAATAATGCAAATCATTTTTACTTACTTCCTCATTATTTTATTGCATATGATTTATTCCATTTTTCCAAGAAAATAACATTAATCATCATTCATCTACTGGGAAAATATTAATTTTTAATATTAATAAAATATTAAAATAAAAATAGGCCCTGATAGTGTATTAACTCTATTGAGCAAACAAAATATTAAACTATGTTATATCCTCCAAATCATTAAATATTGATTTTTACTTACAATGTATATAAGAGATACCAATAATTTTTTTTTTTTTTTTTTTTTTTTTTTTTTTTTTTTTTTTTTTTTTTTTTACAAATGATATACTGAAACCTCATCCAGCTGGTTTTGGGTGAAATTTTGAATCATTCTTCACCTAAAACAAGGCAAAATCCCAAAATCTTAGTATTGCTAAATCATTAAAGGGATCTTCAGTAATTTTCATCAGTCTATTGCCAAAACCTCCATTATTTTAGTAAAAAGAGTGTTGTCTGCCCTGCTATTCTTGTCCTTCCATATCACCCTTCTTAGGGTAGATAATTTTTTTAGTGAGATTTGGAATACTGATTATGTATGGTTTTGACTTCCTAGTTACACCACACAAAACCAGATATGACTTTTTTCAGTATCATTAACTGATGTCCAAGAGCTTTAGTTGGAATCTTTTGCAGAAACCTCTTCTGAGGAAATGGAGGACAGGGCCTGTCATCCCTTCTTATAGGTAATAAGTAAAACTTGATACCCCACATATCCTTTTATTTTGAACAAAGATATCATAAATGCTGCATGGAATACTAATAAAACACATGACAAAACAACTGTATTCTAACACTATTTCATCTTACAAACATCTTTTCTACTGAGAACTATTCCGAAAATATTTCTAAGGACAATTCAGAGCAGAAATAGAAGATTTAAGACTTTATTTGACTTATGTTTTTCTTAATCTTATGAAATAAATTGTAAGATAATTTTGTGTCTATGTAAAGAAACTTAAAAATTAAATTGATTTTTTCACCTATTTGAAGTAAATAGATTTTATCAAGAAAAATAATTTCTAAATATTTATAAAAAAGGGATATTATTTTTCAATTTGAGGCTCCAGGTGCTTTTGAATTCTGGTGTCTGCATATTCTGTGGCCACATTTCAGCTTGACATTTATGTATTATTAATTATTTTCAAAAATTAAGTGAGCATATATATTTTTAATTACTAGTCATCTGATTAAGCAAAATATAACAACTTGGAAAACCAACTAATGGCTTGTTAGTTTATCCATAGTCATCAAAATTGTTTGCTTTTTAGTGTCAAAATTTCTTTCTTTATGCAAATATGTATGAAGTGTTCATTGGACACAGGGTCCTAGAAGGGTATAAGCACCTGTCCTTCTTAGGCCTGTGACGTAGGGAAAATACATAAAAATGATTAAAATTATAATGTAAGAAAATACCTGGTAGGGCAAAGGATTCTTGCAATTTTAAGGATTCTTTATGGTTCTGTGCAATAAAATTCAACTTTCATTTTGTGTTTGTAATGAGTAAATTTTAAAAAGATGATAGTAGAAAAATGAAGTAATTCAAGTAGATAAGGTAATGGAAAGTATGAATATGAAGAAATAAACAGTTTTAACTTAGCTACAGTAGTATGAAGAAGTTATAGTGAAAAATAGCTTGGGAACATGAGCAGAAAAGTCCTATGAAAACTCCTCCACACCAGACAATCAGTGTTTTCCTTTAAAACATTGAATATGTGTTGTTTTGTTTTGTTTTGTTTCACTAAGCGTTTACATGCGTGTTGAGTCTACCTTTGGAGTTAGAAAGAAGTAAGAAGAGATAATGACACACCACTACTTCTCAAAAGACTGCCAGTAAGTAGATGATACAAATGGAGAAAACAATCATCACTCGAAGAGGTATAAACTAGATTTAAATCTCTGGACAATTCCAAAAGCCAAGTAATGAAGGTTAATTTGAGGAGGATATTTTATAGATTAAACAATTTCTATAGATATAGGAGATAAATTAGGAGAAACCTGGAGTAGTCCAAGCGTGTTACTCAGCTTTTCGTGACTGTGACCAAAACACCCGAAAGGACAACTTAGAGAAGGGAAAGTTTATTTTGAGCTCACAGTTTCAGAGGTTCAATGTATAGTCAGTTGTCTAGCTTCATTGTTCTGGGCCTGAGGAGAAACAGAACATCATGCCAGAAGAATGTAGGTGTACACGTGGAAAAATAAGAGTAAGATTACGTACCTCATTTGAATCAAATGTATGATATGTCAAGATCATTGTAATGTTTTGAGCAACTAATAAAAAATTTAAAAAAAAAAAGAAGAGTGTGGGGAGGAAAGATGATCATCTCACTAGAGCTAGGAAGCAGAGAGGAGGGTCGAAGGGATCCAGGGAAGGGATAGAGCACTTCCCCTGTGATCTATTTCCTCCATTCATTCCTGACCCTACCTGCAGTTACACCCAGTAGTCCATTCACCTCTGATGAGGTAACCACCCTCATCATCTAATCATTTCATCTCTGAACATTCCTGTGTTGCCTAACACATGAATTTTTCCTATACAAACCTTAACACCAAGTAAAAGATAAAGATCAAAATAGCCTTACAAATGATATGATTAGAAAAGGAAGTGTGTTTGACAGGTATGTGAAAACATAAAAAAGTGACAGCAGAACAAACAATAAACAAAAGACTTTGGTGAGAATTTAACATAAGGGAGAAAAGGGTATGGTAGTTGACTCAGAGTTTATAAATTAACAATGGATTATTAAATATCTAACTAACAACTAGCAATCAGAAATTATATATTTAATATCTATAATATATTCACTTACTATGTAAGTAATCGATAAGTATAATTTTTAGGTACAAATAATAAATATCTTAAAACATTGTCCTGCTTTCTGACTTCAGCAAAACTGTCCAGGAGAATCTTCAACGAACTTCTTTTTATTTCTTTGGAGCCCCTGTGCTGAGATACATTTTGGTATATCTGGTATTATTTACTTACTGTGAAAGTGCCCATCCTGCAAAAGTGGCATAGAATGAGATGTAATCTCTCCGTTTTACAGATTTTTACATTTTCAAAAATAGCTCTGGTTCCCCATGAGACCACTGTGTTTGATACTGTTACATGGTGATTCACTATAAAATAAATGCTTGATTTCTTTCCATTCCCTAAGGAGAATAATTTCCTTACATTATCAGAAATGGCCATACTTCCCGGAATTTAAAATATGTAGACAACAAGTAGTTAACAACAATGTATAGGGAAATTTTTGTTAAAAAATAAAATTTCAGCACCTTTTTCTAGAAAGCTTTAAAAGAATTTTAAAGTTATTTTGTGCTTAAAGCATATTTAGTTGATGTAAATATAGTCTAATATACAACAGAATCCTATAGTAAAGCATACGTTTTACATAAACATTAATATTATACTAGCACAGAAAAATAATTTAAAGTTACATAGTCAGAAATAATTCGTATATTTGTATACTAGTAAAAACTAGGCTACAAAACTCTATAAGCAAATATGGTAATATATTTGAGTAATGATGGTAACTAGAAAGCAAGACATAATACACAATAAATTTGAATGAACTTGTGCACAGCACATGCAGTCAAGGTAAATATGAGTAAAAATTCATACAAAGCAAGCAGCAAAATATAATAAATTTTAATGAATTTTTACATATTAGCCTCAGTGCATGTAGACAAACAAATATTTCAGTAGAAAGAGTTATAATGCATAAAAATAATACATTTGAAGCAATTCTAATGCACAGTCATACATTCAGCAAAAATAAATATTACTAAATGTTTAGTTTGCTATAAGCAGAAAGAAGTATATAAACTATTGTTTATTAGAAACAGGTGTTAGGGAAGGTTATTGCTTTATGACAACCAGCAAAAAGATCCTTTCAAAACTCTGTCCAAGATTTCAATCTTTATTTTGAATATTTAAATATTATTTTATCAAAATAAAGCACCACATCATTAAGGCCTGAAACTACAGATATATAGTATCCCTTTTTGTCAAAGCATTTTATAGAAGCAGGGGGTTTTGCCCACACCTAGGTGACTCTCTGAGAATCACCTGTGGGTGGGCCACCTTTTCCAGGACAACCCCTCTCCCTTCTACATCCATCATCCAGAATTAGTCTAATGGATGGGAAGCATGCATATTACTCACACTCAGCAAGATGTTTGCATTTATAACAAAACCTACTTAAATGTGGCACACTCTTTGCCCCTTTTCTCCTAAATAGGAGGTGAGTTGCTTTTCTTTGCAAATGATAAACTTGAGCTGACATTCTTACTTTCATTTTATTGACACATTCTCTCACTTTGATTTTTGAACTCTTCAAATATTTGGGTCAAACATATGCACCATGGACCCGGTGCACTTGGAGGGGACTTTTCTACTTGTCTTCTTGATGTGTAACAGGAGACTCATATCTCAAAGCTGGAGACCTGGGTTACTTATATCCTTATAGAATAGAAGAGTGAGAACTGCACAAATGATTATGGCTGCTGCATTCATCCTGTTGTTGGAGACACAGAAATAGGTATTAATGAGTACCTAACCCAGGAATCTACAAGAGATTAGAGGGATATTTATACTGTCAATTTGGATGAATCTTGGTGCCATCCTTCTTCATTTTTGCATAATACTTGTCTAAGATAAGGATCCTTGGGCAGCAGTAACTGTATTGCTTGCATCTTTAAAATTGCACACGCATGTATTCGTGTCTTCCCCTTTTACACTTTACTGTTTGCTATAATATATACACTTCTTATAGGTTTTTGCATCTTCATTTTTCAAACTGTCAACCTTATAAGAATCCCTAAAAGTACTATATGTTGACAGAATCCACTGAAGAAACTGCATGCCTTCTTCATTCACAGTGATTGTTCATATTGACACTCTGTAAATACATACTAAATAAATATAATAAGATCTTCCATTTTAGTACTCTCCCACAGTGTGCATTGCTCCTGAGATTCCTGCTTCTTATAGACAGCCTACCTGTCACTATTTGTAGTCTGTCACCTGCAAGAATAGAGCCTCAGCCCTGCAAAACTTTTGGATTTGGCATGACTCAAAATCATGGTTATATTCATGAGAAGTCACTGAGTATTTCTGCTGAAAAAAATTTTTACTATACTGTTGTCCAACATCAGTCACACACTAAAAAATATCAAGCTGTATTTAGTTTTAATTTTTCATTGTGTGTTTAACTTTTAAATAAAAATGTGGCAAAAGAGTGAAAAGATTCAAAGTATATTTAACTTCAAAGTATATTTTATATGAGAATATAAAAATATTTTTGCTTTTAATTTACTTCAAACATTATTTATCGATGACATTTATTTAACTAGGCAATCCAGATAACAAGGTAATAGTCAAACATATCTTCCAATGTGAAACTGTGTTAAAAGTTTTCCATACATGTCTTCTTCATTGATTCCTGGAAGAACTGAGTACCTTGTTATTTATTGGTGATACAGAAGAGGTAACTGTGGGGTAAGCTGAGACAGCCAGTTTTTTTTTTTTTTAGCAGAATGAATTATTTTTATATAAAGTAATATTAAACAATATTTCATGATAATCTGCCACATATTAGATTCAATATTATAGAATACAGGGGCAAATGGTAGTCATATTGCAGTCATTGGAATTAAGCAAGAGATATAAAGATTAATCATCTGTGAGTAGAGGAGATGAGATAAACTGACTGGTTAGAGAACCTTCACAGGAAAGCAAGTTTTGGATCAATTTCCATGAGAAAGGATGGAAAAGAGTTGTCAGAATTGTGGAACAAGACATTCTGTTTTGCAATATTATGAAGAGCATTTCAGGATATAAAATATTTTAGAATATTTATAGAGAAGCATATTTTCTGGTAGATTTGCTTTGAAAAAATATCTACTAAAGTATATTTTTCATAAACTTATCTTTCTTTTTTTCAACAACCAATATATGGTGTATTCCAATATTAGTGAACTACAGGAATGTTTTCTAGAACTTTTCAAAGAAATGAAAGTAGCAACTTCTTGAAAAGATAGAACATCAAATTTTACCCATTAACATAATGCTAGCTAATAGAATTAATGAGTCATGTGGGTGTATATGTGTGAAAGAAATCAATTTACTGGGAGGGTTATAGAAAAAAACAATATCCCATATTTTGAGTGGGTGAAAGATAAATCATCAATGTAGCTTTTAAATACTTTTAGATCTGATATTTGGCACACATAAGTGTATTCCAAATAAATAAACTTATAGAGAAGATATAAAACAACAAGTTGTTTAATATTTTATCATATAAAACATATGGTTCAATTAATGATAAGAATTTAAGATATACATGGAAAACATTACCAAAAATGTAATAAGAAAAAAGGTAGAGGCAATGCTCTAATTTTTCTTCTTTATATAAGGACATTAATCTCATCTTGTGAACCAACCTTCATAACCTCATCTTATCATAATTACCTCACAAAGGACCAACTCCAACTCCAAATATTTTCACATTGAGACTTAGGCTTCAACATATAAATTTTGTGAAACACACACTCAGCTCACAATACCTTTTATTTTTAATTTTTTTTTAGTTCTACCATGTCTTGAGATGAATGCCAATATGAAACTAGAACAAATCAATATAAACCTGACTAGAAGTGACTCAAATCCTTCAGAGGTAAAGGTTTGGGTCATTTCACCAGGTAAAGAACCACAACTAGTGTAGGTGTCTATGAAGGAAAATGGGATGCAAAATGAATAGTGGAAGCATATCATAATGGTGGAAGCTTCTCACCTCATGACATCCAGGAGGCAAAGAGAGAAACAGGAATTGCCTGATGACGTAACTTCTTTCAATCAAGAACATCTCCAGAATGTTCCATTGCCTTCAAATAGTGCCACAGACTGGGAACCAAAACATCAACATATTGGTCTTGGGGGGACATTCAGAATCCAAAGTATACAGGCATCATCTCTCCATACAGCATGGTTATTTAAATAAGAGGTGTTTTTTTGGATTTTTTTCTTAACAGTCTTTCATTTCATTTAGGGTATTCACAGGATCCTACAATTTTCTGAAACAAGCACATAGACAAAATTAAGAGAACAATGAGTTTTTTTCCTTTTTTCAAGCAAAACAGAACAATATGACAAAAATAATGGGTGGTTTTACATTCAAAATTTTTGAAATTAATATTGACTTATTAGTTTTTATCACTTTTTGTTTTTTTTCTTAAGTTTTAAGTTTTGACATAGACTCAAATGCAATTGTCAGAACTCCTATAGAGAAATTTTATGTACCTTCTACCCAGGTTCCCCCAAATTACATATTAGAAACTATATAATAGTATCACAACCACAACCTTAGTGTTAACTAAATCAAGATAAAGAACATTTACAAAACTGCAGGTCATTTTTGTTTTGTTTTAATGCTAGAAATTGAACACAGGACTCACACTTGCTAATCATTTCATGTTCTACCAATGAATTATACCTCAACCATGCTATTACATTTTTATAACTAGCCCATTTCATAACACCAGCCATTATCCCCAGGCAAATACTAATCTGGTCCCTATTTATGTGACCTTTATTATTTGAAAAACATCATAAAAATAGAATCATAAAATATGGAAACTTTGGTGATTTCCTTTTTTCACTCACCATAATTCTCTATAGATTCATTGAAGTGGTTGGAATGGTAGTTTGTTGTACAATGGGCCATTGTTAAATCTTTCTGTTGAAGAAGATCAGCTTCCAATTTCTGGCTGGCATAAATGAAGCTTCTATGAACAGTAATATACAGGTTTTGATGTACACAGAAATTAAAATTTTGATAAGATGAAATTCTTTGCATGAAAGTACAAAATCCAAATATATCACTGTAACATATATTTGCATGCCTTTTTTCATAATAAACTACCAAATTCTTTTCCAACCTAACTGCACAATTTTGCTTTCCAGCCAGACATTTCTGAGTGATCCAGTTTCTTCACATTTTTTGCCAATATGTGGAATTGTCACCATATATTTTATTCTTACCAATAATGTGTGAAGAGATATATCACTGATTTTAATTTACATTTCCCTAATAATCAATGATGTTGAAGATCTCTGTATATGCTTATTTCCCAATTGTACATAAACTTTGGTGAAAGACTACTCTAATCTTTTACCCAAATCCAATTGAGTTGTTTAATTTTCTTCTTTTTTAAAATTTTTTTAGCTGGTGTGTTTTAAAAGTACTTAATGTATTTTAGCTACTAGTCCATGACTAAATATGATTTGAAAATATTTTCTCCCTATACATAGCTTGTTTTTGTTTTCTATAAGCAATATCTTTTACAAATAGAGATATTTTAATTTCAATAATGTCCAATTTTTATATATAATGGAGAAGGTTTTCAAGTCAAATATAAAAATTCTTTGCCTAGCACTGGATGCCAAACATTTTCCTTATCCTTTTATTTAAATAGTTTATTTTACAATTAATTTGTTATTAATTTTTAGGGTTGTTTTTGTACCTAATAAACTTTAGACTGAGATTTGTTTTATTTTTCTCATTATGAATATCCAATTGTCCCATTATAATTTTTGTAGAGACTATATTTATTATATTGCATTTCTTTTGCAACTGAATTAAAAATCAATTGGCACAATTGGTTTGGAATACCTCTAGATTCTATGCTGTTTCCCATTTTTTTGTGCGGTCTGTATCATTTTGTCAATATAGAGTGTCAACATGGAATGTTGACTACTAAAGTTATATAATCAGACTTAAAAAGTATACAAAAAAGCATTGTACTTCGTTTTTCTTAGCAATAAGTGTTTGAGATATTCTATTTTCAATGTCTTTTAATACAATCTTAAAGAATATGTTTCTTTATTAAAATAATGTTTTAGAACTTTGCTATAAATTGAATTTAACTATACACCAATCTAGGGAAAGTTGATATTTTTTATGATATGATTTCTAACCCACAAACATTGAATATATTTCCACTTAGATTTTTTTTTAAATTTCACTGATACTTTGAAGTTTCAGCATACAAATATGGTATATTTTTTACCTTCTCCCATAGCACCCCAGCAAATGTGTTGTGACCCTTCATTATAGTTTGGATCAACTAGAAGTCTCAGTTCTCACTTAGATTTTTATGGAGTAAAAACGATGTGGACACAGTGCTTTTCTGTCACATTTATCTGGTACTTTAACTTCTAGTTGTTTAGAAGTTAAGCACCCTGTTTCCTATTCCTTTCCTAGAGAGAAAAGGCATTTCGTTGGGGCTTGTTTTATCGATGCTCATTGACATTTGTCTATTGCTGCTGCTGCTTGAGCTCCAAGTCTGGACAATAAGATTGAAAAACTACCCAAGAATCCCACCATCATGTCATTCTCATATCCTGAGGTCCATTGCCCTTAAATCTTCTTATCTTCACCTAATTCAGAAAATTTGTGCCTGCTTTAGATAGGACACAGAACACGTTGTTCTCAATTATAGTATTTGTGGAAGAATGAAGAAAATTTTATCTGTCTTGCCAGAAACATAAATTCTAGTATGCTATTTTAAATTTGTAGTATTTATTTGTTCATGTAATCTGAAAGAGTAAATGAAAATATTTTTTTCATTTCTCAAAAGCAAGATCATTATACCTATCCTTATGGTGTCCTTGATGGTAGGCAAATGTGAATCCTTTCTGTAACATCTGGGAAATGGATACATTTCTCTAGGAATTAAGCCCAATCTCAGATTTTTTTTTTCCATAGAGAGATGTCCAACATCATGGTCCAAGTAACCTCTCCATATGCAAACACCTATGTATAGAGTTAGGTCAGAGATATCTCTCATGAAGGGAAGGGAAAATGTCACAGGTATGACTTTGTCTATAGGGAGACAAGAGAAGTAAAAGTTTTATCTTCTAGTATGCATAAATTATGTGAGAAATATTCCTAAATTTATCATCACTTTCATGCTACCTTATATGCATATAATCCGCTAATGTCTAGTCAATATTAAACTGTGTTTTTTCCTTCTTCCATATTAAAATGGAGTATTTTTATCTACAGGATTATTTTATTTCCCCAACAGTATTTCAAAACATATGGTAGTCTGGCAGTTTTTGAATAGAATGGACCAGCTGAAGGTTTTGTGGCCATTCAACAGTCAATGAGACACTGAATTATAAAATTCACCCTTCTAACTCTCTCTTCTTTTAGGAATACTAAACAGATAGATAGCTCCCTCCAAATTATAAATTATCTTATTGAGTAAGCCTGCTATTCCTGGTTCATCAGTGTTTCAGTCAGCTTTTTTTGCTGCTGCAACTAAAATATCTGACCAGAACAATTATAGGGGAAGAAGAATTTATTTGGAGATTCACAATTTCAGAGGTCTCCATTTGTGGACAGCCGGTCCCATTCTTCAAGGCTCCAGATGAGGCTGAACATCATGGCAGAAGAGTATGGCAGAGGGAAGCAGCTCACATGATCATCAGGAAGTAGAGACAGAGATACTCCACTTGCCACATACAAAATATATTTATATATCCCAGAGGCTTGCCCCCAATGACCTACCTCATCTAGCCACATCCTACCTGCCTTCAATTACCACTCAGTTAATTGCATCAGGGGATAAATTCACTGATTGGGTTAAGGCTCTCATAACTCAGTCATTTCTTCTCTAAACCTTCTTGCATTTTCTCATGCTTGATCTTTTGGAGAATACTTTACACACACAAACCATAACAATCAGGATCACTATTAGTTTTAATAGTATAAAAATATGGAAATGTTGTCTTCAATGTTTTCTATCACATTAGAACCAAATATGGGAAAATCCAGCTTTACTGAGTCCTTAAGTACATTCACTTGATTTACATTAATAAATTAGTTTATTTGTGAGGGCACTTTGAACATTTCTTTACAAGCCAAACTATCGCTATTGTCCATGGCATAAATATCATTACAGAAAAGAAGGTGAAAAGAAACTGAACCGCCAGAGATATGAAAACTAGTGCTCTATATGTGTAATAAGGATTGCAATGAAAAATAAATAAATTTAAAAAATAAAATGTTGAAAAAAGAGAATGAAATGTGCAAATTTCAAGTATCTTCCCTGTCTAAAAGCTGGAAACTTTAGCTTATTCCTCTCTCTGACTGTTCCACCCCTCTGGTCTCTTCGTCTTTCTTTCTTTGTCTCTGCCTGAGGCTGAACCCTGGGGATCTATTGGATGCAAGTATCTTTTAGATGAGGATATTTTTTTTCCCTTGGGAAATTTCCCTAAAGGAAAGAATGAGGGATTGACTTTTTAAACAGGTGATGAATTACTGACTCAGTTTGAGAAGACTGGAGTATATGTTCTTTGTGCTTAGAGTCCACCTTCAAGATTCTTTCTACAGACCACATAAGTAGAAAAGCAAAAGTAATAAAATTTCTGGGCAGGGAATAATTGAGAATCTATTAAAAGACTGTTTATGTAAATATGTCAGGATGGCAATTGTTATGGCATTCACTTATAAAAATATAAGCAAAAGAGTAATTAGACTAATATGTGCACACTTTCATGCATATACACACAAGGGAAGAATATTGCCATATAACTATATTTCCCTTGCCACAATGCAAGGAAACAAGACTATTCAAATTGGATCACCATTGAATCTGATGCCACTGAGAATCTACTAGGATCTATCTAGAGGACCTGAAAACTTGAAAAGGAATATTCCTGATTCATCAGATGATATCATTATTTTCAGGGTTCTCTTCTGTGCTTTGGAAAGCACTTCATGAGTTGTGAAAGTATGCCACACAGGGTTTTCAGCCAATAAGTCTACACCTGGATACACCTGCTACCTGTTGTGTGAAGTTCTGCTACAAGGATATATTGCATGTTGTTTGCATAAACACATTGGGAGAAAAAAAATAGCAATACATCCAATTAAGAGGAGCCATAAAAGTTTTATTATCCATCATTCCTAACAACAAAAGTCTTGCAGAAAACACAAAGCCCACCAGAAGAGTTGCGAACTTATACAAGAAGATTTTCTGCAAAATAGGAGCTAGAAAGAGTGAGCACATCATTTTGTTTAGAAAACAGATGAGCTCCTGCTAATATTCAATAGTGGTTTGTTAATAAAACTATAGGAATGGATTCAAGGGCAGATCAAAATTTCCCTTTCAAACCCTTTTCTTTGAGCTTTTTGGAAACTGTTTTAGTTCAAAATAACAAAAAAAAAAGGTTATTACTACTGGAAATAATACTTTACCTAATCAAACTCTGAAAGGAAAAAATAAAAAGTCAGTTGTCATTATTGTAAGAAGCCAGGATTTTGGAAGAAGGATTGTAGAAATAAATGTAAATATTGCACAAACAAGAGAGAGAAATAAAATCCCAGAGTGACAGAAACATTCTCTAAGGAATAATTGAAGGTGTCTTAAAATTGACACTTTGGGGCAGAGCATAGTAGTGAGTGCCTATAATCCAAACATCTTAGGAGACTGAGGCAGGAAGATTTCAAGTTTGAGTCCAGCCTCAGTAACTCAATGAGACCCTGTCTCAAAAAAAAAAAAAATTAAAAAGAGCTGGAGATATGGCTCAGTGGTTAA
Source organism: Urocitellus parryii (assembly GCF_045843805.1). Classification (NCBI taxonomy): domain Eukaryota; kingdom Metazoa; phylum Chordata; class Mammalia; order Rodentia; family Sciuridae; genus Urocitellus; species Urocitellus parryii. The sequence goes on from NC_135532.1 coordinate 50,499,636, forward strand.
GCATTCCCCATCCACCCTGTTTCAATCTTCAGCACACGGGCACACTTGCACACACACAAACACACAAACGCACACATTGACACTGGAATTTGGGGGAAGTGTTGGCAGCAGTTTAAGTTTTCCTCCATTAATCTTTCTTTGCCTTTTTTTGATAAATATTGGTATTTCTTATTATGCCATTTCTACTGAAAATGCTCATTTTTCCACCTGATAAAGATCAATATAGCATGTCTACATTTCTTGTAAGTCTTCTATTTTTTCCTTTTTCACTCTGCCTTCAGATAGAGAGGTCCTTTGAGAAAGGCATAGACTTTATAATTTGTCCTGAAATTTCTGTAAAATCCATTGAGTAAAGAATTGTGTTGCAAATTAAGTTACTACACCATTTTCTACACTCAGAATGAAGTGTCATTGGAACGTAAGGAACATAAAGTTACATGGTTTCTTTGAGGAAAAAAAAAATAGGGAAGAGTGGTTCTCTCTCCTTTCTGAACTCTGAGCTAAAAAATTTGTTGCATCATTTTCAATCCCTAGGAAGAATAGTAAAAGTTAATCACAGATATTGAGTCAAAGGAATAGCTTAGTTATCAAAAGATATAAGCTGTGGCCTTGTTTAAACAATACCCTTTGACAAGAGCTCATTTAGAAAGAATAATACTAGTTATAAAAGAACTAGAAGTGCAAGACATACAATAATTCAGGGAATTAAGTGAATTTGTGATTCATTTCAACATTTCTGTTAATATGCCTAAATTTGTGCTTTTGCATTTCTGCTTTGAATAGTTAATAACATCTATCTAGTTCACTTATATATATGATATAATATGATTCTTAATGTTAATCCATTTTCATCCTTTTCTGAAAATTATCTTTTAAGAATTTGGGAGTTCTCCATCTGAGATGCCTAATAGAATCTACCATCAAGTCTGTGAAACTTTGCCACCTAAGTTCACTATCTGGTTGATGTGAAAATAAGGTATTCTTTCTTGGTTTCTATGGATGAAACTGAAGCAGTAATAGTACTCTGTTAACTCTGTTTTTCAAATTTTAAATTTTCACCCATTAGTTTTGTTTGTTATTTTAATATTTTTTTCTCTCTGAAAATTAGGTTTTGCCACTTGATGATCTTTTTAAACAAATTGGATGAATGGTTTAGAGAAATCTAATCCCTCTGAGCAACATGATAGAAAAAATTATTTTATTCTTGTTGTTAGGTTTCTCATTTGAGTATTTGTATCTTGACTCAAATCAATTCAGAATTCTTGCCTATTAAGAGGTGATACTTAGACTAACTTGTTTACTAACTTACTTAAATAAAGAAAACTATATTATTGGAGAGCCCTGTATTTTTGTATTTATACTTGATCCATGACTGAAATTTTAAAATTGAAGTAATTAGCTTTCACTGTCTTTCTGACTCCTTGTGTCCATAATCAGGAAAGGTCTTCATCAATAAGACATTGTGTGAATGTATAATATCTTCCAAAGTCCTAATGATACTGATAAATTAGGTTGTAAAGCATCTTGAATTAAAGAAGATTTATTCAAATTGACTTGCTGAGGAAAATAGATACAAATTGAATACTAATAAATCCCCAAGAAAATAATAAAATTGAACTTATAATACTTTCAATGTCTTAGGAAAGTATTAATATGGAAATAAATTCAAAGCATTTTAAGACTCTAAATGTGTATACTGAAGGTAAAATTCTGAAATGTGAAGCTAATTTGATAATTTTGGTTTAATATAAACAGCTGTGCCAACTCTGATTAAGAATGTTAAATATGATGTTAGTGTACATTTATATTCTACCTAGATATTGTGTTTTTAAACTTTTAGAGGTTTACTGTTCAACACAGCAGCAGTACTCTTATGTAGTGTTAACTTTAATATTAAAAATTCCAAAAACCCCATATATTTAGGTATAAAAATCAAAATGTTATAAACATAAGTCTGACAGTAGTTACATTTGTAACATGTAAACAGATTCTAAGAGTTGGGGGTTATTTTAAAAATGGTGAATTAATTTTAAAATAAGGTTAAAAAACCCCATCAATCTTTACATTGTTTTTAAGTAAAATATCATACAGAAACATAAAGTACTAAACACCATTTCATTTAAATTGTTAAGGAAAAGCAAGACTGTGCTTTTGAGTCTGTAAATAACAATGCTCATTTTTCCACTGTGAGAATTTGCATTATAAGGAACATGTTTGAAGAACTTTCTGCCATGTGTGTCCATGGCCTCTTCTAATGTTTTACACAGTGCTTTTGTATGAATGTATGGATTCTCTAGATTTATTTTGAAAGAGATTTATTTTGATTAAATGTTATGTTCATTAATTTGGGCTTCTGTAATAAAAGGCTATAAGCAGATTAGCTTATAAAGAACAGAAACCTATTTCTTACCACTCTGGAAGCTGAAAAGTTCAAGATCAATGTGCCAACAGTTTCTGTGCTATTGAGAACTTGTTTCTCAATTTTCAGAGGGCCTCTTCTTAACCTGAGCTCACAGGATGGAAGGGCTGAACTCATTCTGGGAGCCCCTGTATGTGTGCACTTATCTCCACATTAGGGTTTTGCATTCATGCCCTAGTCACCACCCAAACACCCCACCTTCAAATAAACTTCACCTCAGGGATGAGGGTTTCAAAATATAAATTACAAACTTTCAGACCTCAGTGAACATTATAATAAGTATGAGTGAGTGAGACTCTGCTAGGATTAACAGAGGCATGAAGAAATTTTTATTTATTTATTTGAAAAGTATATAAGATGCCTTTTGTTAAGAGGGAAAGATAATAGAATTCTGTGAAAGTAAATAAAATAAATGATTATCCTAGAATGAAAAAAAATAAAAGTGATGCTTAAAAAACTGAAAGAGTATAGTATAAAAAGTTGCAGAAAATATACACAAAGAGAATTTCATTTGCCAAAGTTGGTTACAACTTGATGGCTTTTTGTATCCCTCCCCACAAAAGCTGTTTCCTGTTGTAACAATTATTATGCTGATTGAAAAAATGGAATTTTATTTCCATCTTGTTAAATGGCTTTTTTGGAATATGATCTGCTATTCATAAGTAGTAAAGTGATTTCTTTATTTTTTTGTAATCTGCATAGATATCAAAGATTCTGTGTTGTATTGGATAAATTTTTTATTCATTATGTTGATTTTACATTATGTCCCTTATTTGAAAGCAAAATCTTCTCATGTTTAGAATGGCTTTCTTTATAATCATCTCAGGTCTTATGTCTACCTTTGAGTTATTTTATTGTCACTTTGACTAAATAACCAAGAATTGTTTCTCAGCAACTCATGACATATTTTAATCAAGTGGTGAAATCATAAACTTCATCTTTATTTTTTTTCTTATAAAATTGAACTATTAATTTAGAAGCAAGGATTGCAAAATAATTCAGGACATCTTTTAAACCTCCTTCTTTGAGATTTCTCAAAAGAAACCTGAAAAAATAATTACATTTATTCATTGATATTATTAAAGAAATACAACAGAAGTAACTGAGATTATTTAATATGTTACTTTTGATCATGGGAATAATTGTCAATACTGAAGAAATACTTTGCTTCCTCCAAAAGTAAAATTTCCAGGAGTACAATTTTAAGGTAAACAAAGTCCACGCCATATGGGAAATTTTCAGGATATTTTCCAATGGGCTAGCATTTCCTGATTCATTACTATTTAAGATAGTCTCTCCCTTTTTTTCCCCCCTCCCCCTTGCCCATCATAACCTCTTATACTTTTGTGTATCATTGAAGGTCTCCTACCATTTGCATATCCTTTCCCTTATCTCTCCCTTTCTCTCCCCCCATTCATCTTTGTTTACTGTTAGTCTTTTCCTCATGCTCTTCCTTCCTGTTCTGTTCTTAGTTGCTCTCTTTATATCAAAGAAGACATTTAGCATTTGTTTTTTAGGGATTGGCTAGCTTCACTTAGCATAATCTGCTCTAATGCCATCCATTTCCCTGCAAATTCTATGATTTTGTCATTTCTTAGTGCTGCATAATACTCCATTGTATATAGATGCCACATTTTTTTTTATCCATTCATCTATTGAAGGGCATCTAGGTTGGTTCCACAGTCTAGCTATTGTGAATTGTGCCGCTATAATCATTGATGTGGCTGTATCCCTATAGTGCGCTCTTTTAAGGTCCTCAGGGAATAGTCTCAGAAGGATGATAGCTGGGTCAAATGGTGGATCCATTCCCAGCTTTCCCAGGAATCTCCATACTGCTTTCCAAATTGGCCTCACCATTTTGCAGTCCCACCAGCAATGTACAAGTGTACCCATTTCCCCACATCCTCGCCAACACTTATTGTTGTTTGACTTCATAATGGCTGCCAATCTTACTGGAGTGAGATGGTATCTTAGGGTGGTTTTGATTTGCATTTATCTGATTGCTAATGATGGTGAGCATTTTTTCATGTACTTGTTGATTGATTGTATGTCCTCCTCTGAGAAATGTCTGTTCAGGTCCTTGGCCCATTTGTTGATAAGGTGGGAGGGGAGGGGAGGGGGGATAGTAGGGGATAGGAAAGGTAGCAGATTACAACAGTCACTAATATGCCATTAGGTAAAAATGTGAGTATGTAACAGATGTGATTCTGCTATCTGTATTTGGGGTAGAAATGGGAGTTCAAAACCCAATGGAGTCAAATATATGAAAGATGATTTATCAAGAGTTCTGTAATGTTTGGAACAATCAATAAAAAAAAATTTAAAAAAATTAAATAAATAAATAAAAATAAAAAATAAACAAATGTTAGCACAAAAAAAAAACGATAGTCTTGTTGATACTTTTCCAGATAATATTAAGGTACAGCAGTAAAATGTATAATTCGAGTTATCCTGTTTATTTATTTGTTTGATACTAGAGATTAAAACTGGGAGGGTAGCGCTTAACCACTGAGTCACATACCCAACTCTTTTAATTTTTTTTTTTTTAGCTTTGAATTTTGAGACAGGGTCTTGTTAAGTTACTTAGGACCTCCTTAATTTGCTGAGGCTCACTTTGAATTGGCAATCCTCCAGCCTCATCCTGCCAAGCTGCTGGGATTACAGACATGCACCACCACTACTGGCTCAGCATTCTTTTTAAAACATAACCATGATTTCAACCTCACCTCTTTAATATGAATTTAATATTTTCCTCTAAGACAGCAATTTTCAATTGGGGTTGCACATCAAATTTTCTTATTTTTATATTAACCAATGGCAATGAAATATTGTTTTAAAACATATAAATAAATGAGTTCTGGGTCAAACAACTAAATTGTGCCAATAGTTTATATTTTCCTGACCATTTATAACCAAAACCTGGTGATAAACACCTTCAACCCCCACCTTCAAAAGCCAAGAGAGATGCTATTAGCTATTGTATGCATAACTAAAAAGTTTCCCTTTTATTTATTTTTTAAAATTTTTTTAGAGAGAGAGAGAGATTTTTTTAATATTTATTTTTCAGTTTTTGGTAGACACAACATCTTTATTTTATGTGGTGCTGAGGATAGAACCCAGCGCCTAGCGCATGCCAGGCGAGCGAATTACTGCTTGAGCCACATCCCAGCCCCAAGTTTCCCTTTTAAAAAACAAATTTCTAACGAGTGGAATATTCTATTTTGACAGAGATCTAGCTTTGATAGAAAAATATCTATGGAGTCCAACAAAACAACTCCCACTATTATTCAAGAAATATACAAATATATGTAAAATCATATGGACTATTATATTCCCTGTCACCTTTTTCCCCCACACATGTGGTATAAGTAAACTCTTCAGAATTTATTGGCTAAGATTCAGCAACTGACCATGTGGAATTTCTTCAGCTAAGTTTATATGAGGGTTTGCTTTCCATTGGGGTGAAAAATTACCCCAAACAATTAGAGTACATAGAAGGAAGATTCATTGAGATGTGTGGTTTCAAAGGTTTCAGTTGCTTGACCCTGTGGTTTTGGGACTCTTTTATGAGACAGTTGAACATGCTGGATGCACATGGCAGAGAAAACCGTCAATGTCTTGACATCTGGGAAGTAAAGAGAAAGAGTGAAGAAGGACTGGGGTACAATAATCCTTAAAGAGAATTCTTAATACCTTTCTTGCATACTACCATCAAAATGAAAAGGAAACCCCAATTCCTGATTCCAGGGTAAATCCATTACCTGAAGAAGACTGGAATGTGACTCTCTCTTGAGGTGTTTGAAACTGAAGTTTTGAGATCTTGAAATGCACTCAAGAAGCATTTTGTTGGGCTTAGAGCTATTCAATGAGATTACTTCGCTCTCCTTGTGTGACTCAATTTCTTATTCTTCTAGCTTTGTCATGAACTTGCTAGTATTTCATTGGCTATAGAATGCCCATTAAAAAATTAAAACACACAATGGAAAAACTGGAAAAGTCATAGTGTTACCATAAAAGATTTACAAAAGGGGAATTGTAAGAGTAAATTAAAATGATTTCCTCTGTTTATAATGGAAAAAGTGATGGTTCTCCTACTCCCTTTTTCCTAAAATAGGTCTTTGAAAACATAATGTATCTAAGTCCTTACTCTAACTATGGGAACATAAGTAAACCTCTCTAGATATTAAGACCAGCCTCATATTTTTACAAAAATGTAGAGATATTTCCAATGTCACAGACTAAATAACTACTAGATAGTAAAAAAGCATATCCTGAATTAACTCAGGATTACCTCTCTTGAGATGTACAGAGGACTGTCACAAGGACTAGCTTCCCCCCTCCCCTGGAAATAAGATTTCTCGTTTATTGATTTGCTATTTAAATTATGTGATATTTTATTCTAATTTTTGATCATTTTCTCTGAATCTTATGTGCTTGTGATCTGTTAATGTTTACCCAATAACATATTGTGTATGTTCTCTCTTCTACATTATTATAGAAGACTTTTGTTGGCAGAATTGTTTTCAATTTCAGAATAAATGCAGTTACACCATATATAAAAATTACATTCCCTAAAATTTAATCATTTTAAAGAAAAACTTTCTAAGAAAATACACACACTCACAAACATGGATTTTATTATTTTTATAAAATATCATGTCATTTCCTCACACCAATTAGCCATAATACTTCAAACAGTATTTCAAATTTTGTAAAATATACTTAACAAATAATATGACATATAAATCTGAAATAAAAGAATATTCTCCTAAATTACACCAATACCATAGTCATACCTTAAATTATCTGTAAATACATGATATAATCAAATAGTATACTCATCTGCTATATTTTTTCAATTTACAATAGATAGTTTGTAGTTTAATATTACATTTTAATAGTCCAAATTAACATAATTATTCATTTCACTTCTTCCCCTTTCTAGATATTGTATTTGTGACTATAATCTCAAATACTCCACTATATATCATGTTTAGAATGCTATTCCTTTTTTAATTACCCACTTCTTAATTCTGAAATTCTATAGATCATATTAAATATCTACACCCAAGAATTGTTAAATCTTATTTTATTACTTCTAGTTGTTCTTAATGTACACTATGCCTAAAGTCATTCTGCATCAAATTATTCTGTGCACTAATACAGCCTATAGAATTATTATAAACTTGGATAACTATATAAATCTTTTAAAATAGCCATATTATAAATATAACTAATCACAAATTTTAAAATTCATATAAAATTTTGGAGTGTAGTTAACATGTCATTATTCATAATTTTAAATTCCCTTTTTCCCCAGTCTTGAAATGTATAATCTGAATTACTTTTCATGACATCAAGAAATACACAATCTGAAAGAATTTACTCAAAAACTTCTTGGTTGCTTTACTATCTGTTTTCATGCATCTCTTTAGATATATTCATTATATTCTCATAAAGGAATGTGATATGATAGATGATAAATAAAGATGCTTTAACTTATAGAATTGTAATTATCTCTCATCATTTTCTGATATCAAGAAACTATTACAAGTGTGATGGCAACTATGTTCTAATTTTTCTCTCCATGTAATATGTTATGGGTATATGATACTTGGGAAGATTGATTTATTTATATTTTAGAATGGAGTCACTAGCCCAATTATGTTAACTTTTATGGCTTCTATTTTTGCACATATATTGGTAGGTACTCATTTGTTCATTCATTCATTCATTCATTTATTCAGAAAGCATAACTTAAGCCAGACTCCTATTTAGAATCACAGCTGTTTAAGAAAACTAAGTTTAATATCCACTCTGATTTTTGTACCTACCATTTAGGATAATGTTTATCTCTATATTCTTTTCTACAGTCTCCAGGGATACTTTCTCAGTTTTGTCTTTCACAAAATTAATTCAGTTTACCAAGTAAAAATTCTTAACCATTGTGTGTCTAATGATTATTTTAATTCTTTTTTTATTCACATTTAATGAGGTTTTATCATTCTGAATAATAACGAAAAGTTACAGTAGGTAATGTAGAAATTACTTTGTTACATCCAACAGATATTTTTATTTGACTTTCATTTTATTTAAAATCTTATAAAAAAAGATAAAATATAGAGATATGTACATATAGCATATATTATATGTACTGTATATAGTTTATGCATTGTATATATTATAGTACTATTATAGAATGCATACTCTAGAGAATTAAATAAAAATAATAAACATTCACATATCCACCATGGAAAAACATAACTTTTGATTATTTTCTTCCAGAATTTATTTAATATACAGAGTATTTTCTTAAAATAATGGAAATTATTTTACATGCACATATATAGTTGTATAATTCTTTTATTGCACTTTTTATTTTACTGTAGCTTTACTTTACTTTGTGTGGTGGCACACTCCTGTATTCCCAGAGACTTAAGAGGCTAAGGTAATAGGATCATGAGTTCAAAGCCAGCCTCAGCAATTTGGCAAGGCCCTGAAAAACTCAGGGAGACCCTGTCTCAAAATGAAAAATAAAAGGGGTCAGGGATATGGCTCAATGGTTGAGTGTCTCAGGGTTCAATTCCCAGTACCAAAAAAAAAAAAAAAAGGAAAAGAAAGCATGACTTAAGAAATACTTTAAGTCTGAAGATGGACACTATTCTTCAGAGTACAGCTCAACATTTTATTGCATTATTTTCTGTTGGAAACAGCAACTGTACTGGGTTTTGAGCCGTCCTATGACAGAGGCAATGCTTTTCTTGAGTTTTGATTTAATACTTCCCAGTATGGTGACACTCTGTTCAATAGGAGATCCTGTGACAACCACAGACCTATTCAGTTCTTGATCTTGTGGTTCAGACTCCAGCTGTTGGGTGTAGAAAGTTATGGGCAAAAGATGATAATCATAATTGGGCTGCTCATACTCATGACCCTGGATCTCCTGACTTTGAAGAAATTTCCTTACAATAAATCCTTTTGATGCTTATACCTATATCATAAACATGCTAAGCTTGTTGTATGCTGCTACCTCCCTACCAGGGAGGAGTCAAACCCCAAGACCCAGCTTTTTCTCTGTATGTGTGTCAGTTTGTCTTTTCTCCATTCCCACACTGACTGGTCCTGGAACCTGAATTAACAGCCATGAGGGATGTGGTAATTTTACTTTCTACAATCATTCCTTCTCCAAATAGTCAGCTATGTTTTTACTACTATTTACTCATACATTAGATTTCCTAGATTTTTTTTTCATTTTTAAACATTTTCTCTTTTTATGTAGTCTACCGAGCTGTTTTCTTCCATTGAAGTCTTCATATTCATAAGTTTTTAAAAAATAATATGGAAGCACAATTTATATAGATTAAAATCACCAGATTGTAAGCTCTCAGTTCATTGAGTTTTGACAATTATAGATACTTTTACAACCACTGGAAAGAAGACATAATCATTTATCATATTTGATGAGCCATGGGAAAAGTTGGCAGGTGGGGCTGTGGGTAGAGTATTCTTTGCTTTAATTTCTCTTGTTAAACAAGGTGGAGTTGTTAAAGGTACAAGCAATCCAAGATGTTTTTACCCCAACTAAGAGATTCACCACTCTAACAGGAAAGAGAACAAGCATAAGTATCCTTTTTCCTATGAAGATCTCGCTATTTTCTTTACCTTTCTTAATTTATATTTCTTCACATCCACAATTTTAAGTAGAATTTTTAACCAAATGTTCTGACTTTTGGTTGCCTGTGGAAAAGGGATAATATCTTATGATTGTTTCAATCTAACCAGGAGATAAGCTCCTAATTAGAGTCACAACTATTTAATAAAACCATGTTTAATATCTACTCTGCTTTTCATACCTACCATTTAGGATAATGTTTATCTCTATATCCTTTTCTACAGTCTCTAAGGATGTTTTCTCAGTTTTGTCCTTCATAAAATTAATCCAGTTTACCATGTAAAAATACTTAACATTTTTGTGTCCAGTGACTATTTTAATTATTTTATTGTACTTTTTATTTTACTGTAGGTTTTCTAATGGCATCAATATAGTTTACATCTTTTGTTTATTTAATCCTTCCTGCCTATGAATATCTACTTCTATTTAGATGCCACATTTTAATAAAATCTACTAGAATGCCAAACATTGATTAACTAATTCAAGAATGACTTTAAAGGATGACATTAGAGCCAATTGAAGGAATAGATTAGCAGAATATGATCACCTATTTATTAGAAAACTCCAAGAATCACAGGTCTATGAGATAGGTGGATATGAAAATATTTTAGAACAGAATGAAAAGTAAGTAGTTTTATTTTTTTCTGTCCAATTGATAAGGATCTGAGTTTGGGTGAAATAATTTCTAAAAACTTAAACAGTACAGTTGACATAAGATAAAACATATCCTATATGTCTTAGTCTTTTCTAGTTGCCCTTATGAACTATGGTAAACGAGAAGGTTTAAATAACAAAGGTTTTCTCCTAGTTTGGGTGGCTTATTGTTTGAGAGCATGATGTTGTTATGGTTGGTTTCTGGTGAGACTTATCTTTCTAGCTTTTACCCAATTCTCTTCTTACTGTGTGTTTATAAGACCAGTTATTTGTGTCTGCCTATGAGAAGAAGTGGAAGAGAGAGAGAAAGAGGGAAAAGAGGAATCAGAGGGAGAGAGAAAGGAAGAGTGGGGAGAGGGAGAGAATCTTTTTCTAATGATTTTCATATACAGATAGTAAACCTACCTTTTTACAGCCACTCCTTTCTTAGTACATAAGCTTCAGCTTCCTCTTTTTTGGTCATATCTCTAAGTACAGTCACACTGAAATTAGGGCTTCCATATAGGAGTTTTGGTAAAATGCAATTCAGTCCACAGCACCATATTGTCCTAAAAATATAAATTGTCTTGACACAGCAGCCTTGGTCATAAGGAAAAACATGTACAAGTTCTTTAGGTCCAGATCTTATGTCATAGCTAAAATCTATAGTTTATGGAAATTTTTATCTGGTTAAGAAGTGAATTCCAAATTACTTAGTAAATAACTCTTCACTATTTCATAGTGGGTATATTATTTTAACCCATGCTAACATAAAGTGGATCAAAGTTTGAGAGCTTATGTTGTGTATATATTTTGGAAATTTGTGAATATTTACTAACCTGGACTATTGAAAAAAATTAAAAACCAGAAGATTATCCAATGTGTGTTATTAGAATATTTAATAGAGTATTTACACTTATATTTTTAAATAAAACTATAAGATTAATATTGTCATAAACAATACTGCAAGTATATTTAGGAGAATAGCAATTCTACTATGTTTGTAGGTTTAATTAAATGTGTCCAAATAACAAGAAATTACTATAGTTTGAACCTACTTTTTGTTCAATCTATCTAAAATATTCAAAGAGAGATGTCTTTACTTAACCCCTTGTAAATTGATAAAAAAAAACTGCATCTCAAAGAAAGTGATATCTCCTCAGTGACACATAAAATAACTTTTACAGTTAGGATTTTAATCTAGGGGATCTAACTTTAGAGTTCATTCTTTTAATCACTATGCAATACTGTCCTCACAGTATCATTTACAAAAGTCATTAAATATTTTATGTTATCATTAATGATTAATAGTATCATTTAAAAAATAAACTGAATATATAAAGCAAAATCCACATTTTAATATATTTGAGAATTTGTGTTATTAAATTCTCACTTAAAATGCCTACTAAATTTGCTATATTTTTAAAGGAAAATAAATGAATATGTTAAAACTCAAAACTAAATTTATTTATAATTTTACTAAATTTGTCATTTTTTAAAATAATAGGAACATTCAAATAATCCCTTACATTGATGTAATAGCGAAATGCATGATTATTTTCTGAGAATTTTGAATGCTTTTATTTTATTTTTTCAGCAGTGAGTGCTTTAGGGAGTTCATTAATTTGTTTTTGTTTTTGACAATGGAATAGGATAGATTTACACTAAATTCTTCTCAGTTGGGATATTTGTAATATATACTTTTTTCTGCTCATTCTCTAGCTACATGGTAATCAAAATAATTTCTGGGATTTATAGATGAAGCCAAAAATTTGAGCACAATTCCCAAACTAATCCTAATTAGCTGACATTCATCTAGAGTAGCTCTATTCCACCATAGGGACATAATACTGAACACTAATAAACTCTTTAAAATCTTATTTATTTATTTATTTATTTAGCTGTACTACTTAACACATCTCCTGCTGTCACTGTCATTATTTAGGCACTCAGTTGTGCGAACTGTACTTGATTTGTACACTACCAAATCAAACCACAGGTCTACCTCTCCTCCATAGAGGTCCTCTTTATATGTGTTTGGATATCAATTAATAGTGTTCCTGAAATACATCTTAAAATGAGTGATGTCTCTTATGTCTGCAACCTACAAAATAATGCAGGGATGCATATATTACAGAAAGATTAATATAGCATTTATGTGGAAGAAGTGTTTACAGCACTAAGGTTAGCAGCAACCATGGCAGAAAATAACAGTGGAAATTACCAGGGAAAGTAGAAGATATTAAGAATTTTACCCTTCACTAATTCAGTCCAAGGCATCACATACGCTGAGCTCATGCTCTACAACTGAGCTATGACTTCTTTTTCCTTAATTTCATTTGAAGGATGTTTTCTTTTTTTCTTTTTTTTTTCAAGAGAGAGAGAGAGAGAGAGAGAGAACTTTAATATTTATTTTTTAGTTTTCAGCGGACACAACATCTTTGTTTTGTATGTGGTGCTGAGGATCAAATCCGGGCTACATACATGCCAGGCGAGCGCACTACCACTTGAGCCACATCCCCAGCCCTGTTTTCTTAAATATTTACATTTATTTGTCCAAAGTGTAAGAAAATATGTAAAATATTTTTAAGAAAAAGAATAAACTAGTTTCTTAGCATGTAGATAAGGTACATCTACTCTAAAGAAAAAAAAATATGTTGCTTTAGTTATACATAATAGATTAATCAGGTCAACTAAATTAATTTTTTTAGTTGAATTTTTGATAGATAAAATTTGTACTTCACCTTACAGACTAAGAATTAAACAGATAATATATAAATATGAATCTACACAACAAACCAATGCATAATATAGATAAGTACATATATATGTATTTTGTGTCTGTGTATATATACAATGTGTGTATACACACACTCACATACACAGAAACACCTACCAGTGTTATTGCACATAATCAGAACTAAAGAAATAGTAAAATTTTTTATCATATTCTATTATTCTCATTTTCCATAGTTTTGTTTGTGCCTTTCAAATGTCATTCATAATTTAATACCTACTATTACAGTTTTTTGAATTTTCTAGTAGGCTTTCAACTACTTAAGGGTAAGAATTTTATTTTGGTACAGCTACATCATATATAGTATAATAATAAAAACAATGCATATTTATTAAGTATTTCTTAAAATTAGGAACAGCTGTAAATATCTGCAATGGAATCAATAATCAGACAATTTTGGTTCTTAGAGTGAAAATATATGATTATTTTAGTAGCATCTTCCCAACAATATATTTTATTTAATTCAGAATATACTAATTGTAAATTTTGTAGTACGTATTACATTTCTAAATTACTAATAGGCTATTGAACAACACTCAATAGCTACTTCACCCAGATTATACCTACATTCATTTTATTCCAGTTTTCAAGAACTCATACTTCCGACAATTTTTCACTGAGACTGCTACAATAAAATGGCAAACTCTTGATGTTAAAATTTCAAAATGGTGATTCTACCATGTAACTGTATATTTTGAAATGGCAAGTCTATATATGTAATTGCAGAATTCAGGAGTCTATTGCCCATAGATCCTTTTTAGCAATAGCTATTAGATGGTCCTTCGTAATTTGAATTTGTAACAACAGCAACAGAAGCTTCTCATAAAGAGGATACTATGCTGCTTTAGAAAAAACATGCAGTTTTTTTTCTTTTACTTAAATATACAAAGTGTTTTAAATAACATGCATTAGAGTCATTTCATCATTATTCACAGTTTTGTTAGAGTGGCAAATTTCCATGTGTTTGCCTTTCATCTATCAGACCCATTCAGGAGTTTACCACCAAGATACCATCTCTTCTCCTTTGTTTGATTATTTTTTTTGCAATTTTTAAATAACTATTTGTGTTTTGCTTCCAGCTATGAAATTGGATTTCCCCAATCTCTCCCTGAATCCCATTCAGTAAAAATAACCTTTCAATTAAAAATTGACAATCAATTTTTGTGTTTGTGATGGTGGGATTTTGTTGTTTTTAAATTTTTGTTTATAAGGTATGTGCTTAAATTAAAGATTTTGCATTTCAATACTACATACTAAACAATCCACTATTGAATAAGTAATTGGGTAGTTATTTAAAGAATTTATTTGTAATTAAAAATTGACTTTAAAAATCCATACAAATTATTTTAGCTGACTACTACACTGAATTAAACATTGATTCTAGCTAAAGCAAGTGAAATACTGTGAGCAATTCAATTTATTTAATTGTAATATTCAATGATTTCATGAGTTTTCATGTTCCTCTGAAAGCAGCGTATCTTCAAAGTACACCTAAAGAAAAACAAGTGAAAGCCTTTATAAGTTACAGAACTCTCTTATAAGGGTCTTCATTTAATATAAAAATGATAATCAATAGATTCAAGTTCATTTTTTAGCTTCCCCCCAACCCAGGGCTGAGGATCTAACCCAGAGCCTTGTGCATGCTAGGCAAGTGCTGTGCCACTGAGCTAAATCCCCAACCCCTCAAATTTATCTTCTTAACTTTTTCCTATTGTCACAAATAAGAACAGTGCCTAGTTACAGTTTTATGAATAGCGTGGAGAGTTCCATATGAACTAGAGTTTTTTGTCTCCCTGGTTTGTTTTCATACCATGTCTTTTGACCTTTTTAATATCTCTCTGTGGCTCTGAGTCCCCACAAATTCACCCCTTTCTTTCTCCTTCCTATTCTTTTGATCTCATTCTTATTTTCTCTGTGATAGTTGGTGTGCAACACAATTTGTGTCTAGCATTATGTTTTACTTTGTAGTTGAAATTGTGACACTGGAGGTCATTAGAGGTTGAGACATTTCACTGAGATGATAGGGACCTGAGTTTTTAAGAAGTATGTCTCCTTATCCATTGTAAATGTATTTTTACCATTATATATAAAATATTAGCTATTTCCTGACCTCCTGATTCAGTCCATTTGATTCCTTAATGTAGTGGAAAGTGTGTCATTGTCAGGAATAAAAATAAAATCAAGATCTTCATGCTTTAAACTATTTCAGAATGAAAGAGAAATGATAAAATATTGCCATAGTATATTTTTGGTCTTTCCAAAATTTCTTGTAGTTCTCATAATTTGTTTTATCAATAATGAATAAAAACACTGCATGTTCCAGACTGGAATATACCAAGTAGTACATGCAATGTTTCTTTTCTCTAGGAAAGTATTATATCTGGATCAAAAACTGCAAATGGAGTCAGAATTTCATTAAATAATGGTAATTCATAAATTGTCAATCCATCTTCTACATATGCAAAGCTGGTGAATTGATGGGGTTTTTATAAGACTTGTCCCCAACCCTGCCCTGCATCTTTCACACTCCTTGTGGCATTACTTTCTACAATTTCAAACAATTAATTTTTCCCCTTTCACTTACTATATCAATGGCATAGAGTATTATATCTATTTAGTTTATTAAACTGAATCCAGTCAAGTGTCTTTGCTTTCTTTCCTACTACAACTCTTTGAACAATTAAAAACTGTTTTTACCCCTTCTATCTGTATGGACTTGGAGAGATGGCTTAACCCTTTCATAACTCTGGTTATCTAATAATGGAAATAAATATTTTCACATCATAAGAATTTTTGATGGGTTAAATAAATTCATGTGAAATTATTAGGAGTATATGGCTCAGCATAAGCACTATGTGTTATTATTGCTGTTTTTAGTGATATAATTATTATTATAGTATTACCATTATGAATAAGGCTGGGGTAAACAAATTTAGTGAAGACTAGGTAATTTTAAAAATTAATTCATTAAATATATAGACACATACTGATACAGCTAATCTTTATAATGAAAAAGTAGATTTGAACAACTGTATTCCTACAAGTATACAAAAATAATTATAATGCTTTACAGTAAATAATGTTCTACAAATGAATTATCCACATAATAGTTTCAATTCTCCAGATTATTTGTAATTTAGAGCTTACTTAAATAATTTCATTGACTTAATAATTTCAGTTTTAAAAAAGCAACAACAAAAACCATTAACAGGTTTTAGGAAAACTACTTGTATTTAAAATACTTCAGAAAACCATTTATTCCCCAGTGAAAAGTAACTATGATGCCATATTATGTCTAAATCTATCTTTCAAAAAATCCACATATAAAGCACTTTTGTTATTAAATTTTGAATTAGATAGAATATATCTTTTATGCCTCCCATGCACATCATCACTTATTGATTTAATATGCGTTGTAGAGGGGTATCAAGGGAAATAGTGGGTTGATATTACAATGTGAAATTTCATAAAAGAAGATGAATGATAAAGAATTAACTATAATTGTTTGTTCTTCCACATAGGGCTTGGTTCAAACAGGAAACTCCATAAGAAGGGTTTAAATGCAGTATATAATTAAATGGTTATATGACAAATTTTTTTTTAATTTAAAATGTTTACTTGTGAGAAAGAAGACATTAAAAACTTTGAAGTGCTTTGAAATGCTTTCAAATATAGGATTTCTAACATTTTAAAATAGGATCCTTGTGAACCAGCCATTTATTCAATGATAATGGAGTTTATAAAATTTCACAGGTAGAGATTTTCAGTTGAAATTCAACCCCTAGCTGAGCATGGTGGCCAATTCCTGTAATCTGAGTGGCTCAGGAGGCTGAGGCAGGAGATTGCAAATTCAAAGTCAGGCTCAGCAATTTAGCTAGGTCCTAAGCAACTCATTGAGACCCTGTCTCTAAATAAAATACAAAAAAAAAAAAAAAGGCTGGGAATGTGGCTTAATAGTTAACTGTCCCTGGGTTCAATACCTGTTACCTCCCCCCCCAAAAAAAAATCCCACCTCAAACACCAAATACACACACACACACACACACACACACACACACACACATGCACACATGCATAAACACACCACCTACAATCTGACATTGTCACTGGAAAAATGCTAGGAAGACAATTTGGGCAGTTAAAAGTTCACTGGATACCTTTATATTTTTGGTAAAGCTTTGCTTCGTTCTATTATTTTTATATTAGAGCGTTCTCAGATGTTTAGTAGAAATCACTTGCAATGGGAAAAGGGAAGGAAAAAAAGGAATTGTAGTAGACCCACAAGGGATGGAAATTACCTGTAATGAAAAAGGTTAGGAAGATAATAAGAACACAATGGCTTATCCTAGACCAAGAAGGAATGGGTAAGCTCATTCAGAGAGTAAGAATGATGGCTTGCTTAAGAAAGTAGAATAACACTAAAATACATGTAAGAATCCCAAAGAAGAATTTGCAAGATTTTATAATTTAGAAGAAGTCAGAGATGAGAAAATGTAGAACCTATTTTCTTTTGATGGCAGTGAAGTTAAGATTTACATAAAATCCTGCAGCTAGAAAATGGAAGAAATCTGAGTTCAGAACTTCTTACTTTAGACTTAGTGCTTCACTTTATATTTGAAGGAGAATACCAAAAATATATACACAGTATCTGATACTATGAGTAGTACACTGCAGTAGGAATAAGTATAAGGCACTGGGAAAATTAAAAGCAAATGGATATGACTGAGACAGGGAGAGAAAATAAGAAGAAAGTCCATCACAAATCACTCAAAGTCAGCCAAAGATCCATTGCTGACCCTGCTGTTTCTGTTCAGGATAGAGCAGGGTCACCACTATCAGACAAACAGTGATATGCTGCTACTCACACCATACACAGTACCATGTATATAAAATTACATAACCATAATGTATATATAAAGTGTCATCTTCTACCATTTTCTATGCCATGTTGTCTACCTGGGACATTTGTTACTCCTCGGTTCATGTCATTCTTCAAAAAGTGACAATAACTGCCTTCTTAGGGAAATTTCTTCTAAATGCCTCCCTTTTCTTCAGCCCCAAGTAAGGAGCCAAGCCTCTCTTTTTTATGTTAGAATAGTACATATTTACACATGTATCTAATCTCTATTTTATGATGATATGTAATACATGTGGCTTAGTGAACTTTTGGTCTTCCCAATAAAATATCACCTGTTCAGCAAAAACCTGTCTTTTCTTCATCACTGAACCAAAATAAGAAATTATTGAGAAATGAGAAAGGTGACATTGTTTTAAAATAAAATTAGCTACTGCTGCTATGCATTCAAATATATGAGTGATTTTTTTAAAGTGAAAGTTGATTCCTCTTTTATGTAAAGTAAAATAAATAGTCGAAATTATCTACCATACATTATCATTTAGGTCCTCACAAACCAAGATAATACCTCTTTGAGTATGTGTCTTAGTATTGACACCCAATCATCATAGAGGACTACAGTGAAAATTGTATGCTAGTGATTGTATTGATAGGCATGAAGTAGAGTGCATCTGTCATGATCATTGGCCATGACAGTTACATGGCCACAGCTAACTGTGAGGTTAGAAGATAGACTGTACTTTTGTACCCCAGATGAGAAGGAAAAAAGGGTTTGATTATCTCTAGGGGAGTTGCATTAGAGAAGTGTTTTATAAATACTTGTTGAATTAATGAATAAATTAAAGGATAAATAGCCATATAGATATATGAGTAAATATTTAATCAACTTAGTCAAATTCCTCAGAATTGTAGTTTCCTATCAATTTTCAAACATTGAGGCTTTATGACATTTAGTTTGTACTCTTCTCTGAAATAAGAGTAGACAGCAGTGTGCTTAGAATAGATAGAGGAAAAAGGATACCTTTCACTCTTTAGTAACATAATTATTAAATATAATAGTTAAATGACTTATTAGGAGACTCACATCAATTCTCAGTTCTTAAAAAATATTAAATAATATTGTCATTGTTTCTTTAAGCAAGGCTATAGAGTATTGTTTTTTTTTTCAAAGTTCTACTTAGCCAAAACCAGAGTTCTATTTGAGCCCACTATCTATCTCTTCTCATAACCAATGTGTTCCTTTTAGGATATATAGGATTACATCTTTTGCTAGCTCACATTCTCAAGAGTAACCTGACTGCAGATGGTCTATTCTAGAAAATAATCACAGAGAAGTTAAGTTGTACTCTAATTTTTGAATAAACCAGGAAATCATAACAGATTATAAAACAAGCTATCCTAAGAAGTATTATGCAAGATCAGAAAATAAGCAGAAAATCATGTCTTCACAATATGTTACAGTGTATTTAGAAATTATAACAATATTTGACATATTGATGTTTTACATCTGAGTACATTTTAACAAGAACTGGGGAAGCAGATGTACTGTGATATCTCTGTTTCTTTTGTAGATTTATACATTTTGGATCTTTCTTTTGGAAAATAAAACAAGAAAAGCTTGATGTTTTATCTACCGAACCCCATATCTTGGCTGCTCTCTGTACTGATGATTAGAAAATAACCTCTTTCTAGATACCTTTCATAAATTTCAGGGAAGTTTAGCCTCTTCCTGAACACATGGGTCTTTTAGTAGCATCAGCAAGGATTAAAGTAGAACATACAAAGAGATAATTAAAACATTTATATCTTGATCTGATGTCATAAATAGATCACTTCTTATCTTAGGGAGGAATATGTAAGGAAGTCAAGGTTGTGTTCCATGCAATGTGCATGAAAGAGTAGTACACACAAGGACATACATTGACAGTGCAGTCAGTTGGATTATTTTACTTTTAAGTGACTTAAAATGCCAGGAATTGGAACTAATTTGAAATTATTAAAACAATTGGAGAAATTAATTAACCACTGATCTTAACTATTTGATATTCATTTTCAAGACATAGCAAATGACACAAAAGTGTATATTCAGATCACTATAATTTAGAAAGTCAAAATTTATAAGAAAAGTTAAATACCTTTATGAAAGAATATTAGGAAAAATAAAATTTATTATATATGTTAATCTAAGTTAAAATATTTAGAAATAACCCCATTTTAAGTATATATTGTATAAATAATGAAAAAAAAATAATTGACAGAGTTCCTTATCCAGAAGTAGATATGTCTAGGTCTATCGAACTATAAAAATGAATAAGAAAAACTCAAAGGAGAATAAGAATAGTAATCCACTTATTGTATATTTAGCACATTCTTATGATGTATAAAAAGATTTCAAGAAATATAGAGGCTTGGAACATATTAGTGAACAGAAACAAAACCAAATAATAAAAATAAAAAGACAAGTGTAAGGATCAAAGCCTATATGCTACAGATAGTGAAGGAGATGATTGAAATAACCCTGGCTTTTTGATAATATATTTACATATCAGAATGATGGGTATGAAGTTCTCTACAGAGTGTTTTTTTTTTAATTTGTAGGAGTCTAGTTGTATATAATAACCACTTTTTTTTTTAACTGTTTCCAAGAAAGAGACTGGGAGAGATGTTTTGTATACAGAAAGGCTGCAAATCTTTGGGTAACTAATTACCCCAATGAATTCTGTAAAATTTATTCATTCACTACATTATTGATCCTAGAAGACCAATTTGTTTCTGAATGTAATAAAACTCAAATTACAGATTTAAAAATAATGAAAGTACAGACATGCGTAATATTATTGAAAAAGAGATATCATAGTAGTTGAGTAGTCTATGGAATTTCCTTCTATTATTCTTTAATAGAACCTAGTTGTGATAGACCTGCCCCGTGAGTATGCTTGGGAATAAATCATAACTGATTTAATTCAATTCTTACTAGTGAAAGTTCCAAAAATTAATATGGGATGTTTGCCTCATGATACCTAGTACTCAAGCCTCAATGTGGCAAAATGAGTTAAGCTTCATTCTCAAAGACAAACCTTGAAAGATACGGCCAAGTTTGTATGCTTCAGTAACTGAGGAAATCTCTAGTCTGTCTGCTCCCAGACATAATAATAAACACAATATGAATTTCTCATGTTTCAGTTTAAGCATAGTTTGGTTAAAGTGATCATATTTCACATGTGCACATCAAGGAATGACATTGTAGTGAAGAGGCTGTACTAGTCTCCTCAAAGAAAATAATCTCAGCATAAATTAACATATGTGAAGAATATATAATAAAGCATTTAATTTATCTTTAATTAATGTGTTAGTATTTATTTACCAAAATGTCTACAGTGGAGAGTAAGATTTTTTTCAGATACTTTTTTTAAGATGAAGGCCATGCACCAATTACTTTGTGAATTGTAGTGCAGTTTTTTTAACAACCAAAAATCAAATTAAGAATATGCATTTCTTATCCAAAGTGTTATCTTCTTTCTTAAGGAGGTGTATCAATTTATTTCTATACCTGCAAATGTAAATCCCTATTCTTTTAGTTTTATATAGTTGAGTAGCTATCACATTTTTGGCTTCCATAATACTTTTACACTATTAAAAGTTATTGAAGTCCTCAAATAGTTTTATTTATGTGCATTTTATTTATTTATATTTGTCAAATTAGGAATTAAGTCAGGTATTTATGTCATTAAAATATCAACAATAATTGACTTGTTAATATAAATTACATATTTTATGAAAAAAACTTAAAAATTAAAAAAAGTTATTTCAAAGATCATAATTTCTTTACCATTTTTTCCACATTTATTTCATAGTTGTCTTAATAAAGGAAGGTAGTTTTATCTGCTTCTGCAATTATTCTGTCAAGATATATTGTTTTGGCAAGAGTATCTAAAAATAATCCATCTTCACATAGATTTGTAGAAGAAATTAATGAGACTTTTAAGATATTTGTGCATATTTTTCTTTGATATTGTATCAAAATTCAACAAGAAGTAAATTCTTAATTTTTTTCAATGCAGAATTGAAAATTATCTGAATTTGTTGAATTCTGTTATATTCAAATCCATTACCTGTAATATAATTCTAGTGGATTTCTCATCCACATATAAGTATGTAACTCTATGCATTTATCATTTGAGACTATTTACTCCACTTGTACTTATT
The DNA here is from genome assembly GCF_045843805.1 of Urocitellus parryii. Lineage (NCBI taxonomy): Eukaryota > Metazoa > Chordata > Mammalia > Rodentia > Sciuridae > Urocitellus > Urocitellus parryii. Next base: position 50,522,218 of record NC_135532.1, read on the forward strand.
TTCTGAAATTCGGCATATCCCATTATAACATGTTAAATGTAATTGATATCAGCACTTATTGGAGAGATGTTTAAGTATCTAAAAGATGGTGAGCTCATAATCACAGACACAACTTCTCCAAAATTCAAATTTTACATAAAAAGTTGGATGTTTTCTTTAGTTAAAAAATGAAAGGCATTACGTTTTTGAAATTAAAAGTTCACTTAGGTTATTTCTGCCATGTACTCAAATTTAGATAAACAGTGTTCTCAGAAGTTGTTTCAAGTATTTTTTTTTTCATAAAAAGAGCAACTAATTAGTCTTTCAATAATTATGCTTTTCCTGATATTTTCCAGGAAAAGCACTTCAAGTATGTTTGTGATTCCATCATGTTGTATTTTAAAATATTATGTACCCAAATGCTGTAATTTAATAAAATTGATAATATTTGAGGCTTCATCAGGGGCATTATTATATAAAGCTGTTTTGTTATGATTGGTTGTTGCTTTTGTTGTGGTTTCTCTATGGTCCCCTCCCTCAGGTTATAAAGTTGAAAAACTCAATGACTTAGTGCATTTTAGTGACACTGGCTTTGTAATCAGTCAGCAGTATTTGTGTTTGCCACTATTTTGCAGCATCACTGAAAATATCAAACACTCAAAAACATACAACAGTATCTTAATATTAGTGTGCAAGTAGTTTTTATCTCATGTAACTGCTGAAATTGTTCCCAAGTCCCTTCAGGAGTTTGTAAAGTTTCTTTAGAAAACTGCTCAGTAAAACATATTAAAATGCCATAGTGTACAATATATTTATCCTATTGCTATATAAATAACCTTACTCATAGTAGCATAATTAACACACTAAATTTAATTGACACAAATTATATGCCAAATAATGTACTGGTAATATTTTATAAAAAGTAAAGAAATTTTCTTTAAGAATAATAGAAAATAAAAAGTTTGTCTCACATTATTTTGTGCTTGGATTCCAGATAAGCAATTTCTAGAACAAAAAGTAATTCATGGTTAATCTTTCAATTTACCTGAGATTCAGCATATCAAACAACAGATTTCAAGTTTCAATTTAACTCCTATTGTATATATGAAACTGTGTGTCTCAAAATACAACACATTTTTCATTTATTACTTAGTTTTTTTTTTCTTACAAGAAAACAGAAGAACGTAAATTATACTTCTCATAAAAGGGAAAGTCAATACAGATGAAACATACTTCTGGACATCACTGAAATTAGTTTACATAATTTCAGCATTGTTTTTAATGAAAAGCCATAGCCTCAACATGTGTTACAAATATAGATATGCTAACTATAGGTATATTTGAAAACTTCACTATTGTTTCCCCAAAGCTGAGGACTTTAGCCTGCAGTGACTGTTTTAGTGTAATTGAAAATAATGGTTTACAATATGAATTAGATTATCAATTAGGGAATTCATATCCATAAGCTATTTTATATAATAAGTCATCAAAGGATAAATACTTTGAAGGATATGCTGTATATATCAGATTCTAATTTATATAGTACATTCATTTTCAAATATACACATATGAGTTTTCACAGATTTGCTTTTAAAAAGATAATTTTCTGAAATGATTTAGAATATTTGCAAGTGAAATTCTTTTATTTATTTTAATCTACAATAGTACCAATTCAAGCAGTATTTCCTTTTAAATATTCATAAGTGGTGCATCTCTGAGTAATATTGAGAAATAGCACAGATGACAGGCTGATTTTATGCAACTATGCAATTAAAATAATTTGCTCTGGCTGTTTTCATTGAATGGGAAATCCATATTCTTACTTCTTTACAATTTCAATTAGACTTATAATTAATTAACGCCAAATCTCTTTGTTATCTTATGGGGAAATAATATGATGAAAATAAAGAATTATTTTATATGGAATTATAAAATAAATCAATAGTCAGTTAAAAATATATGCAATTCTAAATAATAATAGTAATTGAAAAAAAAAGAACACTTTGATTCCTGTATATTCCATTCACTAATTTTTCATTTCAACTTAGATGTTGCTGTACTCCATGAAGAAATTTGTATTTACTGATTCTCTTTAGATAGAAAGTCAAAATTCTTGGACAACACATTGAAAGAAATTATTAACAATAATCAAATTATATTATTAATGTTTATTTGATCTGATAACCTCTTAAACATTGTATAATCCATCCTGTCAACTTTTTATTGTTGTTATTATTTCTGTCTAGTATCTATTTTCCTGTGTTAATTATTGACTTAAAATTCCCAGAAGGAAAATCAGGCTTTGTCTAAATCCTTCATTTGAAAGCCAAATCATATGAAAACATATGAGTATCTTATTTGCATCATTTTATGGATAAGGAGTAGAGTGTTTGAGAAAACCCAAAAACTCTATATGGTAAATGTTTGCATTAAGTGTTTATTGACAATGACTTCAGTGTGAGATTTTTCTTTCAGAGGTATTAGGTCATAGGGCCAAGCCTTGCAGAATTCTGAGAGACTGAGCCTAAATGGGGGGCTGTGTGTTAGGGTGTAGGAGTAGCCTCAGGAGAATGCTACAAGACAGAAACCAAAGGAAGACCATTCTTCAAGGAGGAAGACTTAGTTAATAGTGTGAATTTGCCAGACCTGATGGTGCATGCCAGTAATCCCAGTGACTCAGGAAGCTGAGGCAGGAGGATCAAAAGTTCCAGGTAAGCCTTAGCAATTTAGTGAGACACTGTCTCAAAATAAAAAATAAAAAGGGCTAGGGATGTGACACAGTTGTTAAACGCCCTTGAGTGTGATATCTGGTATCAACAACAACAACAAAAAAAAAAAAAAAAGAAAGAAAAGTAATGGGAATTCCATAGAGAGGTAAATTAAATGGGCCTGAGGCACATAGCAGTCAGGTAATATACTTATGTGAGGGTTTTAGAAATCCAAATTAATTTTTAAAATCTACCGGAATAATCTTTATTCTTCTATAAGAACAAATATATTGTTTAACTAATATATAAAACCATAACAATTATACATAATTATGGGATATTATGTGATATTTAATATATGTAAACATCATGTAATGCTTAAATCAGGGTAAAATATGTATGTCCTCAAACATTTATAATTATTTTAGACAGAAACATTCAAATATTTTTCTTATGCCTTTTTGGAATATGCACCTCATTATTGATTTTGTGTAGTCAACATAATGTGCAATAGTGCACCAGAATTTCCTAACTAAAGCTTAATTAATATGTAAGTAATCACTATAGATAATATGTGGTTCAACAAAGGCAGCTGTGATGGATAACTTTTTGTGTCAACTTGGCTGGGTTAAAAATGTTTATAAAACTGGTAAAAATTATTTCTGAGCATATCTAAAATGGTATTTCTGGAAAAAAATTAATATTTGAGTAAGTAGACTAAGTAAATACACATTAAAACCAATATGGTTGGTCATCAGCGAGTCCTTAAGACCTGAATAGAACAAGCAGGTGAAGGATGGGTGAATTCTCTATCTACAGAGTTGAGATACTCATTTGCTCTTATTCTTCAACTTCAGAACTACTGGATCTCTGGCTAGCCATCAGGCTCCTAAGACTTGTATCAGCTGCACTCCTGGTTCTGAGATCTCTAGGCTGACTGAATCACAAACCCAACTGCTTCTCTAATTCTCCATCTTGAAGATAAAGTGGGACTTTTAGGCCTCTATAAAAAACTAGCCCCCAAAATGAATGTTATCTAACATATGTACATATATGTCTATATGTCCTATTGCTTCTGTTTCTTCTGGACACCTTCAAATAAAACACTAAATCTATAGTCTAAGATCAAAAATATAAGCAGTTCTCAATTATTTGATATTTTAATATATATGCAAGCTGACATATGAGAAATATTGGAAAAAGGGAATTTGGGGGCTTAGAAAAATCAGAGCAGAATCTCTGACTTGTCAAGTTATGTTTAAAATTGCACTGTTGTTTCTTATTTTTGCCAGTAAGATGTATGCTTAATTATTACCTTTAGCATTAAAGAAGTCTATGTAGTACCACTTGTGATATTCTCTATACAACTAGAATATAATCAATACATATGGGAGGAAATAGTACTTCTATGAATAACATTATTTTGTAGTACAAGCATAAGCTAGTTGAATGCTGAAATGATTAAATATTGAAATAACACTACGTTTAGAAATTTAACTTTTAATAATATATTTTTATTAAAATTTCTGTATTGTAGAATTTAAATGGCTCCTCCAAATCTGATGCAAACATGTATATAAATGTACCTATGCATACACACATGTTTTGGGAACTTCTCTTGCCTATAATAGTATCTTATATTACCTCTTTATTTGTAAAGTGCATGGTATATATTATCATTTTTATGAATCATTTATAATTTTTATTTCTAATGAGTTTCTTTATATCAAGTGTGCATCATTTTATTTTATTTATTGAATATCCTCTCATCTTTACTTAACCTTCTTCTTTTGAACTCAAATTAGAAAAATTTTTAGGAGACAACACGAGACTTATATAATAAAATATTCTTAAGAAAAGAGCATTTTATGAAACAATAAGAAAAGGAAATTAACATATCCAGTCAGCATACCTAAGTGAGAAGACAGGGAATGGGATGTGCTGGTAGGACAAACAGGTCTGTGACAATGTTTGTCACAATGCACACATTACGTGATCATTTAATCTGCACTTCTCATTTTTGAAGTACAAGAATGTCTAAGCAGAAAGCAGAATACAGTACTTGTAGAATAAAAAAAAAAAAAGCAGGCAAACTTTAACTTGTCTGAGAATCTACTTTACATCAGGAAAATCCAATTGAATAGAGGGGGAAAATCAGACCATGGCAGGAGAGTGACAAAGGCCTGAAGGACAGCTGCTGCTTCTCAGCAGTCTGCAGAGACCTTGCCACCAAGCTGGGTCTCAGAAATAACACTCAAGTTGCTGAGAACCGAGGGATTTTCAAGACATATGAAGAGCCGCCAGCCATGGAATGACCTTAATAGGAATCCTTGCCGAGGTCCCTAAGACAGGAATTTAGACAAAAACTGGGGGGGGGGGGACTTCAATGTCAGGAAATTTGGAGCTAGAAACATACCTGGATTGTTATTTACACACACACACACACACACACACACACACACACACACACACATATATATATATATATATATAAAATTATTATAGAAAAAATGAAATTTCTCAAAAGCATAGCATTCTCTGGTAATCTTACTGATCTAAGTTGACTGTATGAGGATTTCCTAAGAAGTAGAAGCTATAAAGAATTCTGATAGCATAAACTGAGGGACGGAATGTCCTTACTCAAGTTTCTGAGGTTAAAAATTGCCTGACATTTTATACTTTTGGTTGTAGAAACCTTAGAATAATGGATGAATCCTATTTATACTGGATGGTGAAGATTAATGAAATGGCGTTTTGGAAACAGAAGGTCAGTGAATATCTTTTACAACTCGGCACATACTTCATCTCTTCTACCTATAGAAATACTGAATATAAACTCTGTGTTACAGCATTGGACACAGAAAAGTTGCAGTAACTTGTAATAGTAAAAATTGTCTAAAGAGATAAAAGCAATATTCTAGTCTACACTTTAATATGATGTATGAAAACTGTGAGTTCTGAATTAATAATTTTAGCACATAGAAGTTGGGGCCTAGTTATCTTCTATCATTTATGAGTGATCTTGGATATTTCTTAAAGGAGACAAAGTAACCACTTTGATGTACATAATTTGGTAAGGTGCTATCACTTAGAAAAACATTCCTTACCACCATCAAGAAAGTTTTCAGTAAAATGATTTTTTAGACATTCAGATACCCACTTATTATTTTTAAGGACATACCCAGCAGCACGCACAGCTGTGTAAATTATTCTTGCTTCTGAAAATTCCAATTCAAAATATATCCTAAAACACATGGTTATCAATGGTCGCATTTAGATTATATCTAACAATATTTTATTATATTTCAAAATAGCTGGAAGAGAGGATTGCCAACAAAAATAAATGATAAATGTTTGGGGTGATGAATATGCTAGTTATACCAGTTTCATCAAAGCACATTATATACATGTGTTGAAGTATAATACCACACCCTATGAATATGTACATTAAAAAAAAAACCTTCAGAAAATGAATGTTTCCTTGATTAAGTTTTCAAAACCACAAGCTTCTTCCACCTTTATATTCAGCCAAATTTATGATGGGCTTTTATCTTTACCCTTTTTCCATCATGAGTGTTTTAGGGCCACAACAGAGGGAAACTTTATTGCAACATTACCCAAAGTATGAGGATGGTGTAGTGTGCAGTCTGGAAATTGAAATTTCCTCAAAACTCTTGAAGCAGACATTCTCCTGAAAGTCTCTGTATTTAAAATTGTGACACATTACCCTTTCCTAGTTTAAACTAGTCAAAATATTCCTACTAGTCCAGAAAGGAGTGAGCATACTCTGCAGCATGTAACCTTCTAAGGACTGGACAAATTAAGAGAACAGTATGTAAGGAGCAATATCAAATAAATGTCAACTGTCATACTAATTTAAACATAAAGATTAAAACCAGTCTATCAGTTTGCTTCATTTCATAATTATCTTATTAGAAAATAAAGCTCACAAGCTGAATGATTATAGAAGTAAAAGTTAGCTTTTTTTTTTTTTTTTAAGGAGAATACTGGTTACTAGCCATTATATTTTTACACACTGTTTTGTTTTCTTCAAAAGACTGTAAGTCAAAACTCATTTTAAACAATACAGAAAAGTTAAAAAAAATAAAGACAATGCAGAAAAATATAGACTATAAAGATTTCACACATTCAATTGCACTATTAACTTCATTTCTTTCTGTACTCATGTTTAAGTAATAATTATCTATTGAAGAGTACAGATTTAGCTATTACCCTTGAGTACCAAAACATTTCTCATCAAGAAAAACATTTAGCTATTTTACTGCAAGGAAAGTAGAATAATCTACAAATGGTTCTTTCTGCTGATTTCTATCAAATTTCCCCAGTATCCTGAGACCAAAAACCTGAACTTGGACTCAACAACAAACGTAAACTTCTTTCTTATGGGTATGACTCTTTACCCTCAGGCATTGTGTGTAAACAAAGAGACAGTTCCTCTCAGATCTCCTGGAGTTTCCAGCTCAGAGATGGGAGTTGGGATTTAGCACATTTTGGGAAAATAACACAGAATTATATTATATTCCTATTACTGTTATAACAAATTGCCACAAAATTATTGATTTAAAAAAAGTAAATTTATTATTGCACAATTTGGATGAGGTTATACCTCCAGGATGGCTGTCCCTGGGCTAAACTCACAGTGATGGCATGGAGGTTTCCTCCTGGTGACTTAGGGGAAGATTGATGCGCTTGCCTTCTCTGCCTAAATTTCTTTGGCTCCTACATTTCTTTGGCTGCCTACATTTCTTTGGCTCACATAGTCCATCTTTAAAGCCAGCAGGGTAATATCTTCAGATTTCTCTTTGATTCTGCTTTTATCATCACATCTCTTTCTCTGCTTCTTTTAAGTGCCATTGTTATTACATGGGGCTGATACAGATAAACGAGAATAATTCTCCTATCCTAAGGATTTTTAACTTGATCACATTTCCAAAGTCCTTTTTGTTGCTTAAAGTAACATATTCACAAATTTCAGGAATTAGAAACACCTTGGGGAACAGATAGTCTCCCTTCCACAAACATTATGTTCATTTTCCATTAAAAAATACACATTTTTTCCTAACATTAAAAAGAATTAAGGGAGAAAAAGAAGTTAAATAAAATTTAAGGAGAAAAAATGTTTCCACACCTATTTAATGAAACCTTATTAACAAGATCCTCATTATCACTTTCCTTCAATACCTGAATCCTCTTTTTGCCTGAGCTCCTTGTTAGCACACCATTAGCACCTCCTTACCATATTTCCATTAGAATTTATAGCTGCATATGGATGCATGTATGGATTTTGACATATATATATATATATATATATATATATATATATATGCATGTCAATGTTGTCAATGTTTTAATCAGTTGCAGATTGTATTAGTTTTGAAAGAAAAGTACTTCACAAATGAAAATATGTAAAGCAATAGTGAAACAACAAATCTCTCTTCTCCTTATAATTTTGTTCTCGTTTTCATTACTTTTCTTTCAAACTATGACAGGTGTCGAATGCTAATAATAAATGTTCTAATGAAAGATATTTGAGGTTATTAATTTTGGAATCAAGCAACAGAATCAAATTCCAGATGAATTAATTTACTCCACAATATTTGGGTTTATCAGTGAGTATCAAGTAGCAAAACTGGGCCATCTGTTGCATTTTAATGTTATTTATAAGCAACATAATAAGTGTTACAAAACTATGGGATGGAAACTAATATTTTAAAAGATCAAAAATGAAACATCAGGTTTTAATGAAGCAAAAGTAAATAATTTGTAAATAATTATTGACTCTGTTCTTATTAATTATTCTAATTAAGATAGACTTTGTGTCCTACATGCCACTATTCACCACATTTTTGCATCTTAAATCCTTGTAATAAGAATTTAAGATGGAAATTCTGGTGATATAAAGGGATTAAAATAAAAACACTAATTTGATATATTTTCTTTTTGTTATATTACAGATATAGAAATCTATGTTAATTTTCTGAATCACATGTAGGCAAACAGAGTTTTTTTAAAATATTTGTTTTTTAGTTGAAGTTGGACACAATAACTTTATTTTATTTATTTTTATAAATAAAAATTGAAGATTGAACCCAGGGCCTCACACGTGCTAGGTGAGCACTCTACCACTAAGCCACAACCCAGCCCCAGAGGTTGTTTATTTATTTATTTTTTAATCCTATAGATAAAACATTATAAATGCATTTACCCATATAAAGATATCTGGAGAGTATCCAAAATGTATGGAGATGGATATATAACATGAGATGCATGGGTCAATAACAAAGAATTCAGGAAAATAAAAAACAAGTAGGATTCATCCCTGGGTTGCAAGGATAGTTCAATATATGGAAATCAATAAATGTTATTCACCACATCAATAGACTCAAAGATAAGAACCATATGATCATCTCGATAGATGCAGAAAATGCATTCCACAAAGTACAGCATCCCTTTATGTTCAAAACACTAGAAAAACTAGGGATAACAGGAACTTACCTCGACATTGTAAAAGCTATCTATGCTAAGCCTCAGGCTAGCATCATTCTGAATGGAGAAAAATTGAAGGCATTCCCTCTAAAATCTGGAACAAGACAGGGATGCCCTCTCTCACCACTTCTATTCAATATAGTTCTCCAAACACTGGCCAGAGCAATTAGACAGATGAAAGAAATTAAAGGCATAAAAATAGGAAAAGAAGAACTTAAATTATCACTATTTGTGGTCCACATGATTCTATACCTAGAAGACCCAAAAGGGTCTACAGTGACACAGCTCTATCCATGAAAATAGGAGCTCAATTCACAATAGCTAAGCAATAAAGCCAAACTATGTAATAATTAAACAGATTAAGGAATAAATAAAATGTGATATGTATATACATCACATATGTGATATACGCACGCACACGCACGCACACACACACACACACACACACACAATGGAGTACATAAAGAGGAATGAATTTATGACCTTTGCAAGTAAATGGATGGATCTTTTTTTTTTTTTTAAGAGAGAGAGAGAATTTTAATATTTATTTTTTTAGTTTTTGGCGGACACAACATCTTTGTATGTGGTGATGAGGATTGAACCCGGGCCCCATGCATGCCAGGCGAGCGTGCTACTGCTTGAGCCACATCTCCAGCCCCGGATGGCTCTTGAAACTATCATGCTGAGTGAAATAAGCCAGTCCCAAAAAGCCAAAGGCTGAAAGTTTTGAGTATATGGAAGTTTACCCAGAATGAGGTGGGGAGAGGGAAGAACAACTATTCAGTAGATTATACAAAGTAGAATGGAGGGAAGGGAGGTGGAACAGGAAAAGGAAAGACAGTGGAATGAATACAAAATAATTTTCCTGGGTACTTCCAGGAATACACTATTATACATTTCACGATGGTGTACATCCATAAAATATTAATAGAATAAGGTATATTCCATGCTTGTATAATTATATCAAAATGAATTCTACTATAATGTATAACAAAAAAGAACCAATAAAATTTTAATAATAGTACTAAGGAGAAAATGGGGTACACAAAGAATAAAGGAAGAACAAATAACAAATCTCTCAGGATGTTTAAAAATATTTAGTTGTATATTTTTATTAATATTTTCATGTGCTCTGTGTTTAAAATTCTTATTTTAAAATATTGTTATTTGCTATAATACATTGAATTTTTGACAGTGTTACAGATGAAAACTGTATTTTTGGTTTAATAATATAAAAATTACATTTTATAAACAAGGTTTATCTAACAAAATGCTGCTGCCAAAAAGGAATAAAAGGACAATAAATTATGTCACATAGCAAGCATTTAAAGAAGAAAAAAAATTATGTAGAAATGAAAGGATTGATATGGAAAGATTAGAAAAAATAGATATGGAAGACAGAAGGAAAACAAACTTACAAATACAATAACATTTTCTGATAAAGGATAGAAAACAAAAACAATATTGAGGGATTTTACAGTATAACAATTTTCTGAATTAAAAATAATATTGAGGGATTTTTACAGTATAAAAGTTTTCTTAATTAAAGAAATATTATTTGCAGAAAGTTTGAGGAATATCTATAAGAAACTCTTAGATCTGAAGACATATACTTTTTTCCTGTACTAATCTGTCCAATAAAAGTAGCAAATAAATTATCATATAAAAGACAATATCATTGAAAATAATAGGAGAATTCTGACATAAAATGAAAAATTACATTACAATTTTTAGACACATAATCAAAAAAAGAGATAATGACTAAGGAGTGGATCAAGAATATAAATGGAGAGTGCATAATATAAATGGTGTGGCATACCAAGTGGTGACATAAGAAGCTGAGCTGTGCAGCAAAATCATAAGAAGCACCAGATAGAAAAAAAAATGAAAATAGTTGAGGTGTCCGGAGGCTGATACAGGAGAATCTCAAGTTGGAGGTCAGAATTAACAACTTGGTAAGACCCTGAGCAATATAGTGAGAATATGTCTTAAAATATAAATGCATAAGTAAATATATAAGTCAATTAATTAATTTAAAAGCCTGAGAAATAGCTCAGTGAAAAATGTCCTGGGGTACATGTCCCATTTAAAAACAAAAAACAATGTGAAGATGTGGGTTAACACATGACATAGCATGAAAATGAAATAAGCAGTTCTTCAGAATGTCAGAACTCTAAATAAAAGCTTATATCCCCACTGATAGGCAAACTGTGTTTGTTCACTAATTTTTTTTATTGGTTGTTCAAAACATTACAAAGCTCTTGACATATCATACTTCATACATTAGATTCAAGTGGGTTATGAACTCCCATTTTTACCCCAAATACAGATTGCAGAATCATATCAATCATATCGGTTACACATCCACATTTTTACATAATGCCATATTAGTAACTGTTGTATTCTGCTACCTTTCCTATGCTCTACTATCCCCCTTCCCCTCCCCTCCCATCTTCTCTCTCTACCCCATCTACTGTAATTCATTTCTCTCCTTGTTTTTTTTCCCATTCCCCTCACAAACTCTTATATGTAATTTTGTATAACAATGAGGGTCTCCTTCCATTTCCATGCAATTTCTCTTTTCTCTCCCTTTCCCTCCCACCTCATGTCTCTGTTTAATGTTAATCTTTTCCTCCTGCTCTTCCTCCATGCTCTGTTCTTAGTTGCTCTCATTATATCAAAGAAGACATCTGGCATTTGTTTTTTAGGGATCGGCTAGCTTCACTTAGCATAATCTGCTCTAATGCCATCCATTTCTCTGCAAATTCCATGATTTTGTCATTTTTTAGTGCAGAGTAATACTCCATTGTGTATAAATGCCACATTTTTTTTTTCCATTCATCTATTGAAGGGCATCTGGGTTGGTTTCACAGTCTAGCTATTGTGAATTGTGCTGCTATGAACATCGATGTAGCAGTATCCCTATAGTAAGCTCTTTTAAGGTCTTCAGGGAATAGTCGGAGAAGGGCAATAGCTGGGATATAACTATATAATGCTTTGAATTAACAGTCTCCACTTTTTCATATCACTGAGTTATTTACCTACAATATTAGCTTTGTTATAATATAATACACAGAAACTCAGGGAATTAACTTATTATTATTGTTCAATTTTTTTTCAAGCACCTAGGAGAATGAAGAAGTGATATGAAGCATTTTGACGCAGGAATAAATTAATAATTTACAAAATTGAGTTTTGTTTTTCTTTAATTCTTTTTTTTAATTTAAGAAATTCTAAAAATTTTTATTTGTGAATAATAATCACAAAATATTAGTGGGAATCATCACCACATATTCATACTTACATAATTTAATCAACTTCATTCCCCAGTATCTCCCCTTGTTCTCCTCTTCCCTCTTCCTCATCCCTTCCTTTCTATCTTCATTAGATTCTTTTTTTCTCTTTTCTTTTCTTTTTCTCTCTAGCTTCCACATATGAGAAAAAAAAAGAAGTTTCTTACTTTCTGAGTCTTATTTCATTCAACACAATATTTTTCCATTCCAACCATTTTCCTGCAAATAACAAGGTTTCATTTTGTATATATAGTACATTTTTGTTATCCTTTCATCTGTTTACAGGCTGGCTTTATTACTTGGCTATTATAAATTGTGCTACTGTAAACATGGGTATGCTTATTATCAGTATAGTATGTCAATTTAAATTCTTTTGGAGAAATACCTAGGAGAGCTATACTGGGGCATATATTGTCCATTCCTAGTATTTTAAGGAACATCTATAACATAACTGATTTCCATAGATAGTGTGTAATTTATTATCCCATCAATAATGTTTAAGGCCTCCTTTTCCCTACATCCTTGATGGCAATTATTATTAGTTGTACTCTTGATGATTGCCATTCTAAATGGAGTGACATGGAATCCCAGTGTGGTTTTGATTTAATTTCCTGTATGCATAAAATGTTGAATATTTTTTCAGTGTGATATTTGACCATTTGTATTCTTTTGAGAAATGTTCTTCTACTTTATTTGTCCAATTGTTGAATGGATTATTTGTTATTTTGATGTTGAGTTTTTTGAGTTCTCATATATTCTAGATATTAATCATCTGTCCAAAGTGTATCAGACAAAGATTTACTACCATTGTGTAGACTCTTTCTCCACACTTTTAATCATTTCATTTTCTGTGAAGAAACTTTTTATATTCTTTAATTTTTTAAAAAATATTTTTTAATGATTGATTACCTAATTTTATTTCTAAATAAGAAAATCATAGATCTTGATTTTATTTGCCTCCTATTGAATGTACAAATAAACAATGTTTTCATTTGCATTTTTGTAATTATTCTTTTTCCATTTTTATGTTGGATGTACTTAATTTTTCCATTGCTGCTTTTATTAACACAGTACACATGCATCCTGACTTGCAAAATAGAAGCTGTTATTCTTCTACTGCAGATATTAAAACAAAAATAATCATAAATTTAATGACCATCTAAGAAATATATCTTCATTATTGGGATGGTGACTATTGATTTCTTTGATTCTATACCTTCACGTTACAAATTCTTTATGTAATTTAAAAAATATATTTTTAAATACATACTTGATTTATAAAACATTAATTATAGTCATATAAAATATGTGAGAAAAAGTTCTAAATACAAATTTACCAAAATAAAATCTACGTCATTATTCATTATCATATATCACAAATTAATTAGATAAAAATGGTCAGATTAACTCAAAACCAGCTTGGCACAATTTTCTTCTCTCTAGTGCAAAATATTTTTTCTCAAGTACAATAAAAAATATGTGACTTATTCAAATAGGTCATAGGAAAATTGTCTTCCATATTCTTCATTATTAATCTTAGAAAGTGTACATAGAGAAATAATGAATTATCATTAAAGGAAATCCACTGACTCCAAAGTAATGGATTTATGTAAACCATATGGACATAGCATTTGCTTATTGTAGGAGTTCTGTGTTTGGTATTGGGATCTCTGATAAACTTTGTGATTGTGGCATGCTTGGTGACTAGGAATTTTCTGTGCAAAGACACAGAATGCCTGGCTGCTAGGAATTTTCTGTGGAAAGACAAGGAATGCCTGGCTGCTGGGAAACTCCTGTGCAAAGACCTGGGATGTTTAGCTGCTATCCAATTGCCTTCATAAGGAAACTCTGTGTTGGAGTCTTATCAGTTTCAATCTTCAACTTAGGCACACAGCTCCTGGGAATATAGTGACATGTAGGCATTCTGACCACGGATATGTCCAGTGAAGCGTTCCTCTGGTGATCAAACTACTGGGGGGTTACAGGCGCTGTCTTCTGCCCTTGGATTGCCCAGCAGTTTCTCCTTGAAGCTAGTAAAATAACAAGACAGATCCAGTACCTAGGTACTATGGTAATGTCTTTCCAGAAGAGGCTCTGTGATCTCAGATATCCAGCACTCGGGATCCAAGGAATACCAAACAATAATGTAGTTATAGCACTAATGACCTAAAGTAACCTATTGATATGAATAAAGCTTAGCAGTTTGGCCTCTCTGCCATTTTGCTACTTCTTTCCCTGCCTCTGCATCTTGGCTCTGTGTCTCCTTTTATTTTCCTTAGAGCTTATGGATCATTTTTGAAGATGTGAAGTGATTGAGTATTCACACATGAACAACACCAGTATTATTGCCTTGTAATAAGGCAATTTAGACAGCAAAGAACATAGTGTGAGTAAAATATCCTGGATCGAAAACTGAATCCAAAATATAAACAAGCAACTTTTATAACAATTATCACAATTTTATTATCAATGTTAACTAGATGTATCTTCAGTATCTGAGAATTGATTCTCCTTGGAGGATTCTCTTAGAATAACGTAGATTTGACATTGGTATGCAGTTATGGTTAAATTAAAATTTTTTAATTATTGCTAATTAAAAGAAAATATTTTAATCACTCAAAATTTTGAATTAAAATTCCCCAATGAACCAATAGAATATTTACCTAAGGAAATACATAAAACTAAATGCCTATAATGACCAAATTAATATTTTATCCTAATGCCAGGTGAGCACTGTGTTGATATTTCTGTTAATCAATCCCATTTTATTTCTATAAATCTGAAGTTTGTATAAATCTTTGAAGTTCTGAACTATTGTGAAATACATGGTCATGTGTAATTCTATGTGAATAAACACATGTGTATATTGATTTAACCACTACCACAAACCAGCTTTGAAACAATTACAGTCACAAAACATGCTTCACACTTTCTCTTTGAACAAATTCTCACTTTCACACCCAATTCCTCTGTAGCACAGATCTGCTCTCCATCCTTAGAGTTTACCCTTTCTTTAAGGTGATATAAATGGGGTCAAATGGATTCAAACTTTTGAGTCAGGCTTTTTCAAGTAGTAAAATGCATTTGAGATCCATTCAGGTTATTTGTATTTTCAGTTTCTTCTTATTGAATGATATTCCAATATATGAATATACCATTGTATTTGAACATAAAATATTTTGTAGCCAAGGATATAATAGGATTATGCTTTCTTTACATCCATTCTGTCAAAATAATGTTACTAATTATGTAACATGCTTAATCCACTTATATTCAGTCTAATTACTGATAAAGTGAATTTTATCTATCATTTTGATATTTGTTTCCTATATACCTCATATCTTTTTTTCTGTACTCCTCTCTTATTGTCTTGTTTTAAATATTTCCTTGAATACCATTCAATTTCATTATTTAATTTAGTATTTTAATTTATTTTCTTAGAGAATTTCATGAGGGTTATAACTAACAATTAATTTATAACAAATATTAGGGTTATAAATAACTATTAATTTATAACAAATAAATTTATTAAAAATTAATAAAAAATAGTGTTAGCAGTATATGACTTTTTAATATATAGCTTCATTTTTTCTTCCCTTTTGTGTTGCTTTACAATAAAAATACAAGTTTATAATCTCATGTGGGTCATAAACACAGATCTATTTTTATCAATTTAAAAATTATATTTTAATGTTTGCAGTCACACAGAATAAAAACAGAGCTGAAAGCGAAAATATATTTCTAACGCATTTTCTATTTATCAATGTCTTGACCTATTATTAGTGCTTCTTATTTCTTAGTGTAAATTTAAATTATCGTCTAATGTTATTTTTTTCATAAAAGAGCAATGACTGCATAATTTTGATACCTAAAAGTAAATTAGAGCAAGTGAGACAATGTATATTATCAAAAAGAGACATAAATCAATCAAAAAGAATAGAAAAACTGGGCATAGTGGCACACACCTGTAATTCCAGCAACTCAGGAAGATAAAGCAGGAAGATTGCAAGTCCAAGGCCAGCATCAGAAACTTAGTGAAGACCTAAGCAATTTAAGAGGAAACTGTCTCAAAATAATAAACCCATACTAATACAGTAAACTGAATTTCAATAAAATAAAAAAAGATAATTCACTGTAGCACAAGTGGTCTTCTCAACAAAATATTTTGGAACAATTAGATCTATGTAATTAAAAAACAATAATGAATACTATATAAAAACCTTATGTCTTGCACAAAATTATATCAAGTTAATCCTAGAAATATATGTGAATTGCAAAACCAAAATCTCAAGCAGAAACAATTGATTAAACCTATGAAACCTTAGTTTTTGTGATGAGAAAAATCACAAAAAATAGATGAGACAATAAAAGAAAAATAAAAATAAAATGCAGAAGACTTTATTTAAATTATGTGTTTTATGCAGAATGAGAATAAAAATATACACAGCAGAATGATAGAAAATATTTGCAAAATACCTGTTAAAAAAGATTGTATGTAAAATATACATAAATAAAGCAATTAAAACTCAAAAAAGACAAAAATAAATTAAAAATTGGGTAAACTATCTAAACAGATAGTTTGCTAAACAAGATAATCAGATGGCAACAAACATCATTTTTATTAGGAAATGCAAACTAAAACAATGATGAAATTTCAGTTTGTAGCCATTAGAAGGATTAAGACTTGTTCATTGTTAGTGGCATTCTAAAAGACAATTTGGTAGTTTCTTACTAAGATAAACATAATTATACCATACAATCCAAAAATCATGTTTTTATTTCCCCAATTGATTTAAATTGAATCCATTCAAAAATTAATATGCATATTTTAGCAGCTTTATTCACATGCCCCAGAAATGAAGAAACTCAAATATCTTTTAGGAGGTGAATGAATATATATGTTGTGGTTCATGTGTAGAATGGAATGCTATTCAGCCTGGAAAGGCAAGAAAAGAACACAATGTGTCTTGTTAAGTAAAATATTCTAGTCTGAAAAGGCTACTTATTTTTTATATTCACTTATACCATATCATGGAAAATGAAAATTTTTAGACATATTCAATTTATCAATGCATGTGAAGGCATGAGAATGAATTGGGACAGAGTTTAAATAAGTTAAGTACATAGTACTTTTAAGGGTGGTGAAACTAGTAAGGTATTATAATATTAAACATTTGACATGGTGCATTTGTTAAAATCCATAGAACTTTATAGCTCAGAGAGATAATATTTTTTATAAAACTTAGCTTAAAACATTTCTTTATTATTTCACAGTTTCTACAGGTCAGAAACCAAAGCATGAGTTTCTGAGTTCTCTACTCACAATCACATATGATTACAACCAAGGTGTTAACTTATCTTGAGCTTGTTTACACTTTCAAGTTCATTCAGGTTGTTGTCTAATTTCAGTACTCATTACTGTATTACTGAGGCTTCTATATTCTTGATATCTGCCATGGACCACAATGAACTCTCAGGCTGTCGTCACTTCATTGTCATGTGATCTCCTTCCCCTCACCATACAATGGCTTGCTTCTTTAAAGTCAATAGGAGAGAGCATATCTCTGACATTTCACCCTTTGAAGCTATCCATCAAGCTGTCATAAAATTCTTTAAACTCTACCTCCAAAACATAGCCTAAACTGTTTTTATCTCATTTTCATTAATTTCTTCTGTAGTTCTTTGTCAATGCAAAGTATAATGACTTTTAAAATTAAATCATTTAACCCTTCTTAGTTTTCTTTTCCTGTCTTCCTACTTTGAATAAAAATTAAACTTCTTAACTAAATCTTATAAGGCTTAATGTGAGAATGCTATGGTTTCAATGTAATCTCTCCTGTAGCTCCCACTTATGTGTTGAACTTAATCCCGACTGTGATAGTACTAAGGAGTGGATTCTTTTTGGGAAATGATCAAATAATGATGGTTCATGAATAGAATAATTTCCTTATAAGATAGATTTTAGGGAGAATTCTCCCTCCACACACCCTTTCAACCTGTGAGGCCATAGTGTTTATTCCCTTTAGAGGATATCACAACAGTGTAAATCAAAAGTAATCCTCATCAGACACCAAACATTCTGCATATGTGATCTTGGCTTTCCCAGTTACTTGAATAATGAATAATAAGTTTCCATGGCTTATAAATTACCCAGTCTATTGTATTTGATCACAGTGGTACAGACAAAGAAAATCTCTCTAAAGGTATATTATTTAATATTTAAACAACTGACCAAAGAGAGATAGCTTAGTAACCAACAAAGGAAAAGTATACAAGCGGACAACACATCTAATACAAAAATTCTGAAGTAGAGATATGTTTGGGGAACAAAAAGAAGATCAGAATTGTTTTTATTTTTTTAATCTCTCATTAGCAGATTTTAATTTTGTTTGTATTTTGATACAGCTATATCATTTTAACTCCATTTATCTTTTTCATTTTGTTCTTTTCTTCTTTTTAATTTTTAACTTTTTATTTACTTTTTTTACTATTATTATTTATATGACAGTTGAGTATATTTTGAAATATTATGTATACATAGAATAAGCCTAACTTGTTCCAATTAGGATCCCATTTCAGAAACAGATTAGAAAACAGAGTTAAACCCACACAAATACCATTATCTCACACTAGACAAAGGCACTATAAACATGCATTGGAGAAAAAATAGCCTCCTCAACAAATGGTGCTATGAAAACCAAAAAAGCTTATGTAGAGGAATGAAATTGAACCTTTATGATTCATTCCCACAAAACTCAACTCAAAGTGGATCAAGGACTTAGGCATTAGACCAGAGACTGCTAAGAGCCACAGCCAAGTAATATGATGCATGGCACTTTTGGTTGTAAGGTGATGCCTGCTAGCCATTGAGATGATATGATTATGTTAAGATTTACATTCATATGGATATTGGACTCCTGCTGTCCACCTTGGCCTGCTACAGGACTCCTGGAGAGTTCCCATTGGTTGGGGAAGTACAGTAGGAGGGAATTCCTGGAGTTGGGGGGGAGGAACTTGTTCTGGGGTTCCTGGAGAATGCTGCCGGGGCGTGTGTGGACCCACTTCTTCCTGGACGTGTACGGGGTATTGGCGGCATTTTCAAAAATAAAGTTTGTTCCTGCTTGAATGGCTCATGATTTTGTGCCCAGCCAGACTGTGGCAAGAGACTATGAGGTTACTAGGGAAATAAAAAAAAAGGAGGCCCAACTCTACCATGTCAGCTTAGGAACTGACTACCTCAATAAGACTCCTAAAGCCCAAGAAATAAAATCAAGAATCAACAAATGGGATAGTATCAAACTAAAAAACTTTTTCACACCAAACGAAACAATCTGGAACATGAACAGAAAACCTACAGAATGGGAGAAAATTTTTACCATCAGCACCTCAGACAGAGCAATAATCTCAAGGATACACAAAGAACTCAAAAAACTTATATATATATATATAAACAAACACACAAAAAACTAACCCAATCAATAAATGGGCAAAGGAACTGAACAGGCACTACACAGAAGAAACAGGAATGGTCTAAAAATATATGAAATAATGTTCAATATTTTTACAATTAGAGAAATGCAAGTCAAAACTATGATGAGATTTCATCTCACAACTGTCAGAATGGCAATTATCAAGAATAGAAGCAACAATAAATATTGGCGAGGATGTAAGGAAAGAGGTTCACTTATATATTGCTGGTGGGACTGCAAATTGGTGCAACCACTCTGAAAAGCAGTATGGAGATTCCTTAGAAAACTTGGATGGAACCTACATTTAACCCTGTTATCAAACTCTTTGGTTTATATCCAAAGTACTTAAAATCACCATACTACAGTAACACAGACACTTAAATGTTTATAGCAGCTCAATTCATAATTTACATAGCCATACTATGGAACAAACCTAGGTGCCCTATAATAGATGAACACATAAAGAAAATGTGTTATATATACACAATGGAATATTACTAAGCCATAAAGAACAATGAAATTTTATTACATCCACCAATAAATGGATAGGACTAAAGAATATTATTCTAAGTTAAATAAGTCAGTCCCAAAAAACCAAAGGCAGAATTTTATCTGTGAAATGTGGATGCTAACCCAAAAGGGAGGAAAAAATTAGAAGTACATAGGACTAGACAAACGATAATGAAAGGAAGGCAGGGAACAGTAATAGGAAAGACAGTAGAATGAATCAGACATATGTTTTCCTAGCCTCATATATAAATACACATCCAATGTAATCTCCACATCATTCACAACCACAATAACAAGATAACCTTAATGTATAGATATACAAAATTACTTAGAATGTTAGAAAATCACAGGAAGGAAGGCAGACTATAGAAAACAAAAATAAAAGTATGGTAAAATACATAAAAGAACCTGATTGAAGTAATTAGGAAAAGAAATGCTAAATGAACTTGGCAGGGTGTGAAATCTATGAAGTCTATAAGGCTAAAGACAGAACATATTGCACATAAATCTTGAAATCTAACTGATAAAGACTTTTTAATACAGATTTTGATTTAGTAACTGTTAAGCCAGTATGCAATTATACTAGAATCAACCAATTAAATGTATGATGATGGTGAGAGCCAGGTTTTGCATTGTTGGAGTAAGAGAAGAAAATCAAGGAGAAAAGCTAGAATAATCCATGTGACTATAGATTAGAGTTGGACATAACAATATTACCTCATGTTTAGATGAATATAGATAGAGATGATTAAATGTAGATTTTTTGGTAACAGATATATCTGAATAGTACACATATTGTGGAAACCACAACTAAATCAAAGCCAAAGTGGAAAAGGAAAAGACCCCTATCTTTATAGTCATCACTGGATGTGTAAATTCAGGCGAGTCCACCATCTAGCCATCTGATCTACAAATATAGCAAGATTAACAAAAGAGCCAAAGTCAAATTTGACTTAGGAGGCTACTAATATTGGAAAGGCCTCCTTCAAGTACATTTGGATATTGCATGAACTGTAAGATGGACATGAGCCTAGTATCAGCATTGATACCTCCTTGAGAAAATTGGAGAGCACAAGTATTCTGTGACTATTATCTATCTATCTATCTATTTATTCATTTATTAAACATTTATTTTTTAGTTGTAGTTGGACAAGATACCTTTATTTTATTTATTTTTATGTGGTGCTGAGGATCAAACCCAGGGCCTCACACTTGCTAGGCGAGCACTCTACCACTGAGTCACAGCCCCATTCCATCCGTGACTATTATTTATGCACTAGAACACAGACACTTAATCAAATACATGATCACAGGCACATGTTAGGCCAATGTGAATTGTTTATTGCTGCAAATAATGGTGATTTTGAAATTGGTGTTCTAAGAATGAGATGAACTGCAACCATTCTTTCCAGTACAAAAACTAGATAATTGTTGATATGAAGAAAATGTATTCCACAGAGCCATGCTCTAGAAAAAAGAGATTTGAGGAAATAGTTAAAGTCCATGCCTACGTTGAGAAAACTGACTCCAAATGTAACTCAGCAGCCTTTGTGCCAATTTCTGGTTGAAATGGTGATAACATGCTAGTGCCAAGTGCTAACATTTCTTATTTCAAGAGATAGAAAGTCTCTTGTAAAGATGGCAATGCCTGTGGAACTACACTGCTTGAAATTGTGTCCTACCATCAATATGTCCAATGGACATGCCCTTGCATCCACCTCTCCAGGATGATTACAAAATTGTTGGTGCTGGCACTATTCCTGTAGGTCAAGCAGAGAATGGTGTTCTCAAACCCATCATAGTAGTCACCTTATTTCAGTTAATATTTCCACTGCAATAATATCTGTAGAAATGTGCTGTTATCCTTAGAGTGGAGCTCTTCCTATGTACAATGTGGCCTCCAATATTAAGAACATATAGTTCGACTATTTTCATCTTGTTAACCTTGCTGGTGAGAGAGAAAAAAAAAATGAGCCAACAAACATAATAGACTGACTTCACTGCTCAGGTGATTACCCTGGACTATCCAGGTCAAGTCATTCTTGGCTTTGTCCCTATCATAGCTTGTAACACAGTTCATATTTCTTGCAAGATTACTGATGTGATAAAAACAAATCAATTGGCATTCGCTTTAAGAAGCTGGAAGATAGCACTGAATTCTTGAAATCCAGTGAAGCTGCCATTATTGATATGGCTCCTTGTAAGCCCACTTGTGTTGCTACTGTCTTTGTTTATCCTCATCTAGATAATTTTGCTGTTCATACTCTGAGACAAATGGTTGCTGTGGATTTCAACAAAGCTGTGTTTAAAAAGGCTGTTGGAGATAGCAAGGTCACCACATTTTCACAGAAAGCTCAAAAGAGTAACAATATTTACTATTAATGACCTGACATCTCAGTCGTAAGGGATGGTGGAAGCGTGTTCTCAGTACTGTGTGTCTCAATTGGCAATTTAAATTTAATAATGACAAACTGGTTAGAGATAACAAAACATCAAATAACCTTCACAAGGATAGAAAAATATTTTGTAGACCATTTGTTATTCTTTTAGCTGCATGTAGAAGATTCATTAGTTTTAAAATTCAGTATTTCTTGAAACAACTTAAGCAAAATGCCCTTCACAGTATTTTGAGATCCATAGAAAGAATGTTAAATGCAAAAAAGTGTGTGTGAATGTGTATACAAACACACAAATATGTATATACACATACACATTTTATATGTATATATAATTGTGTGTTCATATTAAGAAGTTAGCATATGCAAATGTATATCTTTGCATAACATGAGTGATAAATTACAGTCAACAACATATAAATTGTCTCAGAAATGCAATTGATAAATTCTCCTGAGATAATGAAATCACTTATAGATAACACCAATGAAGCATCAGTTTGGAACTCATAGTCCATGAGACTCAAAATACTGTATGTGCATAAATTGAAGACATTTTAATAAACTTGTATCTCCAATCAGAACATTCCATCCTTCTGGAAAACAAGGGTTAAAGCATGAGCAGCTTCCCTTACATTATTCCTTAAAAGATACCAGTGCTGAGAAAAACCAGCATAAGTTCATCACATGAAAGAGCACATATTTAAGCATTACTCACTTGATTGCTCTATAAAACTATGCAAAGTTATTTATCCTGATTCAGAAGTTGTTAACTAAAATTCCCCATGGATAAATAAAACAAACAAATGGCATATGTGTTGTTATGCTATGCTACAGTTATGCTATAATTTAACCTTAAATTTAATTCCAATAGCCAAGAGGGGAGATAAGAAAAATTCTTTAATGGAGACATCCTTTTATTTTTTGTGTAGAAAATCCTACATTGCCTTCTATTACAGGATGGAGAGTGGTATTAGCTCTTAATAGAGAGAAAAGAGGTCATACTACATGAGACATAAAATTCAAAAAATCTTCATAGTTAAAATTTTGAGGGCACCTAGGCAGATATATATCATCATCTCATGTTTTGGAAGCAAGGTTTTCCAAATTAAGATCCCGACTTTGTCAAAAAAGTTGCTTGAGTTGGATACTGAACCATACATGATATTTGGATCCTTAGCCTTTAAGTCCCAGCTCTAATTTTCAGCTTAATCCTGGTTGTTCTTAGGTTCCACCATTAAGTTGTAGAAGGTAGGGTCTTTGTATATGAGTCAGGGTTTCCTAATTGGCTGGTATACTTTTTCTTACTTTGCTATAGAAAATTAATGGCAGTAAGCAAATGTTTCTCAATCCTGTTTTTTTATATAATTCCAAATTTATTTATTTATTTATTTTTTATTGGTTGTTCAAAACATTACAAAACTCATGACATATCATCTTCCATACATTTGATTCAAGTGGGTTATGAACTTAGTGTTTCCATTTCTTCTTGTATCTCAAACATTTGATGTGTGTCACTATTTTATCCCCCTCTACTGGTCTACCTTGAAAAACCAATGTCAGTAAATATATTTAAATTTGAGAGGGTAGCAAGTATCCTTCTTCTACTTACTAACACAGATGAGAGTCATTCTTTCCAACTGGATTCCCTTATAATATATTTTCCAAGGCCATCTCCAATATCATTACTGGAAGTTCTCTAGATGAAGAAATTGGAACACTGCACAGGGTGACATATATTTACTATGCATCAACAAATATGCAAAGAGGAAGAAGAGGCAGGAATTATTGACTGATAATCTAGACTTTCTAAAGTGTTTGTCAGTTGCTAATGATCTCTAGAAGACACTAGTTTCTATGCTGAACACAATGCCCAATACCTAAAGCTCCAATATGCACAGGAAATGACTTTGAGTGAGTAATTCCTGAAACAGAATTAGAACTTGAAGGGCCTAAAAATGGATCTGAGTACCAATAGTCATCCCTTATCCAGGAAGTATCCATTTCTTGAAGGGGGATCTAGCCTGAGTGTGCCTACCACACTGATGAAAGAAATTGCAATGTAGAGGAGGTTTAATTAAAACATGCTTCAAGAAATTTGGCTTGAAATGTTGCATTATATCAACATTATTTATATTCCTAATGTTTACAAAATCATTAACAAAATTGAAATTCATGAGAAATTACCACCTCTTTTTGTGGTGACAAAAGAAGGCTGAATATTATGTCAGTATGAAGAAAAGGCACACAAAAATTCAGTGGATAATAAAAAAGATACAGAAGTAATTTCAATAGTGATTGATTTCTGTTTAGAATTTTTAAGTTTTTTTAGTACCAATTTAAAAATAATGAGGAAATTTTACTCCAGTAAGGAGAATCAGGTTGACCACATTAAAAAACAAAAACAAAACTGTAATGTAAAATCAGCAGAAATTATGTATAGTGGTACAGAAACTCTATTTTACTTGTAGACACCCAGTTAGTAGGCAACTTGACTCCTTGATGAAATAAATAGCAAGTGAAAATTTCCAAGAAATGAATGAAAAAACACTGGAAATTTTATATAGGCTAACTCTTCAGGGAATTTATTGAGAAGTGATTGAAATACTATAATAAAGAGTTCTACCTCATTTGAATAATGCATATTTTATCACTTTAGGTAATACTGGGGATTAATTCTACATAGGGGCCTCAAAGATACTCAATTCTGATTCTACTGTTGTTCAGATTCCAGGTTTTCTGGAAAAAAGGCATAAAAAGCATGATTATTTATAGGCATTTTGGTCATAAAATACAACATAGAGAAATATAGCTTATTCTTCATTTAAATTAAACTTGAGTTATAAAATAAAAAATACTGTGTGTTCAAATAATATATAGAATACTCAAAACCACAGAAGTAAACTTCTTAGAAAATATAAAAATTGATGCTTCTTAAAAATGCATAAGTGTACTAATGAAAAGAACATAGCAGTGCTTTCTTCACAGGATCTTACTCATTATGTTACTTCTATTTGTAAAGTGCACATTTGTCTATGTGAACTTTGAAAATTAATACAGCCATACATAAAGGGAAAAAATCAATGGTGCATGTCAATATACATATATTACAGTTGAGTTAGAGAAAAAGAAATAATATCATGCATTTATGCACTTTTTTGGGGTCTATAACATTAGAAATGTTTTATAACTTAGGCTGCATTTTTAATAAGAAGTACTTGTTCTTTATCATTTATGTTTTAAAACCAACTATATATTAAAATGCTTTTTAAAAATCCTGTAACCTTGATAAATTTTATCATTTTTCTCACCATGTAAAGAATATAAACTCAATATTTTCTTACAATATAATGGATGTGAATAAGAGTATCTTTTCAGAAAAAAATATTTTGTCTGAATGTCTTCTTTTTTGTTTGTTTGTTTGCTTGTTTGTTTTTTATCATAGTATTTAGGTGTTCCATGTATTTGACCATAAAGGGAAACTACTATTTATCACATTCTATTATGTTTCTTGTGCTATGCTAAATAATTCATAGAAATCAAAATATTTTATCTTGAAAACATACTCTGTGACATCACTATTTTTCCTTTATGGAATTAAATAATAAGATCTAACAAAAACACCTGTGCCCTGTATCAGCAGTTACCCTTTTTTTCCTTCTTCCCTGCTTACATGAGGAATGGGTGTCCTCACATCCCAGGGAAGGGATGTGCTGTCACAGATTTCTGAGAAATTCGTCTGAAAAGGGAAAACATTTTTTTTTTAATTTATTCTAAGCTCATCACTGCCGGAGAACAATTCTTCATGAGTCTCTTGCAAGAAGAGCAAAGGCCTGAAAAACATTCTTGTTGTCGTGGTTGTTCTAGATTTTCTTCTCACAATCCTTTGTATCAGAAACAACTTGTACTGTTCAGTAAGTGAGCTCCAGATACCCACACTCTCACTGAAATGGATGGGAGTGTGACTGTTTTGTGCTATAGTTTCTGGTTCTGGATCACTGACATGAGATAAGTACAGAGATAAGTGCACCTTAACATGTACTTATTAATAATTAGGATATCTTCTTTTGTAAAATTCCTCTCATGTTTTTATTTGCCAAGGTTTAAATGGATTGACTCCCTTAATTGTTAATTTTTTTTAACGCTATATACATATGTATGTCAGAGAGATGCATAGTAAATATATCCTCCCACTCTGTGATTTGTCCTTTCACTGTTCTAATGGTAGCTTTTAAGAAATAGATGATAAATTTAAACATTTATTTTATAAATCTTTGATTTTTAAAATTATATTGCTTTCTCCTGGATTAAAATAATGTACATTGACACCACCAATATCATAGACAGTTGTTTATATAATAACTAAAAGGTTTAGGGTTTTATCTGTAACAAACTCAACTTTCTCTTGATATTTTAGTATTTCAATGTATAATAGAATTTGCTTACATGACATTTTGCTTATTATTGTGTTTTATAAATTTTCATGTTAGTAAATTAGAGATTTAAAATATTCTTCACAAATAATTCATTTTAACATGATCAAATTCACACCTTAATATATATAAATATACATTTATATACGAATAATTGCATCTCTTCTATTTAAATGATTGACATAAAGATTTTTTTTTGAGAAGAAGCACAGTTTCTTCTCTCATACATATGCTACATAATGAAGATGTTAGGAAAATGAGAAAATATTTGTCTTCCCATTCTTTGTAATTTTTCCTTAGTATAGTATAGCAGATACATGGGCAATTTTTAATCCTTTCTTTCTTTCTCTCTTTATTTCTTTCTTTCTTTCAAGAAAAGGTAATAAAACAAAACTGTCACAACTTGATTCTTCTCCCCACAGATATTCTCATAAGTGCTTTAGCCATTTGTTTACAGAAGTAAAATTAATCTCTTATTGGTTGCATTTATACATAAAATATAGATTAAGACTTAAGCTTTAAATGGTTGTTGGAAGTGTATGTGTTCTTATCTCTTGCTATAAGTCTAATTTTGTGACCACTTAGATTTAGTTATTTCAATCAGGATTTAATGTGAGTTGAAAAAAATGTCAATCACAGAGACTAGTATTATGAAAAACATTTTAATAGTAAAACCATTTCTCCCAAATTATAAAACCTATGATTCATATTATGCAATATCTTCCTTAATTCCAATAACAACTTATTAATATGACTGAATCTGTATGTGGAATAATATCTTGAGTTTAAAAAACAAAGCAAACAAAACAAATAAATACATGAACGAAAAAATAAACCATGAATTGGGCCCTGTTCCATTACTTTACCTTCCCTAAGAATTAAAAAGTGAAATTTCCAAGGTGCTTCTGAAAATTCTGTATCAGAAACAGAAGAGCATAGACTACCTGGAGAAAGTTCCTGAAAACAAAGTAAGTCAGAGTCAGTACAGAACTGTAAATATGAGGTCTTCTGCACATGAAACAGTAGAACTCTGAGTAAAGACAATGCTTATGGTATGGAAAAAAAAAGGTTCATTAACTATAAAGAATTGAGATGGAGGATTTGGAAGAATCCCAAACTCAGGTGGGATACATAAACTGGGAGACAGACACCGAGACAGAGATACAGAAAGGGAGAAAAATGGACAGAGAGAAGACAGACACACAAATGCATAGATACAAACCAAAAGGGGAGAGTGTGAAGAAAAGGAGAATGATGTGTGTGAGAGAGAGAGAGAGAGAGAGAGAGAGAGAGAGAGAGAGAGAGAGAGAGAGAGAGAGAGAGAGAAAAACATTAAAGTTCCATAAGAGGAAAATCAAACCTTAAATCTTAAGATCCTGTAAACTTTTTCTGAAGGTTGTATGAGTGAATCTTTATATCCTCATGTGATCTGTAGGAAATGTAAGATTTTAAATATTCTTAATACATACCCATTTAAATAGACACAGTGGAAGTTTTTTGCACTGTTAGGCTGAATAAGATTTGAGTCCAAGACTGTAAATACTGAATCAAGGAGTCATGTCACCTAGAATGGTTTCTGAAGAAACGTATTCTAGAGTTGATAATACTTTATCAGTAAGATATAAACTAAGTATTTTTGTATAGATTTTAGACTTATCAGTTACCTTAGTACTGTCCTTGAAATTCAGAAAAGAGTTTAAAGAATCAGACATTTTAAACAAAAAGGTCCAGAAACCTTTCCTATATTGTACAGTAAAACTCAGTAGAACCCAGTGTTTATTTTTGTTCATGGTAGCATTTAACCATCCTTCAAGTATAGAGACACCTCACTCCATTGAAAGCAATAGGTAAAGGCTTGTATTAAAAACATTTTATTTTTTAAACATATATTCTTATGTTAGAAGTTCTATAAAAGTAACTCATTTTAGTTATAAAGAGAAGACTACTTTATAAATAATAGATGAACCACCAGAAATATATACCAAAAAAAGAACACAAGGTTCTGTATGCAGACACATCTATCAGGAATCCAGAGAAAACTGATCTTGACCTACATACCATGATTTTATCAGTTTATGGCTAATCCAAAAGTAGAGGTCTCAGAAATAATTCTGGTCTATTATCTCTTAAATTTTAATTATTTTGAAACTGTTACTCAGAAATTTAACTTTTATATATTTTAAGTGAGAATCTATTATTAATTTTCTTAAGTATTTATATTTATGCAGCTTTCTATATGAAATGTCTATATATGAAACGTCTATCTCAATGCCCTCTTTATTATGTGACATCAATAAATGCATGAGCTGCAAATTTGAAATTGAAATGCAGGTCTTCAAATTTCCTTCTAATTATCATACACATTAATTTAATATCCATAGTTTGTTACAAGGCATTTATTTTTTATGTAATTTTAGAAACACTTTCTGAAATTTTAGATACTTATGAGCTGTAGCAAAGTAAATCATTACCATATTTTCTCTTTTGAATATATCTGAGGAGCACCTGAAACATTTTATTCTTAGAAAGACTTGTTGCTTGCTTGGCAAAACAGACATATTTAAATTTTAATGCATTGAGTGAAATGCTGTTACATCATTTTTAACAAACACTGTTTATAGATTTCACAGCTGGCTACAAAAATGAACTCCTGACTAGTGTAGCAATTTTCCTAACACCATATATTTTTGACAAATACACAAATTAGTAAAAAGTGCTCTTTGCAGGACTCAGTATCTCTTTTGTACACCTACTTTTTATTTCAGATATTAATTGATGGAAGAACTAAATACAAAAAGAAAAGTCTTAATAAATCAAATATTTGAATAATACAAATATACGTAGTTCCTAATAAATAAATAATTGTTTAGTATACTTCATAACTGTAGTAATATATAAGAAAATAAATGAACATAAAGAAATTGTCTACAAAACATTGCCCTAAGTGAAACAAAGTTTTGGATATTTTGATAGGCAAACTTGAAGTATCTAATTGCATGTTTCAATGTGTGTGAAAATTTCCTAGTTATTTATGAATATTTGAAGTTATTTTCTGCATTCTTTGTTAATTGCTTGTGACAGCCAAGAGTTAAAATATGGGTATCTTGTTATATAATGTAGGAGAACAGCTGCAGCACAGTCTGCCTCTGCTGATGCTCTTGACAATGTGTCTCCTAATGCCCTAAAAACAGCTTCTCCCTGCATGGCTGTTACTTCACACTTTTAAGCTCAACAATTGGCCTACTGAAATATTCAAGTGCCACACTGAGGAAAATCCATTTCCACCCATGGCAAAAAGACAGGAAGGCAAATCTTCAGTAAGGACAGAAATACAAACTAAATTATGGACAGCCATGATTGCCTGGACTTGACAACAAAACCCCAAAAGGTAACACTTGAATACATTTTTATCAATTCTATTCATATATAAAATTTTTTCAGGAAAATTATTCACAGCATTAAATGATGGACTTACAGAAAAATTAAGAAACACTTTTTCAAAAATAAAATAGAAAAGTTATGTTTAGCTGTAGTTAAATAATTAATAATACCAAACTAAATTGTAATTAATAATACCAAGCTAAAATTGTGGACATTAATTACAGGAAAAACAACTTAAGCATATTTTGTTTCTTGCTTGGAAACTTTCGTTTTATCCCTAAGATAAGAGTTTTAGTGTACAACCAGAGAAATGAAAAACTGTGCTCCATTTATGTACTATGAATTGAACCATTTTGCTGTCATGTATAACAAATTAGAACAAGTAAATTAATTAATTAACTTTTTAAAAGATAAGGTTTTTAACCCTTGCAACCTGTACACTCAGAAAAATAAGAAATTATACCCCATCTGATTGAAATGTATGATATGTCATGTGTAACTAATTATTTTTTTTCAAAATCCAGTGAGTATTTTTTTCCCAGTACTATTTTTTTATTGGTTGTTCAAAACATTACAAAGCTCTTGACATATCATATTTTATACATTACATTCAAGTTGGTTATGAACTCCCAATTTTACCCCACAAATAAATAAAAAAAGATTTCATATTACTTGAATTACGTCTTGTTTCTCACTTCCCAGGAGGAATTTTTCCACATATTAATACCAGATCAGTATTTTCAATGTGCTTCTTAAAAACTAGTAGTCCATAAAATAACTTACCTGGGGAAAAACTTGCAATCCTATATTTGCCATTTAAAGATAGTCTAGACAAAATTGTAAATCTCTCCCCTGCCATCTGCAATGCTAGGAATTAAACCCATGGCCCCTTGTAAGCAAGGCAAGTGATTTACCCCTCAGCTGCACCCCCCACACACAAAGGATAAACTTAGGGAAAAAAAACACTAAATATTAAAGTATGAATTTCATAGTCCAGAATGTCCCTACTCTGAATGTCCTGCAATTCTATGTATGTTAATGTTGATAAATAATCATGAACCTTCAAGAAACAAAAAACTTCCCTCTTGTATATCTGTCTATACTTTCTATCACATTAGTAATAATAAGAAAAATAATTAATCAGAGATTTTAGGCATAAAAATTATTCTACACAAGCATTTCTTTTCATAATTAAGATATGTGCAAAAACTTGCTGTCAACATATCTTGTTACATTAAAAATAATGAGTCTTAGTATAGAGAAAAAACTTGCTCAATTACTTGCAATGGACTATATAAATCTTCAAAAGAAGATGTAGAAGACATACTTGGCTTAAATAAAACCCTCAAAATTGTAAAATTAAAGAATTTAAATAAAACCAGAAAGCTGTGAGGAAAATAGTTTATTTTCAATACAGACCAACAGAAACACAGATATGTAGACCACAATAGTGGAGTTTTTATATTTACTAAAATTTTAAAATTTTGTAGAAAATAATATCAAACAGTATCCATAACTAAGAAGATTATGTTCAATAGATAAACTCCATCCCATAAACAAAATAATTAATGAGTGTTGAAAGATTACCTGGCAGAATATTAAGAAAAGAGAGAATTTACTTGCCTGTAGATAACTTTATAAGAGAAACCATACACACATTTAAAAAAAAAAGTCACTTTTCCTTAATCTATCCTTTCCTCAGAATTGTGCCTATTTAATGGAAACCACACTGACTTGCACATTATAAATCCTGGAAACCAGAAGATATTCGCTCTTTCAAATAAATGTTAAGGCCCTTGATGTATTTTAAATTAAAGGGTATGACAATAAAGACAGACATTATTACTTTTATGCTGGTGACAATCTGTGAAGAATAGACAATAATAAAACATACCACATTTGTTCTCAATAAATATGATGTTTTTCTCTCTTAAGTAATAAGTATTTCATGGTTAAAAAAAGGAAAGGTAGAAGCATAGTTTGTGCAAACAAATCGCAAAATAGCAATTTCCATATTTTAATTAATCATTGATAATATTTTATGCCATTTTTCTCACTTTTGTCCTATGGCTATATTGTCTATATTATATTCATATGGCTTATAGTAATGAATATAAAACCTTCATAAATCCCTTTTCAAATTATCAATATATCATGAAGATTTCCCTGTCTTTATTCTTTGAAAAGTTGTTTTTTTAACTTTTAAAAAACAATTTTTGTATAAATCTTAGCCATTTTTAACTGTGTTCATTTTGTTGTATATATACATTGCTGTGAATCTCAAGGCATATGCAGTTCCACATGTATCATTTTTTCTTTACCTCAGTGTCCTAAGAGAGTTAGCTAATAGGCTCAAGGATATCATTAATTGGTTGATTGTAAAAGCTATTGTGATACTTACAAATATTTTTATTTTTTAACAATTCATACTCTTCCAAAATATCTAAAGTCAAGCACTTCATCCTATTCAGTATAGACGAATGTCTCAATGTCACCTAATCAGATAAGTACAAATGGAATCTATCTTTGGCTACCAGTGAGATTTAGCTTTCTGTCAATAAATGTATTGGCTATATATTGTACTTAATCCTTCCTACTTTTTTCTCCTCTCTGTCTTCTATTCCCTCCCTCCATTCTTTTCTTCCTTCATCTCTTCATCATTCTCTGTCTCTCTTTCTTGTAAATTAATTTTTCCTGCACAGAGCCCCATTTTGATAATTTTTCTGTTTTATATTACAGTTTTAGATTTTCAATAAATACATCCTACTTGTTTATTTTAATTGAACAACATATGCCCATAGAGAGCTTCTCTTTCATTTCCCAATCCATAAAATATTTACTACAACTTTTTGTATATTATTCTAGTATCTAAAATGGTACTCTGATGTGCATATTGATAGAATTATGTAGATATTATCTATTTTAAAGCATAACATATATATTTATGTATTATTAAAAATAAAATATGTATATTATCAGGTTTAATGTAATACCTAGAATTCTGTTATATATTGTCTTCTAAAATAATATTTTATTAATTCTCTCCATTTTGGTATATCTTGACTGGTCTCACATTTTACTAGTTGTATATAGTAAATTCATTTTTTGAGTATCCCAAATATATGTAAATGATGGTGTTATGCCTTCAATTGTGTTACCTAAAATGGAAATAGGATTACTGCGGCTGTAATTAGTTAAGATTTGTTCTTAGTGGAGTAACTCTACTTACTCCAACATGAGCACTATACTTATAAGAAAAGGAAAGATGATTTGAAGACAAAAGCAGAAGGCAAGTATCATGTGACAACAAAGGTAAAAATTAACATGCTCAGTTTACAAGTCAATAATGCTAAAGAATGACAACCATCATGGCAAACTGAAAAGAATTTTTAAAAAATGCTTCTTTAGATATTTTTGAGAGAGCATAGCCCTCTTGATAACCTGTATTGAACTAGTAGCCTTCAGAATTGTGAAATAAGAAGTTTCTGTTGTTTTAAACCACTCGGTTAGTGATCTTTACTTACTGGTCATCTTTGAAAATTAAAATATGCTAAAGATTTTTATTTTTTGTTGCTTTGCTATTTTGCTTGTTTGTGTGTTTCTGTATGGAAATAGTTATTTTTTTAGATATCTCAAGTGGACTTGCGTTGTTTGAGCATTGCTCTATAAACATGCTGTCCCAATTTCATTTCATATGAAAAGTATGTTATACAACTTTTTCTCCGATATAATAAAGTGGGGAGGGGGTAGAATACAACTCTAAATTTAGTGATGATAGACTTCACTATTACTTTAGTTTGTATTTTTATTTTTTTGCTTACTGTTAAATTTTTATACTATTGTCTGTTGCATTTTTGTTGTTGGCCACTTCTTCATATAATACTCCTCTCTCCTTGGATTTATTTGCTCCACCACATATCCTCCAACTGTACTTTGCTGTATATTATGTGTTTTCTCTGGTACATAGTCTACTAACAATTTCCTATTACTTCACTAGGATTAGCAATATTTAGAATGTTTATTACTCCTTTCCTTTAAAAATGGCAGAGTCAAGAAATGCTGAGAAGTGTAACATGGCTCAAATGTTCTGAGCTATTTAGAATGAAGCACTTTACAAATTCGTTGATGCCTGTTCTACACAGTATAAGGTTATTTACAAGAATGGTCAAAATAGTACGGTATTTATATATTTACATAGTTAAATACTATTGTCTTTGAGAAGTATTTATGAGATAAAGAATTTATTTTAATGAAAAATGACAAGTCTTGAAGGAGTTAGATTTTTAACTTGATAAAAAAAATACTATATAGTGCAAATTTATGGAGGATGCAGAAAAGAACCGCTGATAGTCTATAAAATGGGCTTATTTAAACTATAAGAAAAGGAAATATAATTCATACAAATTATCTCATTAAAAAATGTTACATATCTTTATCAAAGATGTTCTGCATGTAATTCACAACTTCCTCAGCAATCCTAAAACAATTTAATGGCAATATCACTAAAATTAAACTAAATAGATAAGTTAATCATAAAACGAAGTAAACATCATTTGTGACTTAGGACAACTGAAAAGCTCTGGAGGTGAGTCAGCTGAGTGCCCTGCTGCATATAACTTTGTCTTGAGGGAAAATGATACGACTCAATTAGAAAAGAATTATCTTGTGCATGTACTCCTCAGGAGTGATTTTACATTCAGCTTCTGCTGGTCTATTGCTTCTCCCACTCTCTAATCAAGGAAGCATAAATCAAAATAAGTGCTACAATCTAGTCTTAATTGTCCTATGTGGTTGTAACCCTGCTAAGGAAGGACAAAAACAAAACTCAAAAACAAGATATCTATACCTGCTGAAATGTGATTGTTCAAACTTCATATATGTATCACTATTCTACCAGTAACAGCCTCCAAAAGAATAGGCTTTAATCAAATGAGGGAGGATAATTATTCATCTGATGTGTGTTAAAAAAATCTGACAGAGACAATACCATGTTTCTTCTTTGCTTAACATGAATACTTAATTAATTAATATACTAATTAATTTTATATTTGAATGTTAAAGCAACCTTGAATTCCTGAGATAAACCTCATTCGGTTATTTTTAAAAAATATATATGGCTAGATTACACTCATCCAGAGGCTAAAATTAAAAATTGACATGATGTGGAGTATATACTTTCACTACAATTCTTAAAAGAGTGTCATACTTATTTGTCAAATGTGTAAGTAAATTTTGGATTAGTTTAAGTCTTAAAAAACACATACACATTGTAGCTATACAGAGTTAGGTTCCCCTTTGCTCTAGTGCTAGTTTATTTATACATATAATTCTTACATCTCTACTGAATATATTGAAGGAACAATATCTCTCCAATGATTGATTGGACATCACAGGTCTTCAAGCCCTGTGTTAACTACAGTAATGATTCTGCCTTCAGGTGCCCATAGTTCCCCTCCAGCATCATGAAGTTTCATTCTATGTATCAGTAGATCTGTATACAGCAGGAGACTCTAAAAGCCTCTAAGCAGATTTCTGGATGTCTCTGTTTAGTCTTCCTAACCATTACTCTAGTATGCAAATTTCAATTTCCTCTTCTATCCAAATGCCTAACTTTGTTGTTCTTACTCAGTCTAAGAGGCTTGCTTTTCAGTTTCACTCATTTATTCTTCTTCACAGGCTCCGATTC
Organism: Urocitellus parryii; assembly: GCF_045843805.1. Classification (NCBI taxonomy): domain Eukaryota; kingdom Metazoa; phylum Chordata; class Mammalia; order Rodentia; family Sciuridae; genus Urocitellus; species Urocitellus parryii. The sequence goes on from NC_135532.1 coordinate 50,558,577, forward strand.
CTGTACAACGCGTATTAACAGTTGTCTTACATATTTTGCCTATTTATCTAGTTGTAGGTAGAAAGTGATTGACAGCTTTGGTTCAATTTGTCCAGAAACATAAATCTTTCCTTTTAACAATGTATGGGCTTTGAAAAATCCATGACAAAGAGGCAGAAAGGCAAATCTTCAGAAAGGACAGAAAAAACAAATAACAGCCATGATTGCCTTGATTTGACAACACAACACAAAATTATAACACTTAGAAGATATGTTTATCAACTCTAATCATATGTGAAATCATTCTACAAAAATTATTGATGATATAAAAAGATGGGATAATAGAAAAAAACTTTAGATAATTACAGCAACGATAAGATAGGAAGTGTAAGTTTAACTCTAGTATAATAAATAATACTGAGCTAAATTGATGGACATTGATAACAAAAAAAAAATCACCTGAGTACATTTTTGTTCATTCCTTGAAAACTTACATTTTATAGCAAATACAAGGGTTTTATCCCCGTTTAGGTTTTATATTAATTGAATTAGGTTTGCAAAAAGTTAGACATCTTTAAATAAATATGTCACAAATGGGATATTTAAAAACTTATATTTAAAGTTTTCATTAAGTAAATAGTAAAGCTACAAAAATTTTAATAGTTCTATATAAAATTAAAGAACTGAGTAAGTTAACTGAAAATTGTGTAAAAGTTGAAATTTGAACTTTAAAATAATTGCTTTTGGGAATATCTGAAATTCTGGAAAGAGTGCTTTGAATTCTTAATATAAATTTGAAATACTTGCATTCTATTATGAATGGAATGCAATTAAGAAGGTCTGTGCTTCTGCAGAACTCATATTTGACTCTATTCATGTTAATTATAAGTAGATACATTATATTTGATAAGTTTGTCTTCCATAAATATTTGCAAAATAATGTTGCAATGAATGGAAGCAAAAAAAGGATGCTCATGAAAATAGTTAATTTTAAAAAATTCAAACATTTGAATACAAATCAAATCATAAGTAGGCCTCTTTTCTCAGAGCACTCAGCATCTGTGTAGACAGACCTTTCTTAAGTAAAGACATATTGGTTTTAAAAAGTATGAACAGGTGTCAAATACTTCAATTATTTTAAAGAAAATCAAAAAGAAAGCATTAGAAAAACTTGGGGGGAAAGTTATTATTCAGAAGAATATATTATTAAGAAAAATATCAAAGATACAGAATTAGCAACAGATACCACTAAGAACAATAGACTATGAAAATATACTGAGCATATTTAACTGATCATGTCTTGATTATGTGTGATTTATTGAGTTTCAACTTATATATAGTACAATATTTAAATAATACATTTAGATTTTGATGACTTTCAAGGCTGTATATACCAATGTAATCACCAGCTAAATTAAAACACATTATATTTAGCATCTAATAGAATTGGTTTCTTTCTTCATTCAATAGTAAGATCAGTGATATTAAATTTTTAAAAAACACTATTATTAAAAAGATATTTTATAGAAGCCTATAGAAGCCAATTCAAATAACTATCTTAAAATAAAAATTAAAAATATCTTAAAATAAAAAACAAAAAATATCTTAAAATAAAAAATAAAAATATCTTAAATAAAAAATAAAAAATAATCAAAATTTATAAAACACACACAGTCATGCACATGCACACAGGGGCGTGTGCACACACAATTCAAAAAGTCACAAAGACAGAAAGAGAAGAAAAAACAATCAAAGCCAAATTTTCTTTGAAGATGTAAAACAATTAACAAAACACAAGAATCAGGAGTCTCTGTGCTTATATCAGACAAGATACTTTAACTCCAGAATTTTCACAAGGGACAAAGAAGGTGATTGTAAAATGAAAAAAGTGCCAATTCAATAGAGGAAATAAAACTTATAAATCTATAAATTTATATAGCCATCATAAGAATATCAAAATTTGTAAAGCAAATATTGTCAGACTGAAGGGAGAAACAGAATGTACCAATAATAGTAAGAAACTTCAATACCCCACTTTCACTGAAAAAAATTTGAGAAAAAAAATCAATAAAGAAGTAGAACATTTAAACAAGACTACAGATCTAATGGATCTGGCAAATATATACTGGGCATTCCATGTACAAAGCACATTCAGGGCATTCTATGTCCTCCATATACAGCAGCAGAACATACAGTTTTTTTAAGCACATCTGAACGATCTTTGAAACAGAAATCATGGTAAGTCATCAAACATGTTTTAACAAGACCGAAATGATACCAAATATTTTTACCAATGACAATGATTACAACAGAATGAAACTAGAAACCAGATATAGAAAGAAACTCACAAATATGTACAAATAGAGTAACACAATCCTTGAATAATCAATGAGGCAAAAGAAAAATTGAAATATCAATTACAAAACATGTTAGGACAAAGAAAATGGAAAGCACAACATACAAAGATATATGAGACATATTCAAAATAAGTTCTAACAGGGAAGTTTGTAGTGATAAATGCCTACATTAAAAAAGGGAAGAAAGCTTTTAAATAAAGTTACATCTCAGGTATCCAGAAAAAAAGAAGGAAATCATCTCAAAGTCTATATAAGGAATGAAATTAAAAGAATCGCAGCAGAAGTAAAATGGAGGATAGAAAGATAATAGAAAAAATCAACTAAATTAAGAAATTTCTTTGAAACAATAAACAGCAAACATTTCACTCAACCAAGAAAAATATAAAAGAAAGATAATTCAAATAAATAAAATCACAAATGAAAAAATAAGAGGTAACATGACTATTAATGACAGAAATTAAAAGGGTCACTATTATCATCATGATGATTATATATTTATATTATGATTATGATAAATAATTGTATTCCAAAATGATAACCTAGAAAAAATAGATATATTGCTAGAATCACTACTAAATTGTGAAGAAATTAAAAAATCAGAACAAATGTTAGATAAGGAGATTGAATGAGTAAAGAAAACCTACAAAAATGAAAAGGCTAGAACATATGTCTTCCCTGATAAATTCTTTTTTTTATTAGTCATATTTTCATAAGACTAGGGTCCATTTGACATAGTCATAAATACATATAAAATATTTTGCTACATTTCAAAGGTCTCCTCCTTTTCCTCCCCACTAATTAACCCAGAATCCTTTTCTTTACTTTCCTATTCTTTTTTCCGTTGATTTATTATTTTTAATAATGTTCTATTGAAACATAAAACTTGAATTCACTATGACATATTCATTCATGCACAGAGCATAATTTAGTCAATTTCATTCCATAGTTTCTTCCCTTTTTCTGAATTTGTCTTTCAAGGAACACCATTAATTCTCAAAATCTTATAGAATGCTTTTAAATCTCTCAAAAATGAAACTCTGGAACTCTAGTAAGCCAAGTGAGTCCAATTTCAAATGTATATTATTTAAATGGAGAAATACTAAGCTCATAAATTACATTAATATTTTAATTTATTTTTAAATTATGCATTTTTGAACTATGTATTGTAACTTCAAATACATAGTTGCATATAAATATTTCTGAAATAAAAATAAGTGAGACAAGCCCCACAAATTTGCTCTTTTCCTAGGTATTATAATTTTATCTATAATGTTGTGCCATTGGTGGCTGCCAATAATGAGCACTAAGTAAATAACATCTTCTTGAATGTGATAGTAATTCTTAGTACTCAGATACATGGTACTCTAAAAAATCATACAGTACTGAATTGTTCAAAAATAATTTTAATAGGCCTGTCAGAGACTTTTACTATAAGTAGGTCATAAAGATCTTATTTTTATAATTCATTTAACTATTCCTTAACAATTTAGTTAACTGGATTACAAATTCCTTTCTACTGTGAATTAACTGTACTAACAGGGACATTATATTACTCTCTAAGCCTCCACACTGGGCTTAATACAGGTAGAATTCGGCTCTAAAATAACTGTTAGAGCTAGCGTTATTTGGGAGATCCAACAAACAAAATTTCTGATTTTGAAAAGTAGATAATTAAAATATAGAAAAGATATTATTTCTATCCATTATCTCTGAGAAATGAGAGTTCATGATTCCAGCCTGCTGTTGATCCATGATGTGGCCCACATCTGATGTAAGTGAGTCAGTCCCACATAGTTTCTAAAAGCAGAAAATGATACTTCTGATTAATATAATTAAAAATATATGAATATACTGTCATTTTCTAGACCAGAAGGCAGACAGACGATTTGGCAAGGTTTTCTTATAGGAAAATTACTGTTAGCGATGCATTGTCTCTATTTTGTATGTGTGTGAAGTTTGTGAATAATTTGTATTTGTTTAAAGAAAGTTTCAAGATCTACACAAATGAAGAATTATTTGCTATTGATTTTATCTGCTTTAATTAGTGGCAGCATATGCTGACAAATGATTTTCATCTCTCATTGCATTAGTATTATGAATATAAAATGAAAGAATTAAAGAAAATTTCTTACCCAATCTTTGTATCTGATATTCATTTGAAAAAAACAAACAAAAAAGATTTAGTAATTAATGGCAAAACAATTGCTGAAATTGTAAATAGGATATTTTTTCTGTTATTAATTGAGAAAAAGGCTTAAATGATAAATTTGTAATGCATGCAAATGTTTCAAAAGATAGTATACTAAATAACATTTTTCATCAACATAATAGTAAGATTGTTTTTTTCATATAGTGTACTTTTATTTTTATTTATCTTGGATATATTCACATCACATTGGGGGAAAATGTGTTTATAATTCAGGAATCTTCCTGTGCTGTGACAAGCAAAATGAAAGGGAAGGACTTGCTTTTAACAATTCAGTTGGTAACTCGCTCTGGTCTTCATTTGTCCTTGGTCAAGACCAGAATACTAAAGACATGAAAGATGAGTCCTTTTGTAGTTCAGTGTTTCTGAAAGCTTCTTTAAGAAATTCTTTCATTGTAATCACTATTTCTTCAGTGTAAGATTTCCTTTTCTTTTGTATTTTTTGTATCCAATATATATTATTAGCATTTCATTCTTAAAAGATATTGGAGTCAATATTTATTATTTCCCCCTTTGAATTGGGGAAACATCTTTCTTGTTATAGGTAAGAAACCTGAAACATAGGAACTAAAAAGTAGCAAACATTTATATTTGTCATTTAAGTTCAATACTTTCCCCATTTTGTAACAAAATATCCTTCATATTTTGTTTGGAATGCTACATTTTTTAGACCATAAATCCCTGATCTTGAAGAGCCTATTGTAAATATAGTTTTCAACATATTAAATAGTCAATAATGAGTATTGGCACCTACTGCTTACCTGTTCTGAGAATGCTAGGTAAGGCTAGAACACATATAATTTAATAATAATGAAATGACCAATTGCTAACTCAACATTATGCTTTTCTGAGAATATTTCACACTGGCCTGAGGGAATTGCTATCCATTGTCTAGTAAGTAAGAGAACAGTCAGCAATTCTAACCCAGGGGAACTTGGCTTTATAATTGAGCGACCTGAGTATATTCTTCTTATCCAATGTTGTTTAAAAGAAGATGATTCAATTCTGAAAATTATGTGTAAAATCAGTATCGGAAGTTTCCTGCAATCTCTCTTATTCCACTAAGGTCCCTTTTCTCACATGACAACTTTTATAAAAATTGTCTTTATTTTAAGCAAAAAGATTAATTATATTACTGCTGTTATAATGTAGGTATACATTAATGTCATATTAGCATTGTGACTGAAAAACATACAATGTATCCAGCCATCACTAGAATTAGGGCCCTGTTTCCTGGCTCAATGTCACAGCACAAGATAATCTGAAACAAATTGTCTGGCCTATTATTTTTCATTTCTTATTAGAAATTCTCCACTTTATCCAATATAACAAAATATACTTCCCATTATTATGTTTGAGTATACTCATAATTTGAAAATTTAATGACAAGCATGGTAGTTCATGGTACTTCAGGGTTAAAAACTTGGCAAGGGGTTTGTTTGTGTTTACCATATTTCTTGGGAGATTTTCCTGTCCATTTAGCAATCTTTTCCAAGGAGGGTATATTCCTGGAAATCTCAGCAGGATACAATATTGTTTATAATTATATCAAAATTACTACTCTGGGTCATAGGATATATATATATATATATAAATATATATATATATTTTTATATATATATATATATATATATATATATATATATATATATATATTTATATATTTTTTCAAGAGGGAGCGGAAACAGGAGTCTTTTAAATTGGGTAGGAAACCCTGCACCAATTTTCCCTAAGGCCAAAAGGAGGAAACCTGAATTAATACACTTTATCAAATGCCTTCAAAGTAAATGCAAGATTCTACCTATGCTTCCTTTTCTGGGTTCTGCATTCCCTGATAGTTGACCTCTGATTACTAACTTTGAAAATTTTAATAAGTATTTAACAAAGTATTCTAGCAATTCACATGTTTTCAAAGGATGTTGATCAGAGCAACTAATCAGACTTATAAAAAAATGCAGCCTCCTACTAATTCTTCATATCTATATTTAAATGTCACATCATTCATAACACATCTATTTCTTTCAATCATCTTTAAATTTGTTATTGAATTTAGTGCTATTAAGCACAGTACTGCTTTATAGCATTTTGGCCCAAAATTTATGAACTTTAATGTTACTATGTTTGGAACTAGAATTTATAAGGAAATAAATAAGATTGAATAAGGTCACAGTAGGAGCCTTATGTGACCTATTATAGGATTAGTGTCTCTTATGGAGTAAAGGCTTGTGCCCCAACCCCCAAATCACATGTTGAAATCTTAATGCTCCATGGAATAGTATTTGTAGGTGAGGTCCTTGGGAGGTAATTAGAGTTGATGAATTATATCAGTATCCTACAAAAGAATACCTAGAGGATATTCTACTCCCTTTTCCATCATGTGAGGATACATCCAGAGATTAGCATTCTGCAACCTGAAAGTATTCCTCATGAGAACCTGAAAGTATTGGCACCATGACCTTGAATATCCAATCTCCAGAACTATGAGAAATATATCTGTTGGTTATAAACTACCTGGCCTATAGCACCTTATTCTAATTTCCAGAATTGATAGCCATTGTCTATATAAGAAGATAGATTGGAATGCTGTTTGTATTTCTCTCTCTACCCTGTGAAGTCAGAGAGAGAGAAGACAACCTTCTGTGAGCTCAGGAAAAAAAAAACAACTCTCACCAGAAACTTAATCAGCTGATGCCTCAATCTTGGACTTCCCAGACTCCAGAACTGTAAGCAATTTTTTTTTCTTATTTAAGCCATTCATTCTAGGGAATTTTATTATAACAGCCTAAGCAGACTAATACAGTCTTTAGCATTGAGAAGTTGAATGTTGCTGTAACAAATAATTAAATATGTGGAAACCACTTTAAAATTTGGCCATAGGTAGACATGGGAATAGTTTTGAGGCACATACTAGAAATATGGATGCTAAAATCAGTTCAAATGGAAATGAGGAACATGTTATTGGAAACTGGAAGAAATGCAATTTTTGTTATGAAATAGCAAAGAACTTGTTGAATAGGAGTTTAGTGCATGGCAGAAATTCTGAGCCACATAACTGAATATTAGCTGAGGAAATTACTAAGCAATTATTTGAAGGAAGAGCTAAATTCCTCTTTACTACTTTTTTTAAGAAGTGAAAGGAGAGAGATAAATTTAAAAAGGGTTGTTAAAAAATAATAACTAAAATGTAAATATTGCAAAAACTAATAAATTTAGTTTATCTATTTCTGAAGAGAAGTCTGCGAATATAGCTAAATAAGCATATTGTAAGGAGAACAAGAATGCAACTCACTGACTCAATCAGTCCAGTCTGCAGAATCCAGGAATGAAGATGAGGTGATAAGAGCACAAAAACTACTAATATGAAGTAAAGGGGGAGAGACAGCCTAAGAGAGAATGAAGAAAGGATGTGGGGCTCTTATTTTGTACAGAACTGATCCATAGAACTTTTCAGTTCTGAAATTGAGTTTTTTTTCCAGGAAAGGCAGGAATGACCTGGCAAGTGACTTGGAAATCAGGGTGCCTGCATGATTTCATAAGAAATCAACTTCTACAAGTTAATGTTAATAAACAACAACAACAAAAACAAATAAAACACACAGACTCACACACACACACACACACACAAAACCCTACACTTTTATGTCCCAAAGAATGAAAAATATTTTTTACATTAAATTTAATATTTATGATTGACTTAATTTGAAATGAATATTACTTTCTATATCTTTCCTGCCTTTAATAATTGCTAAAGAAATAGAGAAAGAAAAAGAACTAATTTGTGTTACACATAGCTATATTTGGTAGAAAGGGAAAGTGGACTATATATACTGATCTTATTTTTATAAAATAAACAAGAAAAGACTTTAAAAAACTACACTTTATTTAACAATAAAATGTATATTTCTTGTTTATCATGCATCATGCTGTAAAATCAATGGTAGTCAAAATTGCCAAAGGTCCAAAATATTTATAAGGACCATAGCATTGAAAATGGCGGAAATGATTAAAAAATGTGTTTTGAAATTGATATAATACAGATATTCTTTTGTCAAATTTTCCAGCTCATTTTCAGGTAAAGCCAATTAAATATAATTCATTTAAAATATTCCCAGATATAACCAAGTTTCATAAAAGATCTAAAACTTAAAATCCTTTTTAAATATTATGTATGTTGTAAGGACAATAGAAAAATAAAAAACAAAAAAAACTTCAAGGAAATTATAGTGACAATCTTATGTCCCTGTGATGTACATAAGCACTCAAGTGAATCTTTTTTTTGGAACATGCATTTTGTGTTGCCTTTTGAAAAGCATCTCCATAATGTGCTTTTATAAATTTTCTTCTATGTTATCTTTGGGTGTTTTGTAGTTTTGTGTTTTATATTTAGGTCTCTTATCTATTTTAAGTTAATTTTGTGAAGGATGTTATTTCTGTACAGTAATTAATTTCATGTGTTAACTTGACTGGGTTATAGAATATTTACAAAGCTAGTAAAGCATTATTATAGGTTGTAGGATTTGAATTGGTAGATCAGGTAAACACATCCCCTAAACAGGTGTGCAACATCCAATCCATTGAGGACCTAATCAGAATGGATGAAGAAAAGCAAATTTGTTCTATTCTTGAGCTGCAGTATACCTCCTCTGTTGCCCTCAGAAATTCTTTCCGTCCTCCTACTCTGCTTTTAAATTAGAACTACAAGGCTGCCTGCCCAGTTTCACAGGCCTTTTGATTTAGACTAGAACTGTATCAGCTTTCCTGGTGATGCTTCTTAGGTACGGCAAATGATAGACTTCTCAGCCTCCCTGAAAACATCACAGAATTCCTGATGATAAATTTTTTCCCACCTATGTATGTAGAAAAATATATTTCTACATGTCTATTTTTATATGTATTGGTATATCTTATTGTTCTCTTTCTTTAGAAAAATCTGACTCTGGATTTTTTTAAATCATTTTTATGAGATACCTAGTTGTTCCCACACCATTTGCTGAAAAGATTTTTTTTTTTTCCTCTACGCCATCAGTCTTACTTTTTTTTTTTTTACTGAAAGATCAGTTGACTATTTTTAGTTCTTCATTTTGTTCCACTGATCTATTTATCTCTTCTCTACCAATGTCAAACTGTTTTGATTACTATAGTTTATGGTGAGTCTTAAAATCAAGTAGTATCAGTCCTCCTGTTTTGCTATTATCCTTCAGTAGTGAGTTAGCCATTATGGATATTTTACTTTCATGCAAACTTTAGAATCAATTTATGGTAATCCACAAATAATTTCTTGAGAATATGATAACAGTGCTTGTAACTTAAACCAAATTAGGAAACTCTGACATCTTGACAATATTGAGTCTTCCAATCTATTTTTCCTTTAATTAGTTCTACTTTGATGTCTTTCATCAGGGTTTTGCAGTGTAACTCATAAGATCATGCAGATATATTTAGCACTATATCTATTTATCTATTGATCTATCTATCTATCTATCATCTATTTATCTATATTTTGGTACCAGAGCTGCTTAAACACAGAGAAACATCTCTAGTCCTTTATTTATTTATTTGCCTGTTTATTTATTTTGCTTTTTTTTTTTTTGAAACCTTCCTGAAGTTGGCCTCCAACTCAAGATTCTCCTGCCTCTGCCTTCCAAACTGCTGGGATTACAGGCATGAACCACAATGCCCAGAATAGATCATACATATATCTTACAGAATTATATCTAAGAATTTCATGAGGGATAATTTAATGATAAAGTGTTATTTATTTTATATTCCATTCAGGCATTACTGGTTTATATTGAAGTTATTTGCCTTTGTATATCAGTCTCATATCTGGCAATATCGCTATACTCACTTATTAGTTCCTGGAGTTCAGAAATATTTTGTGTAATAAGATTGAAGTGATATTGAAAAGTCCAGTATTTTAATATAAAGTTAAATGCTAGCTTCGATTAATTATTTTGTTTTTTTTCTGTCTATAATTCAGAGTAAATTTATTTTTAAACAGTTCTTAAATTGGTTTACTAATTTAAATTTAAGGGTAAGCTAAAAATATTCAAGAATTGAACCACAGGGTGACTCCAAATTAAAGGAACAAATTTAAGAAAAGAAAAAAAAAAACATTCTATTGGTCTGAAAGTGTAGTGCATTTGTAGTGAATAATTTTTTTTAATTAAAAGAAATTCTTATAGTTTCACCATAATGAAATCTTGGATAAAGACACCTTCATTGTGTGAGTATCCTCTAAAGCATCATTGTAAAATCAGATAAAATTTACAACAGTTAAGAGCTTACCTATTTAATAAAATTCTCTGGGTTCATTTCTATATCACAGCCCTTACTAGATTGTTACCTTGCAGTGTTTAAACTCTGTTCCTGTATTCTCATCTGCAAAATGAGAAAACTAAATCTACTTCATAAGGCTGTGGTGAGGAATAGATGAAATTAAGGTGGCAAGTATTTATAATAGTTTCTTGCTCTTTTACTACTTATTAGTACTTTTCTCAGGGGACTCACTAGCCCCCTGTTAATAAGTTCAAATTGTTCCTTCCTGTCATGTTAAGTATGATGTCTATTTCTTAGCATTTTTATGAATAGTGGCAAAGATAAATTTCACCAATTCTATATTTTTACTCTTGGATGCCAAAAATTCATTCTTTAAATATCAGGTAAAGTGTTTTATTTTTTAAATATAAAGCAATTCAAAGTTTAGAAAAAAAATAGAATCATATAATTATCTCAGGAAAATTAAGGACTTCTGATGATTATTAACAAAAAAAACATTTATTTTATAATGCCTAAAAAAAATTGTTACCATTTAAACATCACATCCTTAGAGAATTCTTTTTAAACCACTGTAAAAGCTAATGTCAGCACCAACATTTAAGCACCTTTTTCAAAATGCACACAAACACACACATACTCACACATAGGCTCCCTACTACAACATAATTTATGTCCATCATACTGACCTTCTATAGAGCATTTCTGTTTATTATTTTGTAATTAGTTCACATGTTTAATTGTTTATTATTCCCATAGCAATTTAGAAAATAAACTACATGAAATTAGGAATTCTGACTCTTTTATCTACCAATCTATTATCTAATACTAAGTCTATGTACATGGTATATATTAATATTCATTAAAGTAAAGATATAATAAAAAACAGTTGTTTATTTGTTGCCTAAAAATTTGGTCTCAGAAAACCATAAAATAGCATAATTGTTGTTTTCAATGAAATGGTCATAAACTCATAAACTTGGATTATTATTTTGCTTGATGTATCTAATAGTGGATAGATTTTTTTTTATTTTTCTCTGGTTGAGGATAAGAGTTATAAAGATGAATATTGGCTGGATTGTACAATATAAAATTTATTTCTAACAAACTTACATTTCCTTCTTATTTCTATGGTCCCCAGGGAGGGTACAAATTGTGATAACTAAGTTTTATTTTCTGTTAAAACTAATTCATATACTCTTATCCACAAAAATCCAAATTTTCATTAGAATCAATCACTGATGTTTTAAAACAGCTCTAAATGTTACCATCCCTTTAATTATGCTTGTAATGGAGCAGTTGTAAGTCCAAATAATATTAAGACTTTGAACAATGCTTAAAATCACAGCCTAATACTTATGTTAATCCACCGAATATGAAATATCTGTTGAGATTCCCTAAACAATCAATTCAGAATAATCTATACTTCTCAATAGAGGTATCAAATCATGCAAAATTAGACAAGTTAAAAGTAATGTGTAAAAGTCATTATTTATTTCCAAGGGAGTGAAGCAGGGATACAATTTGTACATGCCTTCTCCCATCTACCACACGCTACTTTGAAATAATTGTAGGAAACAGTAGATTACTAAGCAATTTATTTCTCAAACTTTAGGAAGTCCTTTGGTTATAGACTGAAAAGTGGGATAGCAGGGTCAAATGTTAGTTCCATTTCCAGTTTTCCAAGGAATCTCCATACCGCTTTCCATATTGGCTGCACCAATTTGCAGTCCCACCAGCAAACTTTCATTTAACAGTATGTGGAGAACTGAGCTTCAAAAATGTATTGAAATTTTTGAAGCTCTTTTATTATTTTTGTCTACCAAATATACTCAATATGAATTACACAAAAAATATTTAATTTATCCTAAATTTAACCTTTTTTATTTGTGAACATTCAAAATATATTCATTCTATTAATGAATATTCTGCAAATTTTGGCATAATCTCTTTAAATGCAACAAACACAACTGATTATTTTTGTATCAACCTCAAATTTTAAGAAAATATATAAAACCTTACATTTATTTCTCACTTAATAGTAAGAAAAATCTTAAATTAACAAATTGCTTATTAATATATACCTTCACTCATTAACAACTTAAGAGTAGTTTTGGTCAAGGTAGATTTAAGACTGATTTTTTTAAGAAAATGTGTAAATCCCAGAAAATATCTAATAATATTTAATACAGAAGAATTTTTATTTGAATGATCATCCTATCTTTATAAAATATTTAAAAACTTCACCTTGTTTTAATTTATATTAAAATATTATTATTACAACTATTATGTTCATGTTAAATAAAACAAATTTAAACACCAAATACTTTTCATTTTAATAGACCCATAAAATCTGTACATGTCTAAGGAAAATAATAAGATATATGTATACAGTGTTCAATAATTAAATTAGCATAACTGACATTTTAATCTCATTAAACATTCATAATGCCTATGTGTTGTGAAAATTTGGATTTCCTAGTTATATTGAAATGCACCATAAATTACTCTAGACTGTAATTAATCTACTTTGTTATTGAACACTAAAACTAATTCACTTATCTAGATATATGTTGGCATAAAAAATTTTTGACATTCCATGTTGGAATATTTATATCAAACCAAATAAAATACTCAGAAGTGACTGAGTGCTAAATACAAATTATGGTATTAAATTCATGTACTATATTTTCTCAATCTTCATATATCTCTACCACTAGATTGTATCTTATAATTTGAATTGGCAGTTGATTTATTATATAATAGTATTTAAATCTAGGAAATTTAATCATTAAGATATTAGGTTAAATAAATATATATGTATATATATATAAATGTATGAATAAATAAAAATAATACACTGTATCATATATCTAATAATATTAGAATTTTAAATAGTTTTCTCTTGATTTGAAAATGAAGTTTCTAAGTGTCTTAGTCCCTTCTAACTATAATGAAACACCATAAGCAGGGTAGTTTATAAAAATAGAACTTTATTTCTCACATTTTGGGGATGGGAAGTCCAAGATGATGGCATCAGCAAATTTGAAGTCTTGTATGAGGTGTTTGCTTCACAGATGGCAGCATTTGTACTGTATCCTTATATGGTGAGTCAAGGGAAATCCCTGGGTTCTCTTTTATAGGGCACTAATGCCATTCACCTGAGTTCTACCATAATGTCTAGAGGGATATAGTCAATACTTCAAATTACCCAGGAGTTGATGGAAACAGATTCAAACCTAGGTTCTGTGTAATCAAAAGTAGGATTTTGTTCATTATATTATATTTACATCCATAGAAAAGACTGCATTAAATAAATAAAATGAATGCATTTCAATAAATATATGAATATGTTAGTATATTAGTTTGTTGATGAAGATAAGCCTGTAGGTTTCTGAAATCAAATACAAGTTTGGAGCTAAGGGGAAAGACAGAAAACAAAAACATATTTTTGGCAGTTAATGTCTTTGGTCTCTTTAAAGCACAATAGTTATCATATTTAAAACCTGCTGCTTATGCCTTTATAGTGGTTAACATTCTCCTCACAAATAGTCAAATAGTCCACATTGTCCTTAGCTGCCTCTGGCACAACTACCTTGCTCCCTGTGATGGATGTCAATAATATTAATAATGCAATCTTAATTCAGCCTTAGAGTTTTGGGTTTCTGAAATATCAATACTATTTAGTTATGTACCTAAACAGTTTAGTTTATTCATCATTTTCCAGCAATAGTTCAGGAACATGGTAGGAATGAGAACATTTTATATCTATACTTTTTCTTGGTCAATATGAAGAGCTCTTATTGATGATTGGCACCACAATTCCAGCACTGGATTGAAGTGGACCACCAGACCCTACAACTGGCCATATGCTCCCCAGAGATATTTTTGTAAGACAAAAATAATTTGCAGGTTTAGTTAGATTTCAGTGATATTAAATGAAAGATGCTTTTTAACCTGAAAGAATGTGTCTAGTCAACAAAATCTCATTGGACTTAGATGTACTCATATGTATGACAGTAAAATCATACTTAATAATAAATATCCTTCAGAATTTTATTTAAAATTAATATGCATTTATTTAAGCATCAAATGTTAGGATGATTTCTTCTGGATGGTATAAGACTCTAACAAATACCAAACAGTCTAATTTTGATTCCTACTCAGTGTATAGGTTGATCCAGAAATGGTAAAGAAAAAATGAAAATAGTTCTAACAAGCAAATATGGAGGAGAAAAGAAGGGATAGAAACGGTGCAATATATGTATATGGAATGGGTCTGTTTCAAGTGAAATATTGCAAATCCTGTACCCCAATCATCAAACAACTTTTAAATGACTTTAATTTTCCTTTATCATTGTAGAAAGGTCCTTATGATTTCTGACTTCCACCTAACAATAAACAATAAACAGAATAAATAAGCTAGATATAATCATAATTTGAGAAGAGAAATTAAATGAACTTAGTAAGGTTTTAAGAAGAAATGCATTTACTTAATATTACCTGTTTCAATCTTCACTCACTTATTAAAGGGTTTTAAGCGAGACCTAAAACAATAAATGTAGTGCTGAATAGGCATCACACTATAAGAAACAAAGTATCTGATCAATAAAACAAAATTATTAGGCATTTTGTTTTCATAATCATAACGAAAATTTCAGGGTGACCCTTCATAGTTTATCATTTACATATTTTGCATATTCCACATTTTCCATAAAATGTATTTCTTCAAAAAACATCTGAAGGAATATCAAACATATTTTTTCCATTACTTAACATTTAACTTCAATACATATCACACATAATGTCACAGATTTTCTGGCATATGGTCTTGATATAATTGAACACATATCAGTCATAATTATGTCATGATAATGTCAGTTTGATTTGAATATTGTCTAACTTTCTAAATCATACTTTTAAAAGTAGACTTCTTAATTGATGATGTATATTTCACAGACATCTTACAATGTTAGTTTGGGAGCTAAAATTCCAGTACATATTGTTCTTTCATCCATTTATCTATTTGGTAAAAAGTCATCACACTAAAAATATGTACTTATGTCCTAATAATGAAGTTTCATAGGTTATAAAGTAACAATCAGAACTCAAATCACTCAACCTAATAGGAAACAACAGGACAACAAATAATTAATTTTGTAGAATATAATAGATGCTATTATAGATATTTGTTCTTAGTGAGAAGGGAATCTAATCAACAAAGAAAGGGATTCTTCCTGCATGATGTGTGAAATGTTTCAAAATAATTCCCAACCTTGTCATGAAAGATTATTTCATATTTTCACAAATACATCAATAGCATCTCAATTATTTTGTCTATTTTTTCTCTTCTTAGTGTAAAAACACCATAAAACATTTTTTTTCTAAAAACCATGCACTGATAAAATTATATGAACAAGTTCTTAACAGAGTTCTGATTGAGAGATGAACTTTTTTAATTTAATACTTTTGCCACTTCAGAAATATTCATGACTGTTCTTTAGACTCTGACTTCTTTTCCATTATGGTTAACTGAAATTATTATTAATTATTATATTTATATGTGTATGCATATTTAACAACCAGAATTTTTTAAGTTAAAAAGCATTCTTGATGTTTTTATGTTTAAAATGCAGATTTTCTTTTTAAATAAAAATAATTTCCATTTCAAAATTTGAATAAAAACATACTTGTATATAATTTCACCAAAATATATATATATATATATATATATTTTTTTTTTTTTTTAAAGAGAGAGTGAGAGAGGAGAGAGAGAGAGGAGAGAGAGAGAGAGAGAGAGAGAATTTTTAATATTTATTCTTTTTAGTTCTCGGCGGACACAACATCTTTGGTTGGTATGTGGTGCTGAGGATCGAACCCGGGCCGCACGCATGCCAGGGGAGCACGCTATCACTTGAGCCACATCCCCAGCCCCTCCAATATATATTTTTAAAAGTTAGTCTCTAAAAACAAACAAACAAAAAACATTCCTTTGACATTTAATTTCATGTAGTATTTTAAATTTATGAACCTAAATCTATTTTTTCTTCTCCTTGGAATGCAAAACAAACACTGTTAGTCAAATTGTCTCAGTAATTTTTCTTATCTCATTCAAATATTATTTATTTGTTATATTTAGCTAGTTAGATGGCTTAATAGTAATTAATTCATTATTACAAAATTATCATACGAGAACAGTGAAAGCAGAATAAAGGCATAAAGGAGGATATAATTAATGTGATAAAGTAGGATACTTAGTCTAGTAATATTATTATGGTGGTTTCTTTCATTGTCATGAAATTAGTCACACATTTATAATTATCTGTGTTTTCAGATTGATAAATCTAATCTATCCATACATTTTAAAGTTTTCTAAATATGCAAGGAGTTGGGATAGGAGAGAAGATGGCAGATTAGAGGAAGAGTGTCCTTTCCAGCAGTTCTTTGATATAGGCCTTAAGAAGCAGGAAAAGTGTTCCTCAGCGAGGTCGATAACTAGGGGAACTCACTAAAATTCAATACTGCACAGTAAAAGAAACCATAGAGACACAGAATGTTGAAAATTTCAAACATAAGGTACAATGTATTAGAGATTCTTCAGTTTGGCTGGCAATCATAGCACTATGGATGCCAACGGAAGGGGAGAACAGGTAAAGAAAAATGCAGTGAAAAAAAATGACTTAGGTAAACTGGAAAGAAAAGGGAGGTTGACCTTAATGGATCCAAGGTTGGAGGGAAAAGTTGCTGAGTGAAAAAACAAACAAAATCAATGAACCCATAAGCAGGTAGTTTCTTTGGGAACCAGGGTCACCAGTGAAGGAACCATGTATTAGCAATGTGCAGCCACAAGCATAGGAAGGACATTGGGAATTCTGAACTGAAGTTGCCAATCTGAATCAGCAAACAGATACTGTGGGCCCCAGAGTGTGCCTGGGCCAGTGTAATTAAAATCAGCACAAAGAGTACTGTGCCTCTGACATCCAGGTTTGGATATCAAGGAGAGAAGACTCCATTTGGAGCTGGCATTCAATGAGAGCTATTGGAATGATACCAATAATATCTATACAGGGGCACTGTCACTCCAGGTCTGGTACTGGGTAGTTCACATCCATAGTGGTGAAAGTGAAACTGTGGAGCTTTAGACTCTGTACCCTAAAAATAAAATTTATAACAGGCCCAGAGAATTCGACATCCAGCAGAGATCAGTATCTCAGCAACAGGAGGTATGGATCAAACCTCAAATACCCACCCAAAGAGTTCTAAAGACCAACTAAAATTAAATCCTAACTACTGGGGCTTACAATTTAGAATCTGCACCCACTCTATCATAGGAATACTCAATTTGCAGGACTTCTCAGTCTATTCCATCCTATACTAGGAGTTCGGAAGCTGAGAAATACTACTTTGACTCCTAGCCACAAGGGCTGGCAGTTTGGTGAAGAATACAAACATATGGGAAATAACAACCTCCAGCCCTTGACCCAAGGCTTAATGAGCCCAAATTTAAGTATGAAAATCCATCCTTGCCAACAGTTAAAAACACCTCAGTGAAAATAAGTTCTTTATTTATCATTAAGAATTTTTATTTTTTCCCTTTGTATTCTCCACCATTTAGTACTTTTCTTTTTATTTTAATTTTGTATTTGTTTCAATTTAATTTTGTTACGTTTAATAATTTTTTACTTCTTTCATTCTATGTGATTGTGTGAGGGAAGTGTGTGTAGGGGTGTTCTTAGTGCACAAATAGGTTCAATCTTTTATTATAATTTTGATTTCACTTTAATTGCTTTCTTCATCATCCATTTATTTTTTAGGCTTGGTATGAGTTAGGTGGGGTAAAATGTTATGTGAATTTAAGTTGTTTTAGTATTTGTTTATTTGCACCTTGGCTTTTGGTCCTCTAATTGCCCCTTCTTCAATCTCCCCCCCCCACTAACAGCCAAGTTTTCCTGTACTATTCATGATTTTAAAAATTACTTTTAGTTACTTTTTACTCCTTCTTCTTATATACCATCTGCTACTCATCTCTTGTCTCTCCTCAGCTAGCTTTTTAAATATCTAAAATTTTCTCTTGCTTTTCTACCCTATTTTCTCTTCACATAAGAAACTGTAATTCCACTATTTGATAGAATTATACGGTTTATGTAGTTTCTACCTCATTCATGTTCTTGTGGCTAACAATGCAGTGGAGGATGTAGTGGACATATTTTCTTTAATCTCTTATGTAGTTTATGATTATTTGATTTTTGATGCTAAAGTTTAATGCTGATATAGGTGATAATTAGTATCATAGATGTCAAAGTAGACACTGGACTCTGTCTAACTTTAGTGCTCTCCCTCCTTCTACTAACTGAAAGAAAAGTGATTAGGACATTTCAAGTTTATACAGTTTATTGCATACAGTAAACTTAGAACTCTGCCAAGTAACCATGATCTCAACCCACACATGATGTAGCCCCACCTGGGTCTCAACAATACTTCAACACATGAAATTGGGGTGACAAAAACCCCAAACCAAGAACAAGTTCCTAATACCAAGTAGAGGGGCCCCTTAGATTGGACATCTATTTATACATGAGAAACAGAGAAGTACTAGAAAAAAATTAAAAGAAAAAAGATTGCTACATTCAAAAGGGCAAAAGAAGATGAGGAAGACACAACAACTGATGTGCAAGTCCTTTACCTCAACAAAAAACAAGGAAACAGGAAACCCCCCATGCCCAAATTCACAACCTCCCAACAAAGGATGCCACAGATGTGGAACTAGAGGAAAGTTCAGAGAAGACTTCAAAATCTTGAGTATTAAAATGTGAAATGAATTTTGTTTAAAACAATCACCAACAGATTGTGTAGAAATTAGACTCTGTAAAAAATAGAAATTCAGGCCTTAAACACAGGGCATATGAACTTGAATACTTAGTATACAATAAAGAAAATCAATAAAGACTGTGATCAGAATATATAAGAACTCAGGACAGCATCCAAAGAATCACTGGAATGGAAGAGAACATGAAGAATAAACTAAAGACATTAAAACTATTTTCAGTGATATAGTAGCAGAGATCTTCTCCATATTAGAAATGAGATAAATATTCATATACAGGAATTGTATGGGACCCCAAATAGACAAGTACAAAAAATAGTCTCTTCATGATCATAATTAAAATTTCAAATACATAAAATAAGGAAATATTAAAGCCTGTAATAGAAAAAAAACATCAGGTAATATTTGGAGGCAAAGTAATAAATCTCACTTTAGACTTCTCAGCTCAGAACTTAAAATGAAGGAGGTCTTTGGATTGAGATTTTCCAAGCTCTAAAAGAAAACCATTTCCAGTCAAGATTTCTATATTCAGCAGAGCTATCTTTCAAACTCTAAATAAAGAACCAAGCTGGGCAAGGTGGTGCATGTCTGTAATCCCATCAGCTCAGAGACTGAGACAGGAGAAAAGCAAATTCAAAGCCAACCTCAGCAATGGCAAGGCTCTAAGCAAATCAGTGAGACTCTGTCTCTAAATAAAATACAAGAATAGGGCTAGTGATGTGGTTCAGTGAGTGGTTGACTGCCCCTGAGTTCAAGCCTTGATCCCAGCCTCCTTACCCCTCAAAAGATCAATAGAGAACCAAAAACATTCCTTCCATAGCAAGGATAAACTAAAAGGACTTATGACCACTGAAAGAGCACTGAGAAGAATACTCAAAGATGAAATAAAAGCTGAGGAACCCAAAAATAAACCCCAAAGCGCTCAAATAAGTAAAAACCGTTAGAAAAACAATCATCTAAATGAAAATCAAGACAGAATTAATACAGCAAACAAACTTAGATGTCAGGAAATAACCAACAACTATTCATAATAACACTGAACCAACAACTATTCATAATAATAAATGACATCAACATTCCAATTAAAAATATACGTGAGCAGAATGTAATAAAATCAAGATTTACCTATATGCTGTTTTCAAGAAGCTCAATTCATAGACAAGCACACTCACAGGCTGAAGGTAAAAAGAATACGGGAAAATTTTGTGCAGATGGATATGAAAAGCAGGAGTAGCTAGCTATTCACAAATTTGACAAAATTTAAGCAAAAAATTAATCAGAAGAGACAAAGAAGGCCACTACATACTAGTAAATGAAACAATCCAACAGGATAATATAATGAAGGTACATATATAAGATTCAAAGGTAAGTGCACCTAATTATATTTGAAACACACATCTTGCCAGCTGCAGGGACACATGCCTGTAATCCCAGAGGCTTGGGAGGCTGAAGCAAGAGGACTGTGAGTTCAAATCTAGCCTCAGCAACTTAGTGAGACCCTAAGCAATTCAGCAAGATCCTGTCTCTAAATTAAATACAGAAAGTGCTAGGAATGTGGTTCAGTGGTTAAGTGTGCCTGGGTTTAATCCCCAATACCAAACAAAACAAACAAAAACAAACAAAGAACTCCACACATTTTGGTATTAAATTCAAGTTAGACACTAATACAATAAGACTTGGTATTTCAGTGAATCCTTCCTTATCACCAATAGATCAACAATACGATAATGATATTTTCATTCTAAATAATAATATACATCAGATGGAACTAGCAGACATCTACAAAGGGGCTAGAAACAAAGAGCAGGAAAACTAATAGAAACAAGATATACAGATGGAGTTTGAACAATACTCTTTTAAATGATGAATGAATTGTAGGAGAAATGAGAGAAGTAATTAAGAAATTCTTAGGGACAAATGAGTTCAGAGGTACAACATCAAAATCTCTGGGACAGAATGAAAGCAACTCTAAGAGGAAAGCTTATTATGTTGAGTGCCCACATTGAGAAAAAAGTAGGGAGAACTCAAATAAATAAACTTATATTCCACTAATGGCCTTAGAAAAAAGAGAACAAACTAATTCCAAAGTTCATAAAACATAGAAAATACAATTAGAGATAAAAATAAATGAAATTGAGAATAAAATTACAATACAAAATCAAGGAAACAGAGTTCTCTCTTTGAAAAGATAAGCAAACCAGCTAGAGTTGTGGCTCAGTGATAGAACACCTGCCTAGCATGTGTGAGACACTGGGTTTGAGTCTCAGCACCGCATATAAATAAATTAATAAAAAATAAAGGGTTAATCAACAACCAAAATAATTAAAAACAAAGATAAGCAAAATTTATAAGCCCTTAGTCAACCTAATGAAAAGAAAGAGATGACCCAAATAAACAAATTTGGAAAATAAAAAGGAGATATCACCAACGAACCTTCTAAATCCAGACAACCATTAGAAATCATTTGAAATATATATAATATAATAAACTGGAAAATCTAGGAGGCATTAACACATTTCTAGTCACTTGTCAATTAGGAAGATAGAGCAAACCTAAACAGACTGATATCAAGTATTGAACTGAAATATATATATAAATCTTTCAGCAAAGAAAAGTCCAGGAACAGATGACTCTTACCTGTGCTCTACTAGACATTTTCAAAGAAATTACCTGTCTTTCTCAAACTATTTCATGAAATTTAAAGGAAGGGAAAACTTCCAAATACATTCTGTTAAGGCAGTATAACCCTGATACCAAAACCAGAAAAAGATACACCAAGGAAAGAAAATTACAGGTCAAAATCTTTGATGAACATAAATGCAAAAAAAAATTAATAAAATATTAGCAAACTGCATTAAAATACACATCAAGAACATAGTACACCATGATAGTGGGCATCATCCTAGGGATGCATGTTTGGTTCAATATAATAAATAAATGCAATTCACCATATAAATAGAGTTAAGGACAAGAAATCCTATGATTATCTCAACTGATGCAGAAAACACCTTTGGTAAAATCCAGCTTTCAGTTACGTTAAAAATGCCAGAGAAACTAAGGATAGAAGGAACTTACCTCAACATTATAAAGGCTAAATGTGACAAATCCAAAGTATTATACTGAACAAAGAAAAACTGAAAGCATTGCCTCTAAAATCAGGAGTAAGAAGGATGCCCACTCTCACCACTTCTATTCAAAATAGACCTTAAAAATATAGCCAGGTATCAGGCAAATAATGGAAATTACAGGTGTACAAATAGGGGGAAAAGAAGTAAAATTATCTCTATTTGCTGATCATATATCTAGAAGACCCCCCAAAAATGAACCAAGACTTCTGGAGATACAAATGAATAAAGCAAAGTAGGAAAATACAAGGTCAACAATTACAAATCAATAACTTTTCTATATTTCAAGAATGATTCTTCTGAGAAAGAAATCACAGAAACTATACCATTCATAATGATCTAACCCAAAACAAACAAACATACAAACAAACAAAAACTTGGGAATTAATTTATCCAGGAAGGTGAAAGATCTCTACAATGAAAATCATAGAACACTGAAGAAAGAATTTGAAGAAGATGCTAGACTATGGAAAGATTGCCCATGTTCCTGTACAGGTAGAATTATTCAGTATTAGATATTATCAAGAATTTTTTGCATTTGCATTAATCAGGGATTTTGACCTCTAATTTTCTTTCCTTGATGTGTTTTTTTCTGATTTTGGTATCAGGGTTATACTGGCTTATTTAAATGTATTTGGAAATGTTCCCTTCCTTTCAATTTGATATTTCAATAGGGGCAATATAGAATATTGCCAAAGTTATCATTCTACCAAAAATATTATACAATTTAAATGCAGTCCCCATCAAAGTACCAATGACATTCTTCACATAACTAGAAAAACAGTCCTAAAATTCATTTGGAAGACTGAGAGGCTCAGAAGAGACAAAACAATCCTAAGCAACAAGAGCAATGTGGGAGGCATCACAATACCTGATCTCAAATTATGCTACAGAGCTATAGCAACAAAAAGAGAATGTTACTGGCATCAAAATAGGCATAAAGATCAGTGGATTAGAATGGAAGACACAGAGAAATAAATACATAGTTACAGTCATCTGATATTTGACAAAGGTGTCAAAAATATATGTTGGACTAAAGAGAGATTATTTTAATTCCCTCAACAAATGGTGCTAAGGAAACTGAAAATCTATATATAGAAGAATAAATCTAGATTCCTATTTCTCACACTGCACGAAGATCAAATAAAATTGAATCAAAGACTCAGGAATTAGACCAGAAACTTTGCAACTGCTAGAAGAAAACAGGTTCAATAGCCATTATTTTGGTATAGGACCAATTTCTTTAGTGAGACCCCAAAAGCTCAAGAAATAAAACCTAGAATCGATAAGTAGAAAGCCATCCAATTAAAAAGTTTCTATGCAGCAAAATAAATAATCAAGAGAATGAAGTGACAGCCTACACAATGAGATCAAATCTTTGGCAGCTACTATTCTGATAGGGGATTAGTATCCAGAATACCTAACGAACTCAAAATTCTTTTTTTATTTTTATTTTTTTAGTTGTAGATGGACTCAACACCTTTATTTGTTTATTTTTATGTGGTGCTGAGGATCGAGGATTGAACCCAGGGCCTCACGTGTTTGAAGCAAGTGCTCTACCACTGAGCCACAACCCCAGCTCCAAGAACTCAAAATTCTTAACATAAAGATAACAATCAGACCAATCAATAAATGGGAAAACAACTAAACAGATATTTCTCAAAAGAAGAAATAATAAAATATGAAAAAAATTTCAATTTCTCTAAAAAACAAGGAAATGCAAATTAAAACTATACAAGATTTCATCTCAACTCAGTCAGAAAGACTGTTATCAATAATACAAATAATAACAAATTCCGGCAATAATGTGGGGAAAAAGGTACACTCATGCATTATGGTGGGACTCCAGTATGGAGACTCCTTAAAAATATTAAAAGTAGAATGAGCTTATGACTCAGCTATCCCACTCCTTGGTATTCATCCTAAAAAACTAAAGTCAGCATATATTATAGTAATACTGGATTAAGAAAATGTTTTATATATATACAAAGGAGTTTTACTCAGCCATAAAGATGAATGAATTTGTGGCATTTTTGGTAAATGGATGAAACTGAAGAACATCATGCTGAGTGAAATTAGCCAGATTCAGCAACTCGAGGGTCAAAAGTTTTCTCCCACATGTGGAAGCTAAAGCAAAATAAGTGAGGAAAGAAGAAGAATAAGATATCATAAAAATAGAGGGAAGATCAGTAGAGAAGAATGAGATCAAGATGAAGGGAATAAGGGTGGGGTGAAAGGAGAAAATAAGGAATGAATTTAATAAAATTACACTATTTGTATGTATAGAAATATACCACAGTTGAGTTTCATCTTTATGTATAAAGTAAACATAAATAAATAAACAAGTGACAGGAAGAACAGTAGAGAAAGGAGAATGTGGGAAGGAGGGAGAGAGGCTAAAGGAGGGGAAAGGGGGACTAAATGGAGTAAATCAAATTCCATGCAAGTATGATTGTTCAAAATGAACACAACAATAAAGTACAGCTACAATTGTCTAATAAAAAATAAGAAGAAAATAGGTGGAGTACCTGGAAACTAAAGGAACCCAATTCTTACCATATTTTATTTTTATTTTTTTTCTCTTAAGTAGCTGCAGCAACCCTTAACTTTATATTTATGTACTTACAATAAATTAATAAATGAGCATATATATACGTGTGTGTGTGTGTGTGTGTGTGTGTGTGTGTGAGGAGGTATAGAAATAGAAGTTTTCTTTGTCTTAATCATTATTACTTTAGAATATTAAGGTTAGAATATTAAAATTCTGTTTAGCCTAGCATGATATGTTGGATAAAGTTTTGATATATATATATATATATATATATATATATATATATATATATATATATATATATACCAATGTAGCTAATTTAATAGTGGTTAATTGCTAAAATAAGGCATATTTGCGCCTGAGTCCCTTAACCTCTTTAATTAGTGATATGCCAGAATTGCAATTTCATTTGAAATTCCACTTACTGAGGAATGTCTTTAACTCCTAATTATTGGCCCAATCAGCTATACATTGCAAGTTCAGAGTTACGTATTAGATATTTTTAAACAAGTTGAGTAGAAATTACCAAATTTAGCTTTAATTTTAATATAAATGTAAGGAATTAAAGTGAAAAATGAAATGTGTTATATATCTAATTCTTAATTGGTACACAGTAGGTTGTAATGTTTGCTAAGCAAATGCATTGTCACTTTAATGTTCTGTTTCATTCCGAAAAGCTTTCCTGATAATACTACCATCAGAGGTTACATCAGAAAATTGCATAACAGAAACTATCTCCTTAAGATTTCAAAATTATGCTTTGCACTAGAGTTCAAGTCATTTTCCAGTAAAATATGATCTTTTTCCTTCTGTAGGATCAGGTTCTTTGTGACATAATATACCCAGATCTAAGCAGCCAAATTAGATTACACCTTTAATATATAGTGGGAGAGAGAATGAGGTAAATGAACACTGTGCAACAAATTCCTATGCAAAGCTGCCCTAGTAGATTAGAGGTATACTTATACATCTAGTCCCCAAGTGCATACATCCTTTCTGGCAGTGATTATTACATTCTTAATGATTCATTCTCTAAGAGATGTGTGTTGATTGAAAAATGTCAAAATGTCCATTAAAATTTGTTTCTTCATTAATTCATGGGGAAAATAAATGCCTGTAGGAATGGTATTTCTTTATAAAGAGTTATATATTTTAATAATATGAGAGGATTTAACAGAAATTCTAAATAGACTTCTTCTCCATATGGTAATAAATGTTCACAGACCACCTACTATGGGTTATGACTATCTTTTAGAACTAGAACTTTGAGTTCATTGTGTTTTCCTCATACCAAATATTAGTATTATCTGTGCAGAGATCTTCTACTAAAATCCCTCCTGGATTAATATTTTCTTATAAAGGCAAAAAGTGTCACACTTAGTTTCTATGGCAGAATCACTTTTAACTAATTATTCACATAGTAATCAATTTTTGCTCTTGTGAGTTCCACAATAAAATTTCTAACTAAATAATTACATATAACATTATTAATATTAAAAGCATTATTAATTACAATGCACATCACAACAGTCCAGCAAAATGAGATGAGATGTGTTCTACTTTTACCCTGGACTGCCAATTGATTGATTGTTTAATTCTTTTAACCAATAATTTGGGAGTAACCAAGAAGTATTTACTGGATTTTTGACATCCATAGCTTTATAATCACAGATTGTGACATTATGAATTGAAAAGTCTTGAAGGAAAGAAAACAGATAACAGTAAATTTCACTATAATTTCTTAATTGTTAAAAAAAGGTTACAAAATTTTGATATTTATTTATGAATCAGGATCTTCTAAACCACAATGGCATTTGGTTGCCTACTGCAATTGAAGCAGTGCTATAGAGAAGTCATTAACCCTGAAATTCACAATACTTGTTGTGGTCTGATTCATGTTTATTGTTCATACTTTCTGAATAAAATAAAAAGAATTGCTGAGCACAGTGGTGCATGCCTGTAATCCCAGCTAATGAAAGGCTGAGGTAAGAGAATTGCAAATTTGAGGCCAGTCTCAATAACTTAGTGAGATCCTGCCTCAAAATAAGAAATAAAAATATTGAGGATGTAGTTCAACCTTAAAATGCCCTTTAGTTCAATCTCCAAAGTAAATGAATGAATAAACCAATATGTGTGTGTGTGGGTGTATGTATCATGAAGATAAACACACACAAACACACACACATATATATAGAAAAATATAAATAAATTAAATTAAAATATTTTAATCTTACAAGGTTATTTTAAAAATTAAGGAATTATATGTGGAGCTTTGTAGGACAGTATGAACTTATATAAGGGATCTGAATTTTGCTATGAAATGTAGTTTAGTTTGACAGCTGTGTGTCTAAATTTGCAAAATTATGAAGGTTCTCATTGCCTTTATATTTCAATCTCACAATTTGAATATCTGAATATGTGTTTATAAATGAGAATACACAGACATAAATGTATGCATGCATTTTAAATGTTTAATATAAGAAATATTGTAAAAAATAAATGATTTGCATAAAATGTGTATCACATAGGATGTCCTAAAAAAAAGAACAAATATGATTTAAAAAATGTAACAAAAACTATTTTTTTTATTTTCACCAAATTTAAACATGTCTAACTGCTACTGTGTGTTACTTATATCTATTTAATAACTCTCTTATTTCATGCTTCACTTCTGTTCTCCAAAGAAATAAATGTAAATGAAATTCAGCTATCATATACATTTGAGAAAAAAAATAAGAAGGGCCACTTTGTTTTCTAGCTCAAGAGTGCTCTATTAGAAATAAATTCTAAGAATAATTTCTGGATTCATACAAAAACAGTAGTATCATTCTTACTTAACAATTTTTCCGTCATGTAAATATTTTAAGTGTGTAAATGGATTTTATGTGATTTTATAACTGTAAATCATTAACAATCACACTAAAAATGTGTAAATGGATTTTTACTCTGCATAATTTCAATCTTGATCTTATGTTAGAAGATGGAAGTGCATCAAATTTATTGTTTGGTTGACCTCTCAAATACCTTTTCAATGATAAAAGAGATAAACTTCTTTACCAAATATCATTTAAGTATGGTGTTCCACATTATTTTGTACAAATTTATGTACACTGTATGTAATTCATTATTATGCAAAATAACCTAAATTTAATATATAAATATCTATTTTTCCTAGCCATAGAGTTAAATCTAATATTTGAGTTACAATATATTTATCTGTTTTGACACTAATACCTAAAATATTGTAGACCATTCAATTAATTTTAATAATATATATGCATCTATATTACACTACTGTTATATATAAAACATAAATACATATTTATTACTTATAAATATGTTATATGATTATTACTAAGAAATATATTTAAAATAATTTCAAAATTATATTCGTTCATTATTACATACTATTCTTTATATATTTCATGTTCTATTTTCTTTTAATGAGAACATGAGAATTTCACAGACATTCTAATGTTGTCACTAAAGTTATCACTATGAGTTTTGTAGCAAAAATTGAGGACAACATAGATGTGATACCCAGACATTGTTTTTAAAAGAGACAACTCATAATACAATTCTCCATCAAATTCTTTTAAAGATTTGTCTTATAGTAGAAATAACTCAACTATATTTTTTAAGCTGTAATAAAAATACATTGAATGTAATTTATAAATGATTGACAGAGCATAGATCTCTGAAAACACTGTCAAAATAATTGTTTTTTTTTTTTTTTGGCGGGGGGGAGAGGTACTGGGGATTGAACTCAGGAGCACTTGACCACTGAACCAATCCCCAGCTTTTTTTTTTTTTTTGGTATTTGTTTAGAGACCGGTCTCACTGAGTTGCTAAGTGCCTCGCTTTTGCTGAGGATTGCTTTGAATTCAAGATTCTCCTGCTTCAACCTGCTGAGCCACTGGGATTACAAGCATGTGCCACTGCACCTTGCTCAACAAAGATTTTTATGAATCTCTTACATTAAAATTTTTTTCTAGATATTTCAAAATTCACCCTTGAAACACATGATGCAATAGAAAACAGTAATAATGCAGTTTTATATTCTCAGTGTAAGTATTGGGATACTATTTCTGAAATAATATACAGATTTATATCTTACCTGTTCTACTCCTTTTGTTTCCATAAGTTCACAGTACAAGAACAAATATGTGTGTATGTATGTGTGTATATATAGATATAGATATAGATATAGATATAGATATAGATATAGATATAGATATCCTATCATCTATTTATATATAACAATCTATATCTCTCTATAATAATCTCTATATATGCTATACAGATATAAGTATACATGGATAAAAAACATTAAATATCACACATATCAACACACAGATATACATTGAGTTGGGGTGTGCAAGAGAGAGAGAAGTTTAGGGTATCACATTGAAAACATATATAAATGTAAGAGACTAAAATCTGCCTCCCCGCCAAAAAAAACTGTATCAGCCAGACCACTAAAAGTTAAGATTCGAGAACCAACAGTTGCAACACATATTAGAGAAATAAACTATCATAAGAATACATGTATTTCCACACAGTTTTCTAAAATTTTATTAGTTCTATTAATATCAAAATGTATATATTACTCACTTGGTATTAACTAAGGGCATTTTATATTTTATATGAAGGTAGAAGGGATTGTACAGATTTGTACACACATTTGTTGCCTTTTTGCAATGTTTTAGTCAGTTTTTCATGCAACCAAAATCTAAACAAGAATAACTTGGAGGAGAGAAAATTTATATGTGACTCATGGATTCAGAGGTCTAAGTCCATAGATAGCTGACTCCATTGTTCTGAGCCTATGGTGAAGCAGAATTCATGGAAAGGCATGGCAAAGGAAGGCAGCTAAGGACATGGAAACCAAGAAGAAGAGAGAAACACTCCCTTCATCAAGGACAAAATATAAACTCATAAGCACACGCCCCCAAACCTACTTCCTCTGGCCATTACCCTACCTGCCTATCATTACTACCCAGTTAATCCATATACATAGATTAATCCACTGATTATATTACATCTCCAAATAACCTGATCAGTTTACCTCTGAATCTTCTTCTATTATCTCACATAAGCTTTTGGGGAGGCACCTCATAACTAAATAATAACAGTCAATAATTACAGTTCATTTACATCCTAAACCTGTCTCCTTTTCTCTGAATCTTTTTACTTGGGTTTACTGTGAACATTTTCTCTACTTTCCAAATGCTTCCTTGCTATGTGTTTTAACAAGGTTGAAGTGTTCTTAAAGATATAAATGAAACAATTCTATTAATGTAATGAAATATGAATTTCTAAAAAAATAATTTTCCAGTGGGGAAAATTAGAGGATATAAACTAAATACATTTTTTTAGGATCCCGAAAACTGAAAATTTATCAGTACAGTTTTGAATATTATTAACATAAGATCATCATCATATGAACTTTCTTAATATATGCTGTACCCAATAGGGTATTCACAGCCTGATTTCAATGTCCTCCAGTCATCTTTGTAGAATACATGCATGCTGTCTATTAATATCATAGATTGAACCTGTGAAATACCATTATACTTTTACTTAAACTGGACTAAAATTTACTTAAAAGACCAATTGCAAAAATAGGTATAAATTATTGTTCACTAGAAATGTTAATATCCTTATAATAATTATTTCATTTATTCAGGTTTAATTAAATTTTATCAAGAGTGATATTCACTGATAATTTAATTCAGTGATGAGATTAATAAAATATTTTCTGTTGAACTTATAAGATTTTATCAAGAAAACATTAATATTATAAAATATAAAACTGATTTACATATTCTCTGAAACAATATGACATTATGATAAGAAATGTTTTTCTACAGAAAGAAGTGAGAAATATTGCTACGAATGCATAATCATAAACATACAAAGTCTGAGATGCTCTTAGTTAAAATTAAATAAACAACAATCAACTTTCCTATTGTATGCATTGTATCTGAATGAGTATAGCAGAAGATTAATTACTTCCTATGCCAAATACATATTTTTTTTTAATTTATTTTTTTTTATTGGTCGTTCATAACATTACATAGTTCTTAATACATCATATTACACGGTTTGATTCAAGTGGATTATGAACTCCCCCTTTTACCCCGTATACAAATTGCTGTATCACATCAGTTACCCTTCCATTGATTGACATATTGCCTTTCTAGTGTCTGATGTATTCTGCTGTCTGTCCTATTCTCTACTATCCCCCCTCCCCTCCCCTTCCCTCCCCTCCCCCCCTGCCCTTTTCTCTCTCTACCCCTTTTACTGTAAATCATTTCTTCCATTTGTATTATCTTGTCTTACCCCTCCATTCCTCTTATATGACATTTTGTATAACCCTGAGGATCGCCTTCCATTTCCATGCACTTTCCCTTCTCACTCCCTTTCCCTCCCACCTCTCATCCCTGTTTAATGTAAATATTCTTCTCAAGCTCTTCGTCCCTACCCTGTCCTTGTTAACTCCCCTTATATCAAAGGAGTCATTTGGTATTTGTTTTTTAAAGATTGACTAGCTTCACTTAGCATAATCTGCTCTAATGCCATCCATTTCCCTCCAAATTCTATGATTTTGTCATTTTTTAATGCAGAATAATACTCCATTGTATATAAATGCCACATTTTTCTTATCCATTCATCTATTGAAGGGCATCTAGGCTGGTTCCACAGTCTTGCTATCGTGAATTGAGCTGCTATGAACATCGATGTAGCAGTGTCCCTGTAGCATGCTCTTGTTAGGGCTTTAGGGAATAGACCGAGAAGGGGAATAGCTGGGTCAAATGGTGGTTCCATTCCCAGCTTTCCGAGAAATCTCCATACTGCTTTCCAAATTGGCTGCACCAATTTGCAGTCCCACCAGCAATGAACAAGAGTGCCCTTTTCCCCGCATCCTCTCCAGCACTTATTGTTGTTTGACTTCCTAATGGCTGCCAGACTTACTGGAGTGAGATGGTATCTTAGGGTAGTTTTGATTTGCATTTCTCTGACTGCTAGCGATGGTGAGCATTTTTTCATGTACTTGTTGATTGATTGTATGTCCTCCTCTGAGAAGTGTCTGTTCAGGTCCTTGGCCCATTTATTGATTGGGTTATTTGTTATCTTATTGTCTAATTTTTTGAGTTCTTTGTATATTCTGGTTATTAGGGCTCTATCTGAAGTGTGTGGAGTAAAGATTTGTTCCCAGGATGTAGGCTCCCTGTTTATCTCTCTTATTGTTTCTTTTGCTGAGAAAAAACTTTTTAGTTTGAGTAAGTCCCATTTGTTGATTCTATTTGTTAACTCTAGCGCTATGGGTGTCCTATTGAGGAATTTGGAGCCCGATCCCACAGCGTGTAGATCATAACCAACTTTTTCTTCTATCAGATGCCGTGTCTCTGATTTAATATCAAGCTCCTTGATCCATTTTGAGTTAACTTTTGTGCACGGCGAGAGATAGGGATTCAGATTCATTTTGGTGCAAATGGATTTCCAGTTTTCCCAGCACCATTTGTTGAAGATGCTATCCTTCCTCCATTGCATGCTTTTAGCCCCTTTATCAAATATAAGATAGTTGTAGTTTTGTGGATTGGTTACTGTGTCCTCTATTCTGTACCATTGGTCCACCCGCCTGTTTTGGTACCAGTACCATGCTGTTTTTGTTACTATTGCTCTGTAGTATAGTTTGAAGTCTGGTATCGCTATACCGCCTGATTCACACTTCCTGCTTAGTATTGTTTTTGCTATTCTGGGTCTTTTATTATTCCATATGAATTTCATGATTCTTTTATCTATTTCTACAAGATATGCTGTTGGGATTTTGATTGGCATTGCATTGAACTTATAGAGAACTTTTGGTAATATCGCCATTTTGATGATGTTAGTTCTGCCTATCCATGAGCAGGGAATATTTTTCCATCTTCTAAGGTCTTCTTCTATGTCTTTCTTTAGGGTTCTGTAATTTTCATTGTATAAATCTTTCACCTCTTTTGTTAGGTTGATTCCCAAGTATTTTATTTTTTGGGGGGATATTGTGAATGGAGTAGTTGTCCTCATTTCCGTTTCAGAGGATTTGTCGCTGATATACAGGAATGCCTTTGATTTATGCGTGTTGATCTTATATCCTGCCACTTTGCTGAATTCATTTATTAGCTCTAATAGCTTCTTTGTAGACCCTTTTGGGTCTGCTAGGTATAGAATCATATCATCTGCAAATAGTGATAATTTAAGTTCTTCTTTTCCTATTTTTATGCCTTTAATTTCTTTTGTCTGTCTAATTGCTCTAGCCAGTGTTTCGAGGACTATGTTGAACAGAAGTGGTGAGAGAGGGCATCCCTGTCTTGTACCAGATCTTAGAGGGAATGCCTTCAATTTTTCTCCATTCAGAATGATGCTGGCCTGTGGCTTATCATAGATTGCTTTTACAATGTTGAGGTATGATCCTGTTATCCCTAATTTTTCTAGCGTTTTGAACATAAAGGGATGCTGTACTTTGTCGAATGCTTTTTCTGCATCTATTGAGATGATCATATGGTTCTTATTTTTAAGTCTGTTGATGTGGTGAATAACATTTATTGATTTCCGTATATTAAACCAGCCTTGCATCCCAGGGATGAATCCTACTTGATCATGATGTATAATTTTTTTGATATGTATTTGAATCCGATTCGCCAGAATTTTATTGAGGATTTTTGCGTCAAGGTTCATTAGAGATATTGGTCTGTAGTTTTCCTTCTTTGACGTGTCTTTGTCTGGTTTCGGAATCAGGGTGATGTTGGCCTCGTAGAATGAATTTGGAAGTTCTCCCTCTTTTTCTATTTCCTGAAATAGCTTGAAAAGTATTGGTGTTAGTTCCTCTTTAAAGGTTTTGTAAAACTCTGCTGTATACCCATCCGGTCCTGGGCTTTTCTTAGTTGGTAGTCTTTTGATGGTTTCTTCTATTTCCTCTATTGTTATTGGTCTGTTTAGGTTGTCTATATCCTCCTGGCTCAACCTGGGCAGATCATAGGACTCAAGGAATTTATCTATGCCTTCAGTATCTTCTATTTTATTGGAGTATAAGGATTCAAAGTAATTTCTGATTATCTTCTGTATTTCTGAAGTGTCTGTTGTGATATTGCCTTTTTCATCCCGTATGCTAGTAATTTGGGTTCTCTCTCTTCTTCTCTTCGTTAGCATGGCTAAGGGTCTGTCAATTTTATTTATTTTTTCAAAGAACCAGCTTTTAGTTTTGTCAATTTTTTCAATTGTTTCTTTTGTTTCAATTTCATTAATTTCAGCTCTGATTTTAATTATTTCTTGCCTTCTACTTCTTTTGCTGTTGTTTTGCTCTTCTTTTTCTAGGATTTTGAGATGAAGTATGAGATCATTTATTTGTTGGTTTTTTCTTTTTTTGAGGAATGAACTCCAAGCAATGAATTTTCCTCTTAGAACTGCTTTCAATGTGTCCCATAGATTCCGATATGTTGTGTCTGTGTTTTCATTTAACTCTAGGAATTTTTTAATTTCCTCCTTGATGTCTTCTAAAACCCATTGATCACTCAGCAACCTATTGTTCATTCTCCAGGTGATGCTTGCTTTTTCCTTTCTTCTTTTATCATTGATTTTCAGTTTCATTCCATTATGATCAGATAAGATGCATGGTATTATCTCTACCCCTTTGTATTGTCTAAGAGTTGCCCTGTGACATAGTATATGGTCTATTTTTGAGAAGGTTCCATGTGCTGCTGAGAAAAAAGTGTAGCTACTTGATGTTGGGTGGTATAGTCTATATATGTCAATTAAGTCTAGGTTGTTAATTGTGTTATTGAGTTCTATAGTTTCCTTATTTAACTTTTGTTTGGAAGATCTGTCCAGTGGTGAGAGAGGTGTGTTGAAGTCTCCCATGATTATTGTATGTTGGTCTATTAGACTCTTGAACTTGAGAAGAGTTTGCTTGATGAACACAGCTGCACCATTATTTGGGGCATATATATTTATGATTGTTATGTCTTGTTGGTGTATGGTTCCCTTGAGCAGTATGAAGTGTCCTTCTATATCCCTTTTGATTAGCTTTGGCTTGAAATCTATTTTATTAGATATGAGTATGGACACTCCTGCTTGTTTCCGCGGTCCATATGAGTGATATGATTTTTCCCAACCTTTCACCTTCAGTCTATGTATATCTTTTCCTATCAAATGCGTCTCCTGTAGACAGCATATTGTTGGGTCTTGTTTTTTGATCCATTCTACTAGCCTGTGTCTCTTAATTGGTGAGTTTAAGCCATTAACATTTAGGGTTATTATTGAGATATGGTTTGTTCTTCTATCCATATTTGTTTATTGATGTTACTAAACCTGATTTGTTATCCTCTTTGACTACTTTCCCCCCTTTACTGTCCTACCTCCCATTGTTGGTTTTCAAAGTTATTTTCCATTTCCTCTTCCTGTGATGTTTTGCCAAGGATTTTTTGAAGAGATGGTTTTCTAGCTGCGAATTCTTTTAACTTTTGTTTATCGTGGAAGGTTTTAATTTCATCTTCTAATCTGAAGCTTAATTTCGCCGGATACACGATTCTTGGTTGGAACCCATTTTCTTTCAGTGTTTGAAATATGTTATTCCAGGATCTTCTAGATTTCAGAGTCTGTGTTGAGAGATCAGCTGTTATCCTGATTGGTTTACCCCTAAATGTAATCTGCTTTCTTTCTCTTGCAGCTTTTAAAATTCTCTCCTTATTCTGTATGTTGGACATTTTCATTATAATGTGTCTAGGTGTGGATCTCTTAAGATTTTGCACATTCGGCGTCCTGTAGGCTTCTAGGATTTGGGATTCTGTCTCATTCTTCAAGTCTGGGAAGTTTTCTCGTATTATTTCACTGAAAAGACTTTTTATTCCTTTGGTTTGGAGCTCTGTGCCTTCCTGTATCCCAATGACTCTTAAATTTGGTCTTTTGATATTATCCCATAATTCTTGGATGTTCTGCTCATGGTTTCTTAGCAGACTTGCTGAGCTGTCTATGTTCTTTTCCAGTTGAAATACTTTGTCTTCATTGTCTGATGTTCTCTCTTCTAAGTGATCTACTCTGCTGGTAGTATTCTCAATTGAGTTTTTAAGTTGGTTTATAGCTTCCTGCATTTCTAGAATTTCTATTTGTTTGTTTTTTATTACCTCTATCTCCCTGTGAAATTGATCTTTTACTTCCTGGATTTGTTTGTCAATGTGATCTTTCATTGTCTGATTTTGCTGTCTCATGTCTTCCTTGAGACTCCAGATCATCTGAAGCATATAAATCCTGATGTCTTTATCTGACATTCCATCTGTTGCAGCTATTACCTCTTCTAAAGTTGAGTTGACCTGCATTGCTTGTGGTCCTTTCTTTCCTTGTCTTTTCATACTGCTGACGTTTCTTTCTGCTTGGTGCCACTGTTGTGTTTTTGAAATTTACCCCCTATTTGTTTATGTTGCTCTTGTATAGTTGGGAAGTCTCCTTTGCAGGGCGGGTATTGGCTGTGCTCCTCCTCTAATTATGGTGGTCTGTCTACCCCGCTGATCGGTCGCAGGTCTGCCCCCGCTGCGGGCACGGGTGGTGGCTTTGCTCTGCCCCCACTCCAATTGTGGTAACTTAACTACCACGCCCTGGGATCCTTGGTCCTGATCTGGATGTGGGTGGCGGCTCAGCTGGGCCCCCCCGCTCCAATTGGTGTGACGAGTCTACCGCGCTGGCAGACCTCTAGGCCGGTGGGTCGCAGTTCTGCACAGCCCCCACTCCCAATGGGGGTACCTAACTACCTCTCCAAAGGGTCGCTGAGCCCCCTCCGGACCCGGGCGGCGACCCTGCTCCACCCCCACTCCAACCAGTGTGACGCGACTGCCTCGGTGTTACGTGTCCACCCCGCTGGCAAGCTACCTGGCCTGTCTTGCCAGTTGGCGGCAGGTCTGCCTGCCCTGCTTGCTCGGATGGCAGCTCCGCACAGCCCCTACTCCAAATGAGGTTACTTGGCTGCTGCGCTGCGGAATCGCTGGTCCTATTCTATGCGTGGGCGGCTGCTCTCTTCAGCCCCAGCTGCGTTTGGGGTGTCATGGCACCACGCCGGTGGGTCACTTGGACTGCTCTGGGCGCAGGAGGAAGATCCACTCTGTCCCTACAACACCCCGCCGGACCCTGATTGAGAAGCAGTCACCGCCGGTTCCCTAGCCTTGGGCCAAAGCAGCTTAGGTAGCCGGAACCCCGCCTCTCCGATCTGATACACTCTCCGCTGGGAGCTGGCTCCAGGGAGCGACGCCACGGGTTTCCCAGCCCCAGGCCAAAACTATTCCGGGAGTCAGAACCCAGTCGCCCCAAGCTCAGCGCACGCTCCACTTGGAGCTGGCCTCCGCCGGCAGTCTCCGCAGTTTCCTCAGACCTGGGCCAGGTTAGCCCCGGGAACCCGAATCCAGCTGCTCAGTGCCCGGCGCACGCCTTGCCAGGCACGAGCCTCTAGGAGTATTCTCCACAAGAACCCCCGCCCCGAGCCTGAGCAGAAAATCTGTCTGCTAGAAGCAGGCAAATACCAGCCTGTTATCACCTGTTCGTAGTTGAATGGGCTGAGATCAGTAGAACACGGGGATGATTACATCATCTCTCCGAAATGGCGGCTGCTGTTCTCCACTGTGGTCCGACCGGTGTCTGGAGCCAAACTGGGCCTCTTCTCTCCTCTGTTTCAAAGCCGGAACTCAGCGCTAAGGGCTCCGATGTACCACAGGCGGGAGCCCCCCCGGATCCGTATCGCTGTTCCCCGCTCCGGCACCCTGCCGCTCCCCGGCGTGCGCCACAGACTCCAGCCGCGGGGCGATCGCCTGTCAGGCTATGCGACCCTCCGTGCGGGGAAATGGAGCTCTCAGAGCCGAACTTCGCACGATGGAAATCTGTCCACTAGATTCTGGAGCACCTCAATTTCACTTGAACTTCCCAAAGATATCCTTCAGCCGTTTTGCATCGTCTTTCTCCCACTTAGTGACGCGGCGCCCTGGGGTGATGCAGTCCCTTCGCCGCCATGTTAGATCTCCGGGATCGCCAAATACATATTAATATTACTTATCTTTCACTATTTACAGTTGAGGCAAAGACATGTTTTCCTATCATGTGTTTCCATAACTTTGTGTTTTTATTTAAAAGAATAATAATATTATTATTAATTTTTTAGCAGTGAGTCAAAAACTTTTACTCAAAAATTGTCATTTAATACTTTGACATCATCTCAGATTTGATAAGTGTCCTATCAATGTTTCTTTTCAAGTAATTAAATTTTGAATATGTCAGAAATAGGATATTTATGACTACTAATACAATGCTACATGATTGGTAAGATTCATGTGAATTCACTAATCAAAAACATCTTCAGCAAATAATCATAGAAAAGTTTATAAGTCAATTGAATTGTGTAGTTACCTTATGCATATTTCTGTGTTGTCACCAAGGATCTTATGATACATATTCAAAAGCTATTGTCAGAGGAAGGAGTTGATGGTGACTCAGTAAGATACACCAGTGATCATCTTTCCAGATCCACCAGAGCAGCTATTCATACACAGACAACTTATACTTCAGGAGGTCAGGTGAAAGAACAAAGAGCTGGCTTTTTAAAAATAAGACAAGACATCCTGAAGAAGGCAGGAAGGAATAGTTGCTAGAGACAACTCTTAATTCTATGCAGCAAAAGATGTCATCTGTATGGAGAAAGGAGAGAGAGTTAAGTTCACTCCTTAGGCTTGAAGTTCAGTAACAGACCTGGCAAGTGAAACCCAGTGCCTGTCAAGATCCAACCTCTGCTTCCAAGCCACTACTTGCAGACTGAACTTCTTGTCCCTTCTGAGGTAGTGAAGAGATTTCCTTGACAACTACTTGGCACTTCAGGCAGCAATCTTGGAGCAGGATTCAAACCATTTGGAAGCAGAGCCAGGAAAAGAGCACAGAATTTTGCCTTGAATTCCAGTGCTGGCCCTCTTTAGTGAAAACCAGCACTATTTAAATCTAAAACATATTTTTCCCCAGGTCAGAGTTTGCAGAAGAAAAAAATTCATCTTGTCTGGACTCATGTAGAGACTTGAGCTCTGGGGAGATAAACTTGTGTTTTGATATATATATATATATATATATATATATATATATATATATATATATATATATTTTTTTTTTTTTGCCAATTAGAAGCCTAGTGAGAATTTATTGTGATTGTCCAAAGTGAAGGGAAAATGGCCTATTTTTTTTTTTTTTTAATTTATTT
Organism: Urocitellus parryii; assembly: GCF_045843805.1. Lineage (NCBI taxonomy): Eukaryota > Metazoa > Chordata > Mammalia > Rodentia > Sciuridae > Urocitellus > Urocitellus parryii. The sequence goes on from NC_135532.1 coordinate 50,598,152, forward strand.
TTTTAATGTTGGTTGTTCAAAACATCACATAGTTCTTGATATATCATATTTCACATTTTGATTCAAGCGGGTTATGAACTCCCATTTTACCCCGTATACAGCTTGCAGAATCACATCAGTTACACTTCATTGCTTTACATATTGATAAACTCATGTCTGTTGTATTCTGCTGCCTTTCCTATCCTCTACTATCCCCCCTCCCCTCCCCTCCCCTCCCCTCTTCTCTCTCTACCCCTATATTTTAAGCAGCTATGAATAGGTCTATTGTAAACACTAATGAACCTGTGAGAGTCATGTGTGACCCAGATGAGAGTCTGTGTGGTCAAGAGTCTGCAGTCAAGATACTTCTCCTATACTAGGAAAAATAACTATGCTTTAAAACTCCAACCAACTTGAAAGTAGGACAGGAAATAGAGCATAGGGATATGATTTGGAACTCAGTTTGGGAACCGTAAAGCCTAACATAGGGAAAATCCTAGTCTCCTAATTGTCCCAGTCAGAAGACCAGTGCCTACAGTTGGAGCATCTGGACCCACTCTGGTGCTCAATAGAGACCCACAACCCCAGTAAGAAACGTAAATATATATATTTATGGAATACACACACACACACACACATATCCTAGAATCCACTTTTTCTAGTTGCAGTGGATCTAAGTTACTAGAGCCATAATGAAAAGCAGTATAGAGGTTCCTCAAGAAACTAAAACTTGATCTACTACATGATCTAGCAATTCCATTCTGTCTTTATATCTAAAAAAAATTGAATTCAATATATATGATGTATCTTTACTTTTACAGCATTATCAAAATGGCGAAGATATGAAATCAACATTTGTGCCCACCATTGGACGAATGGCTAAAGAAAATATAGTGTATTAATACACAATGAAAATTAAGAAGGAAATTCTGTCACAAGTGATAATGTAGATAAGTCTGGAGAAAATTTTGCTAATGAAATAAGCCACACATAGAAAGACAATACTACATGGTCTGACTTAGATGAAGACTTCACTTACATGTGTGGAAAAAAACATGAAGACTAGAATGGTAATTACCAAAGACTGGGTTTAAATATGGAGAGACATGAGAATTTGTTGATCAAAAAGTATCAAAATTCAATTAGACAGGAGGAACAACTTTTTTGAGATTTATTGCATATTATGAAAAAATTGTTAATAATAATAATATAAAATATATTTCAAAATTGGAGAGACAGTAGATTTTAAATATGCACACCACATTATGACAAATATGTGAGTTGATGATTATGTAAAGTAGATTGCTTTAATGTAAACATATATCAAACATTACATTATATGCCATAAATATGTACAATTATTATTTGTCAATGGAAAATAAGTAAAACTTCTTACATATGTGGAGAAAAAAATCAATAGGAACAGAATTATTTTAACAAACAATGATGAAATAACTAATATTCCCATGGAAAATAATGAAATGGAATCATTTTTAATAATAGTTTCATAAATTAATTCAAAATGGATGATAGGCCTTATTAATAAGAACTAAAACTTTACAACTCTTCAAATAAGACAGGATTATGTATTTAATGTACCTTTGGGATGTATTTTGCAGTATGATGTGAAGATTATATTTCATTTAATCTTTTCAGAAGAGCTAACTACATACTTCAGAATTGTTTTTGAAAAGATCATCCTTCTCCAAACATCTTAATCATTTTATCCTGAATTATACTTTCTCATATATGTAGGTCCACTGATCTATCTACATATTATTTTCCTATAATAGTACTACTTTAATTATTAAGTTTTTATAGTAACTGAAATCTTTAATAAAACTTAACCTCCAGTAGTAGACTTCAACAATTTGGCAGAAAAGTTCTTTTTTCTTTTAGGATTACATGCACATTTTCTGGAAACACTGGGAATCTTTATAGAGAGTTGAAGCAGAAAGCTGACAAAGGCATTGAAAAACTGTAAAGAACTATAAAGTCAAAAATTAATACAGAAGAAAAATGGACACTGTTTAATGGAAAAACATCTACCAAGAATAAAATTACAAGTTTTTTTGAGAAACACTACTCTAATTTGTTTTTTAATAACATAAGTTAATTGATAGATGGCTGTAAAAAAAATTCTATGATCAAAATTAATATGAGGCAAACATTTTGTAAAAAATTTATTTTTCTTATAAAAGTAAATATATATTCATTCAAATACACAAAGGTAGCATTAAAGTATTTGTTCAAAACAAATATAAACATTTGTCTACAAAAAAGGACTCACACATTGATATTCATAGCAGCTTTATTAATCTAAAACACAAAACAATCAGGTATCAATCATTAGGATATCATGTACACAAACTATGATATACATGTAATGAACAACTACCTAGTAATATAAATCATTAGGCAAAATAAATTCTAAAAGATATAATGATAATAGTTAGTGGCTGACTCTAGTGTTTGAACCAGAAAACTGTATGACATGGGACATGAGAGAAATTTCTGTATTTATTATAATACTTTAATAATAAGAGAAGCTAGTATTTTATGCAAATGTCAAAAGTTAACAAAAGTACACAAAATTTCTGCATTTCATTGATTACAAATATCAATTAAAAATACATGTATAAGTATTAAATCTAGGTAATGGTGTGCATGCTGAAATATTGAAGGGGTTGTATGTAAATATACTTATATCTATAATTTGTTTGAAGAGGCATCAAAAATTGCATGGATTAATAAGTCTTCAGAGACAGAAAAATAATAAACGTAATAAAACTTTTTCCAATGATAGTACATTATAGGAAGTCAAAACTACACTTCTGTCTCTTCCTTATTTTCCTTTCCCAATTCGTTTAATTCCTCTGGCTTCATATTTCATATGGAAGATGTGAGTAAGGATGACACATTATATAATTTTCTATTATCATTTTACTAATCAAAAACTATAATTCTAACAAGTGTGCCAAATATCTGTATTACATTATTTTAGAGCACAGATTAATTTTCTAAAATTGAAACTTAAGGTTGACTTCTATTGAAAATTTTTGACATCTGAGGAAAAGATATCTTGTTGCATGTGAAGTCACTGGTAAAGTTAAAAAAATTGGAATAATTACAGTCTTTCTTGTAAGTCAAAATTGAAACATTTATATCTCTAAGATGCTAGAAATATTCAAAATTATTGCATCTTTACTTTTGATATCATTAAATGGATTCTACAAAAAACTTTAACCAGTTCTACACATAGACAACTCCACTAAACTACTCTTTCTCTATATCTATCCAGAACAATTGGCAGTCTCTATTTCTGCTCAAATTTATTATTTTCTCATCCATCTCCATATCATATACTCCATCAATTGTTTCAATTTCTACTTTTCCTCCAATAACCAACTTCAATATACTTTATTCTGAAATCATACCTTACTTGGTCACAAACATGAGGAATTTGTTCCTGTTCAAAATGGGTCACTCTGTAAATTTAAGAATAAAATTTTTTACTTATTCACATAAGTAGAAAATAGAAAAATATACAGAAAAGTCCTTTTATGATTGTGTGAAGACAGCATTTTACCATGACGCCCAAATTATAATATAATTATAATTATAATGTTTCCTAAGATACTTGTACAGAAAATTACTGAATAATAATTGAATAATAATTGATAGGGTTCACTATAATCAGAGACAGAAAGTACAGTGCCAATAAAGCTAAGATATAGAGTTAAATTCTATAAATAAAAGGTGAAACTGATTATTATTTCTTCATTCAGGGGAACTGTTAAGGCCAATTTGTCATTAAAATGTATTGATAGACATGAATATAAGAAATTTAATATTTCAACAATATCCACATATATAATCTGGAAGTCATTTTAGAAAAGACAAAATTTAGTGTGCCATTTGTGACCTTGAAGTTGAGATGTCCTCCAAGTGTCAGTATTTCTCTGATGTCTTATGGAAGTAAGAAGTAAGCAGTATATTTCCACATGTACCTGTATTAAATTGCACATTTGTCCCAATAATTCACCACTTTGACTTCTTGCCACATTGCTACAGAGACTCTGCTTTCCTTTGTGTTAAATATATATAATGCCAACTGATATTAGGGTTGAAAACAAATAAATGCCACCATGTAATTCTTCAATTTTTCTTTTCCTCTTCCTTGAAAATTAAAATATTTACAAGAATGTTTGTTCTTTTTGTTTGAACTCAGTAACTAAATAAAATTTAAAACTTCACATCAATTAAAAAATAGTTTTAATGACATAGTTAATTAGTGTTTCCAAAGAAGAGAATCTCCATCTTTTGTTAGGTTTGTGGCTGGTAGGAAATGAGTTTGAATGAAGATAGAAAAAAATGCAATTAAAAAAATAAATTCTTTGTAAATTGTATAAAATTTTAATATTTTTATTAATTAAAAACTATGCTAAGACCAATGTAGAGGTTACAATAGTTAACATATACATTAATATATACATTTCCACTAATACAGTCAAATTCCCTCAAAGCCACATTAACACAAGGCTCAAGACTGGTTTTCCAATATATTCTACCATACTTTAAAGTATATCATGTATATTTCTATAAAAAGTGGATTAGCATATAGTCATTTTTATTTCACTGAAATACTTTGGAAGAGCTTATTGGCCTCAAAGCCAGTGTTTTGCATCAGGTAGAAGATATTTTGTTTTATAGTAATTGGAATATTTTTGCATTCTTCTTATTCTACCCAAATGTACCTTTTTTGATTCTTTGTAACATTAATTGATGTAAAAATAAAAAACAAATTTTACCATGCTTACTTATTTAATAAAATATTCCTAAAATTGTTTAAATTTTAGTTTTTCTATAATCTTAATTAACATAATTAATTTATACCTTAAACTATTTAATGTTCTCAATTACCTAGCAGAAAGTGTATTAGTTCACACAGAAACAAGAATATTTTACAGGGGATGAGGATATAGCTCGGTTGGTAGATACATGCCTCACTTGAACAAGGCCCAAGGTTAAATCTACAGCACAACAAAAGTTAAAAAAGAAAAGAATATTTTACAAAGTATTGTTTTTTCCTGCAACCTCCAACCTTTTCCTCATGAAATTCTAAGATTACCTTCATTTTTTCCCTTGTGTTTTCTCAAAGACTTCATACAAAATTTAATAAGACATAGGAACCCATGTTTAAAAAACAAATAACCCTATTCAATCTGCAAAAAACAACTGAAAAGCAAAAGTCATTTTTACATTTCAATATTGAAAACAAACATGGATGTGTAGATGTGTACTTAAAAAAAGAAAAAAAGTTCAAACAATGTACACTATGATGAAATAAATCAAACCAGAAAAATAAAGATTAAGGGTTTTCTTTTCTTCTTCTGTCTTATTTAGTGAGTATTAAAGTACACTTCAATATATGTCAATATGTATCTTCAGTAGCTTTATAATTATAATTTTAAATTATATTTAGATTATAGAAACCCGTGATGCAACCACATTTTGCCAATTATCCCCTGAATAATTAGGGTTATTGACTTATTTAACACATTATCTTAATAAATTTCTATCCTCTGAGTGGCACAGAAGGAATGATTTATTTGACAGAATTTTGGATCCATAAAAATTGAGGGGAAATAAGTGTGTGTTTTTTAAAATTTTTGTAATCTGTTACATAGAAAGAGATAACTAACACAAATCCTAAAATTTATCAAAAGAAGAAACACTGTAACAATTTTATATGAAAATGCAGAATTCTAAACATTATTTCTGTATACTGCAATAGAATAAAGAGTAAAAGGAAAATAGTAAACTAGAAAGCTTGGATATTCTACTTTTTTTTTCCGTACAGGCAAATATTTTTATTTGTTTTATTTTTAGTTGTATTATTTATTGGTTCTTTTTAGTTATACATGACTGTAGAGTCCATTTTGATATAATTAAACAATCATGGAATATATCTCATTCTGGTTAGGATTCCATTCTTCTGGATGTATGCGATGATGGGATTCACTGTGGTGTATTCACATGTGTACACAGGAAGGTTAAGTCAAATCCTTTCTGCTGTCTTTCCTTTTCCTGTCTCTCCTTCCCTCCATTCCACTTTGTCTAATCTACTGAATTTCTATCCCACTGCTTATTGCAAGTTAGCTTGTACATTTCAGTTAAAACATTAAACCTTTGGCTTTTGGAGACTGACTTATTTCACTTAGCATAATTGTCTCCAGATCCATTCATTTACTGGCAAATGTTATAAACTCATTCTTCTTAATGACTGATTAATAGTCTATTGTGTATATATAACTCAATTTCTCTATCCATATGTCTGTTAATGGGCATCCAGTTTGGGTCCATAGTTTAGCTGCATCACTGTAGTATGCTGATTATAACTCCTTTGGGTATAAATTGAAAAGTGATATAACTAGGTCAAATGATGCTTCCATTCCTTTTTTTTTATTATTTTTGAGGAATCTCCATATTGCTTTCAGGAGTTGTTGCACTAAATTTGCAACCAGCAAGGTATGAGTGTAAATTTTTTTTCCCACATTTTGCCAACATTTATTGTTACTTGTATTCTTGTTAATTTCCATTCTGACTGGAGTAAGATAAAATCTCAGTGTAGTTTTAATTTGCATTTCTCTAATCAATAAATATGTTGAACAATATATATGTATATATATATACATATATATTGATAATATATATATATATATATATATATATATATTTGTTGAAAAGTTGTATTTCTTCTCTTGAGAAGTGTTTGTTCAATTCCTTTGCCCATGCATTGATTAGTTTGTTTTTGTTTTGTTTTGTTTTGTTTTTTGGTGTTAAGTTTTTTGAGTTCTTTTTATATCCTGGAAATTAATGCCCTGAGGAGCTTGTGACAAATATTTCATCCCATTCTGAAGGCTCTCCCTTCATGCTCTTGATGGCTTCAAGAAGGGAAGGGAAACAAGAAAAAGGAAAGCTTGGATCTTTATCTTAATTTATAAGCTTGAAAGGTACCTAATCCCTAAACATCAATTTTCTCATTTTTCAAATGTGGTTCTAAATTCATGTTTTATCAGGTATTCCATATTGTTGTCAATAGCAAAGTTATTATAGTAAATTCTGTAGTATAATGCATATGATTGAGAGACATTTCCAACAGTTTTACAAACAGAATTTCAGAAGTTAGTACCATTACAATATTGTGTTTATACAGGGTTAAGACTTTGGTTCACACATTTCTAAAAAATTAAATGGTTTTACTGGTAATTATACATAAGAGCTGGCTTCATTTTGACATAATCATAAATGCATGGAATTTAATTTGCTGCATTTCAGGCCCCAGGGCTTCCTCTTTCCCTCTCCTTTCTCCCTCTATTCCCCTTCCTCTGCTCGTCTTCCATTTATTTTGTGTTTATTTTAATTGGTACTTTATAAATATATATGAAGGTGGATTTTGTTGTAGTATATTTATATGTTCACCTAGCATAATTTTGTCAAATTCATTCTAAATTCCCTCCCATTTTCTGTCTCTACTCTCATACCTTCAATCTCTTTTTTTTTACTCCAGTTATCTTTCTTCTATTCTTATATACAACTTCTCTTATATTTTTTTGTAATTTTTTCTAGCCAAAATTAGATCCCAGATTTTCTGAGTCTAGTTTATTTTACTTAGCATGATGTTCTCCAGTTCTACCCATTTATCAATAAAAACCATAAATTTAATGCTTTATGTCTGAGTAAAATGCCCTTCTTACAAAAAACAAAAAATATTTTCTTAAATCAGTCAGGTATTAATGGGAACCTGGCCTGCTATCACAACCTGGCTATTATGAGTGGCACTGTTATAAACATTGAGCTGGCTGTTTTACCATAGTATGCTGATTTTAATAATTTTTTAAAATATATAAAAGCTGAGTAGTAAGATAGGTTGGTTTTATGGTGGTTCCGGTTTGTTGTTGTTGTTGTTGTTGTTTGTTTGTTTAGAAATCTTTATTTGCTTTTTAGACTGTTTGTACTAAATTGTGGTCTCATCAACAATACATGAAGGTATTTTTTCCCCTAATGCTTGCCAGCATTTGTTATTATAATATTCTTGATAACTGCCTTTCTGACTAAAGTGAGATGAAATCTTATTGTAGTTTTGATTTTCATTTCCTTGATTGCTAGGGATGTCGAACGTTTTTTCATGTACATGTTGGCAATTTGTATCTCTTCTTTGGGGAAATGTCTGTTTAGTTATTTTGCCCATTTATTGATTAGTCTATTTATTATTTTGTTGTAAGAGTTTTGAATTCTTCATATATACTTCTTGCTCAAGATTGCTTGGTCTATTCTGAGTGTCCTACTATTCAAATGAATATGAGGGCGACTTTTTATATTTCTGGGAAGAATGTCATTGGAATTTTAGTAAAGGTTAGATTGACTCTGTATATTGCTTTTGGAAGCATGGTCATTTTGACAATATTAAATCTGTCTATCCAAGAATATGGAAGGTCTTCCATCTTCTAAGATCTTTTTAAATTTCTTTCTCAGTGTGCAAAAGTTTACATTTTAAAGGGGCTTTACCTCCTTTATTAGATTAATTCCCAAGTATAGTTTTTTATTGTTCTTGTTGTTTAAGTTATTGTGAATGTAATAGTTTTTCTATTTTTTTAAGCAGATTTACCACTGGAGTATATGAAGGCAAATGACTTATGTATGTTGATCTTGTATCCTGCTACCTGTTACTTTACTGAACTTTTTTAAAATCAGCTTTTAAAAGTCTTCTGATGAAATCTTTAGGGTCATCTAAATATAAGATCATGGCATTAGCAAATAAAGGTAACTTTGACTTCTATTTTCCTATTGCATCACTTGAATTTTCTTGCTCTGGCTAGTATTTCAAGGACTATCAGAAAGAGAAATAAAAAATGTGGGCATTCTTGTCTTGTTCCTATTTTTAGAGGAAATGCTTTCAATTTTCTTCACTCAATAATATGTTGGTCTATGGTTTGTCATATATAACCTTTACAATGGTGAGCTGTTTCTTCTATTCCTAATTTCTCTAGTGCTTAAATCAAATGCTTTTTCTGCATATATTGAGATGATCATGTGATTCTTATTCTTAAATCTAAATCATGTGGTGAATTGCAATTTTTAATTTGTGTATATTGAACCAACCATGCATCCCAGAGATGACCCCCAACATGATCATGGTTCACTATATTCTCAAAGCATTTTTAAATCTGGTTTGCTAACAGTTTATCTTTCCTTGATGTGTCTTTTTTGATTTTTAGAGTCAGCATTACACTGGATTTATGGAATAAATTAGGCAGTGTTCCCTTTTCTACTAGATCATAGAATAAATGAAGAACAATTGGTGTTGGTTCTTTGTGAAAATTCCAGTATAATATGGCTGAAACTCTGTCTGGTTCTGGATTTTTCTTCATTGGAATGCTTTTGATAATGGTTTAATTTTGTTACTTAATATTTCTCTTTAAATTTTCTATATCTTCAGGGTTCAATTTGAGTAGGTCACATTTCTCAAGGAATTCATAAACATGATCATGATTTTCTAATTTTTTGTATTATAAATTTTAAAAATATTTTTTTTATGATGCTTTGGATTTCAGTAGTGTCTGTTAATGTGTATCTTTGTATTTACTAAAATTTGTTTTGTTACTTAAAATATGACTTATTTTAGAAAATGTTCCCTGTACTGCTGAGAAGAAAGTTAATTTGTGGAGATGTGTTAGGTGGATTTGATTAATAGTTTTGTGTTGTTGTTGTTCTTGTTGTTGTCATCTTTGAAGAATGTTTACTCATTTCTGGTTAATTTATCTAGTGCTGATAGGGGAATGTCAAAATCACACAGTGTTATTATATTGTTTTCTATTTGATTCTTTCTGTTAAGAAGTGTTTGGTTTTGTTTTTCCATAAATACACCATTATTTGGTACATAATATTTACAATAATTAAATCAATTGTTGGATGATTCCCTTAAAAAATATTCAAGTGTCATCTTTGTCTCTTCAGATTAATTTTGTCTTCAAGTTCTTTTTGTCAGATATGAGAGATCCTGATGGCTTTCAGCTTCCGTTTTTCCAACATTTCACCATTAGTCTGTAGATGCAAGGTGATTCTCTTGCAATCAGCATATTATTGTTTTTTTTAAAAAAAAATCCAATCTGTCAATATATGCCTTTTGATTGAAGAGTTTATACCATTTACATTCATTGTTATTATTTCATATATATATATATATATATATATATATATATATATATATATATTTATTTGTTATCTTTCTATATTTTAATATGGTAATTCAGGGCTATTAACTCTTCTAGTGGGTATTTGAGATTTGATCCATACCCCCTTTCCATGGGTATATTCCAATCTCTGCTTCACATCTGTTCCAGGGTCCTTCTTAAAATTCCATTTTTTGTGAAGACTAAACCATTGCAGGTTCACATATCCCACCACTGTAGATGTGAATTCTGCAGAATCAAACATAAAGTGCAGACATGCCTGTCTGACCCCATATTTTCATCTCCCCAGTTGCACATATGAGATGTCAAATAGTAAAAAGGATTCTCTATTCTCAGTATCACCCAGCTTGGATAATCCTAGGAACAATTCTCTCTGCACCTGTTTCAATAACACAGGTACAGGCACACTCTAAACCTCACAGTAGGTGAGTGCTGGGTCAGTCTAGAAAATTTCTTTATGTGTTCCCAATCTCCCACCTCAATATGTGACTTTGTAGTCACTTCAAAACAATTTTCATTACTGCAACTGTGAATCCTGTGGATTCTTTGCCTGTTGGCTGAGTGATTTTGTACACTTGTCACTCAACAACTTCCCCCATGGTCTTTGGGTCAGTTAAGATCAGCTTCTGTCTCCATTTCACAAGTTTCCCCAAGCCAATTTTATTTGCTATACTTTCCTCTCAGCCAGTGCTCCTGCTCTCTTCTACTATAAGCTGGAGACATTGACGCCTCTGCCATGCAATCTAGCACATCTTGAACATATTATTTCTTATTTTATATTCAATGTTACAACATTCTGTGTCTTTATGATTATTTTACTGTCCAATGTTGAATTTCAGTGGATTCCCTTAATCACCCACATCACTGAGGATCAATATTCCTGCTGTTTAAATCTTTAACTGAGCAACTGTTGGTGAGTGAAGACATCCTCTACTCTGCCATCTTGCCAATATTGGACCACTAATTTTTAACAGCTTGATGGGGTTCCAGTGAATAGTTTTTCGTTTACTAATATTATTTTATTTTACTGCATATTGAATTCTCTTTGGTGTCACTGATATGCACTCTGATATAAGTAATAAAAATATTCTGAATTCCTGAAGTTTCCATGTTCATATTAATTTACTTTTGGAACTAAAATTTTGGAAATATTCTTATTATGCTACACATCCAGAGCTGCAATGTTTCAAGTCTTAAAGAGGCCTCCATTATTAAGAAGTTTTGAAAATAAAACTTCAGGCAAGTATTAAGTAGATAGTTTTTAATCAAGCTGTTAAAAAGGAAGGAAACTTCCTTTTAGGAAGGCAGGTAGGTTAATGGCATAAAATCAATCACTCCACCCTTTAATATTTAATACTTAAAATGAGTACATTGAGACTCTTATCTCAGCAATCAGGAAATGAAGGATTCAGTTGTTCAATGTCCTCCTTAAAAACAGATTACATGGAGGAAATCTAAAAGTTAATCAGCAAGCCATCTTTTCCCCCATAATATCACCCTGACAATACTGCTGCCGTCACTGATGAGTGCAGTTGCAAGCAGATGCACCACACAGACTTATGTTTTGGGCCCTGCTGAGCTGATCATGGAACAGAAATTCTTAAGATTTAAGAAGATTCCAGCCTCACCATGTATGTGCTATAAAGCTTCTATCTTGTTATTCTGCATTCTGTATGCATATTCAACCCCTATGGGGCAAGAACTTAATTGTACTCAATAGCTCTAATTTTACAGAAATTTTTATCGATCTGCTCTGAATGTCATTATCTCATTTAAGAATGTCAATGCTTTGTATGATGCTCTTTCATGCCTATTCATATTAACATTTTTTATTGTTTTATCTTCTTTTATAAACTATAAGGAGCTTGAGGTACACATTAAATTAAATTCCCTCATTAGGAGCAAAATATTCATAGAGTAATATATATAGACAGAAATGTATTTTTGTGAACTGATTCATGTTTAGTCTCTTTCATCATGACTGTAAAAAGAACTTATTTATTTATTTATTTATATTTATATATGACATTGGAATGCATTACAATTCTTATTATGCATATAGAGCACAATTTTTCATATCTGGTCATATACAAAGTATATGGATGGTAGAATGTGATGATTATTATTATTCAAAGTACAGGTATGAAGACACGAATTGGTGTGAATATACAAAGAACTTTTAATAGCAAACACTCAACAATTGATCTTTTCAGTGAAACATGATCTATCTACAGAATGTGACAGTTCAACACTATCAAAATCATCTCATTGGTTGAGTCTTGGAATGATGACATATGGCGGTTCCGAGTTGTTTTATCTCAAATTGGTTTTAGGAAATACTGTTCCTCTCTGACACTCCAAACTCAATTATTATGAATATATTATAGTAAAATACAAAGTTCTTTCCTTTCAGGGACTCATCCCATCTCATCTCAAAAACAGCTCTGTCTCTTAAGTAGATAGATGTATCTTGTGATAATGAAACCTCAAGTAGTGTGTTTTAAAGCTGAGAACCTGAGTGAAAGCTCATGAGGAATCTAAAACAATTGGAGTAAGTTTACATGAAAATAAAAAAATGATTCACTTTACTGAAAGAGTACCATGGAAGACAGGTAAATGGAAGTAAGTTTATTCATGTATAAAAAAAAGTCTTGGAGAGATTCATCATCAGTTTGTAGTTATATGAGAAAAATCTTACACAATCTTAATGAATAGTTTTTTTATCTCTTTTCATTGGATATAGGACAGGGAATATGTTTAAATTGCAGAAAAGTAAGTACTTCCTGACTGGTGTCCTAAGCCACTAAAATGTGCTGCCAGTGGAGGTTACAATGTCTGCTTCTCTTAAAATGTTTGAAAAAAAACATTTTTTGTAACATCATTCTCTAACAATTTAGATATTATCATAGTTAAAAGCAAAAAGAAAGCCTTGTGATAACTTATGACCCTTTTCAATCCAATCCCAAGAGTGAACTATGTGCATGAAAAATTATTTAAACATGTAGTTTTTCAAAGTTCAGAGATGTACATTTTTTTTTATTCAGGAAATTTCATATGTTTGAAAATTCTAAAGAAAATAATTTCATTTGTATTTTTTGCTAAATTGAAGTATATTATTATTTTATGAAGGATAGAAAAGTCACTTCGTGACTGCTATGGATGTTCATATAGTATAAAAATGCTATTTATAAAAATAGAATTAGTTACATTTATAGCTATTGATATAATTATAACTTTTATTATGGAGATAGTCATATTTCATAGTATAGGGCACAAAATATTTGCTATAATGTTAAGAGGTGACACCTCTTTTTATCTGCAAACATGCTAACATTTGTTGTTTGACATTTGTGGATTTTATTCCTTATTTGTTCATTTTCTTCTTTTCAACAGCATAATATTTTTGTTTTTGATACTGAGTGTTTCTCATAGTTACTGTACAAATAGACTAAAGGGATAACATTCACATATATAGGCTTAAATCCAGTTAGAAATCATAAAGTAACCATTTTACCTTAAATAAAGGTAAAATCAGATATATGAAATAAACATTATGTTTGAATAAAACATTTTAAAACATAAGAAATAATGATTCACATAAAATGCCATTAAATCAACTTTTTTAAAGATAATCAGAAATTTGGAATATACATTTTCAAAATCATGTAATCAACCTGTTAATATTACAGATCACTATGATAATTGTTTCCTAATTTAAAAGAGTATTTCTATTACAAACAGCATAGAAGAGATTTGAGGAAAGCGTATTTGTATGAAGCAAATCATGGCAATGTATCAAATTATTATTTTCGAAAACTAGAGAGATGCAAATCAGAAAATCAAAGCAAGATAATAATTAAAATAAATAAAAAGTATGTGTAAAATGGGAATAATTGCATGTAGTATTTTTAATTCAGAAAAATCAGAGCTATTTCAAAGTTACATCATAAATTCAAATTATTTTATGTCCTTTTGAGTCATGGGCTCAAAAAAAGTATTGATAAATGCCCCTTTCAATTCTGTCATATTTCAAAATATGAATCTGTGTGTCTTCTTTGTATTAAATGGTACCCCATATATGGCGTAGGTAAATTCCTCTTTCCGTTCGTTCAGGTAAGGTTGTTTGCAAATGAACTTTGCTAGATCCTGTGTCTCCACAGAGCTTAAGTCTTAATGTTTCCATTTCTTACTGTTTCTTCAGGAACTTCTGCCTCTGACCAGTCCCATTCCATAACTTATACTTCTTGCTAAATGGGAAGCTCCAAGGAGGCATGTGATGCTAGATTTACAGGATATGAAAGAGAAGGGTATTGCATGATGTCTTTATCTACTTGTACCACTAGCACGCCTGCAAACATACTTACAAATATTTTATACTTTCATTCTAACATTTGTGAACTTTATTTATGTGTTTTATAAATGTATCTTCCCACCTAGACTCTAAGTTTCCTAAGGAAAACACAGCATCTCAAAGACTTTCATATTCTGAGACTGTACATAGTGTGGAGAACACATCAAATGATAAATAAAATGTTGTGGAATGAATACATGAATGAATGAACATGTTTGGATTGATCTTGTATTTCCACCGTGAAAATATTAACCTTCTCTCCTGTGAAACAGATCTTTTCCTAAGGTGAGTAAAATAAAGTAGTGGATCATGCTACCTAATCATTTCTCTGATTATTGCCTTTAAAAAAAAATTTGAGGTAAAACATCAACCAGTAAAATCTGTTTTCAATACCCACATAGAAAAAATGCTCAAACCTTAAAGCAGGGAAGTTGGTATGGGAGACTTTGAACCAGTAAGAATGCAGGGGGCCTTTGAACCTTTTTATCAAAGCTGGAAGAAGAAAAATAATATTCTTTTAAAGGGAAAAATCCTCAACTCTAGAATAGCTTCAATTACTATAGTCTAAAACAGGGCACATGGAGGGAGAAATGATCCTGGAGTGTTATTCAAAAGAGTAGCAAAAGCAAACAATATTAGAATGTACCACTTAGAAAATATATTCCACCAAAGAAGTTTTAAATCAGTAACTTTTTTTAACTAATAATCTGTCAGGGTACATAATACAAAATAATGCTACTAGAAAATGTATTAAATTGTGTTTGAGTCATTTATCACCAAAGCTGTGTCGATTGGCTTAAATTTAGAAACTTACTCAATAGAATATTTTAAACTACATGAGTTTTTTTTTATCAGTAGCTAGTATTGTGTTATCCTTAAAACTTCCAATATCACTAATAAGTCTTAATCTCATATATGACTATTATGAGCAAAATTTATTATCAAATAAATCAGATGCTATATTATTTTCTGCAAATGTAGAGTGTGTGACATGTTTACAATGAATTATTTTTATGCTAACAAAAATAAAGGCGTTTTGCAAAGGTGTAGTTTATGAGTAATATTAATTTAAATATATACTTTGCAACATGTATCAGTGGAAAACATTCTTTTTGTATAAATAATAAGATGAGATTTCTTTAACTAAAATAAAAATGATAAGTGAAAATTTCTTAAGAGAGAATTTAGCAGTAATTTGAGAATAGAACTTTTCCATTTAAGGCTACATGGTTTTTCTGCCTCAGAGAGGTTAACATTTTTTTTTAACTCTAGTAAATGTGTGTTGTGGACAATTTTAACAATTTTATACTATCCCCTCATACTCTTAACACATGTTTTCTGAACTTATTGTAGCTTCTGTAAAATAAAATGGTAATTGCAAACACAACCTGTGTATCCAATTCAAAATATAGATATTTTGGAGGAATGTAGAGGGTATACAATAAAATGGATTTAGACAATTTAGGAAATGCTATTTATAATATGAGAGCTCATTTCCATTATTAAGTGGTTTCATACCTATTGGGAAATGTAAATCCTTTCTGTAAGATGTGAAATTTTGATTAGTATAACATAAACTAAAACTGGACTATTTTTGTCATTCTTCTTTTTCCTAAAACCAAAAGTTTAAGCTGCAGTCATCAAAGGCCCAGTGTGTATTAAGAGAGTAGATCCATTACTGTCGTGAAAAGCATGTGTCAGATGAAGTGTCTGGCATAGTGTAGATAAGCCTTGAGGTAAAGTTTGCTCCCAAGGACAGACCAGTTAACATTTAAAATGTATAAAGTCAATTTTGAATAAAATAGGAGATTTAAAAAAAAATAAAATCAATCAAAAGGAAATAAAATTATTTCACATCAATTAAATCAAACAAAGAATATTTAACTAATATTTGAAAAGCTAAACCAAAGGTACAATATTTTTCATATTTGAGTACAGCTTAAGAGAATATGAAACTAGATTGAAAATCACACATACTACATTGAAATGGCAGAAATGTTTCATTATTTCTCTTCAAATGCAGAAGCTATAGATTATTATATGTTTTTCCACAATTCTGTAACCAAGTATAAAGCCATTCTGTGAATTACTCCAAAAAAATATAATGTGACATTTTTCCTCAGTTTATCTCTGTATTACTCTCTCTTTTATCCTTGAAATATTTTGTTACCTTAGGGTACACACTTTGTTATATTTATTTGTCACTTTTACAAAATTATCTTAACTAATTTTATATGCTTTCTTGTTTGGTTAATACCAAAGATTAAAAAGCCCCAAGTCTCTATCTATTCACTTCTTATTATGCAGATGAATTACATATATCAATATACTAAGAATCCAGAATAATGTCAATATCAATATTTCAAAATTTATTTCCATTTATCATTTAGAATTTTTCATTCATTTAGCATTTTCTGCCTCAGTTGTTCACACTGTGATCATCTAGTTACCAGTACTACAAGAATAGGAACAATTTTATTGATGGAAGTTTCTCTTTTGTATCAATGCCTTATTTGCTAAATATTCTAACATTGATGAGTTCTTCATCTAACATATGTAAGAATTAGGCTAATATTTAAATAGTTAATATGAACACTAATGTCACTGGTTACCATTTGCTGCCTTTTCCGGTTGCTTTCGGTATAAATGTATTTTGAGCATTTATAGTATATTAGTTTCATATTACTATTATCACCAATTATTTCATAATTAGTAAATTAAAAATAAAAACTATGATTATTATATTAAGAGTTCTGAAGATCAGAAGTTTAAAATGGGTCTTATGGGGCCAAACTCCAGGTATCTTCAGGATAGCACTTGGTGGAGACAATAATGGACAATCCATTCCTTTCTTTCTCCAGCTTCTAGATGTTGTTGCATCCCTTGTTTGTATTCTTAATAGCTGCCATTCTGACTGGAGTGAGATGAAATCTTGGAGTAGTTTTGATTTTGCATTTCTCTAATTGCTAGATATGTTGAACATGTTTTCATATATTTGTGGATTCATTGCATATCATCTTCTGGGAAGCACCTGTTCAGTTCCTTGGCCCTTTAATTGATTGGGCTTTTTTTTTTATGTTAAGCTTTTTGAGTTTTTTTAGAGATTAGTGCTCTATCTGATATGTGAGAAGTAAACATTTGCTTCCAAGATTGAGGCTTTCTATTCACCTCACTGATTGTTTCTTTTGCTAAGAGGAAGCTTTTTAGTTTGAATTCATCCCATTTATTGTTTCTTGATTTTATTTCTTGCACAATAGGAGTTTTATTAAGAAATTTGGGGCCTAATCCAACATGACAAAGATTTAGGCCTACTTTTTCTTCTAATAGGTGCATTGTCTCTGGTTTAATTCCTAGGTCCTTGATCCAATTCAAGTTAAGTTTTGTACATGGTGAGAGATAGGACTTTGATTTCATTTTGTTGCATATGGATTTCCAGTTTTCCCAGCAACATTTGTTGAAGAGGCTGTCTTTTCTAAAATGTATGTTTTTAGTGCCTTTGTCTGTTATAAGATAACTGTAATTATGTGGGCTAGTCTCTATGTCCTCTATTCCATACCATTTTCTTACAAGTCTATTTTGGTGCCAACACCATTTCGTTTTTATTACTATTGCTCTGTAGTATAGTTTAAGGTTTGGTATAGTGATGTTACCTGC
The DNA here is from genome assembly GCF_045843805.1 of Urocitellus parryii. Taxonomy (NCBI): domain Eukaryota; kingdom Metazoa; phylum Chordata; class Mammalia; order Rodentia; family Sciuridae; genus Urocitellus; species Urocitellus parryii. The sequence continues at coordinate 50,616,392 of NC_135532.1, forward strand.
TTTCCTTTTCTTGCTAAGGACTACTTTAGCTATTCTGGGACTCTTATTTTTTCAGATAAATTTCATGACTGCTTTAGCTATTTCTATAAGGAAGGTCACTGGGATTTTGATTGCAATTGCCTAAAATCTGTAGAATGCTTTTGGTAATAGAGTCTTTTGATAATATTAATTCTGTGTATCTAAGAACAAAGGAGATCCTTCCACCTTCTAAGGTCTTTTTTAATTTCTTTCTATAGTATTCTGTAGTTTTCACTCTAGAGGTCTTTCACATCTTTATTAGGTTGATTCACAATTATTTTATATTTTTTGAAGCTATTCTAAACCGAATAATTTTTCTTGTTTCCCTTTCAGAGGATTTGTCACTGATGTACACAAATGCCTTTGATTTATGGGTGTTGATTTGGTATCCTGCTACTTTGCTGAATTCATTTACTAGTTCTAGAAGTTCTCTGGTGGGATTTTTGATTCCTCTAGGTGAAGAATCATATCATTGAGTCTTGTGTGTTGCACTCTGGTGGTTGCGCATCTGTCATGGAGGCTTGTTTTGTATTGGACAGTCTCTCTGTTCAGTTAGCAGCTGCTGGGGATTGGGGAAAATTAGAAAACTGTGGGTACTTGGCTATTCAGTGTTCCAAACTGATAGTTGTCCCAACTAAAGAAGGTGATGAAGGTGTCCAAAGATGGAGGCAGCTGCTTTCAGCAATGGGCTGTTTGGTTGGATGGGGGAGCCATGCGATGGTCTTTTGACATGCGTTCAGAGATAAACTCTGTGACATGCAGTATTGTGGCTGTCAGTTTTCTTCAGAGCCTGTGATGTCCCCAGGTATAAGTAGGCTACCAATAGTAGGGGATTATGGCTGTAACTTCTGAGTTCCAAGATGGAGGCAATGGGAGGAACACCATCTTGGTAGATGGGGGTCTACATTGGGGTGGTGGCTATAGTTACTATGAGTGGGTAGCTTCTGAGTGTCCTGCGTGGGAATGATATCTGGGCTTTCTGCACCACTGCTGATGCTGGTGGTCCTGCTAAGGCACCCGCAAGACCTATGAGTAGTCTGGAGTTAGGAGTCCTGTTCTAAAGCTGAGGCCCAGAGCACTGCATACCAGGTGAGCCATGATTCCGGCATTGGAGCAGCTGTGGTGGGGTCCTCTATCAGTCTCCACAAAGCAGTATTCCTACTAGTTAAGACCTGAGTCATGGAGCAACACAGAATGCTGGCTCCCTCTTGCCTACCATCTTGGATTGCTCATATATTTTATTCTTTCTTCTACACAATTGATATCTTTTAAACTATCATCTCCCTGTACTTTGATCAGTTTTTAAAAAATATTTCAAACTTTCACTTCCTTACCCTACTTTGTGCTTAAGAAGCTGGAATATCACAAATTGATAGAAGTATATAGTTTATGTAATTCATAACACATTTATTGCTATGATTATTATTATAGTTTCTGTGATTATTAATATAGTCAATGACATAGTAGACTCTAATATTGAATACTTGATCTAGTCCAGAGTTATATATTGCTTATACTAATGTTAAACATTGATCCTATCATTTTTATATAGGTGACAATTAGTGCTGTAGATGTCAAATAGACACTGGGCATTCATTTCAAAACTATGCATCTGGGTTTTACATTAGTGCTACTCCTGGCTTACCTCTCCCAAGATGGGATGAAAGTGATTGGGACAATTCAAGATCACAGAATGGAAATCTTGTCACAGAAACACAAATGGGCAACAGTGACTCTCACCCAACACATGATCTATCTCCATTATGTCTGAACACTACTTTAAATCATAGAATTGGGGAGAAAAAAACCAATTACAAGCTACACACATATAGATGTGCATATAAAAGAGGAAAATGGATCCATGTCAATTGATGTGAAAGGGCAGGCCTTCTGAAAACAGAAGGAACCAGCCACAGAAATCTTTCTACAAAATTAAAAATTCCCCATCAAAAGATTCCACAGATATGGGAAAGAATGAAACTCCAGAGGAAAATTATAAAAAAAAACTGGTAATTAAAATGCTCAATGAACTGAAAGAAGATCTAAGAAATGAGTTAAGAGAGCAAATACAGGAAATGAAACATTATTTCAAAAAAAATTGAAAATAAACCAATCAGAACTCCTGGAAATGAAAGACACAATAAATCAAATTAAGTTTCATTTTAAAGCTCCACCAATAGAATAGATTTTATAAAAAATAGAACTTCAGGGCTTGAAGACAAAACATCAGCCTTTTTAGACAGGATATATAAAGTTGAGTACACAGAAACAATAAAGAAAAAAAAATAATAGAACAAAACTGAATATACAAGAACTCTGATATCATATCAAGAGACTTTCAATAGAATAGAATATGGACATATACACTAAGGCATGAAGAATATTTTTAAAGAAAGAGTCCCAGGAAACTTACTCCATATCAGAAAGGAAACAGATTTCTACATACGGGAGGTATAAGTTCCTATATAGACCTAACCAGAAGAGAAGCTCTTCAAGTTATAATGTGAAACTCTTCACATTATAATAAAACTGCCTTAGGTGGAAAAAATAAAAGAATGTTAAAAACTGCAAGAGAGAGACATCAGGTCACATTTAGAGTCGAAACAATAGGACTCATTTTTCAAGAAGGGACTAGAATGAGCTATTCCAAACTCTGAAAGAAAATAATTGCCAACCAAAATTGCGATACAAAGCAAAATTCTCTTTCATATTTGATGGGTAGAAAAATAAGCTTTCAATGGCAAGGATAACTAAGAGAATGACAACTAAGTCAGCACTACAGTGAATTCTCAAAGAGTAACTGCACACAGATGAATAAAAACAAAAAACAAAAACTAAAACTCTCAAATAAATGAAGGGCAATAGAAGACTTATCATTTACAGGAGAATGTAGACAGAATTAAATACAACAAAAAGTCAAAATTACAGTAAACCACAAACACATATCCATTATAACACTGAATATAAATTGTTTCAATTCCCCAATTAAAAGACATAGATTATCAGAATGAATCAAAAAACAAGATTCAACTGTATGCTGTCTGCAAGTGACTCATCTCATAGGAAATGACACTCATAAGCTGAAGGTAAAATGATGGAATAAAATGTTTCATGCAAGCAGTCCATATACAAGCCAGGGTAGCTATTCTCATATCTGAAAATTTTGATTTCAAGAAACAATTAATCAGAGAAAACAAAGAAGACAATCATATCTTGGTAAAGAGAACAATCCAATTAAATGATATGAACGTGTGTGTGTGTGTGTGTGTGTGTGTGTGTGTGTTTGTGTGTGTGTGTGTCTCAAATATCAGTGAACCCAATTACATTTAAAAATACTCATTAACATTAAACCTAAGATGGATCCCAATTCAATAATACTGGGTGACTTCATTGCACTTCTAGCACCAAAATACCGCTCATTAAATCATGAAATAAATGAAGATATATCTAACCTAAATAATACTATAAATTAAAAGACATTTACAGAATATTTTATCCCCCCGAAAGCTGAATTTATCTTTTTATAGCAGCCTACAGAATCTTTTTTTTAAATAGATCATATTATAGTTCATAATGTAAGCCTTAGCAAATACAAAAAAATGGATATAATCCCATGCATTTTATAGGTTCATAATGGAATAAAACTAGAAATTATCAGCAAGAAAAAATAATGGAAATTACATAAATGCATGAAGATTAAATAATATTTTTAAAAATTAAGAATGGATCAAAGAAGAAATGAGAGAAAAAATCAAGAAAAATCTTAGAAACAAATGAAAACAATGATACAATACATCAAAATCTCTGGGACATTATGAAAGCAGTACTAAGGGAAAATTTTTTTGCATTTTTATTTTATTTTATTTTATTTTTATAAGTTTATTTTGGAGCCTCTCTCTGTGCCTACAACATAAGCACAGAGAGAACCTCCAAAATAATGTTATGCTTTACATCTGATCCATATAATTAGAAAAATAAGCTAACCCTCAAAAGAGGAAATAATAAAAATAAGAGCCAAAATCAACAAAATTGAGAATAAAAAACAATATATAGGATCAATGCAATAGATAGTTGGTTAATTGAAAACACAAATGGGACTGATAATTTCCTAGCTAAGTTAACCAAAAGAGAAGAAACATATGAACACAATTAGAGATGGAAAAAGAGAAATCAGCACAGACATATCTGGAATTCAAAGGATCTTTGAAAATCATTTTGGAAATTTGTATTCCAATAAACTGCAAAATCTAAAAGATATTGACAAATTTCTAGACACATATGACCTAACTAAATAGAAACAGGAAGGTATAGAAAACCTAAACAGAGCAATATCTAGTAATGACATTAAAACGGCAATTAAAAGCCTATCAAGAAAGAGAAGTCCAGGATGAGATGGATTATCAGCTGTGTTTTACCGGATAGTTCAAAATAACTATCACCAGTTTTTCTTAAATTATTTCATCAAATTAAATGGAAGAAACAAACCCAAAAATATTTGATGAAGACAGTATAGTCCTGCTACCAAAATCAGAAAATGACACATCAAGGAAAGAAATCTAAAGAAAAATATCACTAATAAATATAGATGCAAAAGTCTTTAATAATATTAGAAACCACATTCAAAAACATATTAAGAAGATAATATACCATAACTATTGGACTTTATACCAGAGATGCAAACTTGGTTCAAGGTATGCAAATTCATAACTGAAATTGACCACACAAACAAAAACCACATGATCATCTCTATAAATGCAGAAAAAGAATTTTGATAAAATACAACACTGATTCATGTTTAAAACTTTGGAGAAACTAGGGATAGAATAAATATATCTCAACATTATAAAGGCTATATATGACAAAGCCAAAGGCAGTATCATACTAAATGTAGAAAACCTAAAATATTTCCTCTATAATCAAGAACCAGACAAGGATGTCAACTCTCACCATTTCTATTGAATTTAGTCTTTAAAACTCCAGAATCAGGCAGGATAATAATTAAAGGGATGCAAATAGGAAAATAAGAAATCAAAATATCACTGTTTGCCAATGACATGATCCTGTATCTAGAAAACCAAAAATTTTCACCAGAAGCGTCCTAGAGATCATAAATGAATTTTCATAATAATAGAATACAAGATCGATATTCATTAATCTATTTTCTATACTCCAATAGTGATTCAGTTGAGGAAGAAATCACGAAAACCATCCTCTACACATTATTCTAAAAAAGAGAAAGAAAGAAAAAGGAAAGAAAGAAAGAGAGAGAGAAAGAAAGAAAGAAAATCTGGAAATCAATCTAACCAAGGAAGTAAAAAATCTCTATAGAACACTGAACAATGAAATTGAAGAGGACCGACCAAAAGCAATATACAGATTGAATGCAATTCCCATTAAAATGGCATTCTTCACTGAACTAGGGAGAAAAAACCTTAAATTTATTTGTAAGAATAAGACACTCAGAATAGCCAAAGCAGTTCTGAATAGGAAAAGCGACTTAGGAGGCATCAGAATAGGCAATCTCAAATAAGTTATATAACAAAAACAGCATGGTATTGGCATCAAAGTAGACATGAAGACAAAATGAATAGAAGACACAGAGATAAGGCCACAAACATACAGCTATCTGACACTTTACAAAGTTGCCAAAAATATACGTTGGAGAAAAGACAGCTTCTTTTTTTACAAAAAGTGAATAATGAAATTACATCGCTATCTTTCACACCGTACATAAATGGATAAAAGATTTAGGAATTATATCTGCAACAAGAAAATATAGGTTCAACACTCCATCTTAGAGGTGCAGGCACTGGTTTCCTCAGTTAGATCCCTAAAGCTCAAGAAATTAAATAAAAAATCACTAAGTGGGATGACACTGAATTAAAAAGCTTCTGCATAGTAAAAGAAATAATTAAGAGAGCAAAGAGAGAGTACAGAATATAAGAAAGTCTTTGCTAGTTATTTCTTTGACAAGTGGTTAATACATAATACAAGTGGTTAATACATAAATACATAAAGAACTCAAAAAAACTCAATGCCAGAAAAAGCTAAATAACCCAATCAATAAATGGACAAATGAATTGAACATAAAATTTTCAAAAAAACAAAAACAAAAACAAAACACAAATGGCCAAAATATAGATGGAAAATAATCCAATAATCTTCAAGCTGGGGTTATAGCTAGGTGGTAGAGTACTTGCCTTGCACATGTGAGGCACTGGGTTCAATCCTCAGCACCATATAAAAATAAATAAAATAAATCTTCAAACCTTCTAGCAACCAATGAAATGCAAATCAGAAAATATATTTCATCTCACTCCAGTCAGTATACAATTATCAGGAATACAATTTTGGCAAAGATGTGGAGAGAAAGGTACACTTATACATGGTTGGTGGGACTGAAAATCAGTACAACTACTTTGGAAAGCAGTGTGGAGATTCCTAAAAAAATAGAGTGGAACCACCATATGAGCCAGCCATCCCACTTCTTGGGATTTGTCCAAAGAACTAAAATTGGCAAATTACAGTGATACATACAATCACTGTGATGTTTATAGCATCACAATTCACAAAACACAAATTATGGAATAAAATGAAGTGACTATCAGTGAATGAGGGGATTAAGAACATGTGCTATTTATACACAATGGAATTTTACCCAGCCATAAGGAAGAATGAAAATAAAAACAGTTGCCCCAAAATGGAGAGAAATGGAGAAAATCTTGCTAAGTGAAATAAGCCAGACTCAGAAAATCAAGGGTTGAATGCTTACTCTCATATCTGATATCATAAAGATATAGAGAGAATCAATTGAGTGGATGTAAGAGAAGGAAAGAGAGGGAAGAAGGAAGAAATAATGAAAGAAATATGGAATAAACATAACAGAATCATGTTATATGGATATATAAATGTAAGAAGGGAAAATCTCCCTTATGTATTTTGGAAAAAGTGTCAATCAAAAGTAAATAAATGGTTGAAAGGAAGATCAGTAGAGTAGATAATGTGGGGGGAACAGAAAATGAGGAATAAAGGAAAGGGAGGAGGAATGGGGATTGAAATCAAATTCTTTGTATGTATAATTATGTGAAAAAGAATCAGAGAACATGCATAAATGTAATGCTCTAAATAAAAACAAAATACATCTCTTTGTAAAGTGCCTCCATAGGAATAATATAAATAAATTCTATGGTTTCTTATTGACAAAACACTGGTAATTAAACATCCTAGTTTTTTATTATTTACTCAAATTTATAATGTTTTTTATATTACTATTACCTGTAGGCTTAATAAAATAAAGTGTGGTTGTGTAATTCCATAAAAGTTACCTCAGAAAATACAATTAAATTGAAGCATTTACCCATTTGTTTGTCATTTAACTTAATTTCCATTATCATTCTGGAAGTGAAATAACTATAAACATTTAAATGTAGTATGTAATGCATAATACATTGAGAAAACAAAAGTATATATATTACAATTATGTTATAATATAGCATTAAATAATATAAGTTCTATATTATGATTTCCAATATGTTTGAATTCACCTGTTTCAACTTCATTTAAATATTCACAGAATTGAATACTTTGTACTTAATGGGTTAATGTCTTCTTGACATTTGTAAACCATGTCTTAATGACTACAGTGGCTATATCATATACATACTTTTTAAATTTCTATAACACTTAGAAGTGGAAGAGAAAATTATTATGCTCTAAAACATTATTTTCTCTTCTATAAGTAATAATAAAAACATTGTTTAAAACAATGAATTATTTATTAAAGATTCCTGTTATACAGAGACTCACTCCATAAACTTTTAGATAGATGTATATATTTGGGAACATGTTTATCTTTCACTAAATACTTTAAAACTCAGGAACACTGAAACCGAAATAAACACTATTTTTTTTTTGATGAATAATGGAAAACAACTGGTAAAAGAATTACATTAAATATTCATTTTGATGAATTCTAATGATCCACCCATTTATCTATTTATTTCACATAATCTATAAAATGGAAACTTCTGAAAGAAAGAAAAGATAAAATCTTATTATAAACACCAGTTATATATTAAAAATTATTTTTGTGAAAGGGCTAAGGTTTTATAATTTTACTAGCATTTTGTATCTGCAGCCAAGAAAACCAAAATTATTAATTAGGAAAGGGGGATCTGAAGCTATGATATTTTTGACTGTTTTAGAGATAGGATATTGAAAACAGTATACACAGCTCATAATTCCCTACTTCCTGAAACACTCTGCACAAAGCATTTATAATAAATTATGTATGAAATATTTGTTTAGCATTACTCTACTACACCACCATAGAATATTCTGTCTCTTGCACATTGACATGACAATTGCATATGTTTTTCTTTCTTAACTTCAAAAATTCTCTCCTCAAATAAAGTTATTATTTTTTCATATTATTGCCCTGGGAAAGCAAGAAAAATCAGAATATTTTATTTAATTTTCACTCTCAGACTTACCTATCTATATTTATAAAATTGCCTCATTTCCATTCGTACTTTAGTAAAATTAAATAATTAAATGAATAAATCAAATTTCTGGTCAAATCTATATTTACCCTCTTCTCCTGTAAAGAAATACATATGATGACAATGCTTGATTTCTTCTTACTCTTAAGTCCATATCAATCCACCTAAATAACCACAGTTTTACATATTTTCATAGCAATTACCAAAGACTTCCATCAGCATCAATGATTAATTATTTATCCTAAACTTATTAGAATCACAGAAGCATATGAACCAGCAATGTTTTTTCTTTTTGATATTAGTTTTTTTAAATGGAACAGTGTTCTCCCTAGGATTCTGGAATGTCATATTCACCTGATTATCCCTTTATCACAATGATCTTTGTCTTTCATTTTCTGTTCTGGGTTTTTCTCTTCTTCCCATCTTTCCAATGTGTAAGAGGCTCAGTACTCAAAATTCATAAATCTCAATGTAATACTCTCAAGGTGATTTCTTTCAAATCATTTTAATTATTACTTTCATGATGATGGCTTAAAAACTCTTGATTAAAATACATCAAGCAAAAGAACTACATATACAAAATATTTGAAAGCTACTGCCAGAGGAATTATCCACCAAATACTGTTTGTTATTTCCTAACAATATGAACATATTCTACCAATATATGTTCTTATTTCAACTAATAACATCACCTCCACTTGCTTAGTTTCAGTTATTGCTGTATAACAAGCTCAAATTGAAAGTCAGTGGCAAGAAATAAACATTTATTTCTTAGAATTTTGCAGTTTTATTGGGCCTATGGTTGATCTTGGTGGTGCTTGATTAGATTGCTCTAAGTCTCAGGTTGCAACTGGAATTGTCTACATGTTAACAACCCTTCTGAAACCAGCCAGTCAACCAGGGAAAGACTTTTCCCATGGGTATTGTACCATCTGTAGAGGAGATGGAATTAAGCTAAACATCTTTAAAACAAGCTCAGAATGAGTAAGAGACTATCACATGTACTATTCCAAATCAAATTACAATAAATAAAAAAGAAAGAAAGAAAGAAAAAATGATGATGGTGTAGGAGCCATAATTTAATTCAAAACATAGACAAACTAGAAATAAAATGAACCTTGTTGGAATTGCAACCCAGTTCTGGTAATTAGACCTTGTAGAATTATGGAAATTAGACCACCCAAATCTATTTCCTAGTGGAGGAAAAAAGTGACCTTCCTATTGTAGAGGATAATTTTATTTATTTATGCAGCTGTCTACCTACTCAGTTTATGGAATTCTCTAAAATAAGTGCCAAAAGATACGGGAATGAATCAACAATAAGAAAACAAAGTGAAAAAAATAGATAAGAGCACTAGAATAGAGAAGTCCCAAACACGAAAATTAGAAAGTAACAATTTAATAAAGCACCTTCATTAAAATCAATAATGTAGACATGGAGATATAAAATCATATAAAATGATCAATAATTTTATTAGCCAATTACAATCTAAAATTACATAGAAATTAAAATATAATTAAGAAATCCATGAGTTCTAACAGAACTGGCAGCAGATCCAATTAAAAAACTGAAACACCAAGACAACATTAAAATATAAAACAAAATGCATAAGTAACACGTCTAACCTAAAAGCAATTGAATTTTCAGATGATGAGGACCAAGACAGATTGGGGCAGAATCATGTTTTTCTTTAGAAAACAATGAATTGAAATGTTCCAAAAATAATCAATATACTCTTGTTTTAGAATACTCATATAATAAATAAATGAATAAAAATGATATCAATACAAAGGAAAATTACTGGTCACATCATGGTAAATCTGCTAAAATCCAAGGAAAAGACAAAAATCCTAAAAAGAGCCAAAGGCAAATGATACATAATATTTAAAAGGTAATATTAGGAGAAGACTAAATTCTCAGGAAAAAAAAATATCTAGATGCAAATGTGATTACATCTTTTAATAGAATCTAGTCATAAATATAAAATTCTATGTTCAAAAAATATCCTTATTATTTTAGATACGAGTTGTCTTCTGAAAAGCTCATGTGTTAGGAAATACAAGAATGTTGGAGTAAATAATTTGATTCTAAGTGTTTTAACCTCATTAGTAAATTAAACTGAAATATTGGTAAGTTTTTTTTTCTTTTCTTCATATGTATGGTCATAAAAGTGGTACTTTTAAGGGACTGGGAATATAGTATAGTGTTAAAGAACTTGCCTAGCATACATGAGGCCCTGGGTTCATTTCCCAATACCATGGTTTTAGGCAGTTTTTTTTTTTTTTTTCTGCTGTGACCAAAAGACCTGACAAGAACAATTTGAGGAGGAAATGTTTAATTGGGAGTTCACAGTTTCAGAGGTCTTGTTCCATAGAACACTGATTCCATTTCCATTTGGGGGGCCCAAGGTGAGACATCATGGCAGATGGGCGTGGCGGAGGAAAGCAGCTCAGAACGTCACAGTGGGAAGCAGAGTGAGAGACTCTCTTTTTCAAGGACAAAATATGTACCCCAAAAGCACCCTTCCAATGACCCACCTCCTCCAGCCATATTATCTGCTTTCAGTTATATTCAGTTAATCCCTATCAGGGAATTCATGCACTCATTAGGTTAAGGCAATCAAAACCAAGTCATTTCATAGTTAAACTCTCCTGCATTGTCTCACCCATGAGATTTTTGGGGACACCTAATATTTAAGTTAAAACAACAACCAAAAGTGTGTGTGTGTTCACGAGCTTTCAGTTTGTTGAGAAAATTAATCTAGTTTTAAATGTTGGTGCACTTTTCTATATGGTTATTTTACATAAATAAAAATTTTTAAAAAACAAATATTATGCATCTAGAAACATTTGCCATTTCAACTTTATCGAAACAAAGATATATCCTTTTCCATTTTACACACATACCCTAATTGAGTAGAACACTCATGGTCAGTTCTCCATGAATGTTTTTTTTTTTTTGTTTGTTTGTTTTTTTTTAGCTTAAAATAATAAAAATTTATTGTCATAATTTTGTAGGTCAGACATTTATATTTCTTCTGGAAACCCATTTTCTTGCCTTTCATAGCTTCTAGAATCTGCCTAGAAGCTTTGGTTTGTAGCAATCTTTCATTTATTTTTTTTATTGATTGTTCCAAACATTACAGAGCTCTTGATAAATCATCTTTCATACATTTGACTCTATTGGGTTTTGAACTCCCATTTCTACCCCAAATACAGATAGCAGAATCCCATCTGTTACATACTCACATTTTTACATAATGGCATAAGGGGCTAAAAACATGCAATGGAGGAAGGATAGCATCTTCAACAAATGGTGCTGGGAAAATTGGAAATCCATATGCAACAAAATGAAATTGAATCCCTTTCTCTCACCAGCCACAAAAGTTAACTCAAAATGGATCAAGGAGCCAGATATCAAACCAGAGACTCTGCGTCTGATAGAAGAAAAAGTTGGCTACGATCTACATATTGTGGGGTCGGGCTCCAAATTCCTTAATAGGACTCCCATAGCCCAAGAGTTAACAACAAGAATAAACAAATGGGACTTACTCAAACTAAAAATTTTTTTCTCAGCAAGAGAAACAATAAAAGAGGTAAATAGAGAGCCTACATCCTGGGAACAAATTTTTACCCCCCATACATCAGATAGAGCCCTAATATCCAGAATGTACAAAGAACTAAAAAAATTAAATAATAAAATAACAAATAATCCATGAATGTTTTCTTGGTACTTTTAAAGAGTTGTTTGAATAGTCATTCGAAAATAGCAGATAAATTTGTTGCATTTGAAAAAATGCAAATTAGTTGACAGACTTAGAAAATTAATATTCATAAGGTAACTGCCTTAAAACAAACAACAAACAAACACCATCATCTCTTTGGTCAATGTTTTTATCTGATCCAATCAATAAATGTATTGAAAGCATTTTAAAGGGATGAAACAGGGAACAGGAAAACCTTACTTGCTGCATGCATCCAACTTTTCTCCTTTAAAAAGGGAGCATTTAATTCATGTTAATAGGGGACCTAACATAAAATCACCTTGAAATAAGTTACCTTATCTCCAAAATCTCTTTTCATCATGTATTAATACAAATGAGATTATATGTTAATCATTTCAAAGATTGAATATAAACTATTTGATTCAATGATTACCCACTAACAAATTGCATCAAAATTTTGAAAATATTTGCTCTATTCCAGTACATGTTGTATAATAGTATGTTTTTAACCTACATAGAATCCTCATATTTAGCCTTATTTCTTAAATATTTCTTTGTAACCCAATTACCTGTTTTTCAATATTTTATTAGTTCTTCGTTGTTATGCATGACAGTGGAATACATTTTGATAAAATTATACAAGCATGGTATATATCTTACTCTATTAGGAACCCAATCTTGTGGGTGGACACAATGGGAGATTCACTTAGGTATTTTCATGTGTACATAGGAAAATTATGTTACATTTATTCTACTGTCTTTCTTATTCCTATACCTCCTCTCTTCCCTTTCATCCCTTTTTCTAATATGCTGAAATTATCTCCCTGCCTCCCTTATTGTGGTTTAGCTTCCATATATCAACAAAAACCTTCAACCTTTCATATGGGGGATTGATTTATTTCACTTAGCATGATAGTCTCTAGATCTATTCATTTACTGGAAAATGCCATAAAGTCATTTTTTCTGTATGACTGAGTATTATTCCATTAAACCCAATCAATAAACAGGCAAAAGAATTAAACAGGAACTTCACAGAAGAAGAAATACAAATGATCAACAAATATATATAAAAAATGTTTGACATTGGGCTGGAGATGTGGCTCAGCGGTAGCGCGCTCGCCCGGCATGCGTGCGGCCCGGGTTCGATCCTCAGCACCACATACCAACAAAGATGTTGTGTCCGCCGAGAACTAAAAAATAAATATTAAAAATTCTCTCTCTCTCTCTCTCTCTCTCTCTCTCTCTCTCTCTCTCTCTCTCTCTCCTCTCTCACTCTCTCTTTAAAAAAAAAAATGTTTGACACCTCTAGCAATTAGAGAATTGTATCTCACTCCAGTCAGAATGGCAACTATCAGGAATATAAGTAACAACAAGTGTTGAAAAGAATGTGTAAAAAAGGATGCTCATACATTGCTGATGGGACTGCAAATAGTTGCAACCACTCTGTAAAGCAGTATGAAGATTCTTCAAAAAACTAGGAATGGAAGCAACATTTGACCCATTAATCCCACTCCTTAGTACATAACAAGGGATGTAAAATCAAATCGGCATACTACAATGACACACCTACATCAATGTTTATAGCAGCACAATTCACAATAGGTAAGCTATGGAACCCACCTAGATGCCCATCAACAGATGAATGAATATATAAATTGTGTATATACACAATAGAATATTACTCAGCCTTTTTCTTTTATTAACAATTATAGTTCAAATGGTTTTATTCTTATGGTCTAAAGTAGCATATTATTACATAATATGAATGAAAAATTCTTATATTACATATTTAAAAGAATTTTAGAGAAAAAATATGTGACTTCCTCTCCATTCAATATTTACATTTTTTCCCCTAATATTCACATTTTCCATCTTCTACAAGTTTTGTTTATTTCTCCTTGAGCATGTGTCATACTAACTGTAGAATTACTAACTGTATTTCTCTGTACTTTAATTTTTCTATTCATTCTAGTCTCTTATATAAGAATGTAAGATCATTTAACTCAAAATTGATTATATTTTTCTCTCTTTATGTTTGGCATTTGGAATAATAAATAATACATAATAGGGTACTTAATAAATTTGTGTACGAATGAAACAACTACACACATTTTAATGTTAGAGTACATGAATATCAGAAAGCAATAGATTTTGCTTATTATTCCCAAAAGAACATAGAGAAATGTTAGAATCTAATTCCCTAACCTTACAATGATGTAAAGGTAATAATAATCCTTTACTACGAAACTTTTCATTCTTTACCTTCATGTTAGAATAAAGAACCTCCCTAGCAAGTGGGAAGAACCAAAGCTCATTCAGGTCTCCAGCCAGGGCTTCAGAAATAACTTTTGTTGATCATTAGCCAAAGCAATTTTATACTGCTTTGAAACACTTATGTCCCTATCTAAGAGAATGTCTAAATATTTTGGGTAGCCATGGTTTCAACTTCTGACATGAATATCCACTAATATCCATGTTTTTGGAGGAAAACTCAAAACAGCAGAATATTTGTGATTCTAGTAAGAATATAAAGATTTGGATGGTAAAGATAAGAAAAAGCTTTGGAAAAAGAAAAGTTGATGCAAACAAATGATCCCTGAGAGTTTACAAGCATTTATATTCTTCTGTTATTGAGAATTAAAACAAAAACCAAAGAACAACAAACAAAAACCTTTAGCATGGTAGCACATGCCTGTATTCTTAGAGGTTCCAGAGGATAAGGCTGGAGGATTGCAAGTTCAAAGATATCCTCAGCAATTTAGGAAGGTCCTGTCTCAAAATAAAAAATAAAAACAGCTGGGGATGTAGTTCAGTAGTTAAGCACTCCTGGGTTCAATCCCTGGTACCAAACAGAATCAATTATAAAAACACCTTTTAAGTGGCACCTAATAACTGTACAAATTTGTGAGGTAAAATGTTATATTTTGCTACATGTATACTTTGTGAAATGATAAATTTGAGGTAATTAGCATGATTAAATCAGCTCAAATAATTATCGTCTTTCGGTGGGGAAATATTTAAAATTTTCTCTACTGGTTACTTTGACATGTGCAATATATCATTCTTTCCTCCAGTTACCATAAGATGTGTAACAGAACACCAGAACTAATTTCGTCTAACTTCTTACCTGTTGACCTGTCTCCATTCTCCTTTCCTCTTCCCCTCTCTAGCCTCTCGTAATCATTATTCTACTCTTGTCATGCTGCATTCATTTCCTTTAGGTATACACTCTGTGGGGACAAGTGCATGGCGTACTGCATACATGGCATATGTTAAGGGCATCTGAGTAGCAAACCACTCCCCATGCTAGGCGTGTGAGTGTCAAACTGCTTACACTATAGGCACAGACCTGGACATGAGGCTGCATGTTGCAGTCCCTGTGCTTGCTCCATGGCCCACTCCTCAGTTGGTTGCTATGGATCAGTAGAGCACAGTAGGCCAGCAATTATTGCATTGGTGGCTGCCTGTAATCTTCCTAGCTACTGCCTGAGTCTATATACATGGTAACTACACAATACAATCAGACTTGCTTCCTGCTTGGTCTCTGGAGGTCTTGATTGGTGACTCTGCAGCCACACTCTTCTCTACCCTGTTCTGTGAACCTCTTAGTGAGGAGAGAGAGCCAATGCAACGCCCTGTAATGGGATTGCTGGTTTATATGATATAAATATATATATCATATAATTATATATATTATATCAAAAATTTTATATGTGTATCTAATTTTTTGCAGATTCTCATTGATTGTGCAAATCGCATTGCTTATTTTTATATTTATCCTACCACTAAATATATTGTGTTAAGATTTTTTTTCTGGGGATATTTTTTTCTAGAAACTGGCATTTGGTAAAGTACAAAACTGTTTCTTGAATTATTTACTCTTTGTCAAAGAGAGATAAAAAATAAACAAATTTAATAAATACATTAAATATTCTATATAAAATATTAACGTATTTGATAAAATATGAATGTAGTAAGCTGAATCATGACTCATCAGAAGACACATCCTAATTCCAACCCAGAACATGTGAAGATGACCATATTTGGAAAAAAAGCATCATTTTAATTAAGTTCAAGATCTCTAGTAAATATCATTTTGGACTTAGATTGAGTTCTACAAACTATATTAGATGTGTTAGTAAGGAATAAACATAAGAAGAGGTGAGATACTGAGATATGTAAAAGAGAAAGCTATGTGAAGATGGAGGCAGTTATTAGCATCAAATAGCCATCACCGAAGAACTGTCTGGAGTTCCTATAAACTAAAGGGCAAAGCTAGAAGGTTCTCCTCCTTGGCCTACAGGATCACCATATCCCTGATAACATTTTGATATCAGAACTCAAGCCTCCATCCTTGAAGGAATTTAAATTTCCTTGTTTTAAGTCACTGAGTTCATAGAAATTTGTTATTTGAATCTCTGATACTAATACAATGAGTAAAGAGGAATACAGATTACCCATG
Source organism: Urocitellus parryii (assembly GCF_045843805.1). NCBI lineage: Eukaryota > Metazoa > Chordata > Mammalia > Rodentia > Sciuridae > Urocitellus > Urocitellus parryii. The sequence continues at coordinate 50,633,098 of NC_135532.1, forward strand.
GATTGGAAGAGCTGGTAGCCTCACAGAAGAAATGATATTTGGGCAAAAATATAATTCACAGCAGTACTTATAAGCAAATTTTTGAAGCATGATCTTTGAATAAATTTAAAATTGGAAGATGACTATAAAATCATTTATCTTTTGGGGCCATTAATTTAATATATATTAACATGGACAGGGCAAGTTAAATAATAAGAACTTAGCACTTTAAAGTCTATGTAGTCTCTTTGGGACAAATATATAAGCATGATACAACAGTTAAGATCAGAGACTTCAAACACTACATGGCTTGATTTTTTTTTTTTTTTTTTTTTTTTGGTCCAAGATCTTGATTTGCACTATATGCTGTTGGACATTTTATCTGGTGCCTTACTTCTCTCACCTATAATATATAGATAATAAAAATATCATCATGAATATATGAGCTAAAATGCAGCTTAAAAGATTACAGCAGTTTCCTAGAGTTATCAGTGTTAGGTGTTATTTAACAAGTAGAGTAAATGTCTCAAAAAGTTGTAGCCATGGGTTAAGTAGAAACTGATTCTTTCTGGGTATACAACAGGAAAAAAAAGGAGAGGTATTTTATACCAGCCTGAATTGCTGTATATGTAGATTTAGATCTCTATGTTGTTTTTCTTTTTAGAAAAAGAAAATTTGGGACTCAGCTAGTGGCAAAATTTTTGATTCGTCCTAATCAGCATTATTCCCATAATAGTTGATACGACAGACAATAGAGTCTGGATTCAATTGTGTTTATTAATTAAGCAGGGCGCCTCCTTTGCTACAGTTTCTCCAGCTATGACAAAAGTAATAATAACACATTGGAATAAAAGGTGAAGGATTAAGTACAGTGTTAAGGCAAATTGTCCCTCAGGTTGCTTGTAAATTTTCTACTTTATCTTTTCTAATACTGTGATATTAATTTCTATGGGCTGCATAGGACTAAGGAAAAATGAGGAGGGAGTGATTAACACATCTTTGGTAATTGTTCTTTACCAGCCTGTTCTAATCTACTTATCTGCACTGCCTGCTGCTTTCTCCTGCCAACTCTCATCAGTGTCCCATCAGGGCACAGCTCTGTGGAACAGATGCCCTGCTGTTGACTAGGTTTCTCTGCTTCTAGGCTGCAAGTTCTGTCTGTCTGCTCCCTTTTGGAATGCCAGGGGGTCCTTGTCAGAGTTCTGTCAGAGGCATGGGGTGAGCTACATGGTCACATTGCTCATTCACTCTTCACACTTGCTCCACAATATCTCTTTTCCTACTTTGAGCAAATACATTGCATTCGAAGCAGCTCTCTACCAGCACGAACTATCAGAAT